>NW_012267233.1:16811503-16848650 GCF_000151885.1 Dipodomys ordii
GTCCCTCCCCCACAGTATAACCCCTGCTTTCACTATATTTGATGTCAGTATAACTTGTGGAGGAGATGGGGAAAAACAAGTCGTTTAATGATACAAGTGGACCTGTTGCAACAATGAAAAGTACAAGTTGTCATGTTGAAAATGAGCTTTACAACGTTGGTGCGGTGTGTGGGGGGGGATTGGGTGTGGGGGGGGAGGCTGGGAAGGGATGTGAAGGGTAAACAAAGGAGGAGGCTGCAATGCTTGATAAGAAATGTACGCATTGTCCTGCCAATGTAATTGTAACCCCTCTGTACAGTACGTTCACACACAAAAAAAATAAAATTAAAGTAAAAAAAACAGCACACTATGATGGAAACTATCAGTATGCACTGTATATCTCTTTATATAAACTCAGTTTTAATTATGGCAACTATTATAATTTTTATATTATTATAATCGTATTATTAGTGTACTTAATGCATTTTATTCATTGCCTTTGGTGCTATAAATATATTTGCAAAAATATATCTATATAATTGTAAAAATATACATATATATTTAATTTTTGCAGTAATAATTTGTGGTATTGGTATACTATTGTTGGAATGAACTATTGAAAACTGTTGGTATTTAACTATTTTTTGACCTACATAAGATTGGCGATTTCATATCTGCAATGCAACTATTAGCCTATTTGGCCAGTAATAAATCTGAAACATGAAGAAATTATTTTTCTGTAGGGCACAATTAGTAAATGCCAAAACCACAAAATGAAATGTATAATGGATCTAATGATTTCTTTTCCCCCATCCCATGGTTTCACACCACATTGGTTTGCGAAGCTTATAAATAATTGTCCTTCATTAGGAATTACTTTTCGATCAACTCCTTGGAGCTAACAGCCTCCTGTCAAACATATCATTCCATCAGTATGAGCAAATTTTACACTGATTGGGATAATTTGTGTGGGAAAGGACCATATGAAAATGTGGCATGAGGCAATTTAATCAACTCTACTATAAACAAGCCATGGTTCCACATATATTGGCTCAACTTATATCTCAGATATTCTGCATGTGAGTCATAATTATAACACCCTAAAAATCAGGGAAAACAACTCTATAATTTAAACACCCTATAGATCAGTCAAGTTGGACCATCCCTAACTTTCAGCTATCTCCACATGTTTATAGCAGACTGTAAACTAATTTCCCTTTTGTCGAAAACTTTCAGCACACATTTTCTTGTCAGACTTCCTGTCTGTACAGGTTGGAAGTGGAGTCCGACTGAGAGTTCTGCAGGCAATGCAATTAGTGTGGGGGAACTGTGGAATCTTTACAGAACTGCCAATTAGCGCTTAAAAAATAATTTTCTTTTGGTACAAAGACAAAGTGAGAGACGGCACATTGAAAATCCCTAGCTACTTTTGAGATGCTCTTGTGTGTGTGTGTGTGTGTGTGTGTGTGTGTTTTCAGGCTTTTAGTGTTGGTCTAAGTCATGCGATTTTAATCAAGTCAATGGTGTATCTTTGGATGGAATTCATTTGGAATAGTTATAGTTTTACACATTATTTTAAAAGCCCTCCATGAAGACTAACCATAATTTCCATTGTTTATATGTTAGGAGATAAAGCTGATAATTACCTAAAAATTATACATATCTTTTAGTATATAAGTTATCTATTTGGTCTTTTTGATTATGTTTCTTTACCTGGCTACATAATATAATTACTTTTCCTTGTTATGTAATGATGTTGAGTCCTTCATTCTCCAAAGATCTATACCCCTATACATCTGAACATAAAAATAACAAAATGCTGAAACAAGGACACAGGATGACCCATTGCAACTATGATACCCACGAGACACTATATTGGAAATGAACTTTACAACTTCGGGGGAGGGGAGGAGTGAGGGAGGTGAGAGAGGAAAGGATAGTGGGAGAACAACAAGGGAGGGGGTAACAATGCTCGACAAGAAATGTACTCATCACCTCACTCATGTAGCTGTAAGCCCTCTGTACAGCACCTTTATAATAAAATAAAATTAAAAAAGAAAACCTCCTAAAGATCAATAAATTCAATAGCTATAACTTAAAAAGTGAAAAATGAGGCCTATACCCTCCTTCCCCCACCTGAATAAACAAAACTATAGAGTGGACCCTTTTTTTTGTAAGGGTGATAGAAGTATGGCACTATCGGAGAACATATGGCCTAAACATGCCATGCGAATACAGCACTTGAGCCTATTTCCACCATCTTGAGTCATCTTCCTTGTTACAGAGTGGCCTTGGTCAAAGAGTGAGAATTTCAGTCCTCAAAGCTGGCTTCCTGATTGGTGGGTCTTCTTTCTGTTTTCTGTAAGGTGGAGAGGTTAAAGATTTTCTGTCTCATCCTTATTTTTTTCTTTATTTTGTACTTCTACCTTATGTTCTGTAGCCTCTTTCCCCCATTGCATTATCATGTAGGTTCTGGTTTTTCATCTGCAAGTTCTATAGACTACAATTTACTGATTGGCTGGTTTTCTACTAACTCATATAATTTCCTTTTACTGAAGAGATAACCTTACCTGCTGTGGGAAAAAAGGACTTGCTACTTCCTGTTGCTTTAGGAGTGTTGATGCTAAAACGTTTAGTCTGGGGTTCCTCTACAGTGGATGGGTCAAGAGGTCCTCTGAAGTTGAGGCAGGTTCATGGGAAATTCCATTTCTATGACCATCTGAAACCTGATGGAGCCTAAGCAAAAAGAAACAAATTTGGTTAAGACATTAACAATGCAAAATCCAATAAAGAATAAAGGCATCTGTGTTTTCTGTAGATCTATAGAAATGGCAGGGGAAAGAAAGGAAAGAATCTAAGTTCCTGCTACCTGGAAGGTAGGCATGCATAGCAAACTATTTGGAGTTAGTTAGCTTTATTCTTCTGAAGGCCTTAGAAGCCTGTCTATATCTGTGTGCTTCTGTAAGTACAGCACAAATAAAATCCATTAAAAGCTCATGAGAGTAGGTGATAGTATTATCTTCAATTCTTATACATGCACAGCCCCCAAACTTCCAAAATGTGTCTATTTTTAAAGTTAAATGATCATTTAAAACTTATGGGAATATACAAGAATGGAATACAGTTAAGACAAATGATGAATTTCTTGAAGTCTTTACATTTTTTGTGATTAATTTTCCTGCTCAGGCTGGCTTCAAACCACAATCCTCAAATCTTAGCCTCCTGAGTAGCTAGGATTATAAGCATGAGCCTATCAACGCTTGGCTGATTGCATTATTTTTAAATTAGCTATTCATTTTGCTCCAAAATATATGCAAATACATACTACCCCTATTTACTTCCTTTTTCTTGAGAAGAAATTGCAAAAACACTCGTCTTTCCTTTTTCCAAATCCTGTGTATATTAAATAAGCTGTTGTACTTTCTGGTTGAAATAAATTCAAGGACACAAGCTATTTTTTTAATTATTAAATTATGTCTGATATAATAGATAACAAATAATGCCTGAAATATGAGTACTGTGAGTTTGTGAATATAAAACTTTGACTACAAGAACTGATATTCCTCATGTGGTATATTTCAAAGTTGTACCACTGAAGTTTGACAAGGAAGACCAATGTGAATTGTATTCAAAGAAGTCTAATGAATTTTGTATGTGAAGGTCAGAACTTTTGGATATTTATTTGTGCTTGTAATAAATAAGTAATATTCCTTTCTTTGGATGAAACCCAAATGCTTCTCAAATCTGTTGAAGTTAATTGTATAGACAGGAAACCTGAGGATATTAAGGAATTGAGTTTTTAATTAAGTGGCTATTTAACCAAATCAGACTACCTTTCATTTCCTATTATTTTAATTAAATTAATGTTTACTTAGAAATGGAACATCAAATCTTTGCTGTAATTTACATTAACTGATAATAATGGCTGTTACTGTTTCCTTCAACTTCCTTCAAGTCCTATCATGTGACAGGAAGCCACTTCTCTCGAAAGATACTAGACCCCACATTTTACTCATAAAATCATCATATGAACTTAGTCTGTGAGATAGATACCCTTTAACATATACAAGGAAGAAGAAGTAAAGCTGGGTACTGTTGGCTTATACCTATATTCCTAGCTGCCAGAGAGGCTAAGATAACAACGGATCATGGTTCAAAACTAGCCTGAGCAAAAAAGTCCATGAGGCTGCATCTCTAAAATAACAAGCAAAAGCCAGGCTTCAAGCATGGCTCAAGTGGTAGAGCAACAGTCCAGCAAGCAAACCAACTGAGCAGAAGCCTTGAGTTCATTCACCAGCACTGTTGCAAAGGAAAAAAGCGGGGGGGATGGAGAGGGATGAGATTAGACAACTCAGCAGTAGCCAGATTTGAATTTGTATGTCACTTGCCTTGAGCCTTGTACTTATTTCTCTTCTTCAATGTTGTCTTCGTTCCTTGATTGGTTTGGTAATTTATCTAGAAATTGACCAAACCTTGATGTAGTCCATTTCCTATGAACATGCTGTCCATGACTCTAGCTCTTGCTGCCTACAGCTGCATAGCAGATGGAGTAGGGGCATCACTATGAAAAACCAAGAATAGTAATCAGATAAAGCTGAACTTGAATTCTTTTTTTGTATTATTTGTATCATCTTGATCAATTTCTTAACCTTTATGAGCTTCAATTTCTCATCTATAAAATGAGATAAAGTAATGAATTTGATTATTACAACTGAGGGAAACCTGGTGAACTATGTTTCTTTGGGTATGTCTTATTTCACTTGGTATAATTTTTCCAAGTCTTTCCATTTCCTTATGAATGGGGCGATGCAATTCTTTCTGATGGAGGCATAGAATTCCATTTTGTATATATACCACATTTTCTTCATCCATTTGTCCACTGAGGGGCATCTGATGACCCATATCTTGCCTATGGTAAACAATGCTGCAATGAATGTGGTTGTACAAGTAAACACAAAAAATAGTGAAAGACAAAAAATTATACATTAGAAATTAAACAGGACTCTAGACATTTACACAGTGAGGCCATAGGAGCAGATTTTTAGGAGAGGATCACAAAGTCTCAATAGCTATGTGCATATGAACATATAAAATGATGTTTATTGAAATGAAGTCCAAGAAATGGAACAAGAGATTTTTTTAAATTTTACTTGTTGTGGATATTTTTCTTTCTGTTTTCCCCCTTTTGTTGCTATTTTGATTTTTGTACTTTTGTCTTGTATGTAAGTTTATCTGATTGGGGGAGGGGAAGGGGAAGCACAGAAATGGTGGGACAAAGGGTGGACTAACTCAGCAGGGGTCCTTCCTAGACACTGTTGGAAATGAACTGTACAAGTTGTGGAGGGGGATGGGGATTGGGTGGGGAAAAAACCGGGAGAAACAAGGGAAGAAGTGATACTGTTCAAAAAGAAATGTACTCAATATCTGCCTTATGTAATGTAACCCCTCTGTATATCACCTTTATAAGAAAAATTTGTAAAAATGGACAAAAATCTATTTGAGAGATTCAAGTGTCAAAGTTCAAGTTCTTGCTGTTTTCTCTCATTAGTATTTGTCATTGGCTAATCATAAATAATGGTGATTCGCAACAACCTTGGGTGTTTTTCTGCCATCTGAATCACTGTTGCAGTTTACTTCTCACTGTTTAATTTGTGGATGAAACATTACTGTGTTTTCTATGTGTAGAACAACCTCAGGGGCCTTCCTTGCCCGTCCCATGGATCTGGACTTCCAGACTGTTCCATGTCTGGACCTCTGCCTGCTGGATTCTTGAAGTTACTGAGCACATTAGTGTCCTGTGGCTGCAGCAATAATTCACCACACTTAAAGAAATCTATCAATTCACTGTTTTAGAGGTTTGTAGTGTAAGATCAAGTTGTTGTCAGGCCTGAACTCTCCCCAGAAGCTCTGGAGAGAAGAACTGGGTCCTTACTTATTCTCGTTTTCAGAGTCTGATGGAATCCCAGACTTCTGGTTTGTTAAGGACAATACTCCCATTTCTATCTCTGTGGTCACATTGCTTCTCTGTGCTTCATTCATAACAATATAATACATATGGCCCCATTCATATAGGTTACTCCACGATAAATCTTTCCTCTCAAGTTCTTAAACTAAATTGCCTCTTTTACCATTGTAAGGAAATACTCACTCTTTGCCATTAAGGATAATTACTGGTGGGTCTAGACATTAAGATGTTGTCAATTCTTTTGAAGAACCACAATTCAGCTCATAACAGCCTGCTTCTGAAAAATTTGAAAAGTTCCCATTTTGCACAATTCAGTTTAATGAATAAGTAGAGCACACCTACTAAGTGCATCCACCAATCCACCATAGCATGAACTATACTGTCTTTCTATACTCAAATATAGCAATTCAAAAGAACAACACACACATACACACACACACACACACACACACACACACACTTTCACTCCTTAAAACCACATACTGAAGAACAAACATATCAGAGATTAAGAGTGAGTGGAAAAGAATCTATGTCTCTTAGTTTTGTTCTCACTTATCCTATGTCCTAGATATGTGTTATGTTGGTGTTCAGAGGGATGTACACTTGAGAACTGTTTGGGACACAATGATAATTCATGTGGACAGCATACGTGCTCATGGGAAGATCTGGAAATCTCTGAGTAGAACCCCTTAACACATTAAATACTGGAGCTCAGATCATTCATTAAACATGCTTTTGACAAGTGATTCTAAATCAAAGCAAGCATCATAAATGTGGCAGTTGCTGTTGTATCATTAGTCTTCTGGAGAGTTTAAAAAGATGGTTTATTCATTTGGTTTAGAAAACCTATATAAAGAAAACACAAAGCATTTTCTTTTCTTTCTCCAACTTCCATCTCGGCACCCTCCTCCCCCCACCCCCACGCCTGCCGCCATTCCCAGAAGGGAGAAAGGAGAACTGGCAAAACAGCAACTTAATGAAGACAATTGTGAGGCCACCCAGCTGCCTAATTACTGGCAGCATCTCCAGATTTTTACAGCAGGCCTCTTGTGACATCATCCTTTGAAAAGCAATAATCCCACATTGTCACAAAAACAAACAAAAAATATATACACTAGAGCAAAAGAAAGAAAGAAAGAAAAGCAACCCTAAACCCTCTAAGTAGAATAATTCAGCAAAGGGTTTCATGTCATGAAAGACAAAAGCAAAAGAATAAATAATTACTTTGTAATTTCCTCCTCTACTATAGTGTTGTGAGCATTCCATCCCTTGTGTTAACTTGAAACACTACTTTTAAAATTTTAAACTTATTACAATTTAATCCAGAAAGATGAAAGCTTTGAACATCCAATTTCTTTCAACATTTTATTTGGAAGGACAAAAGTGGTGATAGTCATATTGTTTCATGCAAAACAGAGCAACAAAAACAAAAAAGCAAAGCAAAATGAAATGAGAAAAGCAGTGGTTTCATGAAACCCAGCACTTAAAATGTTTAAGCAGACCTATGTGAAGTTATTTTTGCAATTCCCTGAAGTGTTCTCAGCAATTTCTTATGATGGATTCCTTAACAATATTATTAAAACTTGAGAGGAGGTAAATGGACTCTGGCTGTGTCCCCAAGGAAGTGTCTTTACAAAGACAAAGCAACAGTATATACAGCTCAGGGACAGCTAGTGTGTGTTAGCAAGGTTTCCAAGTTGCAGAGTTTGCTGTTTATTGGAGGGTGACCCTTTCCAATAATACTTATGCACATCTGCATTAAATGAAACAGATGCGTTTGCTTAGGAAAGAATCTTTTGAAATGATTTTGTTTTGTTTTTAGAATTGGTAGGCACTCTCTTATCTCTTTGGGGGAGGGAGTAACAATCCTGGATCCACTGGTTCAAGAAAATCTTGCGTTTTGAATTTATTTAAACATCCGTGGATCTTTTGAGTGCCTTCTATGAGTGGATCCTGCAAAGATGCTAGCAACATGAAAGTAATACGACTTGTTGCCTCTCCATAAAAATTCAAGGCCCAGAGAAAAATACAAACACAAAAACCATTACTGCCCAGCACTTTCTATGTCAAAGTAATAGGAGGAACAAGGTAATCCAGAAGGTCTGACAAAGGGATGACCATTTCCTAGAAACAGAGTTCCAGGGATGGGAAACACCTGGCCCTGGGGCCAGATGTGGACTGCACAGGATGGAACAGACAGGCATGTTCCCTGTATTGATAATTTTGTATGGGGTGTAAATGAGGTTATAAATGTCCAAATGGCTCTTGGTATAAAAAAGATTCTCTGCCCATGTGAGAATAAAAGTGCCTTTTCTTTAGTAACACATTGTATTCAGTAACTAACACACAGAATACAGTTAGTTCCCTTTTGTATTTCTTCCAAGCTTTCAACTTCTATTATGTGTTGATCTTTTAAAAGGTCAAGTTTCTTTGGACATGGTGGGGTGCAATCTCAGTTAGTTGGGAGGTGCATTTGTCTTTGGAAGATTACAGGCTGTTCTGGGGGAGAAAAAAGCAGGAAATTCTATTTGAAAATAGAACAGCACTGGGGCTATGACCAAGAGATACAGAGCTTGGGAAGTGCAAGGCTCTGAGTTCAAATTATGGTACCACCAGAAAATAATAAAATAAAAAAGATCAAGTTTCTAAATGACTCAATACAATAGGCTAGTCTTGAACAAGAGAGAGAAAAGGGGTACTACATGGGATCACATTCTTATTCTGAGTGGCAAAACAGTACATGATTTAAAGACAATGACTCTGATAAACAGATAATTGGCTTTTAATCCCAACTCTAGTACTTCATATTTTTTTGTCCATTTGTACTTCTTTAAAGAAGTTCATTTTAGTTGCTTCTTTATGAGGTATTTGATTGTTTATGAGTTTAGCTTATTAAGCTTCCTGTGTATTCTGGTTATCCATTCTTTCCCCCATGTATAGCTGGCAAAGATTTTCTCCCATTCTGTGGGCTGCCTCTTCATTCTAAAAACTGTTTCCTTCATAGATTGGAAGCTTTTATTGTGAAGCAATGTCATTTGTCTGTCCTTGTTCTTATTTGCTGAGCTATTGGAATCCTATTCAGGAAGTGCCTGCCTATATCAATATGTTCAGTTTTATTCTTTCCTGTGTTAATTTGAAATGTTTCAGGTTTTACGTTAAGATGTTTGTGATCCACTTTAGGCCGGAAACATATGTTGGAGAAAGACAACCCCTTCAACAAATGATGCTGGGAAAATTGGATATCCACATGTGGAAAACTGAAACTGCATATTTATCTCTTTAGGAATTCATTTTAGTGAACACTTTCAACTTCTACAGCTCAGTACATTTAGCTGCATCTTCTTTCATTGGTAAAAGAGCAAGTTACTTTGACTTCCAAAGTCCTTTCATTCACTACAAATTACTTTTGCCTATGCTTTCTTATTGATGTCGGAAAGGGAATATGCCACTGAATTATCTATCCTAGTGATGATATGGGTGAAAATTTCCCTCTGCCTTGGAACATCTTCATTATGCTTTTCTTTCTTCCTTTCTTTCTCTCTATTTGTAACTTGCTTTTGAAATCTGTGTTTACACTGAAATGTAAAATAACTGACACTAACTTAACTGAGTAGGTTCTCCAGGGACCATTAGCCAACTCAATAAGTTCTTCTGCCTTCAATCGTGTATACAGACACGATTAATGATCTTTGGACTAAATCCGGCCTCCAGATATTTTGTAATTAATGATTGATGGGAGCACAAAGAGACCTATTTGTTTATATATTGTCTAAGGCTGTTTTAACATTACAAAGGCAAAATACAGTAGCTGAGACAGAGACCTTATGGCCCACAAAGCCTATACTAGTTACTATCTGACCTTCTCCTAAAAGTAGTTTTCTGACTCCTGCCATAAATTTATAGCAGATCCTCAAGAAAATATTCAGCAAGTTGAACATAAACTTATGTGCCTAAAATAAAAATTCTATCTGTGCACACACATACTCCTGCTCTACACACAGGTATACACATGCACATATGCACACTTATTAAAATATTCTGTGTATGTTTGTCCTATCTAATGATAAGCTGTAAAGCTAAGGATAAATTATTAAGAGTTGTTTTCTGCCAACTAAATGTTACCAACAATGTCCTTGTTGTTGCATGTATAACATGACTACAAATATATTGCTACTGTTCCAAACCCTTATTCAAACAGAAAGTTGAACCTTCTATTTTGTATTTTACACTAATTCTAAATCCTTTATTAGGTGGTCTCTTTTAGAGTAAGTAGTGGTCATACTATGTTCAAAATTCAATATTTTGAAATTCAATAAGTAGTAAAGAAATAACTTATTGAAATGTGCAAATATGCTGATAAATCATTTTCTTAAACTATGTATAAAACCTTCAGTGGAAATATGCTTGATGTTATTGGAGTACAAATTGATGATGATACATTAGTACATACCTATTGGAATAGCCAAAAATGAAAAAAAATCCAAACATTTATAAAGATAAGTATTGTCAAGAATGATAGTTAAATTATTAGTCACTAGTAGTGCAAATGTGAAGTGAAACAAATGTATAGGAAAAAATAGAAAAGAGTTTCTTTAAAATATTTAAACATGCCGGGCACCAGTGTCTCATGTCTGTAATCCTATCTGCTCAGGAGGCTGAGATCTAAGGATCAAGGTTCAAAGCCAGCTGGGACAAGAAAGTCTGTGAGATTCTTATCTCCAGTAAACCACTAGAAAACTGGAAGTGGCACTGTGGCTTAAGTGGTAGAGCGCTCTCCTTGAGCTGAAGAGCTGAGGGGTAGCACCCAAGCCCAGAGTTCAAGCCCCATGACTGACCAAAAAAAAAAATTAAACATAGCTAATATTTGATTCAGGTATTATTTCTAGATAATTATTCAAAATAAATGAAAACAAATTTTCAGATAAAGACTTTGTCCTTGGGGCTGGGAAGGTGGCTCAGTGGTAGAGCGCTTGCCGTGCATGCATGAGGCCGTGGTTTCGATTCCTCAGCACCACTTAAGCAAAAAAAGAAAAAAAGCCAGAAGTGGCGCTGTGGCTCATGTGATAGAGCGCTAGCCTTGAGCGAAGAGCTGAGGGACAGCGCCCAGGCCCAGAGTTCAGGCCCCATGACCGGACCCCCCCCCCAAAAAAAAAGACTTGTCCTTAACTGTTCACAACTACTTTATTTTTAGTTCTAAACTGGAAGAATCACAAACACCCATTGACAAGTGAGTGAATTGATTAGGAAATCACAATTGTGGTCTAAACTACTCAATGGGCTAGTGCTCACAAGTAAAATGATATGAACTACTGATACAACTTAAACATAGGTGATTCTTAGAATAACTGTTGAATGAAAAAACCCTGATAACAGGTATATAGTGCATACTTTCATTCACTAATGTTTCTAGAAAATATAATTTAATTGATAGAAACAAAATATAGATTAGTGTTTTATGGAAATGGCTTATAGGAAGAGGAGAGAAAGGAAAAAAGGAAAGATTATAAAAGATTTTAGGAAACACTTGGGGATTTGGTTGTAGTTTTAGAGTGCATTCATATGTCTGATTCATAAAGTTATACCCTTTAAAATATGGAAATTATTACATATTAATTATATCTCAATTAAATGATCTATAATGTGTGAAAAAGTAAAATTTGCTGTGTGAAATGAATTTGAAATTCAGTCTCCACAAACTAAAATCAACTAGAACATATACAAATGTGCTTTGTAAGGCACATTTTCTCTCCAAATAGAATCTTGCTGGTGTCACTGAGGGCAGAGTGGATTTAGGAAAGAAATTCACCTTGAGGGACTGATGCATTTTCTTAAGAAATTTATCATCCTCTTAAAAATAACTTTAGGATGAGAAGATAGGGTAGTTGCTATGGAAACTGTGCAGTTGAGGCATAATCACAGGGTGCAAAAGTTGTAGGATGAAAGCACCATACCGTACAAAGTGTTGTAAATCTTATCATGATTTTCTTGCCTTGTGAAGGAGGAATTATGTCCTAAAGAAAATGGTGAGACAAAAGACAAAAGGGGAACCAATGCAACAGTGATTCTCACAAGACAATATGTTGGAAATAATCTATACAACTTGGGGAAGGGTTTGGGAGGAGAGGGAAAGTGGGAGAAAAATAAGGGAGGGGTGACAAGTTCAACAAGAAATGCACTCACTACCTTATTTATTTTATGTAACTGTAGCCCCTCTGTACATCACCTTGAGAATAAAATGAAAATAATTTTTCATTTTTTTAAAAAAGAAATGTACTTATTACCCAAGTTAGGTAACTGTAATCCTTGCCCCCCCAACCCCATTCATCACCTTTACAATAAAGATTTTTTTAAAAAAAGAAATCATGTCTTAATTAATTTAAGACATTTTAAAAACTGTTTTCTCAAGTCATGCATATATGCTAACTATATCCCATAATAGAACAAAATCTATTGGGTACATAAAGGAAAGATAATCTTTTAACTGATAGGGAACTGAGATTTTGCCATCCTAAATCATTTATAAAGCACTAGAGGGGAAAACAGAAGGCAAATTCTAGACATGACCTGCAGGCAAAAGGTGATGTATATGTAGGTCCCTTTATTCTAGGGAATGAGCAAGAAACAGGAAAATATTTGGGTGCTTCACAGAGTTCTACTGTTATCTCAACTCTTCTTTTTTCTTTTTGTCAGTCATGGGACTTGAACTCTGGTCCTGGGTGCTGTTGGTCAGCCCTTCAGCTCCAGGGCTAGTGCTCTATCACTTAAGCCACAGTGCCTCTTCTGGTTTCTTGGTAGTTTATTGGAGATAAGTGTCTCACCGTCTTTCCTGTCTGGGCTGGCTTTGAATTGCGATCCTCAGATCTCAGCCTCCTGAGTAGCTAGGATTACAGGCCTGAGCCACCAGTTCCCAGCTTTTTTGTTTTTGTTTTTTTTTGGTTGTGGGGCTTGGCCTCTGGGCTTGGGTACTGTCCCACTCAGCTCTTCAGCTCAAAGCGAGCGCTCTAGCACTTGAGCCACAGCGCCACTTCCAGCTTTTTCTGCTTATGTGGTGCTGAGGAATCGAACCCAGGGGCCTTATATGCAAGGCAAGAACTCAACCACTGAGCCACCTTCCCAGCCCTATTTCTACTATTGGCTGTGATTATTTTTAGCACCTGTATAAGAATTAGCTCTCTAGCTATTCACTGGGTAAATGCAAGAGGTACCCAGACTTGAGCTATGTAAGGAACCAGTGAAGAACCTAGCTTCTTAAACCTTGCAAAACAACGTAGTGACTTTCTGACCCACAGAAGCAATAATTGTATTTTTGCTTTAGCCATACTCTAGCACATACATATATTTCATATGAGTTTAGAGCCACAGAATCTGTTTTCTGGCTAGACATCAAACATTGCCTCAATCAGAGAGATATTTTTACCACTTGGTTCACTTGTTTTAATTATACCAGGTGTCTGAGATATTTGATTTTATTGAATCTACTAGATTTTCTGAGGACCACATAAAAAAGACTATAAAATTCAACTTAAACATGAGCTCATTTTTGATTTTAATGGTTTGAAATGGTTTCTGTTTTGCTAGTTAGGTGATTTTTTTTCATTTTTAAGGGGTAATGAAATTAGAATTGTGTTTAGAGATTCCATCTTCACGTTATTGCGCAAGATTATGGCCACATGAATTAATATCTTTACCTTTCTTCTAAGGAAAATCCAGTCTTGTATTCCAGTGTTCAATTCACATTCCAGAAACAAGTTTTCTGCTAGGAAAAATATGCTTCTTTCTTGAGCCACATTCCTTGTAAAGGGTCATGTTGAAAACTTAAACAGACTTGCTTAAACTCTGCTGACTTCTCCATTCATCATAGGCAAACTTGAAACCAAAGACAGTGCTCTGTGGTCTTGCTGGCTCCTGGCCACTTCAGTGTCACCAATGGCAGGTCCCTCCCTGAAGTCTATTTTAAAGACCTGAGATTACTGCTATTTCCTCCAACCCCACCTGTTGTTTAACCTATCTAAAATACTGCTCAGGCTTCATATAATTACAGAGGTAGCCCTTTCTGAATCTGAAGAATTCACAGGATTTTTTTTTCCTTTTCAGATTTTTTCTAACTTCTCTAAGAGGAGATCCTCACTCCTTCTTCACTCTACATATTCTTGTGTATAAACACTGCCTAGTCTATGTTATTTTTCTACTTTTAAAATTTTAAATTATTTTGCTTTATTCTTATTATAAATGTACAGGGGGATTACAATTACACGAGTCAGGTTATGAGTACATTTCCTTTTGTACAGTGTCTGCTGTTCCCTCACTCTCTTTTAATGGGGCCACAGACAAAGCTATATGCATGCTGGGTTCTTGCTTTGTCAGATTCCCAAATCATCCTGCATTGTACAGAAATAGGAGCAGAATATGAATCATAGAAGTTTAATTGCTATGCAAGCACTTGATTTTCCAAAGGTCCCAGGCAATGTGAGGATTGAACTAACATCTAAGTAAGATATCCAATCTTATTCTCTGACTATTCCATTTAAGAAAGTAGATGGAGAAAGTGAGTGGCTACTGTAATCAGTAAGTATCCCCATCTAGATATATGTAATGAATGAGAACCTTATTAGAACAAATGGAGTCCACTCAGTGTGGACACTAAAAATGCAGATAATTTTCCTGAAATAGAAAGGTTGGGGCAAGGAAGCAGAGAATTTGTAATACTGACTCCTGTCTACTCTGTTTTCATTGTTGGGAGACTGTTAGAGCTAAAATTACAGTTACTATTATTATTATTACATTATCTTCCCAGGTCATGCTCCTCTAACATAGAGTTGAGTACTAAATCAAAGCTTTTGTAGTAAAATTGTTGATGGATTGGGATAGGGTAGACACAAATACTTTTCAATAAAAATAGTAGCTAATATTGAACAATTCTTAGGTTAGTGTTAGCCACTGATTTTTTACCCTTTGTTTCTCACACTAATTCTGTTAAATAGAAAATGCTACTGTATTCATAAGCTAGATACCAAGAGTTTTTGTAGCTTGTAGTTACCCAAGTCATAAATAACAGCCACCAGGAGGTTGACTTTGGAGTTACAGACCTTAACTAAGGTGGTCTCGCAACTTTTCACAGAATGAAGCACTCCTAGGTACCTGGCAGTTTTGGAAGATGTGCTAGGAACATGATGAATGTGGCATTCACCCTTCCACAATGACAGCAAAGATAGAGATTCTTAAATTCAGATTTTGTGAGTGAGTTATGGCTTATAGCACAATTCAGGTTTGTTAAGTTGATTGTGCCTGAAGGAGAGGGTCAGAAATGAACTAGGGCCCTGGCATTAGCATAAGCCTCAGGATAAAATAAAGCATAGTCTTTTTATGAAATTAAAATTAGAAGCTACACTACTACTGCTACACAAATTATTTTATTCCAAATTTTTTTGGCTTAAAATGCCTGTGGGATATTTAAGTTGAAATCTGTGTCTGTAACACAAAGAGACTTATGCTCAAAAGTTTATTTGGGATCAGTTAGTAGTATTTAACTCAAGTGGTAGATAACAATGCATGAGAAGACAGCAAAGTAAGCATCAACATAATTCAACCTCCAGAATTTAGACATCCCAGTGGACAGAAAGTTTAGAGGATAAGGACACAGGAGTTATTGAGAGACGAGAAGAGAAGATAAAGAACATGATACCAATTAAGTCTGACCATTGCATAACAGAGCAAATGGACAATAGAAATGAAAAATTACAAAAGTAGGAACTGGAAGCAGAATTGGTAAGCTGAGTGAGAACAGCTTCAAAGGATTAATGGGAGTAGAAGCCATTCTACAATGCAGATGGGAATGGATGGGAATATGGAAAATTCAACTCCTATGTCTAAATCTTAAAATTTAGACAAGGTTGTTTTATGTATGAGATTAATTTTTATTTCTAATGTCTTTAAATCATTGTAGAAAGGGGTTTCAATTAAACATGTCAAACCAAGTGTTCAATGCATCTTGATCTGTGTCACACTTGTTATCATTCTCCCCACACTCCTTGCATTCCTTCCCCACTCATCCCCACAAGCTTCCCACCTCTATTTTCATGCAAGTCCATTTTGTATTATGACTCTATTGGCCTACTGTTTCTCTCTCTGTTTGCCTCCATTCCTCTTAGGCCTTCCCATCTTCCCCAACTCAGGTGAGACACGTTGGTTAATTGTTTGACCGGGTTACATACACAATGGAAACTCACCTCTGTGTATATCATACTTCCGTCAGTTTGATCATGTATCCATTGCATGTGGCCCTTTGAGTGCTTTGATTTTTGATTAAGAGATAATTTGTATTGACTTTTATGAATATGATGAAATAACTTTTAACTACAGTGATGATTAACTAGGTAATTTAGTCTTTCTATAACAAAAACTAAACTTTTGGTCAACTTGTTTTGCATTATTGTCTTTTTCCTTAATGTTTCATTTTGTTGTTTTTAACATTTCAAAGAACTAAAACAAAAGTATAGCTCTGTAATTGTGAAAATTTTCTGTTTTTGAGAGAACAACTGTATTCTTTTATTAAAATTGTTATTATAAAAGTGATGTACAGATGGGTTACTGTTTCCTAAGTCAGGTAATGAGTACATTTCTTCTTGAACAATATAACCCCTTCCTTTGTAATGGATTTGCTATCACTAGGTTATGAAGTTGGGTTTCAGGCAACAATTGTAAATTACTTACTGGAAATTATCCCATAAGAAACAATAACCCTTTCTTGAAGTGCAATCCATTGTGTTTTCTATAGCAATTATATACATATAATTACATTTTAAGTCAACTGTTACGGTATTTTGGTTTATAGACTTATTTGTGAAATATTGCTACCTAATTAGTTGTATTTTAACAGAATGTTTTGATAATATATGGAAAATATTCACTTTTAAAGAACATAAAGAAGATAATAAAAATAGAGCATATCTAAGAAGAAATACTGTAATGGAATGATTCTAAGAACTGTGGTAATTAAATTAATTTTATCTTAGCCAATTTTTGCTAGATTCTATTATGGTTAGTTACCTCCAGATCTCAGTGACTTACATAAAAATGTACTTTTTGTTCCTATTGCATTTTGGCTGAATGTTGGCTTAAGATCTGCTTTGTGTAATTTTAAGGCACCAAACTGAAGTAGTAGTCCTTATTTTAGTTATATGGCAGATGATAAAAAGAGAAATAGTGGGGCTGGGAAGGTGGCTCAGTGGTAGCGTGCTTCCCTCGCGTGCATGAGGCCCTGGGTTTGATTGTTCAGCACCACATACACAGAAAAGGCTGGAAGTGGCGCTGTGGCTCAAGTGGTAGAGTGTTAGCCTTAAGCTGAAGAGCTCAGGGACAGCACTCAGACCTAGAATTCAAGCCCCATGACATACAGTGGGGGGGGGGGGTAAGGGGAGCAGAGAGAGAGAGAAATAGTGTAGCCATGAAATGGCTCTGAAAATTTCTTCTTGACCATTCTTGATACTTCTACTTGTTACCTTGGACAAGCAAGTTCCATAACCAAGCTTAGCATTGATAGAATAAGAAAATAAGTTCTTCATATAGGTAACACTATATGTCAAGTATCAAAAAATAAGGATGTGCCATTGTGTACAAGAGCAGAGATATCTGGAAATTGTCAGTACTTCATTTCAGTCCTTCTTATTGCTTTTAGGCTTTCCCTTTTTTGATGCTTCTTTCCCATCATTATATCCAATGATCATCCTCTTGGTTCAAAAACTTATGAACCAAAGCCAGAAGTTATCTTCCACAACCTTGGACCCATAAACACCACCATAAGGGATTCAATCAAAGACTAGTGTGACTCTTAAAAATATTGTCCACTTTTAATTTACTGATTCCAGTCATTTTCATGAGCAAATGGCCACAACAGCAGTTTTTTTTAATTTTCCAGACAGTCAACAGGACTTGGCAGATACTTTTGTCTGAGCGTTTTTTTTCATATATAAACATTTACTGGTATCACCTTAATTAAATTCAGAATTTCTAACAGTACCAACAAAATGTTTGTCACACCACTATTTTGTTTCTTAGTATGAGTTTGTCAGGTAAAATTTCACTCATTTCTTTTTTGACTGTTTAGATAATACCTATTTCTGGTTTTTTTTATTTTTTTATTGTGAAAATACCGTACAGAGGGGTTACAATTACATGAGCAAGGTAATGAGTATATTTCTTATCAAGCATTGTTGCCTCCTCCTTTGTTTCCACTTCCCATCCGTTCCCATCCCTCTACCGCCCACAAAAATTGTAAAGTTCATTTTTCAACATAACTTCTTGTACATCTCATTGTTGCAATGGGTCCATCTGTATCCCCATTTAAACGATTTGTTTTTTTCCTTCCCCTCCCCAAATTATACCAACATCAAATACAGTGAAAACAGGGGTTATACCATGGTAGAGGGACATACAAAGCAACAAAGAAATCATCTTACAAATATGTTAGAAACAATAGCAAGAAAGAAAAACCATTTGAGTCCTTATCTTGGGGTTCATTTCGCCCAACATCAACTTATCTGACCATTTCTACTTGTCTCAGACATATACTAGTTATTGCAGATAAGGAAAACCATGGAACCTATGTTTCTTTAGGCCTGGCTTACTTCACTTAATATAATTTTTTCCAAGTCTTTCCATTTCCTAACAAATGAGGCAATGTCATTCTTTCTGATGGAGGCATAGAATGGTTTCTGAAATTTTTAATCAGCAATCAATTTTTCTTGCAATCAGGTCAATACTTTTAAAATTGTATCTTTTTGTCTTGTTTTGTCCAGAGCCTTTAAATGCATCTAATTGTCATTATCAACATTTTGGAAGCCCCAGAAAGTTCTTGTTACATTATCTGCCTTTCAAACTACAATAGGAGTTATGTTTCACATGTTTCACATGCTTGCCACTGGATTTCAGGAGATAACACTTCCAGCCTTGAATAGCATTTTCTTGACTCTCTCTCCTTCATCCTGAAGTCAACACTACATTGTTAGTGAGTGACCATCTTCTGCATGGTTGCCTTTTGTCTGTTTTTTTTTGTCAGTTGTGGTGCTTGAACTCTGGGCTTTTGCACTGTCCCTCTGCTCTTCACTTGAGCCACAGCACCACTTCCAGTTTTCTGGTATTTAATTGGAGATAAGAAGCTCATTGACTTTCCTTCCAGGGTTGGCGTTGAATCATGATCCTCAGATCTCAGCCTTCTGAGTAGCTAGGATTACAGGTGTGAGCCACTAGCACCCAGCTGTTGTTTTTTGCTAGATTATGTTGTGGTACCAAAATGATTCCTAATTTCTAGTAAATTGTCAGACAAGTATTTTTGTTTTCTTGGTCATATTATGTCCAAAACAAGGGTCGGATTGGTTGCACTCTATATGTGTGTCTCAAATGTCTTCTTTATTTGAGCTTCTAGTGACGAGGACTGAGGGAAAGGGGTCAGTGACGATAGCAGGAGGACAAACTTCCACAATGAGAGCCACATCACATTTCTGATAGAGCTAGGATTTTAGGTCTGACTTGAGATTAATCATCTTATATAAAAAAGAGAAGTATGCCTGTGCCTTAGAAGAGACTTCCCAAATTATCAGGAACTGCGCCTCCTCTGTGAACAAATGCCATCATGGAAGCATTTATAAATCTTCAGTGTACATAATAGGAAGTGGGCAGGGCATATCACAGTGGGAGCACACAGCATAGCAGAGCAGGTCCACTCACCTCATGACCAGGGAGCAAACAAAAAAGGTAGAGATCAGGGCCCTACAATCCCCAGCAAATGCAAGCTCCAATGACCTAGTGACCTCCAATCTGCTCCACCTCTTCAAGTTGTACCCTCACCTTGTACTGCCACACATAGTACTACCGCATCTCTTACCAGATGGACTTTCTGGAGACAGGATTCAAACTATTAAACTTGTATTTGAGTAATCTTTAGTATCACATTTTAGATTAATTTTTTTCTCTAGAATATTGAAGACATGGTTAATTGCCTTCCAGAATCTAGAGTTGCTGAAGAAGTCTGAGAGGATTTTTCTCCTCCTCTTTCCTCTGAGACCTTTGCTTTTATAAAAATCTAGGGTATCCTAAGACAATGTGCTTTGTATATATGTTCTGTCACTTGCTTTGTTGAACACCAATGAGCTTCTTTTTAAATTTTTAATTATTTTAATTTTATTGTCAAGGTGATGCACAGAGGGATTACAGTTACATACAAAAGGTAGTGAGTATGTTTCTTGTTGAACTTATCACCCCCTCCCTCATTTTTCTCCCACTTTCCCTCCCTCAACCCACATCAAGTTGTACAGATCATTTTTTTTTTTTGGGTCCAGTCGTGGGGCCTGAACTCTGGGTCTGGGCACTGTCCCTCAGCTCTTCAGCTCAAGGCTAGCACTCTACCACTTGAGGCACAGCACCACTTCTGGCTTTTTTCTTTTTGCTTATGTGGTGCTGAGGAATCAAACCCAGGGCCTCAGGCATGCAAGACAAGCGCTCTACCACTGAGCCACCTTCCCTGCCCTGTACAGATCATTTTCAGAATATTATTTTTTGAGTATCACTGTTGCATTGGTTCCCCCTTTGTCCTTTGTCTCACCATTTTGTTGTTCCCCATCCCTTTGCTAATTCAGATAACTGTTTATACAATACCCAGGGTGCCAAAATCAGATACAGTGACAACAGTGGCTAACCCTTAGAGGGGTAAAACACAAGAGAAAAGAAGAAATCATATAATTTAACCACTCTGGAAAGCAATATGGAAGTTCCTCAAAAGATTAAACATAGAGCTCCCCTATGACCCAGCATTAACCCAAATGACCATAAACAAGGCCATACTAAAGCTACCAGCACAACTGTTTATCACAATATTAGTTACCATAGGTAAGCTATGGAACCAATCCAGATGCCCCTCAGTAGATAAACGGATCAAGAAAATGTGACACACACACACACACACACACACACACACACACACACACACTCCCATCAGAAAGAATGACACTGCTCCATGTGTAAGGAAATGGAAGGAAAAAAATCAGATTAAGTGAAGTAACCCAGATCAAAAGAAGTATAGATCTCATGGTTTCCCTTATTTGCAATAATTAGTATATGTCTAGGATATTCTTAGCAGATGAGCAGAATAGCTGTGTACATATGAACATATAAGGTGATGCTAAGCAAAATGAACTCCAAGACATGGACACAAGAGGTTATTGTTGTTATTGTTTTTTGTTGTGAAAATACTGTACAGAGGGGTTACAGTTACATGGGCAAGATAATGAGTACATTTCTTATCAAGCTTTGTTGCCTCCTCCTTTGTTTCTATGATATTTTTCTAAATTCATTCCTTCTTCAGTTTTCAAGATTTCCTCTTCTCTTGCTTTTTCTCCTGTCTTACAGTCCTTGTAGATGAATAGCATCTTAAATATATTTCCTGTTCTTTCAACAGGGTTACAACAGGGATCAGAAATGAATGCACAATCAACCTGACATTTCTGGTAATGAGATCTTTATGAATAAAGTTTAAGATAAAATACAACTGGAAATTGGATGTCATTGAAGCCTAGTGACATCTAGATAATTTTCTCGATGTTTACAGCTAGGTAATTTCCGTATTTATATTGCTTAGTGCCATTTAGCTAGAGGGATCCAGGTTTAAAGAAAATCATAGTGCAGGTGAGGACAGTTTCCATTTGAGTTCCCTGGGTCATATAGGGTTACACCCTTCCAGGGTGACATTAATTTGCATAGCAATATGTATCAAGTTAAGAAAGTCAAGCACCTGTGTAATCTAGCTCTTAAAAATACAGATTCTAAAGTCATGAAGAACTTCTTTCAAATACTGTTGCCTCTTTATTAACAGTGAGGCTTTTATTATGTTCCTTAATTTCTCTGAGATTCTGAATCCTCATCTGGAAAATTGGGTTTAATTGTTGTCCCTACTTCATAGGCCTACTTAGAGATTTAATTGAGATAATGTGGCTAATGTACTTAGCACAGCATCAGGTATGGGAGGTAGTGAATGAATGACAGCTATTATTATTTTAATGGTATATAATTATACATTAACAAAAACTACAATGCCCGACCAGTAGAGGATTGTCTAAAATGAATCAAGGCAAATACACATTCTTGAAGAAACATTGCTATATAAAATATTACATGTTTAATATAAGTATTTAATTTGTAATGAAGGAATTCATCAGAAAAACAGGAGCTTTGAAAGATTTATTCAAGTTCATAGATGTGCCAAGGGTCCTGGAGAGAAGCCGAAAGGGCCTTTACTGATATATATAATTTATATAATTTGAAGGCTTAAATCTATTGTAAATAAATAATAAGTTTGGGTAAATCATTTTTCTTAGATTCCTTCTTATTTTAATTTCTACTAAACCTGGTTTCATTTTTCTTATTCACAAATGTAAGCAAACATTTTCTCTAATTTATATTCTTTCAACAAAAGCTGCAAATAAATGCAACTTTCATCTATTATAAAATTAGAAGTAAGTGTGATTCTTAAGAACCATGGGAAAATAGAAGGATGTGTTATACTTGCTCTTTAATAGCTTCTTTTCCACCTTAATATCAAATTTAAAGAAATGAAACTTGAGCTCTAAACATAGTGTGAGATATGGAAGAATACAACATGAAATTAAGTTTATTATCTTATGCCTTATGTTTTCAGTTTGGGACTACACAGAGATGAGTATTTCTTGTTTGTTTTTGGATTTGGTTGGTTTTTTTATTACATTTAAATATTTTATTGTAAAGGTGTTGTACAGAGGGGTTACGTTTACATAAGTAAGGTAATGAGTTCACTTTTTAGGTCAAACATTGTTATTCCCTCCCTCATTTTTCTCCCACTTACCTTCCCACCTTACTTCCCCCTACCCCAAGTTTAAAGTTCATTTCCAACATAGTGTCCTATGAGTATTGCTGTTGCATTGGTTCACTTTTGTCCTTTGTCTCATATTTCTTAAATGTTGTTCTTCTTTTTTTATTCCTCAAGGACTCTTTTCAGGACATTTCTGGCCAAACTGGGGTAGATTGAAGTGAATGAAGTTGAGATGGCAAGTCCAGGGTTTAAATTTTTTTGACATTTATTCTAATGGGATTAAAAGAGATTAAGGACAGGCACACTCAATTTGCTGCATTTTTTGTGTATGAGACTCATTCATAAGAACTCTCCTACAAACTTTTTTCTTAATTTTGAATATCATTCAACTGTGGACAAAAGATTTCAAGGGAGAGGGAGCTTGAAAAATTACTTTAAAAAAAGTTAAAAGATGCTTTAGTCACTAGGGGAAGGCAAATCAAAACAATCAGATACAATTATAAATTTATAAGATTACCCAAACATAATTTCTGTTATATTAGTGTTGGTACCACAAATAACTCTTCTACCATGCTAGTGGAGATAAAAATTAGTATGGAAATTTTGGTGAACAATTAGGCAACATGGGGCAAAGTTGAAGGTGTTCATTCATTACTGCCAAGCAATTGTATTTCTAGGGAATTTTTAAAGACAAATACATGTGTGAACATGAATATGAATTTTCTTTGCAAACTGATTATAATAGGAAGAAATTGGAAAGGACCAAACTAACCATGGCAAAGACCATTTTGTGCCAACACATGGAATCAAACATTTATTTCTTCTGATTTGATTTAATGCATCCTGCAGAATGCATTTATATATATATATATACACACACACATATATGTGTGTATGTATGTATATATATTGTGGTTTAAAAAAAACCATGTAATTCCAAATTATCATCTTTCTGCCCATTGAATTATAAATTCCTTGAAGGCAGAGATCATTTCTGTAGTGATCATTTTGCTATCCTCTGCACTTTGCATATTGCCTGGGAAAAAATCAAGTGCATTCATAAATTTGTATCAGTTGAATAATTGTGGAAATGAATGAAGTGTTTGTCCCCCCAGCATTCTTGTAAAGATATGTAAAAAAATAGCAAGACTTTGGTATATTTTATTCTTTTCCATAAGAATATACATTCTTACTTGTAAAACTGAAGAAGAATTATGAATGCAGAAATGGATATAAAAGATGTTGGGCAGAAAGCAAATGTATGTGGTTCAGCAAAGTTCAGCAGAATCATTTCATGGGGAAGTGAAGGCTTGCTTATATTTTCAAAGTCAGAACATGAACCTTTTGGAAGCAGCATGAAAGTGACTAGTGGCAGGTTTTCATATATCCAGTAATAGCCTCTGCACCTCTCTATCCTGAAACGATAAACCTTATTCTCTGTGGGTTTACCTGGATGAAAACCAATCAGGCAACTGTACAAATACTACAAACACCTGCACATCAGAAAAATTTAACAGTGCCAGCACCAAATAGTTCTAGTTTATCTCAAAGAATGTTCCCAGCTAATCCTCTCTTGGGGACATAGATTAAACACTCTGAAGCTAAGTCTTAACATAAATTAAAAATAATGCAGAAAAGACATTTTAGAGCACACAGTGTTTTGTTACCTTTGGATTTCTAGGCTCATTTTGTAAGTCTCATTGTTGAAAATAAAACATTTTTCTATTATTGTTCTGAAGAGATCAGCAACCTCAGCTCTACACACAGTGGCAGATTTTTCCCTCTTCCTTCCTCAGTAATGACTTAGAAAACCCAGATGCTAAGCAATGGAAGAGATTCCCACAAAGCACCTAGCTTCTTGGTGACTGAGGTGGTAACTATTTTTCCATCTGAAAGTCAGTTTCAAATCCAAGTTTTACACTGACATTTGAAACATCTAGATTCTCATGATATTTTCATTTAAAAACATTGGGAATTGTAGAGAAGTGTTATGCAAGCAAGAGTTGTATGTAGTGTTATTTTATAATATACAATATAAATAATATGTTTCTTTTCCATAAAAGTTTATTTCTGGAAGTGGCGTGTATCATAAAATATTTCCTAGCCAGGCTCTGGCAGCTCATCCCTGTAATCCTAGTTACTTAGCAGGTTAAGATCTGAGGATCTCAGTTTGAAGTGACCTCAGGCAGACAAATCCAACACAATTTTTATCTTCAATTAGTCAGTTAAAAGCTAGCAGCAGAGGTATGGGTCAAGTGATGGACTGCCAAACTTGAGAAGAAAAAGCCAAGCTAGAGCACAAATCCCTGAGTTTAAGTCCCAGTAGTGGCACAGCTCTTTTTTATATAACTATTTCAATAAATCTTCTTCTTCTAGAATAATGTAAAATATCTACCTTTTCTAATCTCTCTCCCTTCTTCTAAATATACAGGTGTAATCTATAAAGTATCTTTGTAAGAGGCATTTCAGAATGTATGTTAATTAGTTTGCTATTGCTTATATCTTGTGTAATCTAGGAATGAACAAGATGATACAATCTACAAATTCTTCATATGTGCCACCCCTCTTTTCTAATATGAAAATGACTTGTGCTTATCTCTTTCTGATTTTTCATTTTCCCTGTTCATTTAAAAAATTCTTGACCAATGCGGTTTTGAAAGGCTTTTGTTAGTAACTCTATCTCTAAATTGTCTTGATACTTTTAGTTCTCTGTTATCACTGACAATGCTTCCCATGTATCTCATCTTTATCCCAATTTTTATTTTAGTTTTCCTCCCAGCGTTATTTCACGTGAAATATATTTTCCTACTTCTTGGTTTCTATTAGAGTTCAGTAATACTACTCTCTAAAACCATGCTTAACTTACAATGAGTCTACGTTTTATATGAACAAAACCATGTAAATGTCAATTTTATGGATGCTTCCCAGAGCAAAGATGATGTATTTCTAGCATATTTCTGTAGTCTTGTGTTTCAGACTGTCTGATTCTAAAGGACTTCAATAACATAAACATATTTGGTTCGATGTAATAAAGATATGTAGTCTCAGTGAATCAATTTGGAATATGGCACTCTATAAAGTGAGAAGAGATTCATTTGAATGGTTATATAACTTCACTGCTGAGCTCGCCTTTCCCTATGGTTTACTGTATGTGATTATCTAAATGTTTACTGCTGATTCCTACCATTAAACATCAATTCATAGTATTATTCTTTAAAATGAAGGCAATAGGCTGACTGAACAAAAATCTATCTTCTGTCAACACAGAAGCAAAATAAGAGTATTTCACAGGCACATCAACTTATATATGGAAACAGTCAATTCCAAGAAAAAAAGAGAGGAAGATGCACTAATCATAGTAACACTATGACTCTTGAAGGACTGGTCTTACTTGGTATCTGATAAATTCCCAAAGACATTCCTTGATCATATAAACCCTGCTCTACAGAAGCTGATGGTATGAATTCCTTAAAATATTTTGAATAAAAACAAACTTTTTTTTGATTAATTTGTCAAAGTTACCGCATGCTCAAGTGTATACTTTAAATACTTATTCTCTAACTTACTATATTTTCTTCTCTAAAATACCTTTGAAGCTCAGAACACTGAAGGATGGAGGCTGATTGAAACTGAGAGGTTTCATCTTGGATGACATGAACTATGAACTGTCATTTACTGTCTTTGAATGAACTCAGTGGTCTTCCTTGTCTGCTTTTCTCACATGCACCTCAGTTTGTCTTTTTTTTCTGGTCACATAATAATGCTGAGCAACTTGTAAGCTACGAAGTCCATCCAAGGTTAAGCTGTTGCTTGACAGAGAAGACATAAGTAATTCAATATGAATGTTTTGTGTGACATGAGCATGTAATTTCAACAAAAGTGACTGGGATATACTATATAGATCAATTCTTATTTCAGAATCTTTGGGCACTCTAAGGCCAACTGATATAGAATCCTTAAAGAGCTGTCTGCAATGACTAGATCAATGTGTTTACTGTGGTATGGCTTGCTCTAATCAGATACCTGAGCACCTGCATTGACTCTTAAAGCATTTCAGTTGTTATAGTCACAAAGACAGATGGGAGAAACTTGTAAGAATGTTAAAAAATGAAATATAGATAAGTTAATTGACACTTTGAGAGTATCCATGAATCATGTACTCTTTGAAAAGGCCATTTGGGCTAACAGATAAAGACACGTTTCCTCTCATGTGTGGAAGTTTATACTTAAAGTATAAACATGTATCAAAACACATGTACCTATGTACACAATCAAACTGATGAGTAGGGTATATGCAGGTATGAAATTCCATGGTAGGACCCCTTTAAGCAAATAACAGATTAACAAAATGAATAGCAGGAAGCTGAAACATGTCTTGACTGTAGGGGCTGGGGGATAACAGGAATGGTGTGTACACATGGAAAAATAAATGATGGGACAATAGAGTCATACTATTCAAAATGTATATGTGAATGTGAAAATGGAAGTAGGAAGTTTGAATCAGATAGGGATAATGTAGGTAGAAAGGGGGAGAGAATGATAGAAGGAGTGACTCTACCCAAGATGTTTTATACACATAAATGAACATGTGAAATTGAAAGCCTCTTGTACAACTATTTGAAGATGAAAATGAAAAGAGAAAATGTGTCTTCCTTAGGTAATTGGTTTCTGTGATCCTTAATAAGTGTAATATTATTATCCAATTATTTGGAGAGGAAAATAACAATATGAAGATTGAATATATTACTTATGTTCCTCTCACAAATATTTTGGTAATAGAGATATGCATGGTCCTGTCAGAATAAAAGATTGAAAGGAAAATGATAAGCTATGCTACAATAATTCAACTTGGAATTGAACACTATCTTATCTGTCTGTCACCAACCAAAGTTATCTACAGAGATTCAAGTCCTCATTACTTGTGGTTAGAGTTGGTTCCACTATTACTTGATCTTTTTCTTCTTCTCAAATACTTTTATTTTCTCCTGGTATTTAGCTCCAGCTCTTCAATATGTTTCTATGATCTTTTGTTCTTTTTTTTTTTCCTTTTCCCTCTATCTGCCTTGTTTAAACTCAGTAAAGAAGTCATATGTGTCTATTTGGATTTTATTTTCATTGGTTGAAGCATTTATGTTTTAATAAAATAATTCCATCTGATTTAAAACAATTTATTGATGAATAGATACATATCCTCTTTGCATCCTATATTCTGTTTCTTCTATAGGGAACACAGCTAGATTTTTCAACATTACATTTCTATAGCTTTACCAAGATACATTTTGCATACCATAAAGTTTCCTGTTCAAAGTGGACAGCTGAGTGACTGTTTTAGTATATCTAGAGAATTGTGCAAACATAACCACAATCTAATTTAGAACAAATTCAGTCCCCATTAGTAGTCATTTCCTTTTCCTTCTCCTTATTCCCAACCCATCCCAGGAAACCTCCAATTCCATGTTGATTCATCAGTTCTGAACATTTTAATGAAAAACACATGTAATTTGTGGTATTTCTTCACTGGTTTCTTTCATTTCATACAGTGTGTTTTGAGGTTCATTTATGTTGTAGCATGTATCAATATTTTATACCTTTTCAACAAATATAATGATAATGTAATTTTTATTTTTATTTATTTTTATTTTTTATTTTTTGGGTCCGGTCATGGGTCCTGAACTCTGGGCCTGGGTGCTTTCCCTCAGCTCTTCAGCTCAAGGCTAATGCTCTACCACTTGAGCCACAGCGCAACTTCCGGCTTTTTTCTTTTTTTGCTTATGTGGTGCTGAGGAATCCCAGGGCCTCAGGCATGCAAGGCAAGCGCTCTACCACTGAGCCACCTTCCCAGCCCTATAATGTAATTTTTTAAAGTACACAAATAGTTCATTTATTTACTTTTATTTTGGGGACTAAACTCAGGGACTTGCACTTGAAAGGCAGGCACTCTGTCACTTGAGCCATACTTTCAGCCCATTTCTGCCTTAGATATTTTCAGGATATGATCTCACATTATACTTGGGCTAGTCTGCTCTATTATCCTCCTATTTGTGCTTCCCCAAGTTCCTTAAGATGACAAGTGCATGCCACTGCATCCGACCAAAGACTGAGATGGAGTTTTGTGAATTGTTTTTATGTCCAGGCTGGCCTCTAACCACAGTATATTGGTCCCTACTTCCCAAGGAATTAGGATCATGGGCCACATCACCAGGCTTAAAATATATAAATAGATTTTTTCTTAAAGCAATGCTGTTGCATATCAGTTCCCTTTGTCATTCAAAATCACAAGTAACGTCTTTACTTTCAATGATGAAGTATTGTGTGCTGTTTTTCTTAATACTAAAACATTATTCTCTTACTTATTTAATGGACAATTTTAGTAAGAGAATATATATAGCCCTTCCTGTCATTAACAACCTTCTATCTTTTAATCTGATATTTCTACATCTAATACTCTCTTGGAATAATTTAGTAAAATTTCCTTGGTAAAATATATTTGTCAGTAGATTAGCTAGCATATTTTGAATATTTTGTTCTGCCTAGAACAACAATTAATCTTGTGGAGAGAAGTGGAAAAAACATACATAGTCTATTTCTGTCAGAGTGAGTTAGAAGACAGAGAAGTTTCTACTATTAATTTGTTGTAGCACACAATTTAAATATCAATTGATTAAATCCAGCATTCAATTGCTCAATAAGCATTTGTCAGTCATGATGCTCTTATAGAATTAGTTTTGTATGAGATTAACTTCGTGTTAAATGAAAAAATACAAGCTTAAAAATAAATTGTAACAAAGACTTGTTATAAAATACCAGATGCTCTTTTCAATTTTAGTTCTGAAATGAATACATGTCAGCCAAGGCCAAGAGAAATTTTCTCCAGTGATATTAGATTTGTCCAGCTGCATCTCAATAGATTCTCCCTCTATAAAGATTTGTTTATCCATTTGAATACAATAGTCATTTTTGGTTTATTCCAAAATTATGGGGTTATGAAGAGGAATGAGGCCTCCTTTTTTTCACCCCTTAGGTTTAATGGATTGACAAATAAGCTGAAACAATAAGCATGTTGAAGACAACAGCAGATCAGGAACTCAAAATAACTTCTAAAAATAGAAAAAACAAATTCTGCAGGTCTTTTATTTTTTTGTCGGTCGAGGGTCTTGAACTCTGGGTTTGAGTGCTGTCCCTCAGCTCTTCAGATCAAGGCAAACGCTCTGTCATTTGAGCTACAGCGCCACTTCTGGCTTTCTAGTGGGACTTTCCTGACCAGGCTGGATTTGAACCGTGATCCTCAGATCTCAGCCTCCTGAATAGTGAATAGCTAGGATTACAGGTGTGAGCCACCAGCGCCCGACTAGGTCTTTTTTTTATTTTTTTATTTTTATAGATCACTTCATTATAAGCCAAATCTATCCTACTTCCTCTGGAGCCACACCCTTTGCTGTGTACCTATGGTATGGCAACTCTTCATTGTGACTTGGGGCCTGATCACATGGTCTACTTTGGCCAGTGGGTATCAGAAATGCCATCCAGGAAGAATTTCAGAAAAGCACTGGTACACTTTTGCTAGTATTTTTTCTCTGCCATTACCATGGTTTCTCATGTTACCATCTGAGTGATTAAGTAGTTTCTTAGAGGATGAGGGACATGTGGGGGAAAATCTAACTAGTCATAGTCTCTTCAACCAAGAAGAAGTGAGGTTTTAGAGATGTCTCATGTTGGCAGGTTTACCCAATACCAGATGTTCCCAGCCAAGATGAGCCTAAACTCCTAACCCAAGATTCATGAGTTCCCCATTTATTATTGTTTTCTACTAAGTTGTTGTTAGCTTCTATAATGTGGTGTTATCATGGCAATGGATAACTGGTAACTATTTAAATTTCCAGGAAACAGTCACATAGTTTTTTATGAATTCTTTTTGTGTGTGTGTGTGTGAAAATACCGTACAGAGGGTTACAATTACATGGGCAAGATAGTGAGTACATTTCTTATCAGGCATTGTTGCCTCCTCCTTTTTTTCCCCTTTCCATCCCTTCCCAATCATCCCCCCCAAAAGTCGTAAAAGTTGTTTTTCGACATAACGACTTGTACATCTCATTTTTGCAATGGGTCCACCAGTATCCCTATTTAAATGATTTGTTTTTGCCTTTCCCTCCACAAATTATACCAACATCAAATACAGTGAGAACAGGGGTTATACCATGGAGGAGGGACATACAAAACAACAAAGAAATCATTTTATAAATATTTTAGAAAAAATCTTTGAATACTTATCTTGGGGTTCATTTCATCTAACATCAACTTATCTGCTCATTTCTGCTTGTCTCAGATATATGCTAGTTATTGCAAATAAGGGAAACCATGGGACTTACGTTTTTTGGGGCCTGGCTTACTTCACTTAATATAATTTTTTCCAAGTCTTTCCATTTCCTAACAAATGGGGCAATGTCATTCTTTCTGATGGAGGCATAGCATTCCATTGTGTATATATACCACATTTTCTTGATCCATTCATCTACTGAGGGGCATCTGGGTTGGTTCCAGATCTTAGCTATGGTAAATATAATGCTGCAATAAACATAGTTGTGCTGGGAGCTTTAGTATGGTCTTGTTTGTGAACATTTGGGTAAATACCCAAAAGTGGGATTGCTGGGTCATAGGGAAGCTCTATGTGGAGTCTTTTGAGGAACCTCTATACTGCTTTCCAAAGTGGTTGAACAAGTTTACACTCCCACCAACAATGCAGTATGGTTCCCTTCTGACCACATCCCCTCCAGCATCTGTTGTTATTAGAGTTCTGGATTATAGCCATTCTAACTGGGGTGAGGTAGTATCTCAATGTTGTTTTGATTTGCATTTCTTTTATGGCTAGGGAGGTTAAGCATTTCTTCATGTGTCTATTGGCCATCCTTCTTTCCTCTTCAGAGACGTTTCTCTTTAAGTCTTTAGCCCACTTATTTATTAGGCATTTGTTTCTTTGAAGATTTGTTCTTGGGTGGTTTAACTTTTTGAGTTCCAAGTATATTTTAGATATGAGACCCTTGTCTGTTGTATGGCTAGTGAAGATCTTCTCCCAATCCGTGGGCTTTCTATTGGTCTTGCTAGCTATGTCCTTTGCCATGCAGAAGCTCTGCAATTTCATGCAATCCCATTTGTCCAACCTTTCTTTGATTTGGTGTGTTTCTGGGTCTCTATTAAGAAAATTTGGGCCTGTGCCAAGGAGACCTAGGGTTTCTACTATTCCATCCTGTAATATTTTCAGAGTGTCTGTTTTGACTCTGAGGTCTTTGATCCATTTGGAGTTGATTCTGGTGCAGGGTGATATTAAGGATCCAGCTTTATTTTTCTACAAGCAGTTAACCAATTTTGCATGCACCATTTACTGAAGAGGCTGTCTTTCTTCTATTCTATTTTTTAGCTCCATTATCAAAGATTAGATGGCTATAGTCTGTAGGTTCATTTCTGGGTTTTCAATTCTATTCCATTGCTCCTGAAGTCTGTTCTTGTGACAGTACCAAGCTGTTTTGATTACTATGGCTTTGCAGTAGAGTTTGAAATTTGGTATTGATATTCCTCCAGCACTGTTCTTTCTGTTTATGTTTATGCTATTCGTGGTCTTTTATTGTTCCATATGAATTTTTGGATTGCCTCTTCTATTTCCTTGAAGATTGAGTCTGGAATATTGATAGGTATCGCATTGAATTTGTAGATAGCCTTGGGAAATATTGCCCTTTGCATGATGTTGATCTTTCCAATCCAGGAGCATGGGAGGTTTTGCCACTTTCTAAGTTCTGTTTTGATTTTCTTTTTCAGGTTTTTAAAGTATTCATCATAGAGGTTCTTCACTTCTTTGGTTAAGTTAATTCCTAGGTATTTTATTTTTTGTGGGGCTATTATGAATGGAGTTGCTTTCCTGATTTAAGCCACGCTTTTCTCATTGTTGGCATACAGAAAAGCCATTGATTTTTGAGGGTTAATTTTATACCCTGCTGCTTTGCCAAAGTTTCCAACCACATTGAGTAATTTGAGAGTAGATTCTGTGGGATTCTTTAAATACAAGATCATGTCATCTGCAAAGAGGGAGAGTTTTACTCCATCTTTTCCTATTTGGATCTCTTTTATGTTTGCATCTGTCTTATTGGTATAGCTAGATATTCTAATACTAGATTGAAGAGAAGTGGAGAGAGTGGACATTCTTGTCTCATTCCTGTGTTAAGAGGAAATGGCTTTAGTTTTTTTTTTTTTTACCATTAAGTATAATCCTGGCTGTTGGTTTGTCATATACAGCCTTTATTGTATTGAGAACGTTCCATGGATTCCTTATTTTTCCAGAACCTTCCTCATAAAGGGGTGTTGGATCTTGTCAAATGCTTTTTCTGCATCTATTGAGATAACCATGTGGTTCTTATCCTTGCTATTGTTGATGTGATGAATTATATTAATTGATTTGCATATATTGAACCAGCTTTGCATCCCTGAAATAAATCCTGTTTTATTGTGGTCTATGATTTTTTTGGATGAATTGTTAAAGTCGATTGGCCAAAATTTTGTTGAGAAGTTTTGCATCAATGTTCATCAAAGAAATGGGTCTATAGTTCTCTTTTTTTGATGAGTCCCTGCCTGGTTTTGGGATGAGGGTTATGATGGCGTCATAGAATGAGTTCAGTAGTGAAGTTTCTCTTTCAATTTCATTGAAGAGTTGGAGGAGTGAGCTCCACTTTGAAGGCCTTGTAGAATTCTGCTGTGAAACCATCTGGTCCTGGGCTTTTCTTAGATGGGAGGTCTTTTATTGTTGTTTCTATTTTAATGCTTGATATGGGCCTATTAAGATGGTTTAACTCATCTTGGTTTAGTTTCGGCATGTCAATATTTGCTAGGAAAAGATCCTTTTCTGCAAAGTTCTGAAACATAGTAGCATAAAGTTTTGAGAAGTATTCCCTTATAATGTTATGAATCTTGGTTGTTTCTGTGGTGATGTTTCCATTCTCATCTCTGAGTTTATTTATTTGGGTATGTTCTCTTCTTTTTCTGGTAAGATTTGCTAAGGGTCTGTCAGTTTTGTTAATTTTTTCGAAGAACCAACTCTTTTTTTTGTCGATTCTTTCTATGGTTTATTTTTTGGATTCTAATTCATTTAATTCTGATATTTTAAATATTTCTTTCTGTCTACTGGATTGGGGTAGATCTTGCTGCTCTTTTTCCAGCAGGTTCAGATATCTCATTAAATTGTTGGTTTCAGATCTCTCCAATTTGTTGATGTAGGAACTCAGAGCTATATATTTGTCTCTGAGTACTGCCTTTGCTGTGTCCCAGAGGAGCAGGTAATTTGTGTGTTCATTTTTGTTGAATATCATGAACATTTGAATTTCATTTTTAATCAATTCCATAACCCACTGGTTGTTCAACAGTGTGTTGTTCAGCCTCCATGTGTTACAGGACTTTCTTTGGTGGCTTTTGATATTGAGTTCTAATTTTATTCCTTTGTGGTCTGAGAGAATGAAAGGTATAACTTCAATGTTTCTGAATTTGGACGTTTGCTTTGTGACCTAAAATGTGGTCTATTTTGGCAAATGTTCCATGTGCTGCTGAGAAAAACATGTATTCTGATGCTGCTGGGTGAAATATTCAGTAGACCTGCGGTTTCTCTGTTGAGTTTTTTGCCAAGTTGATCTATCTAGTGGGGATAGTGGTGTGTTAAAGTCTCCAGCAATTAATGTCTTTGGATCTATGTGAGATTTGAGGGAAAGTAGTGTTTCTTGGATAAATTTGGGTGCTCCGTTGTTTGACAAATAGATATTTAGAATTTTAATATCCTCCTGAAGGAGAGATTCCTTACTTATCTCTTCTCACTAATTTTAATTTGATGTCTATTTTAACTGTTATTAGGATAGCAACTCCCACCTGTTTATGGGGGCCGTTGGCTTTGTTGAGTTTGTTCCAGCCTTTTACTTTCAAAATGTGTTTGTTTTTATGGGCAAGGTGTGACTCCTGAAGGCTGTAGATTGAAGGATCTTGCTTTTTAATCCAACTAGACAGTCTATGTCGCTTAATTGGACAGTTGAGTCTGTTAATGTTGAGAGATAGGACTGAGAGGTATTTGGGAGTTCTTGCCAATTTATCCACCTTCTTGGGGGGCTGCAGCAACTGGGTTCTTCTTATGGTTCTTGGATTCTCAGTTTGGGTGCGTATTCTTGGCCTTTATTGTGGTCTTGTTGGTTTTCGATGTGTAGGACATCTTTAAGTATCTTTTGTAGGTGGTTTGGTGGAGATATGTATTGTTTCAGTTTTTCTTTGCGATGGAAGGTTTTTATTTGACCTTTGGTTATGAAGGAGAGTTTAGCTGGGTACAGTATTCTTGATTGATAGTTGTTTGTCTTTAGGGCATGGCATACATCATTCCAGGCTCTTCTTGCTTTAATTGTCTCTGCTGAGAAATCTGAGGTGATTCTAATTGGTTTCCCTCTATAGGTGATTGTTCTTTTCTCCTTGACAGCTTTAAGGATCTTTTCCTTGGTCTGAATTGATCGTGTGCAGATTATAATGTGACAGTGGGATATCCTGTTCTGCTCTGGTCTATTTGGGTTTCTAAAAGTTTCTTGTATCTGAATAGGCCTATCTTTTTGCATGTTTGGGAAGTTCTCTGCTAGGATCCTGTTAACCAAATTTCCTAGACCATTAACTTCTGTCTCTAGGTGTTCCTCTACACCCATAATCCTCAGATTAGGCCTTCTGATGGTGTCTTCTAAATGTTAAATAGATCTATCATATTTCTTGGATTTGTCTTGGATAGTTGTATTTTCTTTCTCTAAAATATCTAGGCTGTCTTTAATCCCTGAGATTCGATTTTCTGTATGGTTTAACCTACTATCATGTCTTTCAACTTATTTTTTATTTCTTTTCCTTCTAACTGGTCGGCTTTGATGGATTAAAATTCTTTGTTGGAGCTTTGTTTTAGATCTTGTATGAGCTTCTTTACTTCCTTAATTTGCTGTTCAATGTTTACTCTCAAATCACTTAGTTGATTGGTTATGGTTTCCTTGGACTGCCATTCCTGCTGTCGGGTTCCCTTCAGCATTCCCTTTGTGGTCTCCCTGAATTCTTTCAGCTGTCTGTTCATAGATTCCATGAATGCCTTTAGTAATCTTTGTGTATTCTCATCCTGCTCTCTCAATTCCAGTATTACTCTTTGATTAGTTTCTCCACATTCACACAATGCCTGTAGTTCTCTTTGACTGTTCTCAGCCTGCTCACATCATTCCTGGCTTTCTCTTTGTCTGTTCTCAGACTGCTCGCTCCATTTCTTTATTTCTCTTTGAATGTTCTCAACCTGCTCATGCAATTCCTGTATCAATCTTTGAGTAGCTTCCTCACGTTCATGAGATTCCTGTATTGAACTTTGGTTTGCCTCTTCTCTCTCCCTATCATGCTCACCCTAAGTTCTTTGCAGGTTTTCAGTCTTTTTATTCACCATGTTTACCAGGAGTGTTTGCAGAGCTTTTTGGGAACTCTCCTCTGGATTATTCATTATCTGTTCTGTCACCTGATTATCATGAGTGGGAGTTGAGATACCTGGACTTACCATTTTTCTTGTGTTTTTCTGACTTGTTCTGCCCATTTGGTATGAAACTAACACCAATTTTGTGCTAGAACACTAAGGCATCAACCAAATTCTTGTAGTTGCATAGTCAAAAGGCTGAAGATACAATCTAGTTCAACAAATACAATCTATTCATCATCAAACAACTATGGATTAATAGGCTAAGAACAGCAAAGAATTTGGAGAACAGCAAAAAAGAATTTGGCAAACCAGAAATTATTAGGTTTAGGGAGAAATGTTGGGGAAAATAGGATTAAAGGGATGTGGAGAGGTAAAAGGAGAGTGAAATTAACCAAATCCTAATCTCAAAGACGGAAATGGATTGAACAGAATGATAGGAGAGAGAAAAAAAAAGAAGAAGAAATGGAAAAACAAAAATTTAAATTTAAAAAGGTGAAACTTAAAAATTATCTAAGTTTAAAGGTGAAATTGAGAGAAGAAAGGGATAGGATGAGAGGAGGGGAGGGATATAAAGGAGACATGAAAAACTAAAAAATAAAAATTCTTAAAAAATTATATAGGTATAAAGAGATAATACTGCTATTAAAGAATTTAAGCCTAAGAGGGTTTTTTTTTTGGGGGGGGGTCCGGTCATGGGGCCTGAACTCTGGGCGTGGGCGATGTCCCTCAGCTCTTCAGCTCAAGGCTAGCGCTCTACCACTTGAGCCTCAGCACCACTTCCAGCTTTTTTTTTCTTTTTGCTTATGTGGTGCTGAGGAATCAAACCCAGGGCCTCATGCATGCAAGGCAAGCGCTCTACCACTGAGCCACCTTCCCA
>NW_012267233.1:16852380-16902249 GCF_000151885.1 Dipodomys ordii
TTTCTTTTTGCTTATGTGGTGCTGAGGAATCGAACCCAGGGCCTCATGCATGCAAGGCAAGCACTCTACCACTGAGCCACCTTCCCAGCCCCTGGAGATCCGATTTGAACTCCTATTCATTCAAAGTGTATAGGCTACAAGATCCAGGTCTGAAAGTTACACTTGTTCTGTGAGCAGCTAGTTTGAGATTTCTGATGTTTATCAGACATGTCAACATGTCAAACTTGAGGCAACTATGAGGAAAGAATTCTAATAAGACCAATAATTTTGCAGTGAACAATCAATTCAATTATTAAGTAGACAACTAAGCATAATATGATTGCAGATTGTTAAGGTGAGTGAGATGAAAAACAGGTGAGCCGATATTATTAATTGTATACTCATAATATTTTTATTATCTTTAAGTAGTTGTACCAAGGCATTGCCATTAACAAAGCTATTTATGAATAAAATGCATGTTGATCAATGTTATCTATTTCAACACTCTCACCCATCCATCCCTACTCTTCTCTCACTCTTATTAATGTTGTAGTATGTATGTTGAATACTTACCTGCATTCTTCCCTACTCTTCTTCATCTATCACCCTCCCATCCCTTCCAAGCATCTGCTTCCTGGTGTTTATTTTGCTGAACTTTTATTTTCCTTTCTAAAGAATCTACCATATTTCAGTTAATACCACCCATTGTAAGCTAAATCCAACTTCCACATATAAGGGAAAACATGGATCCTTGGTCTCTCTAGGTCTGACTTGCTTTACTTAACATAAATTTTTCCAGGTCTTTCCATTTCTTTACAAATGGAATAATAACAATATCACTCTTTCTAATAGGTTAAGAGAATTCCATTTTATTTATGTATATTTATACATAAAACATATTATATATATACATACATATATATAGACATGTATATGTATGCAATATATATGTATGTAATATATTTGTACATTTATATATAGTACATTTTCATTGTCCATCCATCCTTTGAAGGTACATCTCAGCTGATACCACACTTTGACTATGGTGAATGGTGCGGCAATGAACATGGTTGTGCTGATGGCTTTCATATATCCAGGTATGGAATCTTTTGGATATATTCATAATTTTTAAGTGAATAATTATGGCATTATTACATATGGCCTGTGTCCGGGAACAATTCCAAACATGGTTTGGTAATGTGTATAATTCTGTATTAACAAGCTGAATGAGTATTTTAAAAGATCTTGGGAAAGGAAATATGATGCTCTCATAAGAGCAGTGAATGTTTAGATTTAGTATTCCACAATGTGAGACTATGAGTTTAGTCTATATTCCAGACAGCATTTTAGCCTCCTAGAAGATTGCAGTTGAAAATGAATGTGACAAAGTGGCACAGATTGCTTAGATATCAGGCACTATAGACTTTGGAGCCAATTTATAGATGTCTGGAAATGATGACCAAACTTGCAGAAATTATAGCTCTTCCTATGAGAAAAGTCACTCTCTGGAAAGCTTAACTAAGTCTAATCTGTTTGGAAGAAGAAAGAGTAAGCCGTCCTATTTAGATTCCCTTGGAAAATGGGGGATTTATCTCATTATTTTGGTAACTTAGCCTGAGCTTCCAGGGTCACTTGGAAATAATTATCAAGGCACCACAATCACAGACTTAGTTGCAGATGGAGTGAATCTGGAATCATTCCCAACTTAAAGAAAATGAAATGCAAGTAGTCATTGATGCACGTTAACATATCAATCAAACCATTCAAGCCAGCTCTCAGATGACTCTAATATTTCCTAGGGTGTGTGTGGGTGTGTGTATAATAAACATAATCACTAGATGCAAACATCTATGTCTACTTACCCACTTTTATAAATATTTCCCTGTGAATATTATATTTTCTAACAAGGTTTATAAGAATGTCACATACTCTCCTAAAATCTTTTCTCTTTCATAGACATAGAGCTTAATTTACTCCTTGATTCTCAAGTAGAGTATGACTTACTCAAAATTATTGGAGTGTGGTGGAAGAGATGCTGCATGCTTCTGTTGCTAAAATCTTTTCTCTTTCATAGACATAAAGCTTAATTTACTCCTTGATTCTCAAGTAGAGTATGACTTACTCAAAATTATTGGAGTGTGGTGGAAGAGATGCTGCATGCTTCTGTTGCTTCATGATAAAAGGCAATAGAGCTTTGGCCTTGGTATCTGGAACCCAAGGGCTGGTTCATGGGTCTCCATGGAAGTGATACAGCTGCCCTGAGTCCACCATGCTGAGAAAGTCCAAACTGGTCCATGTGGAGGGACCATGTGGAAAATCCCTATGGCTAAATGAAGAGAGAAATCCTGCCAGTTGCCAGCTGCTCCAGTTCCAGTCTCCATCTGACTGCACCTGCATGAGTCCTTGGGCCAGAAGCAGTCATCCAAGCAAGTTCTTTCCAAGTTCATGACCTAGGAAACTGTGAAAGATGATCAAATTATGGTTGGTAGTCTAAGCTACAAAGTTTTGAGATGCATGGTTATTCAATGATGCAATAGAAATTATTCTATCTAACTGAACTCACTTAAAAGAGAATTCTTAAACAGAAAGTGCAAATTTAAATTAAAGACAGTCATTTTAGGGACCACCCACTTGGTCCCTCTGTTTCACTCACAACCCCTGAATAAATCCTGAATAATGTGGCAGCACAGTTTTTAATCCACTGAAATTTCTGAAGAGTAGGAGAGGACAGTCTTAAATCTCTTCTGTCTACAAATAAATCACAAAGAAAGAAGAAACAAGGGTGGAGAAAATGTGTTTAATTTTGACCTCTTTCAGAAACCTGAAAAGCAATTGGTTTTCCTCCTTGAACAGTGCAAGGAGCCACTCTATCTGCAGGAATACTGACATGTAAATCAAGACACATGCTAACAAATCCATCACAGTTCAGAGAAGAGTGTTAGGAATAAGATCTCACTACAGACTGTCCAAGATTTCTACAGCATTTAATAACCTTCTCATCATAAGTAGAAATTGAACTATACCATGTAAATTAAAACATGCTTGCAAATAATTAACCCATAGTCAGTTATACCACCACATACATATTTATATTCTTTCACACAATGTTTTATAATTTCTGAAATATAATTACATTATGTCTAGAATGAGGAAGGATTTAGTGAGGTTCCATGAAGTTAAATATTATAGTGTTATTCTGATAATAAGGAGGAGAGATTTGAACTCAAGTTCAAGTTTAATTCATGCCAAAGAAATAGTATTAACTCCACATTATTTCTCTTTGTAAGTGCTTCTGTGCCTAAAAGTAATTTAGCATAAATCCAAGAGACATTCTTCCAGCTCTTCCATTTGTTGTCTTGGAAGATGCATTATCATCAAGTTATGGTCTCCACTGTCCTGTACTATATGGCATTATTACTCAATACCTTGAATCTCCATTGCTTTTGACTGTATGAGCCTGAGAACAAAATGTACCCATCATAGATAACAGAGTTCTCCAGTGTCAGAGTAGCTGAGATTAATATTTTGTTAGTAAGTACCTCTGTCTTTTCTCTTGAAATACATCTTAAATCAATCATAGTTCCATGTCAATGAAGGGTGGATGTGGGGTGGATTCTACTCCTTTTACTCTCAGTTTAGAAAATTGGAAATCTATAATTGTTAAGAGAAATAACTCTAGTTTAATATCTTGGCTATTGTAAATGGTGCTGCTATAAACATGAATGTGCAGATAAAAATGGGATTCATATATACAATGGATTATCATTCAGCATAAAGGATAATGGAGTTATTTTGTTAGCAGGAAAATAGATGGAACTGGAGATCATCATGTTAAATGAGATGAGCTCAGAAAGACAAATATTTTGTATTTTAATCCTATGTGGAATCTAGAATAAAATAATATATGACTATAAAACTAGGCTTGTTTTCATCAGGGAATACCAAGAGGTAGGGAAGGGGAAAAGATGTTAGGGTGAATATTATAACAGTACAGTGTGTGTGTGTGTGTGTGTGTGTGTGTGTGTGTGTGTGTGTGTGTGTCAATGAATGAAAGAGAGAGAGAAAGGAGTTAAGAAAGCGTATTAGAAATAGGGTGACTTTGGTTGAAGTATATTATGTGCATATTATACATATCACAATGAAGCTTCTTTTCTGCAGTTAATTTATGCTAACTTAAAAAAAGAAAGACCTATGGATTTCTTCTGCAATGAAATACCATTTCTATTACTTGCTGGTCACAAACTCTCAGCTGCTCTTCTGTTGAATATGTCATTAACAGTTTTCCAGTCTTAGTACTCAGAGAAGCAGATATTAAGCAGACAATAAGATTTAGATGTGTAAGACATTGGAAACTGCTTCTGTGTAATCTAAAAGGTAGCAGGTATAAGAATAGGTCTGCAGAAATTTCATAGTACATATCTAATACCAGGAGAAGAGGCAGGAAATAAGATTTTTGTAGAAAGAGCATCACACTGTATTGTAGTTCTGAAAAACTTTGGCCAGGCTGAAGAGGAGTAGACAAGTAAATATTTCACATTGAAGGAGATCAGCATGGAATATAATATGTACCTCTAGTATCCCCCACTGTGCACAGTCATTGGCTGGATTGAGTGGCCTGAGAGCAGATTCCCCAATGGATGGCAGCTGGCAGCTGGCAGCTAGCTATGGCTCCTCACAGCAGGTTGTCTCTTGAAGGGAGAAGTGAGCAGTGCAGTCTGTGGCTGCTGCTCACAGTAACTATGCGACAGACTATTGCAATGATGAAATGGTTAAGTCTATGAAGGCCACTTAGAATAGTGGTATACACAAAGAAATACTTAAAACACTATACCAGATGAGGAATAGCTACAAGTAATAGGTACAAGGAAACACAAGGATGCATTTCAATGTTTGGGTTAAATATTGTTATCCAGCTTTACCTGGCAGCCTCAATTCTCAATAGCAAACAGATACTTTAAAGATTGGAGTGAGGCCTGGCACTGGTGGCTCATGCCTGTAATCCTAACCACTCAGGAGGCTGAGATCTGAGAACCATGGTTCAAAGCCAGCCTAGGCAGGAAAGTCTGTGAGACTCTTATCTCCAATAAACCACCAGAAAACGGGAAGTGGCACTGTAGCTCAAGTGGTAGAGCGCTAGCCTTGAGCTGAAGAGCCGAGGGACAGTGCTCAGGCCCCACAACCAACAAAAAAAAAAAGAAAAAGATTGGGGTGAGTTCTAAAGCCATGAGTAATTTTTGCAAAGTATCTGTTTATGAATGATGGCAGTTGTGCCAGCTCTTGCTCAATCTCTGTAGCCATACATGGTCTATGCATAATGTCACCACCAACAGCAGCTTCCTAAACCAGCAAAATCTTTTGTTGTTTTTTTGTGGTGTCTCTTGTTCTAACTCATTTTCTTGCCTCCAGTGCCATTAAAGCAATGTTTGGCTTGACACAAATGTCTTAATAATCACTATGTCTAATAATCATTATCTTCTATTTCAGTTGGCAGAACAAATTATTTTATTTTACTTGAAGAATTTTTACTCATGAAATGGATCACTTTACTTGAGGAATTTAGAATGAGGGAGTATAATCTTAGCAGCAGATGGATGTATATGTCTCATTTATATTGTCATTCATTTTCCTTTTTCCTACTACCCACCTCCTCAACTTTGATTTGCCTAGCACTTGTACCATAGTGACTTTGTGTCTTGATAATATCAAGATAGAATTACCTTTCTTACTTTTGTTGTTTTGTTTGCTTATCAGCTAGAGGCAAAGACCCTATAAAGTTTCATCCTATTTTTTGATCACAATCTGCCTGAGGGCAGAAATGAGGAAATAAAAAGTAACCAGGTAGTTAAAAGACACAGACAGGCAATCAGGTCTACCAGAGACATTTCAGACTTGAACTGAAGACTTGCTTGCAAAAAACATTGCACCTACCACAGTGCCCCTAACAGGTGGTTATACAATGAATGAAAGATTGAGGGAAAAGTAACTTAAATAAAGTTCACTTAAATGATAATATTATGCATATTTTTGTTGTGATGTCAATTATCATCTCAAGCTGAAGAGCTTTTCAAAAATACTAATGTCTGGGACCAGTCCAGACCAAATAAATCAAAATCGTCGTGGGTAATACCTACAGATGGATATTTCAAAAAATCTATTCCTTGTGGCACTAATACATGGGAGATTTGGGAAAGTCATTTACAGAGGAGTTTATTAGTGTGAGTCAGGACATCTTATGGCTATCTAATGACAAACTGAGGGCTAAGAACATCTCTTGCAACAAAGTCTCCATGACATGGGAACAGTTACTTGAGTTATCTCATTTTTTTAATTAAAAATCTTCATAAACATTATATTTTACTATCTTTAAGTAGCTGTGCAAAATGATTTTCAATATAAATAAGAACAGGATTTTTTATTGCTCCATAATACATCTCATTTGTTTTAATATTGCAATCCTCTCCCCCCACCCACAAATCCTTTAAGTAAAAGTATCTTTCCTGGTCTATCATGACAGATCTCTGGCTTTTGTCCTCCAGCACACCACCTCTCCTCAGAATGTGAAGCACCTGCATTATGTGGATATGGAGTAACCTGGGTTGAAATTCCATCTCTGCCACTTGCATTTGTGTTTCCCAAGCAGTCCTCAGCACTACCCTCATGCCTAACTTTTTACATCTATCCAATACAGCCGAGGTGAGGATTAAATATAACAATGTGCTTACCTGACTGTTTGGGTGAATAAGTTTTCAGCTGTGTTCATGTGATGCTTTTATGGATCTGTGTGTGTGTGTGTGTGTGCGTGTGCACACATACACACTTTCATTCTGGATTTCCTCTGCATTTGGTGGTTCCATACCATATGGAAATAAAAACACTCTGTCATATCCATTATCTTGTCTGATCCTTGAAACAACTCAGTGAACTAGAAAAATTACTGCAGCCTGAAATTTGCTGTATTCTTAAAAGACACATGGGCACTAGGATTTTGTTTTGTTTTGTTTTGAGAATATGTGCTCTTATGCCTTAATAAAACTGCCATTTTATGATTAGTTTTATAAAGAGTTTAACAGACTTGGAAAAAGGAGGCACTCACTGAAAAGTGAGGGAAGGCAAACAGTATGGCCAAAGCTGGAAGACAGAGCTGAAATTGCCGGTCCCTACCTTCATCTCATTCTTCTATGTGGAGATCCTGGGAGGTCTTTACTGTAGGAGATAAAGTGAAGGGAGAAGACAGGTCAAGGCTTCTAAACTTCATGATGCCTTTAGTCTTGTCATTTTAAGAAGTTCTGCTGGGGTAATATTTAATCTCCTGTGCATCTCAGTCAAGAGGATTTTCTATTAAGGTTTCAACTCTAAAGAGATTCCAAGTTTAAAGATCTATCTGAATGCAAATAAGAACTGAGGGCACTGGGATCCAAGATGTGCTGATTTCAGCTTAGGAAGCCCAAGACAGTTGACCAGGCAGCAGTGAAGTGAGATGAGGTGGAACCGAAATGTGCAAAGTGGTCATTTTCTAGACATCTGCCATTTGGGCATAGGCTCTTCTGATGGCGAGATTCTTGTCTAACCCTTCTCTGTTGACAAAAGTATTCGGGCCCTGGCTGGCAACAAGGAATAATAATAATGCTTACAAAGAGTCACCTTACATTTTGTTGCATGCCACCGGGAACAACGCAGTGTCATATCCATTATCCTGTTTGATCTTTGAAGCTAGTCAGTGGACTAGAAAGATTGCTGCAGCCTAAGATTTGGCATAGGGTCATTAGCGTTCATTTACAGTGTGTGTTTCCATGCCCGTATAGAGTGACCTCCTTTCTCCTCTCAGAATGTATGATCTGCTATTTTCAAGTTTTACATATTTTGGTCATATCTTTTTAAAGTTAACTTACCACTATAAACTTACAGTTGTATTGTAGGTATTTCATTGTTCCATGTCACCCTTTGTACTACACTTGTCAGACTCTTCCTCCTAAGAAATAGCATCCCTAACAAGTGTTTTACTTTTAAAATCCTCTTGCCCTTAAAAATAAAAACTGGATATCCTCTGACCTTTCTATCTTGCTCTAATAATACTCTAGCATTAGTCAAATTCAGGTATTGAGCAGAAATGCACATTTGAGACTAAAATCTTGAATGAAGTTCTGATAGATATGCTTTTTTTTTTTCTTTTTGGTCGGTCATGGGGTTTGAACTCTGGGCTTGGTCACTGTTCCTGCACTCTTCAGCTCAAGGCCAAGTGCTCTACCACTGGACCCACAGCACCACTTCCAGTTTTCTGGTGGTTTTATTGGAGATAAGAGTCTCACAGACTTTCCTGCCTGGGCTGGCTTTGAACCGCAATCCCCAGATCTCAGCCTCCTGAGTAGCTAGGATTACAGGCATGAGCCACAGGCACCCAGCTTAGATATGTTTTCTATAGTAGGTGTTAGCATGTTAAGTTCTATTTCTTTCCTTAGGCTTTCATTCTCCTTTTCCTTTCCTCCCTCCCTCCCTCCCTCCCTCCTTCCTTCTTTCCTTTCTAGAAAAATACTGTACATCCATATGTATGGAATACAGGAGAAAACAGAAAGAGGATGGCTTTGAACTAATCAAAGAGGGAGAGATCACAAAAATGTTTGAAAAGAGATCCTTAGAGGTTAAATGTAAGATGTACATACTTGTGAATACAAGTTAATTATGATGATATGAGACATATATCTTTGGGTAAAACAATGATATTAGACTTTGATCTTCTCCCTAAATTACCTCATTATATAGAACGATAGCTACCATTGGTGGCAACTAATAATCTTTTGAATCTATGCCGCCTCTTTTCTCTGCATTTTTATTATCATCCCTTATTAAATACAAGCAACTGCAGTGTGATAATTCCATCCGGAAATTATCCCTCTTTATATTGCCTTAACTTCCTATTTCCCCCTCTTCTAATAGTATTTGGTAAGTTTCCTTACACTAATAATAAAGGAATTTTGCACTTAGCAAATACAGTCTCTCTCTCTCTAGTTTTAGTAGTTAACATTTATCAGGTGAATGAGCATCCTCATATATGTGTGTGATCTGTATTGTATGGCACTCACAATGATCCTCTCCCTAAATGATGCTGTCTTTTAATTCAAGATCTTTATTTTGCCAGATGGCATCAAAACCACTAATACAGCAGTAAGGAGTTCCCATACATGTAGGAATGCAGCCGTCACAAATGAGCGTTAGCAGAGTGAGAATTGTAATTATTTTTGTACTTGAGAATTTTAGAGTCTTTAAATGAGACATATATGTTTTATATAGATAGACTATGACAGTCTTTTAAATAAACAAATGTAAAGTTAACTATATATTTGCCCCAAATCCTTACCTTAATAACAATAAAATAGTTTGATAACTAGGAAACTTTCATAACAAAACCTAACATATGGTAGAACCATACACCTATTTGTCTAACACATTTTTTTTCATTTGGTTTAAGATAAATTTACCAAATATTTTGATAAGGGAGAGAATATTTGGTGTTGTGGTTAAAATGTCAGACTTTGGAATCAGGTAAAGCTAAATTTCATTATTGTTTGAGCTTACTACCTAATCTTTACAGACCCAACTCCCTCATCTAACCACAAGAGTCATATTTGTAATTAACTGGGATGCTAAAATTATAAAGATACAGAATGTGAAGTGCTTATAAGAGTATAAGAGTAGTAATATTAATTTATATGTACTAACTAATGCTTATTATATCTTCTATATTCTGTAATATAATATTTTTCTACTAGGCCACCTGAAGAAGTAGTTTATCTTTGTATGAATTCATAATACTACTTGTTGAATAACTACTCTGTATTATATTGCTTATTAGAACCTGAATTTAGAAGGTGAGTTATGTAAAATCCATCTTTTTATGGAAATGCTACTATAAGAGAGAGAGAGAAAGAGAGTAGGAGAGAGAGAGAGAGGGAACAACTAAACCAATTTGTGTTGTGTGTGTGTGTGTGTGTGTGTATGTGTGTGTGTGGTGCATAGCACTGATCAGAGGTTTCTTGTCTATGTCTCCTAGAAGATCAGTTCAGAGCCTTTGTCTTGAAACATCTAAAACTGAATCTAAAAACTTTATCATTTTACCCAAGAGCAATGGTACATAGGTAGCTTGTAAATCTTTAGCCATTCTATAAGCCGGATATGTGTGTGTGTATGTGCGTGCATGTACGTGCACACACACTTGTGTGTTTTCCTTCAGTTTAGCTCATCAGTGCTCAGCACATGTTCACAAAATGAAGTAGACAGCGGTCATCTTTACAAAGGACCTTAGTTACAAAACAACCAGAATCTCTAAGGTATACTGAACATAAGCAAAGAAATCTGTTCTTTTATTTTCATTTATTTTCCTGCAAGATAAAATAACCCTCTCCCCAAATGTATTTAACTCTTGGTACTCAAAGTCTTAAGGAGAATAAGAAAGGATGCTTTAAGGTACCTTTCTGGAGTGTGGGTTCATGAGTGGAGTTGGATGTTGGTGTCTATGATCTTGGCATGTTTAGAAAATCTACAAGTGTATTCTTCTGGGTCTTGTGTGCATGGGGCTCCCTGGAGCTACTGGCCTCTGAGCTAAAGTCAACTCCTTCAAAGCTTTAGGTCCTCACTTTAAAAGACATCAATAAAAACACTCCGAAGAAAGGCAAAAGTTTTTCTCCTGGCTCTCTATCGTGAATTACAAACTGGCATTCTCTCCTCCCATTCTTAAAACTCGAAGGGTGGTACAGGCAGCGATGCTGACAGTGTGCATTCGCAGATGCCACCATATGGGTCTTGAAAAACTAGTTGCACTGATGAATCCCTGCACATGTAGGAGACAGTTTGCATTGTTGGCATCGTCCCTGCACAGAAACAAGCACAGCTTAGCAAGGCTGAGCAGATGGCACTAGATCTGGTGCCAGGGAAGCAGTGAATTAAAGGTTATACCCACCAGGTTTGATGCTGTGCCAGTTTGAATTGGTACAGAAGCTTCGGCCCACCTGCTTATTGGCCTCGTGACATCTGGCATCTTTTTATTTTATTTTATTTTTTTAAATTTGGACTGAATTGAAGGCAGCAAGGAAAAATGTCATTTTAAAAGCCAGTTACAAGTCAATAGATTTAAAGTCTTAACAGAAAAAAGGCCTACAGCCCTCCACATTAATGTTTTATTTTAATGATTTTTTATAAAACCGTAGGGAAAAATTACACACCGATGTACTGAGTTGCAGTTTATAGCATCCTACAATGGAAAAGATGGACCGCTAAAAATGGACTCAAAGTTGCTAAATTGTGACAACAGAGGAAAACTATTATCTGTAGCCTGTATATTGCAATTAGAACTCAGGGAGGGAAATGAATTTGTTTCTATTTATTCTAATGATTTTCACATTGTAATCATTAGAAAACATTGCAATGTGTCATAGAGAAGCATACTCTACAAGGTGTTTTGCACCTTTCATTTGCACATATTAAGTCTTGCATTTGAAGCCATGTATTTAGTTATGCTGTATTTCAGCTGTAATCCCCACTTGCTCTGCACACATGCATATACTATGTACACAAATAAGCAATACACCCAGCCCCAGGGTAGCAGTGTATGTATATACTGAAACCTGTTTGTGTATCTTCTCCATTTGGGAGTTTCATGCCTGCACCAGGGGTGTGAAATGGAAGAATGCAGAGAGTTGCATTTCTGAGGTGATTCATTACAATCAAACCATATAGACAACCTTGTTGAAAGCATCCACAATTTATTTTAAAGTGGCTTTTAATGTTATTTCACTAAACCCTGCATCAGTATGGTAGACGTAAAAGAAAGCATCATTCAGTAAATCTATGAAATATCTAAGGTAACATAAATTTTTCATAGTTCTGATGTGAATCATGGTAATAATCACTTTACATTGACATTGACTTGACTGATTCTTTGTTTGTTATTTTGTAGAAATATAGCAGCTCTGAAGTTTTGTAGTATTAATAGTCTTTTATTTTAGAAAATAAGCAGTGGTAAGGAAAAGCAAAGTAGTAAGTGCTTCTAAATACTTTCCAAAACATGTGGAAGAAGAGGAGAGATCTGAAGCAACTCAATTTGTAAATAATACCACTTAGATGGAAAAATCCTGTAACTTGTTTAGAATCTAGAAGTTTGTAGAGATAGATGATAGAGACCAAGACGGCCAAGACAGCCCTGAGAATACTTCAAGGAAAGTGAGAAATGAGAGATGTTTGGTCAAAAAAAATCTATACCCAGTTTTTTTGTTCTGGATGAAATCTGGAAATCTGTTGTTTAAAAGTCTTAGACTGAATAGTGTGATGAATTTTTTAATATTAAAAGCACCATTAATAGCTGGTGTTAATAATTAAAACACATTAAAATAATTTTGAATATTAAAATACTATCAATTAAATATATTAAAATATTCATTTGCTTTTCAGTCTGAATCGCATGCACTATAATTATATATCTTCTAATGGAAAATCCAGGTAAGATAGCTACTTTCCTCCCATAAAAGTAAAATTGCTATGGAAATAATAAAGTTTAGAAGAAACAAAAGTATTATTGAAGTTAGTTTTATAGACTTATTTGTCTTCATCAAACTACCTTAAATATAAAATGCAGAAAATAATCTCAAATGCATTTGGCCTTATTTAAAGAATATATTAAACAACATTTCTATGCCAGAACCCTGGAGACAAGAAAGACTAAAATTACCTACAGTGCAGAGTTGCCCAGATATTGGAGGCACTTAGAGCTTTCTCCTGTCCTTGTAACTAACTCATTTATATTTGATAGTTCTTCAAAAGTCTATTAAACTAAAATTTCTTTCCCAAGCTTCCAAGGTGTTCTCTTCCAATAATGCTCCTTCATTATTGCTATCCAAAGACATCTTACTGTTGTCACAGTGAAAACTTATACATTATTCAGTGTTGTTATAAATAATTCTTGTTATAGAGCAGGTACTAAATTGCTACCTTCTATTCATTGTAGTGAAAAAAAGGAGCCCAAAATATTCCTAGGAAGTGGGGGATGGAATGTTCTTTTACTTCCTTTACTGAACAGCTTTAATGAGGGAATGGTTTAAGGAAAAAAAAAGCATTGTTCATGAGAAGTGGTAATAAGAATTGTAAAGTTACAATAACAATGAGATAAGTTTAGTTTATTTCATTCAGCTTGCTGATTTGGATGGATATCCTAGAAAAATTGTGTTTGCAATGTAACTGACAACATTTCCTTTTGAACTATCAATAATATATTGTTAAACACCCTTTTTACAATGTATTTATTATCTAACACTTGTTAACACAAGGCTGGTTAAAAAAAAGGAAAGGATATGAAAAGTAAGGAAGAGTGCTGTGGAATAACTGGGAACTGAGACCATCAAGAACTCTCCTCTGAGCTCATCATACAGCAAATTCTGTAGTTATCTTTAAAAGTACATTTGTCTTTTCTGTATATAACAGCCAACTGGGGCACTGAGTTATTGGCCATATGTCATATTTTTAGAGTAAGATTTTTCCCATATACGTGATAATAGCTGTTTTAGAACCTTTAATTTGATTCTGATGTCTCAATACACTTGTTTTTAAGTTATATCCTTTCTTTTTAACATCCATAATATTTTGAGGTTAATAATATCAATAAGTAAATCTTCATGTTTTTCTTTTATAGAAGTCATTTTTTTACTGTACAGAACCTCTTTGTGCAAATGTTTTCTTTTAAATTTCTATCTCATTTGTTTATGTAAAATTTTCTTTCTAGAGGAAATGTAATCCATTTTATTATTAATAGGAAATATTGATTTAAATATCTACAGCCAAAAAGTCACTATGGGTACTTTAAAAGTAATTTAGACATCAATTGTTTATCTTTAACTTAATGATATAAAAGTTAAAGCTCTTGACCTGCTGTCTAGTTACCATGACCATTAGTGTATGTTCTTTCATTGTCTAAGATATAATCTTACAACAGAGATGGGAAAACGCAGTTCCTTGACCAAATCAAATATTTGTTTAGTGGATTTATGAACTTTATAGCAAATCTTTCTTCTCACCTTCTCTCCCTCCCTCCCTCCCTCCCTTCCTCCCTCCCTCCCTCCCTCCCTCCTTCCCTCCTTTCCTCTCTCCCTCCTTTCTTCCCCCTCCTTTTCTTCCTTCCTTCCTTCCTTCCTTCCTTCCTTCCTTCCTCCCTCTATCATTCAAGTACTATTCATAATATAGAGAAGTTACCATAGAAGTTACCAAAAGAATGGATTCTGGAGTCAGAATATGAGTTCAAAGTGGCTTTGCTAACTGGGTGAGTTGGAATGAGTTAGTTAACCTCTCAGTGCCTGAATTCACTTTTCTCTAAACATAAAATCTATACCCAGTATATAAAGTATGTAATGAATACTCTATAAGGCTTTATGATCAATAAGTTATATATGTTAAGATTTTAGAGTAATTCTAGACCCACTGTCAGTGACTTGGCTTATAAGGATTGTGTCAGTAAATAGCTAAAGGGAGTAGATAACAAAAGCCCCATTATAAAGCACATAGTGACATAGTCTTTGTTCCAAATGTACTAAAAGTGTTCAGATATTCTTTCAGCTTGGGAAGACCCAGCATGCATAAAAATCTACAGTTCATTTGAGTGCAATTAGATTATTTTAAGCAGGGAAAATGGAGTTTACCAAAAGATGATCAATGTTCATGAAAATCAACATATCATTTTAACATTGTATGTAAAATACTCAGCCATTAAGAGTTGTGCTTATCCTTTATAATGCTCTTCCTTTGTGATGGTGCTTCTTATTTAAAGAAGAGATACCTAGTATCTGCTTCCCGTACTAGGGTTTATATCCTTAATAATTTGGAATGTGAATGATTTGCTGCTTGTCCTCTTCATCTGAGCATGCTTAGATGCTTTTTAAGTTCCTTTCAGTAGTTTTAAAGGGAAAGCATATGTTCTTTTTAAAAGACTTTGATAGTGCCAGATGGATGGAAGATAGGGGCAGAGCCCCTATCTATTGCTTCTAACCCAATTTGCTTTCCCATTTCTTTTCTCTACATCACCTGCACTAACTCCTTGATTCAGATCTTTATCATTTCAATATTTTCAGAAGTCCTGCCATGTCTCTCTCTTTGCTTCTTGCTTACTTATTTTGTAGTATCTCATCATATGCATTGGGGGAAAGAATAAGCATTGAAACATCCCTGACATATTATTTCTTGCTCAAAAATGTCCCAATAGTATCCCATGACCTCAGCAGAATCTCACACTTTGCCCTATCTCCCTTCACAGAATTCATTTCTGTGAAGAGCTTGCCTCAGGAGGTTTTTCAGGGAGTTTAAGGACCCCCTGAGGGACTTTGATGATCAAGTATTTGTATTTCTGATGTTCAGCCAGAAAGAAAGGCAAGATAGAGACTCTCCAGATTTGTCCACATCTGCTTCCTTCCACTGAGGACTGCTGTGTTCTCTGGTTGGAGTGAATGAACTATATGCGTTTCCACCCCTGTGTCTTTCTTTCCTAGTTCAGCAGTGATCATTGGTGACTGCTCTAGGCCAATTGGTGGCTCTTTTGATAGCATTCTCAGTTTAAAGATACATCTCACACCTTCTTACTCCTATAGTTATTAGAACTTTGACAATGAATATCAGCACCAGAATGATGGCATTGAAGGAAGCTTAATTTGTATATGTGAAAATTACTTGAATTTGTGATATTAAAAATTAGATAGGTGAGAATGTCGAAAAAGGTGGCATTGATATTGTATTCATAAACTGCTTTGTTAAGTGGAAACTCCTCTTTACAACTCCTCACAGAGAAGAAAAAAAGTAAAAAAAAATACAAAAAGCCATTTATTATACCTGAAGATACTTTAAGAAGATTAAGAAGAGCATGACAGAGCATTTCTCAGTGGAAATTTATGAATGAAGTTATATGAACTGCTTGACTTCACTAAGAATGCAATTCTGCTAGGTGCTGGTCCTTCACATTTGTAATCCCAGCTGTTCAAAAGACTGAAATCTGGAGGACTGTGGTTTGCAATAATTGCAAAAACCTGGGCTGGAGGTTTGAATAGATTGAGAAAGTAACAGCTGTGAGCAAGCAAACTGAGCAAACGCAAGGCCCAGAGTTCAAAACCTATTACTAGCAAAAAAAAAAAAATCCTTTTCTAACAGATCTACCTATATGCTGAAGTTTTATGAACAAGAGTGGTTGGATGCTCTAGCAACATGATGGATGACTTTCTCTAGAGCATGTTGTTCCCAAAACACAGAAGAAACTGCAAAGACTTTTACGTTGTAGTCTCAGAAGTCACATATTGTCTCATTCAAGTATTCTTGAAACGTCATAGATCTAGACATGGTCTGATCTGCTAGCTAATTCAACCATTTAGTTCTTAGATGAGAAAAGGCAAGCTCTGAAATCTGTGGCAGAGATTTAACAAATGGCCAGAATTCCTGTTTCCCAATAGAAATCATATAAAGCAAAGAAGCAGGGAAACACACAAAAATTCCCTAGAAAAAAATAAGAATCATAAAACATCTTTTGATGTAAAGATTTAATCTGAACTTGAGCCAATGCTATATATTATATATACATTTTTTTCAGGGCTTGAACTCTGGGCCGGGGTGTTATCCCTCAACTCTTTAGCTCAAGGCTAGTACTCTACCAACTTGAGCCACAGCACCACTTCCAGTTTTCTAGTGGTTAATTGGAGATAAGATTCTCACAGACTTTCCTGCCCGGGGTGGCTTTGAACCGTGATCCTCAGATATCAGCCTCCTGTAGCTAGGATTACAGGCATGAGCCACCGACACCTGGATATATTACATAATTTTATGTTTAAATTCCATGCAATACAACCATGGCTTGCACATTCACTTGCATGGATTTCATTTATTTATGACAACTCTATTTTTTTTACACCTGCTAATTTATTGACTATACGATAAAGTCACTCGTGAAGAAATTCAAATTAAATATCATCCTCTTGTATATCTCCTACAATTATAGAGATACTACAGAGTATATAAACTTTAAAATATGATAGAGCATACTTGAGATTTTTGAAATTAATTAAATAAATTAATCTTTGATATTAAGATAAAAAATCTTTGGCTAGTAACAAAACATACACAAAAGAGTGCTCTGAAGTTTATTTTCCATTAGCTACAAATTAAGTCCATATTGAGTTTATTGATATACTCCTTTTCATTAATTAAATTCTCTTACCAACTAGAAACGATAATCATTTCTTTATTGTTTTGGCAAGTTAAATTGAATATTACACACTGCCGAGTATAACTATTTTATAGACTTTCTTTGCAATTGGAATACAAGACAAATAAAAGTAGACATAAAAAGGGTCATTTGGTTTTGAACATTTTACTGCTGCAGTTAAAGATCTGCAAACATGGGGACACAAATTCTGGGCCTTACATTAGTTCTGCTATCTAGTTGCTTTGGCTCTTTAAGAAAATAGAATATGATAGAGTAGAAATATAAATTTCTGATCTGCTTTCCTTTAGAGAGAAATGCATCTTGTTTTTATACTGTAAGATTTTTGTGCTTGAACAAGGCAATGTATAAATTCTGAGAAAAAAAAAAAAACCTGTACATCTTTGGGCTTAATTTGTGCTGAACTTGTAGTTTATTTACATACAATTTTCAAGTGTTTCCCCATGAGGTTTTTTTTCAATTCAGAATAATATATTGACAGGTGGTCATTTAATCAATTTTTATTCACTTAGCACATATACGGGTGATTTTAAATATTATTTTCTCATAGTAATAATCCTAAAATTAGCTGTTGTTATTATATATTTAGCTAAATGGCAAATGTAGTTGGAACTTCACACTCAGATGTAAGTAATTATTTAATTCTATATTGTTTATTATCCTTGTTTTTAAGAATCACTTCATGTAAAGTGTTAAAATTAGGCTTTACATATCTATTACTTAATGTTTCTCTCTTGCTGTTATGTCATGGTCTCCTGTTATTATACAAGCAAGCCTTTCACTGAGTTTTCTCTGTAATTGAAGGCCCAGAACACACCCTACCTGAACATAATGGATTAAGTTAAAATAAATATGTATATATGTATGGGGCATGCATGTAAAGATATAACTAGTAGAATGTAATATTATTTAGATGAAATGCTAATGCAAAAATGCATTCAGCCAGAAATCTAAAGTTACATGACATTTGTGACCTTGATGTCACTGTACATTTTAATATAAATGTTATCACTTGCCTCTGACTTTTAGAGCTCTGCATTTTGCTTTATTCATTACTGTCAACTGCTTAGCACCCACTTGCTATCATTTAAGAAATAATAAAAGTGAAGTTTTGTTTTTATAAAGTATGCAATCCCACCACTCATTCTGTAGAAACCCAAATATACTCTGGATCTCTCCCTGTTTGGTCTTTATTCTTTCCTTCTTCCCATGTTTACTTTGGCTTGCAAATGTGTTCCTGCCAAACGAGTTAGTTGAAATAGGAACATTAATTTTTATGTGTAGACTCATGTGAGCTGCACGGGGGGGGGTGCTGAAGAAGAAAGAGAGGGGAGGGGGAACAACTGAGCTTGTATATTGTGCCAGGTGGAGCTGTCACAAGAAAAGGCCTTGGCATTCAATGTCAGGCAAGCTCTTTACCAGAGATGCTATGGATGAACAGTTGCCTTTTCTTCATGAGATTCTATTGCTTGGCTTGAAAACCTTCTTCTCAGCATTATGCCTAATAAGTTGCTCACCTAACCCACAATACACTTCACACTTGCTTGAAAGTTCTATTATTAACATATGCTAGATAAACATTTAAATATAAATAAGCAGAAAAGTGACATAACTGAAGTTGTAAGAGTAGTACTACACATTTGTGGCACTCAAACATAGTGTCTGGGAAGATACTTACTAAAACATGGCTGGGCTATTGGATTTTTATTGTGTCATCAGGCTTGAATTCAGGGCCTGGGCACTGTCCCTGAGCTCTTGTTTTGCTAACATTCTTGTCACTCATTTTATTTTTAGTATATGCTAATTGTTAAAAAGGGTTTCACAAGCATGTTCACATGTATATACAGTACCATCATCATTATTTTTCAGTACAGAGGTTTAAACTCAGAGTTTCTCCCTTGATTGGCTTGCTTGCTTGACTATTGCTTTCCTACTTGAGCAAGATCTCCAGCACAGCATTTTGATGATTAATCTGAGGATGTAGTTTTGTAGGCCTTTCCTTCTAGACTCTTTTTTTTAATTTAATTTTATTGTTAGGGTGATGTACAGAGGGGTTATAATTACATTTGTAGGGAGTACATTTTTTTGTGCAACTTGTTACTACCTCCCCCATTTTTCTGCCACTTTCCCTCCTTCCCAATCCTTTTCCCCCTTTCCCTGAAGTTGTACAGTTCATTTATAGCATATTGTCTTATGAGTATCACTGTTTCAGTGATTCACCCTTTGTCCTTTGTCTCACCACTTTGTTGTTCCCCTTGTTTTCCCTAATTCAAAAAATGTATTTACAATACCCAGGGTTCCAAAAATCAAATGCAGTTTTTCTCAGTGCTAGCACTCTATCACTTTGAGCCACAGTGCCACTTCTAGTTTTCTGGTGGTTAATTGGAGATAAGAGTTTCATGAACTTTCTAGCCTGGGTGGCTTTGAACCACAATCCTCAGATTTCAGCCTCCTGAGTAGGTAAGACTACAGGTGTGAACCACGTGCTTCTGGATGGCCTGTGTTTAATTTATTCTTAGGCTACTTATTGAGTTCATTCCCATACATGGAATAGATGATCAATACTGTGCTCAAATGAATAATTATTTGAATGTGATGAGCAGTCTAGATTTGTGTTGTATAGTCTTGTGGTAAAGCTACTTTAATAATAAAATGCCACAGAAAGATGAAAATTCATGTTTTGGAGAAATTCAGAAATGGTCTTACAATGTGCTAATCTACATGAATACTTTCTATTTAGGAAACTCATGTAATAAATTCCTAGAAAATTGGAAAAAATTATTTGCTTGGTAGTACTGAATTAGAACAGTTGCAAAATAAATTTCTTTTCCAAATTTCAAATGTTTTATGTATATGGAAATACATATCTCTATGTATACATGAAATATATGTATATATATGAAACATACACATATATGTTTATAAACTTGAGCCAGGTATAATGAGGCCACTAGAATTTTTCCATACAACTCTGTGAAATTGAATGTATGGCATGTGACATATGCATTGGCCATACCTAGTCATGTAGCCTTAAGAATAATGAGATCAGGCCGGGCGTGGTGGCTCATGCCTGTAATCCTAGCGACTCAGTAGGCTGTGATCTGAGGATCGCAGTTCAAAGCCAGCCTGGGCAGGAAAGACCGTGAGACTTTATCTCCAATTAACTACCCCAAAACCCAAAGAATAATTAGATCAGGAAGTACAATATCATCTTATACCAAAAAAATTAACAACATGAATGATCAACATGAATCAAGTAAGAATATTGAAATTGATATTTTAAACAAAAATACTGTAAGGAAAGTTGAACTACCATGATGATTCTACAAAATAAGCTAATTTCCCAACTTGTATGTGATATGAACAACCTTTATATTCTGGTAGCAAGACTCACATACTTTGGATTTTTACCATGTCTTATTCTGGGCCAAGAAGTTCTAAACATTTTGACTACTTCCTAAATTATTAATGTTATTTTTGTTGAGTTGTATTTGTGTTACTCAATTATTGCTTGCAGTTTAGAGATTTCTGCATTATCCACTGCTAATCCTTATGTGCTACTGTGATTCTATTACTTTGACTATTAAAAACACACAGCTCTTCCAAACAAATTTATTTTCTGTTTTGAATAAGTACACTTCATCTTCTTACTCAAGGTAATTTCCCACTGTCGATGATGGGCAATATTGTTTGTACTAGTAAGATGTACCTTTAAGAAGAGTTTACATTACATGAACATTGATTATGATGGCAAAGTGAAATTCCAGGCAACAGAATGGGAAAGTATAAGCTTCTTTTAAGATGTGGAGCCATTCTCATAATAAATTGTTATTTAGTGCCCTATTCTGACTTTCTAATATGCTTTGCATCAGCATGGGTCTAGTTGAACATGATGAGCAGGAACAGATCTTTGTGGCTTGATTAGTTGTTCCACGAAATCTGGTAAGTTAGAGTGAAACAAAGGACTGCCTTGTATAGAATGGAAATCCCATAGTCAATAAAGAGAATCTGGTGTTCTGGTGAATGTGGTCTTTGGTGTTGTTCTCTTTAAAAGTGTGTGTGTGTGTGTGTGTGCGTGTGCACGTGCGCACGCATGCACATGCCCACACAACTAGGAAGAACGCATAACTAAAATCAGTATGTACCTCAAAATTCATCTTGCTTTTATGTGGTTAGGAGTCATAGAGTTGTAAGAAAAAGCAAGGGGTATAATGGCACAAAGCAATTAAATGCATTTCACAATAATCCTCACGAATAATGAATTTGGTCCTACTGGCAGTTAAATCAGTCTTCCTAAGCCTATCTCAACATATGGTGGCTTTCTCAGTGTTATTTTGTCTATAATGCTGCGGTTATCTTTGCTTGTGTCACTGGAGTAATTACAGGGTTCTACACTCTCATTTTGCTTGCTGGTCTTTAGTGAGAAAACTTAGCCATTTGTCTAGGATCCTCTGAATGAAGGCAATTTTTTTGCCTTTGCCTTCCTGAATGATAATGAGGTGATGAGTGTGTTCTCTTAGAAAGCCATGTGGACCTGTCCATGCTGGAAGTTTAATGTGTTTAACAACCACTATCATAAGACTGTGGAGGAAAAGGAAGAGTAAGAATATCTATGCAGTGAATACAAATACACAAACGGCAAGGATATAGAGCACAATTTTTCTGCACAGTTGCCTTGAGGACTGACAGGTGAGGAGGGCATGTGACAGGTATCATGCATCCTGAGTGAGGTATGTCACAGCTGATAGGAAAGCATGTCACTGGTTCTGGGCTCTGGGCTAGCAAAACCATGTTAGAGCATTTCCAGAATGGTTAAGAATGACTCGTTTTAGAGCCAATTTCATTCAGCATGTTGTTCCCAATGAGACAAGGAAAACTGAATTCTTATTTGAAGTTTTGTTCTGATGTGAATGAGACTCAGAAGAAACAAATGGGAAGTCTTTGTAGACTCAGTTTATTCATTAGTAAATTTTTATACTTGGTGAATGATTTCATGTTGCCAAGTCATGCCAGTGGATGGGTATTTATATGTAAATTTCAGGCCACAAAAGCAGGAAATGGTGGTAAAACAGATCACTAGTAGTACAGTCAGAATTGGAGAAGCCAGAGATATCTAGCTATACAGCTTTGCAGACTTCAGAGCTAAACACAAATAAATTTGAAGGCTGATCTTTTACTTTGCTTTATTATTAAAATATCCATATAGCCATTAAAAGTTTTACTACAATGATTGTTTTATAGTGCAAATATGTCCACGTGCACAATATAAATCATGAGGATTTTGTATAACTAAAAATTACCATGCTTACTTTCTCATATTGCTTGTTGATTTTGCCCCATACCATTATTTCTTAGTCCTTCACCTGACCCCTAAACATATTTGGAATTAGCTAGGGTTTATATACAAAATATTAATGGCCATTTTGATAGGATTTACACAGTATACCATGTTTTAGTACTTTCAGCAATTGGAATTGGAATCTGGCAGATGGTACTACTGGAAGAGAACTAGTTTCCTTCAGAATGCAAATTCCTCTTAGCACAAGGGTTATTGACCACAAGATGTATAATCGTTATGTGGTTTATTATATCTAGTCCATTGCTGCACATGCATGCTTAGCCTTTGTGCTTAGAGAGTTCAGTGGAGCACAGTAGTGTAAGCCCACTCCAAAGCTAAACACAATCATTAGATCACCCTTCTCTTTTCCCTATAACCCCCAGCACCCTTCAGAGTATCCTTTTGAAATCATCTACATTTCACATTCATGTAATTGAATTCAGGTCACAATTCAAGCCAACTGCTCTGGAATATCAGCAGGCAAGCATCCCTCAACAAGAGAGCTTGTCTTTATTCTGCACAGAAGAGACAAGGATGCCATTGCTCAGCCTAGATGACATGTAGTGCTTCTGATTAACAATGGTTTCAGCTTTGAAAATCAACTTTTCCAGGCAAAAGAAATCCAACTTTCCGGAGACAAGACTCCTTAAAATAATACTTACGTTTCTCAGCTGAAAATAGGCTGATGTGCAACTAATTCTAGTGAATGGCATCCAGGTAACAAGTAAGGTTGCCTTGTGGTTCAGTATCTTAATCACTTGTGGGATATTGCCTATAAATCACAGGCATTGTGTTGCTCTTGTTAATTGGTGAACTAACCTTTTACCAAGTCTTTTAAATGTTACACAAGCTGGATATGTGAACAGGGATATGGATTGTATTAGGGAAGTCTGAAATTTGTATTTGGTGCATAAAAAGAGCAAAGAATAATATCTGTCTGAAGATTGCTATGCTGTATTATATTTAAACCAAATTGAGGCATTTGCTTTAGTTGTCTCCAGCTCCCATGCATAACAGCTTTGAATTGTACAGGGTGTTATTCTAACATATTGTTAGCATCAAACAAAGGTCTTGAGCAACAGATACAGTAACAAGTAGAAATTCAAACAACAGACAATTTCAGCAGATCCTTTGGAGATGCGTGCTCTGCAAAAAAAGTTAACCTTCCTGAACTTTCTATGCAAAGTCTTTAAATGAATATTAAATGAATTTGAGAAGGAAAAGCCCCATTTGAGAAAACTGACTAATTGAATTGCTTGTCATTGTGCATGCCAACTTGATGAAAATACATTTATCAATACACTTTTTCAGTCACACAAAATGGACACAATTTAATCCCAAACAGAGAATCAGGGATGCACAAAGGCTCTGTTGAATGTCTTCTGACGATGATTTGGTGAGTGAAATGTAAAGCTAGGATTTACAAATATTACACAAGTGAACACTGTTACTGCACTCAGGCTGAAAAATCCTGTTCAAATCCAATAAGTGGTTTAAGATGTGCAAATAGAGGCTTCTGCAGGGAGTCAGGCATTAGAAGCCACCTGGAGCATGTGGTAGAGATTGTATCCATCAATACAGCAGCTGGGCTGAAATTATAAAGAAAGCTGCTTTTCATCACGCTTGTTTTAATGCATACATTTCTCCTGTCACTGGCACCCCAGGAAAACTACTAAGCACAAAAATGAATGGTGCCCATTACCTGATATTCATACTTGTGACAACAGAGGAAAGAATCACAACACAACAGTAAGCAAAAAAAATTGATATCCAAATTATTTTTAAGTTGCTGCAGTAGGAGAAAATCTTGAAAACCAATTGGCAATATTTTAATATGAGAAGAGGGAAGAGAAGCAGAGTCATTTTTGATCTGATCATACATTTCCTCTTCTGGGATGACATGGGCAGTTTCTACTATTTTTTATTGTTATTGTAAAGGTGATGTACAGAGGGGTTACAGTTACGTAAGTCAGGTAAAGAGTCCATTTCTTTTTGGTCAATGACCTATAAATTGTATAGTTCATTTTTCAACAAATAGTGTCCAGTGACTACTTTTGCTGCTTTTGTTCACCTTTTGTCCCTCCAATTCTGTGCTTTCCCTTATAATCCCAAAGATGTAAAAATGAACAAATGGACCAAAAAGTGAAGGAAATAAAGTAGGAAAAAAACAAATTTCTACTATTATTTTGGAAAACAGGGTCATCGCTTTCCCCCTCAGGGTCACTTTTAAAATACATTAAAAAAGATAAAATACATTTTATACTAAAGAAAATATATTCTCTTTAGTGTGAAACTCAAGGCAAGATACTGATTACAGAAGTGAGTAGAAGTCTATTTTTAGATCCAACTTATTCTGTTTTGGGGGATTGAAGTTACATTTCTTGCAGGTGATCATATAGCTTCTGGGATCATGGACTGATATGCATTTTACAGAGCTCAAAACTGAATAAGCTATACCAGCCATTGCGTCTTTATGCTTTCTTTGTATAGTTAGTACAATCTATACAATAACATAATATTAGATGCTTGCCTTAGGACAACCTGAAAACGTCTCCACAAAGGCACAATAAATCAATACTAACAAAGAAAAGATCAGTGATTGTTTCAGGTCCGCGGTGGGATGAGGTTGAATGGAAAAGTGCATGAGGAAGTGGGGAGGGTCATGTGCATTTTCCCTGTGCAGCATGGGCGCACAGGCCTAATAAACCTACCAAAACTCATCAGTTATACCACTAAAATACATGTGTTTGGGGGTATGTAACTTATTTCTCAGGAAAGTTGATTTCTAAAAATAGCCTTGGTATCAGAAATATTATTTGGCATACTACAGTTTGATTATAGATGTGTTAGTTTATATAAGCAACCTCAATGTTTTCTTTTTAATTTGGAGAAAATTGTAAATTCACATTTCATTACATAACAGGGCTTATTGAACCTGTTGGACTTGACTCAAGTGTAAATTTCATTGCAGCATTATTTACCATAGCTAAGGTAGGAAATCATCCCAGATGCCCCTCAGGAGATGAATGGATCAAAAACATGTAGTACATATATACACAATGGAATTCTATGCTTCCATCAGAAAGAATGGCATTGCCCCATTCATAAGGAAATGGAAAGACTTGGGAAAAAATCATATTAAGTGAAATAAGCCAGACACAAAGAAACATAGGCTCCATGTTTTCCCTCATTTGTGATAACTAGTATATATACGTCTAGGATAGTTCTAGCAGAGAATTGCAATAGTTAAATAGCTACATACATATGACCATATGAGATGATGCTAACCGACAGGAACTCCAAGATATGGAAACAGAGGGGTTTTGTTATTGTTTTGTTTTTTGTTTTTTTTTAGTGCACTGTTTGCAGTTATTTCTTTTTTCTTTCATTTTCCCCCCTTTGGTTTATTCCCTGTTGTCCCTGGTTTTTATTTCAGTACCTTTTGTCTTGTACATACGTTTATCTGATTTAAGGATGGGAAGGAGAATAACAAATGGGTGAACCAATGCAACAAAAGATGAACCAATGCAACAGTAATAATTACAAGACACAATGTTAGAAATAAACTTTACAACTTGCAGTGGGAGGGGAGTCTAAGAGGAGGGAAAATGGGAGAAAATGAGGGAGGGGGTAACAATGTTTGGCAAGAATTGTATTCATTTCCTTACTTATGTAATTGTAACTCTTCTGTATATCACCTCTACAATAAAAAAGTGACAGATGGTGGGTGGATATGGAAGAGAAAAACTGGGAGAGAGCAAGGGAAGTGGTGATATTGTCCAAAAAGAAATGTACTCTTTGACTTATGTAACAGTAACCCCTCTGTTCACTACCTTTATAATAACAATAAAAGTAGATTTAAAAATCAAGTGAATTTATCTTTCAGGAAAAAAATCTGAGCATTAGCCAGGTATAGGTGACTTAAACAAGTAGACAGTTTCTGTCCAGGTACCAGGTACAGGCTCATGCCTGAATCCTAGCTATTTAGATATTGAGATCTAGAAGATCAAAGTTCTAAGACCTCCCAGGAACAAAAATCTATGTGATTCCATCTTCAAAACAGTATGCAAAAATCTGAGTTGTAAGTGTGGATCAAATGGTAGAGCACCAGCTGAGCAAGTGAAAGGCTCTGAGTTCAAACCCAGTATAATAGAGGACAAAAACAAGAGAGGGAAAACATGTTCTGATGCAACATATAACATTTTAAGTATGTAGATACGATGTTCCTCCCTAGCCAAAAGCAAGATGTGGTTATACAGGAGGCTAGAACAGTAGTTAGGGAACAGTATGATGGTAAGAATTCTCAACTGGGAATGTTAAGGGGCCTAAGATGTTCCTCCATCTGCTTTGTGAAGCACAGTGTGGAACCCTGGGTCATAGCACTTCCCAATCCTCACATTCTTCATCTGTTATGTAAAAGAATTATGCTCAAGCTTTAGTTTCAAACATTCATTTTTAGAAGCAAAATTTTCATTTCAAGCAATGTATTTTTATAGGAGCACATAAATAAAATGGATAAGAATATAGTTTTTCTGATTGAATTGCACATTTCCTGCAGCACACAAACAAATATACAATCATCCTTGGAGCCTTGGGCTCTCTTAGGGAAGAGTGAGAATAATTCTTCAATTACTCCCATTCTGATTTTAATAGTTAGGAATTCTATGGGGGAAAAAACTATCTTGAATTCTTGAATGTGAATGATATAATTTGTCTTACAAAAATTTAAAATTTATAGTTGCTGGTGAATTAAAAGAAATGTATCCTAGTTGGAGACATCTTCAGAAGTTTTCCTGTATTAATGAAATAAAGTCTAATCAGTATCTTTCTATGCATTTTTTTAGAAAGTTATGGTAACAACACATAATTTATTTTCTTCCATGTCAGTTCATTGACATGCTCCAACAAATGATAAAAACTGCTTCATTGAATGAATTTATTTTGGTACATTTTTTATTTACCTTAGTATAACACTACACTGACATTTTATCTCTATTATTTTATACTGGGTTTGATTTAATCTTAGATATATAAAATATTTAGCCTATTAAAATGACTCCTTAAAATCAGAACACATTCATTGCCACCTCCAATCAATAATTCTAAACATCATTTAAGGGATTAAAACATGTGCCTTAGAATAATGAAAATCTTGTATTTTTTTTAGAATATATCTTATTTTAAAAAACTGAGATGGTTTGCTCTCCTCACAGAAGGGCCAAATATTTAAAATACAAATTGGTTCTGGAATACAGTTCCTTAGTTAACTTTATTGTGGTGCTGGTCCTATGGCTTGAACTCAGGGTCTGGGCTGTCTTTGAGCTTTAGTGCTCAAGGCTAGTGCTCTACCACTGAGACACAGCTCCATTTCTGGCTTTTTGGTAGTTAATTGGAGATTAGAATCTTACAGACTTTCTTGACTACGTGTTCTTTGAACTGTGATCCTCAGATCTCAGCCTCCAGAATAGCTAGTATTACAGACATGACCCACTGGCACCCAGCATGGAACACATTTTTAAACAAAAGCAAACGACTTCAAATTTGTCTAATACATTTATTCATTCATTTATTCTTTTATCTAACATACATTTATTGAAAATCAAATATGTTCTAAGAATTTACCCTAAGTCATTTAACCTAAGTTAACTTCCTCATGGTCCATTGCCACTAAATACTGTGTCCAGTGGGAAGATAAGAAAGGTACATGTTATTGAAGATAAGTTGCCTTGGAGCTCAGAGGATAATCTAGAGACCAAGGCAATTACTATAGAAAATCACATTTGGGATGCACCTTTAATATTTAGTCAAACAGATCCTGGAAAGAGGGGTTGTGTGAGGTAGACACAATTCTCAATTAAAGGGACTAGTATATAGAAAAGTAAGAAATCACAGAAGTCCACTGAGTTACTGAAGATGCGTGCCAAATTCCTGTGGCTTGAATGTGTGGCTGTCTTATCTGCCTAATAAATTAAAAAGACTGTTAAGCCTCAAATAATATGACAGGTCTAACTCAAGGTTATTCAAAACACTACTTCTTTTCTTTTTGGCAGTTTAGGGATTTTTCTTTGAAACTTTTGAAATGAAGCACTTACTTCCCACCTCTTGACTTCTTTCATATCAAAAATATGAGCAAGAACTTACCAAAGTATTTTTTTGTTCTTTCCATCCTGTACTTTAAAGGATTTTGAAGCAGTTTAATGAAATAGATAATAGTTTCAGCCCTGTTTAAAACAGCATACATATCATATTCACAATCTCTTTAATAATTTTTCCCTGTAGATTCGAAGTGTTAATATTTGATAAAAAGTATCAAATATTCACTTGGAGCTAGCCTATTAGAAAAGTTATAGCTTGGCTCTTATAATTTTAATTGGTATTTGGCTTTAAGTAACATGATTGTATATTTAACTCTACGACAGTGTTACTAGATTAGACAGTGTTTGTAGATTTTTCCTGTCAATAGAAGTAGACAGTGAAAACATAGATGAGAGATAACATTTGGGACTTTGCTTAGGATCACATAATTTGTTAAAGTATATCTTCCTGAAATTTAATAATTCCACAGTTAACACCTATCACACCACATAATTACCCTTTGGGATTCTTTGTGGCCTATTAATACCAGTGAAAAAATTTATTCTACTTGCTCAAAATACACAACTCAAAAAAAAATTCCAAGTGTAGATTTTCTAACTCTATACCTACATTTGTAATGCTAGTTGTAAATTCATTGTACAGTGAACTGAATGTGGCATGCATACTTCAGCTGCTGTATTTAGCAAATAGCCTCAGCATTAAGAATTAAGCAAAAGACCCTGATAATTCATCTTCTGATGTAACACCTGAAGAACGAGGGGGCAGTTTTGGATGTTTTATTCTCCACAAGTCATTTCCCATTATTACAGAAAGAAAAACAAGCCCATAGTATTTTCACAATGAAAAAAACTTATTTAAAAAATAAACTAAGATAAAAAACCGTAAGACTTGTTTACTAAAAATCAAGCCAATCATAACTAAAAGAGGGAAAATATTGCATCATCATGTGTGGTGTCTATTCACTTCAAAACTCTTCTACTCCAGAAGAGGGAAGTTGAAGAGAACTATAATCTTTCATGTTTTCATCTTACTTTGTCTTGTTCCTCACGATTTTCTTATTCTTTCTTATTTTGCTGTTTCAATCTGTCAGTTAAAACTATGGATTCTCCAGTTAGGAAAATTCAAAGTTAATATTTTTTTAAAGAAAAGGGCGGGCTTTAAAAGAAACCAGCTATCTAAATGTCTACTTGGTGAAAGAATGAGTTTCACCTATGAGGAGACTTTCTGGATCTTTTGGTTACAAATTTATTTTCAAACAAACACATTGAATTTCGGTAGTGGAAATTTGCCATTAAGTCTTTTAAGTCAGTTACAGTTTAAGCCATTGATTCATGAATCATTTAGAGTAGTAAGCCAGAGCTACCAATGACAGCAAGTGCTGGAATCTCAGAGGAAATAGAACCACAGCTTGTTTGTCTTGGAGAGCATTCTTGTCATAAGTTTTACTGTGCACATATATTCTATGTGCAATTTTGTCTGCTTTTCCTATTTTCAGGTAGAACAAATGAAACAGAAATGAGGAGAGGAATACTATTCCCTCATCCTGGGAAAGTTATTAAAGGATTAAAATCCCCTCTTCTACACAGAGCCCAGTGAATGCATGGTGCAGTGGTCTGTACTCAGGAAGGGAAACAAATCATTCACCATGCTATCCCACCACCCACTGAGTACCCAAAAACATCAAGCTCTTTTCCAGTCTGCTATGAGCATGGCCGGCTTCATTGACAAGAGAAAATGTGAAGTTTAATGGTACTAGAGCTGTGTAACTATTTGCCTGTGGACAGGAGAACAAACATCATGCATGACACTCTTCCAGGCCAAGGTCCAAGATAGCTGCCTTTACAGTAGAGTCGGAACATACACAGGAAATAATGTTTCAACCCACCATACCAACAAAAGAGATGACAGAGAAACCACAAGTGCAGAACTGGAAAATGATACTTATCCCTGAAAGCTGACATACTGAATCTGAGAGTCTGGTTTCCATGAGAGTTAAAACAAAAGGACCATTAATAAAATAGTTCAGGGGGTATGAAAAGAGATTGAAAAGTTATCTGAACTGTTTCCCTCTCATGAAAGTCTAGGCTTTTTCATGGCCTGGAGTGCGAGGATGGCCACATGAAGGTTCTAGGAAGGTATTTCTCAATCGAAAAATAAGTGAAATTATCTCCATATGGGAAAGGATGAAGCACGTTATAAAAATGTATATGATGAAAAACACACTGGCTTAATCTGAAACTGAGAGTCAAGCCTTATTTGAATATGAGGCTTGTTATTGAACATTTCTGAATCTGTAAAATGGAAAATGCTTGTGGCCATTGTCTCATAAGAACATTAGAAATCTCAGTGAGAGAATGTGGGGGAGTATAGTTTCTAAAGTGCAATTTCAAATATTCTTTAATTTTTTATTACCTTCAATAAGTTGTACAGAGGAGTTTCTGTTCAACATGTCAGTTTGTGAATACAATGCATCGTCATCAATATCACACATAACACATATGGAATGATTTGTTATGCTAACACAGTCCTCAAATCTGTCACCTAATGTTTAGGTATTTAATGTGCAGTTAAATTAGTCAAATACTTACATAATATTTGGATTATAATTAATCATTTCATGCATGCATTGTTTATTCAAACTGTTAAATAACAAGTGTTAATTCCTTTAAAATTTGGAAGAATTTTCAAAAATTTCAATATTCACCTGAGCCTATTATATATAAGAATCTATGCTCGGCACTAGAAATTTTATAGATTACTTTAAAATTGGCCATTATCCTTTCTAAATATTTTTGTATGTCAGGGAGAAAAGTAACCTTTAAAAATAATTTTAAGGCCATTGTAGGTTTTTTTGTGGGAAATAGAAATAAACTACTGAAGTATAATCTCAAAAAGAAAAAGGATAAAAATTTTCTGCTACATTGCTATTATTTGGACAAAAATCAGAAAACAAATATTTTTCAGGATTATTCTTGTGAGTATATTATACTATGGATCTAGTACAAAAGTACATTGCTTTCTTTATGTCCATGCTTGCCTATGCAGAATTTACTTAGTGCAAGCTATATTGGGTTTGAACAAGATTTAATTCCTATATGGAATAAAAATGGCCTTTTCTTTTCAAACGTTTACCATGAAAAACAAGAGACTTCTCAATTCTTACATGGAGCCATATTATTTCCCAGTTTCAAAGAAATTATTTTTATTTTTCTGGTATTGCAAGTTTTCTTACATCTAAGAACTTTTACCATTTAGTTGAAATAAAAAGTATTTCTCATGCCAACTTAACACAGTTGAAACCATCAATGACATTTGTACCAGTATTTATGTTCTGGGTAGAATAACACAGCCTTCATCTTCGATTCATTTGAGTTCTTCAACAGATTCTACTACAGAAACATTGTGGGACCATTGTGTGTCTGTTCCCATTTCACGTACAGAAAAGATTGGTTTATCCGCAAGGAAAATAGCATGCCATTGTAATGATTAGAGCAAGTAATTTAAAGGCAGTGTAGAACTGAGCATGAGGGGGTGGGGAGTCACTCACATGGGTGTACTGGCTCCAATGTGTGCTACTTGTGGGCCTTAAATAGCCTGTGTGCCCCACAGCACCTTAGTTTCCTTTTAGATGAAACTCAAGGAGTTACACTACTTTCTCATAGGGACTTTAACAAAATTAAGTGAAGCAAGAAATGCAAACTTTCAGAAAAGCTCCAATAGGCATTTAATAAATATTAGCTATTATTATCATTAATTAAGAGCAGCTTTCTCACAGATTCCATTTCCATTATTGATCCTTCTACCAACTGGTAATTGATTGCATTATACTTTCAAAACAGGTTTTGAAACCTGGGTATATTTGTCTACTATGTAATGAATTAATCTAGTATGTAATGCATCAAGTATATAATGAACTGCTACTTTTCTCCCTCATAGAGATTAAGAAACTCTTGTTTATCAAATATACCCTGGCCAACAGTAGTATATATGCCTATTACAAAAAAGTAAACAATGGCAAAGACATTTATCTTACATATGCCTTCTGTAGCTGTGTCTTCTCTGAAGCCATGGGAAGAACAGAGATGGAGAAAGTAGCCTTACTTCACACAGATGAAGCTCCTGCCAGAAAGAGCCAAAGCTCTTTTAAACCGCCAAGATTGATTTCCTCCTTCTTAGTATGAGTGGCCTCTGCTCTCAGACTTTACATGAAGTAGATTTACCCACATGGACTGAAGTTATTCTACCCCAGTTGTTTAGCCTGGATAATTCTTTGTAGGGGGCTCTCCTGTGCCCTGCAAAATGGTTAGCAGCATTCCTGGTCTTTACACATTGAGTGAGACAGTGGTAACTCTTTCCAGTCTAAAACCAATGAGATTGTTTCCCAGGGTTGACTAAGTGGCAACATCACCCCAGGCTGAGAACTATAATCTTTAGAAGACTTTAATTACTGTCAGAGCGCTTGACACCTTTCATTTCCATCCAAGATGTTGATTCACGTTGTGTTGCACTAAGACAACATCTACCATTGTGTTGAGTTGCATCAATAAGCCGTTTCCATCCCCAAATAACTCTTCTATTGGGTGCTTCTCCAATCCAGGCATTCACTTTTTTTCACTAACATAAATACAGACAGGTTCTTTGTGCTGGTACTATGTCAGATCAGGCCCTGACACCTATTCTTACTGGTATATCTGCCTCTCCCTGGATCATCCCATCCAAGTTGTCCAAACAATCTTCATACAGACAAAATCTGATCTAATTTCTCCTCTTTTTAGATCCTCCAATAGACACCTACTACCTTCAGAATGAAGTTCAGCCTATAGATTATTTTCATTTATTATTCCTAAGTAAAGCTCCATAAGTGGAGACGATCTTCCAAATGTTTGGGTTTTGTTTTTGTGTTGTTTTGCCAGTCCTGGGGCTTGAACTAGGGGCATGGGCACTGTCCCTGAGCCTCTTTGTGCCCAAGGATAGCACTTAATCACCTAAGTCACAGTGCCATCTTGGCTTTTTCTGAGTAGTTTTTTGGAAATAAGGGTTTCATGGACTTTTCTGCCTGGGGTGGTTTCAAACCAAAATACTCAGATCTCAACCTCCTGAATAGCTAGGATTAACAGGCGTAAGCCACTAGTGCCTGGCTAAATGCCTGTATCTTGTATACATCCATCAACATTGCTCTTTAACTTTATGCCTACTAGAACTAATTCTATTGATCCTTCAATGACCCACTGCATTGTCTTGGAGAAGTCTCTTTTACCTCCTTGTATAACCTGAGAAAACTTTGTCTTCCCATTAAATTACTCATCCTTTGTTACACCGCTTGTCATGGTCCATTGTAATTGTGTTTTTCTTTCTAATGGAATGTGAGTTCTGTTGAGGTAAAAGCAAAACCTATTCCTCTTTATAGATTATCAAATAGCAATTGACTTGAGGTAATACAGAAAATAAAAATGAATTGGAATGGAATTAAAGGAAAAGACCAGCTTCCATCCATCCTACATTTCTTTCATATCAATTCCATATGGCACCCATGATTTCCTTGATGGTTTTAGTTCTTCACTTTACTCTCTACTCTCCCAGCACTAGGATGGGAGTTGAATAAGTACAAGGAACATTTGTCAGCACCTACAGTGGTGCTGTGAAGACACTGAACACCTCACATCTTCTGAATGAGTAAATACAAAAATATGAGTGCCATAGTCAAAGCCAGTCAATAAAACTTGGGGTAAGTGGTCACACATGTTGGAAGAGATGGAAGACATACGTGTTCAAATGTAGGAAATTATTTTATTAATGTCATGTTTACTTGAAAAACAAATACATATATTTTGAGAGAGTGTACAATAATGGCAAACCCAAACCTACATAAAGGGTATAAAAAAGCCTCCAGGGTTTTCTTTTTCCCCTCTGCTACCTATAGGAAATAGAGTTGGCAGCTGCTGTTACAAATGAAAAGAAAAATTGTCATGCACAAGGTTTATGTCCTCGTGATTGATGGACATTTTCTTTAGAAAATATGCCTATTTATAATCACAAATAAAATTCCTCTTGTCTCCTGAACAACAGACCATGAGTCTTGTGGATTTGCCGCCCAAGAGTTAAATAAGCTCCTAATTCCACTTGACAGTAAGGATAAAGCTACTGTTCGACTGTGATAGATAATCCTCCATGGGGTGTTGGGCTGGAGGAGCAACAAGGAGGCAGGAGAGCAGGGACATCCATCTTGCTAAGCAATGTATGAATTGAGCCCTAAATCCTTAATGGACTAGATGGTGTGTCAGTGTACTAATGCATACTTGATTGAATTTGGTTTAAAATGCTAAGTTAAAAATGTGCAGGTGTCTTGAGCAGGTGCACAGTTTTCTACTAACAAACAGAAGACATTAAACCTAAGGCCAGGGCTATTTTCCTGCATAGAGAAATTTCACAGATGTATAGAAACTCAGAAATATTGTGGTAAGGAAGAGCTATTCATTTAGTATCTCTCCAAACTCTAAATCAGGAAAACAATGTGCTAGTTCAAATGTGTGCCATGAGGTTTCCTCCCCCTTTCTTAAAACATTAAAATGAAATGTAATGGTAATTCCTTTATTACAGTTCCATTGTAGTTATATAAGTGGTTCTGAAAAACATAGCTTTTGAAACCTCAAAAATATATAGATATGAGGAAATCATATCATACCCTATTTTTGAAGCACTTATGAGCACAGTTGGAGTTCTAGTGTCATAATGAAAAATTGTTGTTAATTTTCAGCTTATGGATGTGAGGAGCTGGGAGCTCAGGCTGTCCTGGGAATTAGTTTTTTCATGTTAAAGACATCCATTATTTAGGGTGTGATGAGTCTAGAAGTAGCCTTAAGGGGACTGACTGGCAAAGGAACCATGATCCAATGGCATGGTGACTTTCTTTCAGAAAGAGTTCTATGACAGGGGCATCTGATATGGAAGAAATCTGACATATTTTCTGCATAACTCCAAGCAGGATTGAATTAGATGTCCTACAGAATTTTTTTCATGAAAAATGTTTTTGTATGGTTGTTTACTGTTATAGTGCTTATTAAACCATCACTGTAGGATCAGCAACAACTGTCCATCATGAATGTAGATTGTGAGTTCAGCATGAAAAGATGAATAGATATACTTTTTATTGCTATGGAGTAACTTCTCCAATACTTGATTGTGTCCCATGTTGGATGTTAAAATGTTACATTTATCTAAAATAATGGTGGAAGATTGATTACATGGAGGTGGAGATTCCCTTTTCCTAATATAGAAGGGAGTTTTCTATATACTGGTAGAAATCTTATATGTTCCAATGTACCTTAATTCAAAGTTTTCATTAGTTTTTCATCCCTTTTAAAAAATTCTGTTGAATGCCTTGAAAGAGGTCCATCAAATTACAGATCATTGAGGATGCTTAAATGCCACATTTGTGATATTTGGTACCATCCCCCTCCCCAATCAGTGTACCATGAACTTGGAATCCCAAACAGGTTCTATTGGTAGCTGGGGATGAGAGAGAGACAGAGACGGGCAGAGGGGGGCTTTGAATGAGGATGAATATGGTTGAAGTAGTTTGCTTGCATGTATGAAAATAGAACAAAGAAACCTGTTGGAATTGCTTTAAGAAATAGAAATGGGAAAAAATATTTTAAAATGTTTAGTTAAGCATGGAGTCCCAACAGTCTGGATGTCAAATGCTTTGGTTGTGAAATGTTTCTGCATAGTAAGGTCATACAAAGGCTAATAGTGATTTCAGTTCTATTTAAAATGTGTAAGAAAAATCTGAAATACTTTGCTGAAGCAAGTTTTATATACAAATACACATCATTGTGCTAAATGATTTGTATAAAAAGTCTTAATTTTTTTGTATTTCATTCCAACCCAAGAATGCTCTGATCATTGTATTCCCTATGTATGCTACAAATCCTGTGGTAGCTTGGTTGTATATTACTGTCAAATTATTTCAATAAATCATGGGAATGACAAAGAAAGTAGAGACAAGGGTAAGGGACAGTAATGGAAGGGGTGAGATTTATTGAGATACATATGGAAATGTCACAATGAAACCCTCCTTAGCCTACTACCACAGCTATTCTAATGAATGACTGAAATATTTAAAGCAGAGAGACGTAATAAAATATACCTCTTGCTTGAACCCTTTTTGAATCATACATTCTCATTCATAGTATATCAAAAATAAAAAAGATTCCTGAGCAGTACATGTGAAATATTTGTATATGAGGGCCAGGGAAGTATAGATAGTTACCTTGCCAGAACCACTGAGTTCATGGTACCAGCCTGTCTTTGCTGAAATTCCTTTGCACTGAAGTTGTTTTTCTAATCCGCAGAAGCATAAATAACAGTGTAGCCCAGTTATTATTTAGAACTGCCAGTTCTAATAGCCTGAAAGCTATAGGCAGTAATCAGACAATCTCTAAGGAGAAAAAACTCAACATAAGTTTGGAGGGCAACAGCACAGTTCCTGTAGCAGTAACAGAAGCTAGGTCTGAGGATGGGCTCTAACAAAGGCAGAGAGTAAAAAGCACATGGCCTATGATGGATGCTGGTGGAGGAAAATGCTTGGTGCATTTTTATTAATAATGATTAGAAAGAGAGAAGTCCATGAGATTTATATAGGACTCGGGCTCTCAGAACTGGAGTATCTGAATCCTAAGAAAATATTAATGTCAGATATTAGTATAGAATATAATTGCTGTCCAACATACAGTGGATCTGACTATGTTTGATTTCTCTTTGTCTTGTTTTTCAAAAATTGACAAATTACTTGATTAAAAAAACATTTTGGAACAAAAATGATCCTAAACCAGCAACAGAAATTCATGGACAATGGTTTTACTTATTGTAAAGATGATTAGACATATGTCAATGAAGATGCCATGGATCTTGATGGAATAATCACTCTGTTTCTTGTCTTCATATTTTTTTCCAAGACTTTAAATCCCTCCATTTGTTTCCACTAGGAAAGAAAAAAAAAAGGCAGGATCACTGGACTCCGCAGGGCACACAGACCATGATTGCTGATTTTAATTCACTGCAATACATAAGCACACACGATTCTGACAGCTTTAAACCTCTGCAGTCCCCAGCATGTTGATTTTGCTACTCTATATATTTAATTTTCTTTTAAAAACGTATCGTATTTCTCTGCACATTCATTTGCTTTTCAAATTGTGGCTGCCGAGCTAAGGCTTGTGTACCAGGTGCCATGTAAAAGCATGTTAAAAGTAGATAAAAGCAATTTACCCTGCCCTCTAATTAGAGATGTCTCATCTTTACCACTGACAATAGCAGTATGCAGCTGTGGCAGTGGAGAGATAATAGCAGCTGGAGTAGGGAGAATTTAAAGATATGCTGGCTGATGCAGAGTGTCACCTCTCCATTGCTCAACTTGGGTGGGCTTCAAGCATGAAGAAGGATTTTTAGAATTGCCTCTGCCCTGACTGTGTGCATTTATTTTTTTTTGAATAATACAATTTTTTGGTAAATCTTATGTTTTCTAAAAGAAGTAGAAATGGTAAGGGGAGCAGGTTATAAGTGAAACTTTCTTAATGGCTCACCAGATGGAATAAATTGGTACCGACCCCTTTAGCTCACCAACCATTTCACACCTGTTGGATGCCCATCACTGTTCACAATGGAATGAGGTTCATGAAGGATGGAGAGGATGCACTACTTGGAATTTTCCATTTAGAAGGGTTATTCTCATGAAGATCATATCTGATAGGTTGCAATCATTTGCCATGTGCTGAGGAAAGATAAAGCTGAAAAGTGGTCATTGTTCTGAATGAGTGAATGTTGAAGAAGCACTTTAAAGAAAGGGTCAGCCTCAGACAGGAATACCGAAGGAAAGACCATTTTCAGGGGAAATTCCATGATGCGATGTCATTACCATCTAGCACATGAAATTACTAAGCGAGACAAGTCTTCCTGGTGAGAAGAAAGGGTCTTTGACAAGGAACTTAAAGATTTTAGAACAACTCAAACTGCAACAGAGATTTAATCCTTGATTACGTAAACCTATGTGATTTGAATTGCATTTTATATCCTGGTAAACCTATATAGTGATGATGTTAGAGTGGAAAGAAATGATGAAAGAAGGCTAAGGGCATGGTTCACAAGGTAGAGGCCCTGAGTTCAAATCTCAGTATGGCTAAGAGAAGGAGGATTAGAGGAAGGACGAAGAAGAGACATAAGGAGAAAGCCAAGTTTAAGTAGCAACTTTTGGATGTTGGTTGGTATGAGAAAGTATGTTATCCATGAAGAAAAAAAGACCACAGCATGTAGTAATTACGTCTGAGTTAGTGTGCTTATTGTAGAAATGAAGAGGAGAAAAGATTCACCTGAAGAGATAAATGTCCTGGTTAAAGGACCAATCCATGAGATGTGAGTGGTTTTAAAGAACAGAAGTATAGCATAAGCTTATCAAAACACAGTGACAATAAGGTAGTAAGTACAAAATACAAACTTATGTGAGAAAGAAATGACTTAATATTTTGTGTTTCAAATAGCACATTTCAAATAGAATTAAGACCCAGCACTGAAAAGATGTGCAATCATGACTGGAATTATAGAATTGTTTGACCAATGATGGTATTTGTAACAAAGAAACAAGATGAGTCATTCAAAGATGTGGAATGTAAACAGTTGTTTAAGGCTACAGGTGGACCTGATGCAACAACGAGAAGTATAAGTTGTCATGTCCAAAACGAGCTTTACAACGTCGGTCCGGGGGGGGGAAAGGGGGGGGGAGGAGAAGGGTTGGGATTGGGGGAGAGGGGGGAGGCTGGGAAGGGATGTGAAGGGTAAACCAAAGGAGAAGGCTGCAATGCTTGGTAAGAAATGTACGCATTATCCTGCCCATGTAATTGTAACCCCTCTGTACAGTATGTTCACAAATAAAAAATAAAAATAAAAAAAAGATGTGGAATGTTAGAAAATACCAACACAAAGAATGGTAGAAAAATGTGCAATGGGGAAAAAAAGGAATTTGAAATACAGCACAGGGTTCCCTCAAGAACTGATTGCCAAAGAAAGCACAAGAGAAGACCGCTTCAAGAGGGAAGAGTTTGGAACAGTCATGGTGTCTCATGCTTGTAATCCCAGCAACTGGGGAGATGGAGATGGAAAGGATTGCAGTTCAAGCTAGCCTGGACATCAAAGTTCAAAAGTCTCTAGCTTAATCAATAAAACTGGGCATGGTGATACTTGTCTGCCTCCCCAGGTACCTGGGAAGCCTCAGTAGGAGGATCAAGGTCCAGCCAGCCCCAGACAAATTGTGAGACACTATCCCCAAACAACTAAGACAGAGAAGGCTAAGGGCATGGTTCACATGGTAGAGGACCTAGGTTCAAATCTCAGTATGGCTAAGAGAAGGAGGATTAGAGGAAGGACGAAGAGGAGACATAAGGAGAATGATTTTCCTGGAAGTAGGGAACTGATATATCTCTTTGTTAGAATGGAAGCAATGGAAAGCCAGCAATGAGAATTAAGGAAGAACAGGATGGTGAGCAGAATGTTCAGTGACTGAATGTAACCACAAAGTAAATTGATAGCAATAGCTAGCGTTAGCAGCATCATGTGAACAACTTACATAAGGCCTAGGAAAATCTGAACATTTACATATCTCTGCAGGAATTAACCGCCTAGGGATAAACTGCTTGAGGGGAGAATGAAAAATGGGTGAAGGTTGGCATCCATATGTATACATCTCTCATGGGTATGTTTCAGTAAATTTAGGAAAAGTGCATTCTAGTTGGGGGGAAAAGTGTGAACTCAAAAATGGCACCTGTATTATCCCAAATATGATCATTTTACTTTGCTTCTCCAAATAACATCTGCATCTGTAATGGTTCTGCTTGATGTCCCTGAGGACATTGCTAGGATGCAGACAGACTTATACAAAAAAATGCAAAAAAATATTTTTGCCTTTCTGGAGGCAGCCAAGAGAAAGAGGGAGGAGCCTAGGAAACAAAGGAAGGTTAGGCGCTATGAGTGAGCTGAGGATGTCCCTTGAGTTGTGGTTGTGGAGGAAGCATAATAAGAATTAGCAAGTTTTTCCTTGCATTTCTTTTATGGCCAGAGGAGTTAAGCATTTCTTCTCATGTCTATCAGCCATTCTTATTTCTTCTGCAGAGAAGTCTCTCTTTAAGTCTTTAACCCACTTGTTAATGGGGCTGTTATTTACTTGAGGATTTATTTTTGGAGGATTTTAATTTTTTGACTTCTAAGTATATTTTTGATATGTTGTATAGCTATGGAAGATCTTCTCCCAATCCGTGGGCTTTCTATTGATTTTTACTAGCTATGTCCTTGGCCATGCAGAAACTCTGCAGTTTCATGAAATCCCATTTGTCCAACCTTTCTTTGATTTGTTGTGTTTCTGGGTCTTTATTAAGAAAATTTCAGCCTGTGCCAAGGAGCCCTAGAGTTTCTCCTAATTCTCCCTGTAATGTTTCACTGTGTCTGCTTTGACTTTGAGGTTTTGATCCATTTGAAGTTGATTTTAGTGCAGGGTAATATATAAGGATCTATTTTTACTCTTTTACAGGTATTTAACCAATTTTGCCAGCACCATTTATTATCACAAATAAGGCCATACTAAAGCTACCAGCACAACTATGTTTATCACAGCATTATTCACCATAGCTAAGATATGGAACCAACCCAGATGCCCCTCAGTAGATGAATGGATCAAGAAAATGTGGTATATATACACAATGGAATTCTATGTTTCCATCAGAAAGAATGACATTGCCCCGTTTGTAAGGAAATGGAAGAACTTGGAGAAAATCATATTGAGTGAAGTAAGTCAGACCCAAAGAAACATAGGTCCCATGGTTTCCCTCATTTGTAAGAATTAGTGTGTTCCTAGAATAGTCCTAGCATAGGATCACAATAGCTCAATAGCTATGTACATATGACCATATGATCCTAATGAAAATGAACTCCATAAAATGGAAACAAGAGGGTCTTTTGTATTTTTCTTCTCTTTTTTTAGTGTACTATTAGCAGTTATTGCTTTTGTCTTTAATTTTTTTCTCCTCTGGTTTATTCCCTGTGGTCACTGTTTCTGATTTTGGTACCTTTTGTCTTGTATATAAGTTTATCTGATTTGGGGAAGGGAAGGGGAATCACAGAAATGGCGGGGCAAAGGGTGAATCAATGCAACAGTGATACTCACTAGATGCTCTGTTAGAAATGAACTTTACAACTGGGGGAGGAAGAGAGTTGGGGTGGGGAAGAAAAATGAGAGAAAACAAGGGGAGATAACACTGTTAGAAAAGAAATGTACTCATTACCCTGTAATGAGTTACCCTGTGACTGCAACCCCTCTGTACGTCATCTTTACAATAAAATAAGAATTAAAGAATCAGCAAGTGAGCGGGGCACAAGGGGGAGAGTGGTGTGTGTCTCTCATCCAGGCCCATAGGAGGCTGAGATCCAGCAGGTGCCTAATGATTCCACAGCAAAAATGTGTTCACAAGACTCCATCTTTGTAGAAGAAAAGAATGGTGATACGCAGTTGTCATCACAGCTATTGCTAGGATGTGAATCACAGACCTGACATGCAGCTCAGAAAATAAAATGATACCCTATCTCAAAATAACCAGTGACCTGAGAGGTAGTACAAATTCTGGTTTTCTGCCTATCAAGTACAAAGCTTTGAATTCAAACCCCAAAGAAGATAAAGAATCAGGGAGTGGAATGACCCCTTTGACGAGATTGTAATATTTGCCAGAAAAATACTTTTAGCACATGACATGAAATACTTAAAACCAAGTTTTCTTTATTAACTTATTATTTATTGTAAAGGTGATCTACAGAGAGGTTATGGTTATGTGAGGTAATGAGTACATTTCTTTTTTAGCAGTGATTTACCCCTCCCTCATTTTCTCCCAATTTCTCCCGTACTTCCCTCCCCCACCCCAAGTTGAAAAGTTCATGTCCAATATAGTGTCTAGTGAGTATCACTGTTGAATTGGCTCACCTGCTCTCATAGGTTTTTGTTCTGGGGTTTTTTTTTTTTGGCCTGTTGTGGGGCGTGAACGCTGGGCCTGGGCTGTCCTATAGTTTATGTGATTCCCCTCTCCATCCCCAAATCAGTTTAACTTATATACAAGAAAAAGGGTACAGAAATTTAAAAAAAGTGTTACCAGGGAATAACCAAGGGGAGAAAGAGAAAGAAAGAAAAAAAAGAAGTAACTGCAAACAGTACAATTAAAAAAAACAACCAAACAAAAAAACAAACCTCTTGTCTCTATTTCTTGTCATTTTGACAAGCATCATTTTATATGGTCATATGCACATAGCTATTCTTAAAATACAAGTTCACAACTCTTTCCCTCTGTCCATGGTACATTAAAAGCATAAGGGAGGGGCTTTGTTTCACAACTGGGAAACACAGAAGAACTGAAAGCTCTAAGATATACAGGGAAAATTCAACATCTAGGAGAAATGTAGAACATCATTGTTTAGGCAAAAATGTCAGTTTGACCAAACTTACAGCTGAATTTGCAGACATTGGGTGGTGGAGTGTGAGACCAGCTTTCACCTATATTCTAAAGAAGAAGGCAGCTCAAAATATCAGCTGCCTAGATGACAAGCAGGGACCAACATATTGGATGAGTATTGACCATGAACTTGTACAATATAATTAGTCAGTGACAATAATAATTACATATCTACTATTTGTGCCCAATAATATCACAACCCTAACAAATTATCATCCAAGGTTAACTCTGATATTACACATTTAAAACAATTTTCCAGATTACTCCTAGAAAAAAAGATTGAAATAAAATACTATTTTATTTTGCCTGGATCCTGTGATAATGCATAAAGAAAAGAATTATTTATTGAAAATGCTCTGCAAAAGTTATTAGAGATATTTATATTTTCTCCTTCTTTGCCCACCTTCTACATTCTCAGCAATGTTGCTGTCTATGCAGTGCTAGTTCTTACAAATTATGCCCTGATCTGAGATTTTCATTTCTACCCCTGCCTGCTGGGTCTTTGTTCCCATAAAATAGCACTGATATCTGGGTTCTAGTACCACTAGCTAGAGTAGCAGCTTCCTGTCTTTGTCAAAACATAGGCTGGCTTGCCATTTCCTGCTTGACTCTCAGCAATTCCATCACCATGTGACCCTAGAGATATTTTAATTAGATAAATTCTGCATTAAGTCAATGAGAAGTTGTAACTCCTACGAGGAGGCAAAAATATGTCTCATTCTTTAACAGGAGAAGATAAATCAAAATCTAAAGGATTAAATCTGTATGCACATGACGTATGTGCTGGTACAAACATACATATATAATAGTTACATCCACATTAGATCCTACTCAAGATCAGGGGAATTTTATCTGAAAGAATTAATAAGCAAGTGCAGTTATATTAGATATCTTCCGATTGAAAGTCATTTTGGACTCTTTTTTTTTTATAAAGATTGTAACGCTTCTGATGTACTCCTATTTAAAATTCTGTTCACTTTGAGGAAAGCAGGGTTGTTTAAAAATGGCCAGATATAATTCCCTGATTTTCCTAGGGCTTGATTGCACTCACTTTAACTAACAAGTAAGATATAATCATGTATTTTATTATGACTTCTCAACACGAGAAAACATTTTAGTGTTTTTTTTCCCTCTTATCTTCTAATTTTCATTTGGACTGCTCCATGTGACAAAGCATCTGCTTCTTCCATCCTGTAACCTGAGCCACATAGATGCTTTTAAGTAGAAATAATGCCTATTGGAAACAAGCATTCAGCGTGGTATGTGGCTCATGCTCGTAACCCAAGCATTGAAGAAGCAGATGCAGGAGGATCATGAGTATGAGGACAGCCTGAGCTGCATAGTGAGACATTTTTAAAAAGCAAAAACAATGCCAAGCATGTGAGTTCATGCTTGTGATCCACCTGCTCAGGAGCCAGGGGCAGGAGGATTTAAAGCTCAAGGATAGCTTGCACAAAGTTAACACGAGATCCTATTTCAAAACACAAAATAAAATGAAAGGTCTGAGGGAAAACATCAAGTGTTAGAGCACTTGCCTCCAAGTCAGACACCCTGGATTCCATCCCCAAGGTTCTTCACCTTCAAAAAACAAGACAACAATGCCACAATGATACACACAAGACAATAGCTTAGAAATGCACTCTACAACTTGGAGGTGGGACATGGGGGAAAGTGGGAGGGAAAAAAAGAAGAGGGTAACAATTGTCAACAAGAAATGTACTCACTATCTTATGTATGCAACCCCATTGAACATCACCTTGACCATACAATAAAATTAAATTGAAAAAAGCAAGACAACAATGACAAAGAAACATTTATTCACTCAATTATATTCTATATTACAGAAATGATTCAAAATACCTGACTTCCCTCAAAATAGATATTTCTTCCTATAATTAATATCCAATTTTCTCAGTAAAACACTGCAAGAAATAGACATGGAATTATGGACTAATTGAACTTAATCTGACCAATCTCAACCCTTAAATTTGAACAATCATAATGAAGTTTATGATTTGTTATTCATATGGTATACACACTAAAATATTATAAACAAGTATTATAAAGTAAATTTTAATTGCAACCATCAATAGAATTGTATAGTTGTGCTTAAGCCTTTCATATTAACTTGTTTATTTTTTCTTAATCTGATATGTCTTTTTAATCTATCGCTGAAATTGCACCTTTGACCTATGGCTTAACATGACATCTGATGTTACCAGGACTAAGCTGAAGCCAGAAAAAAAAAAGGAAAATGAAGTAAGGACTACTAATTTCACAGTTACAGAAAGCAAAATCTGCAGGATGTTGGTGCCTCACACCTGTAATCATAGCCTCTCAGAAGGCTGAGATTCAAGAGATAATGGTTCCAAACCAGTGTAGTCAGAAAAGTTTGCAAGACACCATCTTGAAAAATAACAAGCAAATAGCTGGACTGGAGTCATGTCTTAAGTGGTAGAGTGCCAGATGACCTAGTGTGAGGCCCTGAGAGATCAGACCCCAGTAACTGTCAATGAAAGAAAGAAAATGAAATTCCTTCACGAAGACCGGTGATGGAACAGTGTCAGGGACAACACAGAACCACGAATTCTAAACGTAGGCATTTTTGTGGGCTACACAGTGTCATGATTAAACACTAAGCAGATGGGTTCCAAGAGAGCACTCAAAACTCAAAACACCAGATGTGATCAATGTCAAAAGGCAATAATTGGAAAATGTCTGGGAGGCAGGCACATGGATACAGGAAGCACATCACAGCATGCAAAGTCATATAGACCACAGAATAAAGCAAACTCAAGGGATGCACCATGTTCTTTGGAATAAGCTGAGGGGATACAGTTCTCCATAACTTTAAGGATTGCACCCTGATCTGAGAATTTCATTACAATATTCAGAAAACAATCTACTTCCATCATTGCAAAGATATAAATAGGACACATAAAGGTAAATAATGCTCCCTTGCCCAAAATGGATTGCAATTCCCTGTTGAGACTTGAGTTGGAATGTTTTGCATCTCAACCCCCCTGGCACAGTGGCTACAGTTCCCATCAGTCACTCTACCTTAGGCACTGTGGGCTGACTAACACATGAATATTATACCAAGTTGAATGTCAGCAGGGACTGTTAGAATTCAAATTCAGTATCTGTCACATTGTGGCAGTAAAAAGAACTCTGGTTTGGAGCTGAACAAACTTGTTTGAATCTTCCTTCTCTGCTTCTTACCTGAGTCACCTTGATCCAGATATTCAACCTATTTGACATAAAGGATCATGGGGAACTAAATGGAAAAGGCCGGAAAGCAGTTGGTTCATATAGTTGCCCAAGATATGCCTATTTAGTTTGCTTCTTTAGACATTCAAAAGAAAATCTAGTAAGTGTCAATAGAATGGATCAGTTAAGTAGATCGTAGTAAGGCCCAAACAGTTCAATTTCTTTAATAAAATATCTTAAATGTGCTGGATGCCAGTGACTAACACTTATAATTCTAGATATTTATGAGGCTGAGGTCTGAGGATTACAGTTCAAGGTCAGCCCTTAACTCCAATTAACTACCAAAAATCTGGAAGAGATGTTGCTCAAGTAGTAGAGCACTGCCCTTAAGGATAAAAAAAAAGGCAAAGGACCATGTTGCTAGTACATATACTCTCTCTCTCTCTCTCTCTCTCTCTCACACACACACACACACACACACACATACACACACATGTCTTACACAGCTGAGTTGCAAGAAAGGACTTTTCTCTCTCAAGGGTGAATAAATCATTGTGCTTTTGTTATTTGTTTTATTCTCTTATTATCGTGTGTTTGCATATGAATAGGAGATCTGCTATCCCACTGGTGTCTCAAATCCAATATATGTAATATAAAATACAGTACTTGCTGACAAAACAGCTCTTGCTCATTAATTCTCTCTGACTTTATGGACCAATTATCTCTCAGTTCTCTATGATTTAAATATTACTTAGATGCAGAATGGTCATTCTATGTGTGGAGATGGAAAAGGGAAAGCCTGTTGCCTTGATTCTCAAGAACAAATTAGAAATACATGAGACTTTTGGATTGTCACAATAAATGCAAAGCGCTATTCACGTTTAGTGACAGGGACCAGTGATGCTAAGTCATCTGTAGTGTTGAGAGCAGCGTTTCCTATTAGAGAACTAGAATCCCCAAAGCCATGTAGCCCCCCTTGAGAACTGTGAAGAGAAGATAAGTCTACCACTACAAAAGCCTTCTGCTCATCTTCAACTTCTAGTTTCCATGCTAGTCTTCAATGCATGGACCCAGGCTCTACATTACCTTGAAGTATTGAATGCTACTACTAGAAAAGAACTCAAAAGGTCATCTAAATCAGGGAAATGAGGCCATAAGGTTAATTGCCTGACTTCAGTGACATAACTACTTGATTACAAAGCTTGACCTCAGACCCCAAACCTCTTACACTGACCTCTAATACTAGCTGAAAGTCACAATATCACCTAATTGTTCTTCACATTCAAATTTATCCTTCTTCTCTAGTACAAAGCTGAGTACAAAATCTCCTTGAAGAATCACTCCCAGAACATCATCATCTTACCAACAACATCCCTTGGTGCTTCATCACTTCCTGCTAAGTTCATGTGGCTCAGGCTGGCATCCTGGGCCACCCACTACATAGACCACCCAAGGCCTTTTATTGGTAGTTAAACTGATTCTCCTTCTGAATTTTTTGAGTGACAAACTGTCCTTCTGGATAACTTCCAAATACAAATTGGGCATTTCTCAAGCTACTCCAATGCCTGAAACATGCATTTTCCCTTCCAGTAAAATTTCTACTGATACTCAAATATCTTCTATTCCATGAGTTGATTTTTTTTTTGTCAGTCTGGTCTTGAACTCTGGGTCTGAGCATTGTCCCTCAGCTCTTCAGCTCAAGGCTAGCGCTCTACCACTTGCGCCACAGCATCACTTCTGGCTCTTTCTGCTTATGTGGTGCTGAGGAATCGAACTCAGGGCCTCATGCATGCAAGACAAGCACTCTACCACTGAGCTACCTTCCCAGCCCCGTTTATCACCTTTAATGAATTATAACCAATATTGTCATTACTATGGTGTGTTCAGCACTATTGCTATTTGCATATTTTGTTCTGTTTGAGGACAAACACTAGCTAGTATTCATCACCATATCCATATGACACTTAGGACATGTTGTAAGGTTCATAGTAAAAAGTTTGGAGCTTTGCAAAAGATGCAGCAGCTAATCTGGTACAGAAAATTTGTCAGAAAAAAGCAAAGCATTCCACCCTTAATATGTGCTACCTGTGAAGAGTTTTATGAACCACTCACTATCACATCAAGACTCCTTGTATCATTATAATTGAAATTCAGTGGAAATGCATTTTAATTTTAAAGGAAATCTAAGGCTATGACATCATATATGTTCTTTCTGTTGCCCTCAATGAAAGCTTAATTTACCTTTGTCATCTAACTTTTGTTGTCAGCAGAGAAGATGGGAGTTCCATGAATAAAAATCAGAGCAGGTCCTTCTATTTTGTATATATAAACTCCTCAAATATCCACAAGACAATTGCAATGAATCTGTCAGCCTGTATAACTGAGAATCCTGGGCATAACCAGTTGGCTTTGAAGTTGGTTTAGAACTATAATTGCAGAAGGGCAATTATTTTTATAAAATAATTTCAGCTATTCATTATTATATGATGTGAAGCTCAGCTAATAATAATCAAGAAGGTATAGTCAAGGAATGAAGTCTAGCTAAACTCATTATATGCATAAACACTGGTGTAAAGAATATTCCAGTCTTAAACTTCTATGTTTCCTTAATATGTTTCTCTCAGGGAAAAAAACACACTCATGATCAACTAGGCCCCAAATAATGAGCTAAAAATGTATCATGAGAATTTTTTTATTTTTTAAATAAGTTTTTTATTGTGAAAATACTGTACAGAGGCCTTACAGTCACACGAGCAAGATAATGAGTACATTTCTTATCCAGTATGGCTGTCTCCTCCTTTGTTTTTTTCCATACCATCCTGTACCTCCCACCTCCTAAACTACCCCTTCCCCCACTCCCTGCACCTGCCTAAATCGTAAAGTTTGTTTTTCAACATATCATCTTGTACATGTCATTGTTGCATGGGCCAATCTGTACCCTATTTAAACAGTTTCTTTTATCCCTTCCTCTCCCCAAATTATACCATCAAATACAGTGAAAACAGGGGTTATACCATGGGGGAGGGACATACAAAGCACCAAAAAGTCACATGATACCTTATAAATATGTTAGAAACAATAAGAGAAAACCACTTGTGTCCCTATCATCGGGTTCATTTCACGTAACATCATCTTGTCTGAGCTTTTTTGCTTCTCCCAGACATATATAAATATATATATGTATATACACATCTATATGTGTGTGTGTATATATATATATATATATTAGATATTGCAAATAAAGGGAACCATGGGACCTATGTTTCTTTGGGCCTGGCTTACTTCACTTAATATAATTTTCTCCAAGTCTTGCCATTTCCTAACAAATGGAATGATGTCATTCTTCCTGATGGAGGCATAGAATTCCATTGTGTATATATACCACATTTTCTTGTTCCATTCATTTACTGAGGGGCATCTGGGTTGGTTCCATATCTTAGCTATGGTAAATAATGCTGCAATAAACATAGTTGTGCTGGTAG
>NW_012267233.1:16902454-17048102 GCF_000151885.1 Dipodomys ordii
ATTTGCATTTCTTTTATTGCTAGAGTAGTTGAGCATTTCTTCATGTGTCTATTGGCCATCCTTCTTTCCTCTTCAGAGAAGTTTCTCTTTAAGTCTTTAGTTCACTTATTTATTGGGCAGTTGTATCTTTGAGAATTTGTTGTTAGGGGATTTAATTTTTTGAGTTGCAAGTATATTTTAGATATGAGACCCTTGTCCATTGTATGGCTAGTGAAGACTTTCTCCCAATCCGTGGGCTTTCTATTGATCTTGCTAGCTATGTCCTTTGCCATGCAGAAGCTCTGCAACTTCATACAATCCCATTTGTCCAACCTTTCTTTGATTTGTTGTGTTTCTGAGTCTCTATTAAGAAAATTTCGTCCTGTGCCAAGGAGACCTAAAGTTTCTCCTATTCCATCCTGTAATGTTTTCAGGGTGTCTGCTTTGACTCCAAGGTCTTTGATTAATTTGGAGTTGATTCTGGTGCAGCGTGATACATAAAGTTCTAGCTTTAGTTTCTACAGGTGATTAACCAATTTTGCCAGCACCATCTACTGAAGAGACTGTCTTTCTTCCCTTCTATTTTTTTGCTCTCTTATCCAAGATTAGGTGGCGATCGATCTGTGGGTTCATTTCTGGGTTTTCAATTCTATTCCATTGATCCTTAGGTCTCTTCTTGTGACAGTACCAAACTGTTTTGATTACTATGGCTTTGTAGTAGAGTTTGAAATTTGGTATTATTATTCCTCCAGCACTGTTCTTTCTGTTAAGGATCACTTTTGCTATTCGGGGTCTTTTATTGTTCCAAATGAATTTTTTGATTGCCTCTTCTACTTTCTTGAAGAGTGAGGTTGGAATATTGATAGGTATCACATTGAATTTGTAGATAGCCTTGGGAAGTATTGCCATTTTCACTATGCTGAGCTTTCCAATCCAGGAGCATGGAAGTTTTTCCATTTTCAAAGTTCTGTTTTGATTTCCTTTTTCAGATTTTCAAAGTTTTCATCAGAGAGGTCCTTCACTTCTTTTGTTAAACTAGTTCCTAGGTATTTTACTTTTTGTGGGGCTATTATGAATGGACTAGCTTTCCTGATTTCATCCATGCTTTTCTTATTGTTGGTATACAGAAAAGCCATTGATTTTTGAGGGTTCATTTTATACCCTGCTGCTTTGCCAAAGTTTCCAACCAGATTGAGTAATTTGAGAGTAGAGTCCGTGGGATTCTTTAAATACAAGATCATGTAATCTGCAAAGAGGGAAAGTTTTACTTCATCTTTCCTTATTTGGATCCCCTTTATGTTTGTATGTTGTCTTATTGCTGTAGCTAGGCATTCTAATACTAAATTGAAGACAAGTGGAGAGAGTGGACATCCTTGCCTCGTTCCTGAGTTTAGAGGAAATGGCTTTAGTTTTTCACCGTTGAGTGTAATGCTGACTGTAGGTTTGTCATACACAGCCTTCATTGTATTGAGGAACATTCCATGGATTCCTAGTTTTTTCCAGAGCCTTCATCATAAAGAGGTGTTGGATCTTGTCAAATGCTTTTTCCGCATCTATTGAGATAACCATGTGGTTCTTATCCTTGCTCTTGTTGATGTGATGAATTATATTAATTGATTTATGTATATTGAACCAACTTTGCTGGTTCATCCCTAAAATGAATCCTGTTTGATCGTGGTGTATGATTTTTTGGATGAATTGTTGAAATCAATAAGCCAAAATTTTGTTGAGAAGTTTTGCATCAATATTCATCAAAGAAATGGGTCTATAGTTCTCTTTCTTTGATGATTCCCTACCTGGTTTGGGGATGAGGGTTATGATGGCTTCATAGAAAGAGTTCAGTAGTGAAGTTTATCTTTCAATTTCATTGAAGAGTTGGAGGAGTATTGGTATGAGCTCTGCTTTGAAGGCCTTTTAGAATTCCACTGTAAAACCATCTGGTCTTGGGCTTTTTTTAGATGGGACGTCTCTTATTGCTGTTTCTATTTCAATGCTTGATATGGACCTGTTAAGTTGGTTTAACTCATTTTGGTTTAGTTTCAGCATGTTGATATTTGCTAGGAAAAGGTCCATTTCTTCCAGGTTCTCAAAGTTATTAGCATAAAGTTTTGAGAAGTATTCCCTTATAATGTTATGAATCTTGGTTGTTTCTGTGGTGATTGTTTCCATTCTCTTCTCTGAGTTTATTTGGGTGTGTTCTCTTCTTTTTCTGATAGGATTGGCTAAGGATCTCTCAATTTTGTTAATTTTTTCGAAGAACCAACCCTTTGTTTTGTTGATTCTTTCTATTTTTTTGGATTCTAATTCATTTAATTCTGATTTAATTTTAATTATTTCTTTCCGTCTAATGAATTGGAATTTAACTTGCTGCCCTTTTTCAAGGAGGTTGAGATGTCTCATTAAATTGTTGGTTTCAGATCTCTCCAATTTGTTGATGTAGGAACTCAGAGCTATAAACTTGCCTCTGAGTACTGCCTTTGCTGTGTCGCAGAGGAGCTGGTAATTTGTGTGTTCATTTTTGTTGAATATCATGAATATTTAAATTTCCTTTCTAATCTCTTCCATGACCCACTGGTGATTCAATAGTATGAATTTTTTATTGTTGAAGGATGAAAGAGAAACCAAAATATTTAGAGACTATAATCTAAATTTAGAAGAATAGAGTCTCAACCTTCAAATCATGGAACTAAGTAGCTTAATGTTTTATGCTAATCTTTCAATACCATATTTATCCAGAAAAGTAAATTTTTGTGTCATGATTGTTTCTCAAGTCATTAGAGTGATTTTACAATGGCAAAACTTTTGATTGTATTAGAATTGAAATTATTCCAGTTTTATGCTCTTGATTAGTTGATTTTAGACTAGATGTTGATTTTTTATGGGACTGCTATCTTGGTATTTGGAATAAAATGGAATATTGATTAATTTTTTTATCCTGTTGTGATTAAAAAGTAATATTATACTATGTTATAACCTAGTCTTTTCCTGAATATATGTTAACTTTAGAAACCTTATTGCATAAAATCTATGAGTTAGATTCTTTTAATATTCACTTTATAGTAGTAGTATGCCCTGCAAGGTTTTCTATCTGAACTTTGTCCTAAATGAGTATGCTTAGAAATGATTGCATAATACTCATTTCACTTTATATGTTGAGGCACAAGATGCTTTATCTCATAATACTAAGTTGCAATATAGAGTTCAAAAGTAAACAGTTGACTTAAATATCATTCTATTGTTTATTAGTAGCTTTCATTCTGTCCTGAAAATTCTTTTTAGTATAAAAAGGGCATGCCTCTTCTCTGCTGGATGCTCCAACAAGTCATGTTTACTGTAACCAGGAGACAAAATTTCCAAACAAACCCTGGTGTTTACAGCACTTGGAGAGGCATGTGGCCTGCCATTCCAGTCTCTAACAAGCATGTGCCCCACCTGCTTTTTGGCTTTAGCTTAATAAGTTGGTTGGGCCACAGCACAAGTGTGAGAATGTGCGAATGTGAAGTGCCGCAGGCCAGGTGACAGCCAGTGCTGAAAAGCTGGCGCATGGCAGGGTATCAGTGTGTACATAGAAAGGCCACATGCCACACCAAAATGTTGCAGCCACTTCTACCAAATTAGATGGATAATTTTCCTTCCATTATGTTCTCCCAAACATGTTGCAAAACAATGAGCATTGAGCTAGACTCATTTCAAAGTTCAGGCTTTCAAATGAGTGACAAGTGAATACTCATTTGTTTCTGAGTTGATTGACAGAATGTTTTAAACCCCGCTTATGTATGGTTTCAGTAATATTTTTCAGGCAACAGAAATCATTCTCATAGGTATAATTCTTCTGCCATGGCCAAATGCTTCAGAGCAGCAAAGACCATTTCTTTTTGGTCTGAGAGAGGGAAGTTACTAGAAGAAATTGCCTGGGATCGCATGGACTTCTTAGTTTTCTCTGCATTTCATACTTTCTATGTGCTATCACCAGTTCCATACTGCTAACACCACTGCAGTTGAATTCATTTCAAGTATTGCCAGGAAGGGATAAGGAAAAAAAATAATTACACTTTTAAAATTCTGTTGGGTCTAGTGTGGGTAACAGAATTCATAAATGTGCAATGTCAGGTAGCCTCAGGTATTTTCAGAGCTCTGAGTCCACTGATGAATAAGTATGCGGACATAAAAGTTGAATAAAACTTCTTTGCCTTATTTGCTTTATCTGAACAATAAAAGAGTCTATTTCAGGCCAAAATACTTCTAAAATGTTTGAAGAATTGGAAAGGAAGGTTGCTCTTCTGATGAGGCATCAATAGAAGTCCTGGAAAAATAAAATATCTGCTACCCGATTTGAAGGAGGGAAATAATCATAGAATGTGCATCTATCAATGTTTTTCTAGTGTTGTAAAATTTCATATTTACAGTTTTCTTTTTTGTTTTGTTTTCCTAATCACACATGGATTCCTAAGGAGCAGAATCAATATTGTTATATCCTATTTAATAGATTTCACTTAACCGTAGACAAAAATCAAAGAAGATAATCTCAACAAATATTATTTTATACGACCAGAGATACATAGGCATTGCAACTTTGTGTTCCTCCCCTAAAAGAAAAAGAACAATTTAAACCAAAAGTTACATGAATATATGGAAATCCATATGATTTTAAGTGTGTAATTTAAATTTGTATAATATCATTCTTGAATTTACAAATGCTCCATGACTTTCTGAAAATATTTCTCTAGTGTAAAACATAGAATACCATACAGGACCTGGTCTTATTTTGGATTTATGAATGTGTGGAGTTGTGTGTGGTTTTCTATCACCAGAAACACAGCATCTTCCTCATCAAGAGACCACCTGTACCCTGCTGTATTTCTAATGCTGTGTTGCCCAACAAAAGTTTTTGGTGAACTTTAAAAAAATTTTCCTTTCTGTCTGCTAAGAAAATTATTGCTTGTCAAATGTTTTGTGCTTCTCCAGAGAGCATTAGAATTAATGTGCTCATTATTTTTGCCTAATCTGGGTGATTACCACCATCTTTTAAGCCTGGAGTTTCAATAAGAACACCACCTCTTTGAAACACCATGTAAAACAGAGATTTACAGCTCGGGCCCTGCCTCCCGATGAGCACAAACTTGAGAAGCTGTGGAGGGGAATCCTTGAGACCCTGGGAAGACAGCATCTTGTTGGAACTCAGGTTTCGGTCAACAGATTATGAGTGGAGCTGTGAAGATAGTGTGATTACTAGGTCTCCAAGTGGAGTATTCTTGCCTAAGTTTTAAAATTTCACTTTACTGTTATTATAGAAGTGATATACAGGGGGTTATATCGATATGAGTCAGGGAATGAGTATATTTCTTTTCCTACAGTGTCATCTGTTCCCTCATTCTCAGTCCTCCCTCCCATCTGCACCCATAAATTACATAGTTCACTTTCATCAGTGTCCAGAGCACTCCACTGCTGCACTTTTTCACCCTTTTGGATGTTGTATTTGCCATGCAAGCGCTTTGCCACTGAGCTACATCACAGCTCCCTAACTTGATTTTAAAGGTCAACTTAGCACTTCTCAGTTAGAGTTATCTTGCTTCAATGTATTGTTTGTGCATTATATGAACTCCATAATTTCTAGAATTAAAGTCCTATAATATTTTAGGAATCATACAAAGTCAAAATTACAAACCGGACTTAAAATTGTACACCTAGGGGCTGGGAAAGTGGCTCAGTGGTAGAGCGCTTGCCTTGCATGCATGAGGCCCTGGGTTTGATTCCCCAGCACCACATAAGCAAAAAGAAAAAAGCCAAAAGTGGCACTATAGCTCAAGTGGTAGAGCACTAGCCTTGAGCTGAAGAGCTGAGGGACAGCTCCCAGGCCCAGAGTTCAGGCCCCACGACCGGACCCCCCCAAAAATTGTACACCTATAGAAAAGAGTTTTTCCTATGACATTTATTTTTGGTGTTCATTTTTAAATTTTTCTCGCATTTTGTCATATTGTTGTATGGAATAGTAATCCCTTCTTGTCATATAAACACATATGCCTGACCAATTTGATCTACCGAATATGTTTCCATTGTCCATTGACTTTCCTTTGGATCCCTGTCTTTGAGACTCTGAGATTTAAAAATGTGAGTAAACTTAGGATAGCTTTCAGAATTAAAAGACAGGATATTAAATGACTACATCCTTGTTCACACCTGCTTAAAGTCAAAGCAATTTTGACCATTATCCACTTGAGCCCAGGTTGGAATTTAGATCTAATAATGCCATTTTAATGTTTTGTAGGCTATTAATAAACATTGATGAGCTGACCAGAAAAATGTCATGTTCTACCCTCATGGAATTACTATATATAGCAATAAACATGAGTCAATTTTGCTGGAAACTGGAAATAACGATAGAAATATTTTTATGACAATAGGTAAAACCAAGAACTAATATTTAAATGAGTGTTAGTATTCTAACACTAATGACAAACACAAAAGGCAAAGGTACTCTGGAGGCTGATAGAAGGAATTAAAAAGCAGTTTTAGAAACAGGGAAAAGATATATTCAAGTTTTAACCCAGTGTGGTGATCTTCTGCTTTATCCTAATGTCACTGGTTCCCTTTTTATTGTCTTTGATTTTGGGGAGGTACAGGGCTTAAACTCAGGGCCTAGGAACTGTCTTTGAACCCCATGTAATCAAGGCTAGCTCTCTGCCACTTGACCCACAGTGCTACTTTCAGGTTTTTCAGTGGTTAATTGGAGATAAGAGTCTCACAGGGACTTTTCTGATGTGGTGGCTTCAAGCCACCATCCTCAGATCTCAGCCTCCTGAGTAGCTAGGATTACACGCATGAGCTATCATGCTTGGTTGTTATTATCTTGAAGTAGTATATACAAAGGCATATGTACATCTTAGTTTATAAGTACAGTGCATCTTAACTATTGTCACCATTTCTATTGTTCTCCTCTATCTGTCTCAGCCTCAACCATCCCATGTTGCCCAGCAATCTTAATTTTTGTAATACTTAAAAATAAAAGGAATTTGTAGATGGAAACACAAATATGATGTTAAAGATTATCTCACTAAAGTATATTCAGACATAGGTTTCCTGATGAATCTTTGAAACAAGAAAGGGGATCTACAACAAAATAAAAACATATGTTTAGACTTAGGAAAGACTTTTTCCCTTCAGTGGAAAATGATTTTATATTTCTCTAATATATTATTAAAAAATTTTAATAATATATTATGTATAACATATTGCATTAATAATATAATAATATATATGGTGTGTGTGTGTGTGTGTATGTGTGTAATATAACACACTTGACAATAGTGCAGATGACCAGAGGGTCACAATGTGTGAGAAGTAAAGTGTGTGAGACTCTAATCTTCAATTAACTGCTTAAAAACTAGAAGAGATGTTGTGGCTCAAGTGGTAGATTGCCCAGGCCCTGAGTTCAAGCCCTACAACTGATAAAAAAAATACCTAAAACAAAAGCAAACAAAAACCTCGCCCGCCCAATCTCATTATTATTCCATCAAACATACTATAATCCTGAACTTTCTTGTTACATTGCTCTAATTCCTATTCTCTTAAGTTTAAAAATATTGTTTGCATTATATTCAAAATACATGTTAAGTAAACTTAAAAGAGTTTGGTAAAGTCAAATTCCTAAGTAGATTTCTTACAGTTCATTAGAAAACAGTTCTGACCCATTTCACAGGATACCAGGATTGATACAAATGATTTCCTCACATGACTGTTCTCTTATTTTAACAGTGTGATTTGCCAAGCCACACATGGAAATTTTAAAAGAGATATTTTTCTTGACCTGAAATGAGGACCACACATACACTTTAGTGAATTGAAAACAGCTGTGTACAGTCTTTGGCACAGGGAAATTCTTTGAAAAAGTCCATCTGTATGGTCAGTACAGGCTTTGATACAAATGCTTTAGTGTATTTACATATAAATTGAAAGATATGCTGAACTTAGAAACACTTCAATAGTTCCTCCTTGGCTTCTTTCATTTTCTTTTTCTTATATTTTAACTTGTTCTGCAATTAAAATAAAACTGTGAATACAAATCTACACCATGAATTTAAAGGATGATACTAGCTCTAAAACACTTGAAATATTAGGAGATTATAATTCTATTCTTAGCTGTACAGAATACATTGCAAATAATTTAATCGAGGTATTATTCTGCTTCCTTGAGTAGTGAGATCAACTATGTTTTTCAGTTACTAGGATTCTAGGAAAAACTTTCAAAAGCATATGATTCTTTTTTTTTTTCTATTGTGGGGCTTGAATTCTGGGCTTGAGCACTGTTCCTGAGCTCTTCAGCTCAAGGCCAGCACTCTACCACTTGAGCCACAGTGACACTTCTGGTTTTCTGGCAGTTAATTGGAGATAAAAGTCTCACGGACTTTACTGCCCAGGCTAGCTTTGAACCACAATCCTCAGATCTCAGCCTTCTGAGTAGCTAGGATTACAGGTGTGAGTCACTGGCACCCTATCTATATGGATTCTTGAAGAGGTTTCTGCAAGTACACAAAATTGTAATTACAATCAGTGTTTCCATTGCCAAGTTCAGAATGTGAAAAATTAATGTCATCTTTTATTTTTATTTGGGGCACATAAACTGAAATGAGCAGGCACTGAAATTCTAAAATTAAATAAACACATGCAATGAAATAAATGTATTATATCAAAGATTATTTTTGTCTGTATGTGTGCCATATTGGGGCTTTAACACAAGACCTGGACTTTTTTCAGTGTCCCTTGGGTTTTTCTCTAAAGGTGAGCATGTACCATGAACCTCACAGCTCCACATCTAGCTTATTCATCACAAACTTTTTGCACAGGTTGGCTTTGAACCACAACCTTCAATTCAATCTCATGAGAAGCTAGGATTATAGGCATATGTCACCTTGCTCAGCTTAACAATTGATTATTATTATTATTTTACTGAGTGGCAATTCAAGACAACACATGGTGAACCTGGTGGTAGTGGAATATTCTAAGGCATCTCAGATGTTTTTGGGGAGCTAAACTTAAAAGTTTAGAGGAGTAATCTAGAAATTATTACAAACAGCTATAGTTACATGGATGATATTCAAAAGGTTTTTTTCTTAACCTTTCTGCTTCCCTAAAAATATGAGAAAAGCTTGCAGATATCAATTGCATACATGTATTTAGTCTAGCATATGTATTTTCTGTAAGAACTTTCGCCATGATGGAAAATGAGTGGAAAGGTTAAGTAGAAGACGTGCATCATTGCTGTAATTTGTAAACTGATGTGATAACCTCATGTTTAATATTTTATGGAGTAGAAGGTGAATGCTACTGGGAGAAATGTCACTCGGAGATAAGGGAAATCATATGCTAAGAATGTGTATAAATAGGACTGAGAATTAACTTGAGTGTTTCTTTATTAATTGATAGACTGGTGTAACATGACGATGAAATAATGAAGGTATCCTAGCAACCATATTTTCATAACAACTGTGGCGTGTAAACTTGCACTGACTGTCAGGCACATTTTTATTAATTTAGGAAGGTGAGCAAAGATAATTCCAATTAACAAACTGCATATAAGTGTATAGATTTGATCTCACCTATCTAGAATTTGTATTTACAAAAAATACTATACTGGGAGAGAATGAGGGGAGGGGTGATGTGGTTTCAAATGTAGTTGAGGAGGTGGGAGTGAAGGGATGGTAGAGGAAAACAAAGGAGGAGGCAACAATGCTTGATAAGAAATGTGCTTATTACCTTGCTCATGTAATGGTAACCCTCTGTACAGTATTTTCACAATTAAAAATTTATTTAAACAAAGAAATGTACGCTTTATCTGACACATAAATGTAACCCCTCTGTATATCACTTTTATAATAACAATTAAAATGTATTGAAAAAATTATGTACCTAGATGGATAAATCATTTTTAGGTTGATACTATTCCACTTCTGAGTAGTATTCTGCCATTCAGATATTTGGATATATCTGGAAAAGAAGCCACACAACCTGTCAGTATTATAAGATCAAAGCAGGTGTTTACTTATAAATGGATTTTGCTGTTTTAATAAGCTTTCCTTTTTCTCAGAAAGCCCAAGCAAAAGTATGTCTTCTTTTGATATTCTAAAACTGATTTCTTTAAACCCCCTCCAAATTTTTGCTTTAAACTACCTAATTGTCAAATAAAAATGATAGATATTCAATATGTCCAATGTGATGGATGATGAGGTATATGTGTACCTTGTGTATTGACTATGACGGTTGAATCAACATGTCAAGCAATTATTCATGGTTACCATTTGTGTTGAGCAAGGTCACAGAGGATGCTTTCAGCACTCTTATTCTACAAGCTGCAGGCATAAAGCAGACATTACCTTCTTTTGTTTTATTTCTCTAGTGGAACAAATTTTAAATTAATGAACCAATGAATTGATAGATGAATCTACTAAAACAAGTTTAACTCTTCCCCTTAGCACAAAATGTAATACACATTCTGTATATGCCTTATGATGCCATATAACAGTCTAGTTGGAGTTTTGAAAAATGTATAGTCAATCACTCACTCACTATCAGAATGTTCCATGACCCAGCCAGTCCTTTGATATTTCTCTTCCATAGCACCTCCTCATCCTGTAGTTACGATTTCATATGTCCCACAATTGCTCAGTGTTCTATGTTTAGAAATTCATATAAATGTAATTACAGTTCATATCATTTGTTCCAGCCTTTCTACTTGACACAAAATCTTTGATATTCAACCATTTTGTTTATGTATCTGTAAAGTGATACATTTTATTTATGAGTTGGCAGACCAATGTGATTATATGATAATAGTTTCCCATTTGGACTATGTTAAGTACTAGTCTGATCAAAGCTGATATGAGAAAAGCAGAATTTTTGTGCACCTGTACCTTCATTTCTCTTGGATAAATATCTAGTAGTGGAATTGCTGAGAAATAGACTAACTTTATAGATCTGATGAATTATTTTCAAGAAGTATATGAAAGTGAGAATCCACATTTTCACTGGTTCTTTAGCTTGTCAACTTTTCTGATTTTAGCTATTCTGAGAGGGTGTGTAATGCTATCTCATAGTGAGTTTAAATTTGCATTTCCCAAATGACTCAAGAAGAATTATTTCTGTGCTTATAAGTTTATGTGAAGTAGCTCTTCAGATTTTATTAATCAAGGGGATCTTCAGATCTATGATCTATGGAATGAGAACAAAGAAGAGGTCAAAGGACATAGTGATGGAATGCTTTAATACAAGAGTAAAATATACCAAGTGTGGACGAATTCTACATGTTCATGTAGAATTTTAGAGTTTTTCACAACCTGAGAAGTCTATAAAATTTCTGTTTGTATTTCTCTATTATTTTTAATCAATCCCGTATGACTTTTTATCAATTCTATATGACTTTTCTTTATAATCCTGGATATGCACAAGAACATTTATGGATTTCTGTAAAAAGTTAGCCATCTCATCTTATCCCTGACAAATGGAATCTTCTGTCCAGGAATAGTATAACCAGTGTTAAAAGTATGCAAAGTAAAATATTCACTTTTTTGAAAGGAATATGTATATCTCTGAGAAAGCATTTAATAAAAGGTTTAAAGCCAGCCCAAGCAGAAAATTCCCTGAGATTCTTACCTCCAATTAACCACCAAAAAACTGGAAGTGGCACTGTGGCTCAGGTAGTAGAGCACTAGCCTTGAGCTGAAAAGAAGAGGGACAGTGCCCAGGCCCAGAGTTCAAGCCCTGCAACCGGCAAAAAGAAAAGATATTGTCTTGTCCTTTTTCCTTTTCACCCACATTGGTAATAGTGAGAAATATGAACAATTTATTTATTAACTATCACATGACAAAATTATATCACTTAAAAACAATATGTTCTGCTGGGCACTGGGGCTCCTGTCTGTAATCCTAGCTGCTCAGAAAGCTGAAATCTGAGAATTGCGATTCAAAGTCAGCCTATGCAGACTATGAATTAACCAGCAGAAAATGAGGTGTGGTGCTATGGTTCAAAATGATAGCCTACTAGCCTTGAGCAAAAAAGCTCAGGGAGAGTGCCCAGGCCCGAGTTCAAGCCCCACAGCCTAAAATAAGTTAAAAATTTGTAAATAATAGCAACAGAAAACTATATATCATTAGCAGTTGTTACAATATCGATTAAAGCTATGACAGTACAGTGATTAGCTTCCCAGAATTCTCAGCCTCTGGAGCTATTTCCTATCTAAAGTACCAAAACAAAATTACATCGCTAATCAAGAAGTAACCAGGTACCAGACGCAAACTCAATAAAAAAAATAGCAAAACCTTCAAATGTTGGTGTAAAAAAGGAAGTTCTATGGTATACTTTCAAAGAACTACAAGGAAAGCATAGTGCTTCTATAGACTAAAATAGTGTTTCTGATGTTTGCATAATGAGGTTTACATAGGGAATAATACCCACATAGCTCTCTGAAGGCCCATTGGGGTACTAAGCACCTTATTAAGTGCCAGGCACTGTCCTAAGGGCTATATGGAAATGAAGTCTTTCCTTCTGACAGCCATAAAGTCTTTATGGAATATATTTATAGGAGATAAGAAAAGTCATATCACATTTCTAAGGTAAAAAATAGCAATAGATGATTGAGCTAGACTTTAATCCCACATCTGCCTCACTCCAAAGATATGCTTTCAACCACCAGGTTGCAACTGTGTGTTGCAGGAAATAATTATGCCAATGTTTTATTTATTAGCTATGTCACATAAGAAAGAAGACCTCTACCAGGTCAAAATGGAAAGTCTACCAGGACCTCACAGTGGTAGTCTCATGAACAGACAAACAAAATCACCCTGAGGGAGATTAAGCGAGGTGGTAAGAGAAGGACATGATTAGAAATTGTCATTTGTGTTAGGCTCAGACAGTCCAAGAAGCTACTATGGATTAGAAACTGCAATGTGCCTAGTTGGCTGAAAGTAAATATAAGACTATTCCCAAGGAATTTAGGATTTGGTCTTTGATGGTATACAAATCACTATAGTCTAATAATACGGTCAATTGTGTCCATTGCCCTGGCAATAAAGTGACAAAATAAGACCAGGAAAAAACTATGGCAAATACAAATGCAGCACATCCGAGGGCACTGTAGAATTCATCACTAAGTAAATTCTTTCTGGCTGCTATAAATTAATCACTCTAGTAGACCTTGGATGTAATTATCTCATATAACAAAAGAAATCTGGAGAAATGTGATCAACAGAGAAAAAGAGAGAAAAATTCAGGCACCAAAGAGTATTGTAATGGTATTGATGGAACAATGCAACAATGACTAATTTGCCTTATGTAAGGTCAAAGTCATCGAGTGTTGTTCCTCATTTTTTTCAGATCCTGAATTACTTCAAGGTGTCCAACACTGTGTAGTCAATGCATCCAAATTTGAAATCTTAATTCATTTCTTCTTGAAGAAGTCCTCAAACAATTCAAAGATGACTTCTGTCTAATATTTGCTAGTGTTTACCAAAAACTGCAAAGAACCTTTAGAAATAGTGGTTGAAGTCAAAGAAGTAATATCGACCATTAATATCATGTCTTGAGTTATTTGTTCTGTATTTAGTGCTGTACCAAATGCATGATGTATTGTGTAAACTTACATAAATTTAATTAATCTCTTTGCATGGTTTATACACTGAAGGTTCTTTTCAGATGGACAAATCCAGTCTGTTTTGGAGCTATTTATTACACCATCACTGGAATTGAATGGGTTAACCATCTCTGAGCCATCTGGAACATTCAGCTGTTCAGAATAACTCATTTCCAGGGAGTTCTGTATAGCAGAGGACTTACTGTATGTGTTTTCACATAATGTGAATAGAAATGTGACTATTTGTAATATTTAAATTCTCCACTTCTATAAATGAAAGAAAGTTCAGTCTGAGATTTATCATGACTCAGTTTTTCTCTGCCTTCTCCAAACAGTACGTGCCTCTTTGGGGGAGCTTATGAATAGACACCGCTGCCGACTGCAGTAGGTGACGGTTAAACATACTCTTCCGCATTTGCAGAAGATGAATCATGCTCTTTCCCAGTCATTTGGCTTTTCAAGATCTCTACTAAAGAGAAGATGCAAAAAGCCTCTCTTGTGATCTCTCATCAGTCATCAAACTTGCGGCTTTTAGAACACATTGGATTTGAGAAGCTTTTTATGAAGCACCTTGAAACAGCTTGCCATGGAAATGGGGAAAAAGGAAGGCAGATGCTTAAAAAAGATTTTTTTCCTTTCAGTTAACATATCACAGAATGGGCTCTGTGCCCAAACTTGAGAATTCAGAATCCTCATTGACATGAAAAGCAGTTTTCTTTCTTTTTTTTTTTTATAAAGCAGTTGGATTAAGTCCTTGATTTGAATAAAAATTTCACTTTTGTTCCTCCTCTCATTTCTTTCTTTCTTTCCTTTTATTATTTTTTCCCCTGCACCCTTGTTTCATAGGTTCCTTGCCTGTAAAAACTGAGTATCTCCTTTCATGTTAAACTGTTATATCTCTCTGGATGTTTCTAGAAAGTTTATTTCTAATGGGTTCCTAAGCAAACATATGCAATAGTTAGTTTGTTATCAGACATAAAGTGGTAGAAGACAGAGTTAGGACTGTCTTTCATCAAGATAATATTTATAGCAAAGCAAATCAACATTTCAGCCCTGCAAATCCTAAATTTGTTGCCAGACAGTATCTGGAGATTGTTTTGTGTGTTTTGATTAGATACAGATTCCTTTAACTTTTTTTTCTAACGAAACCAGGATTCTGTGTTAATTCTGTTCTTTGTTTTTGCTTGTTGGGTCTTGTGATAAATGAGATGTCTTTCTGCAGGATCATAGCAACCTAAATCAACTTTTCTTCACCTTGTAGCTCAAAATGCTGCAGAAATATCTGAGCAGCATAAACATTTGAATTAATTCAAAATGCATTTTTGTCTGACACAAACCTAAAAAAAAGTGCGACATATTTTTTTAAATTTTATTGTTAAGATGTTGTACGGAGGGGTTACCGTTACATGAGTAAGGCAATGTGTACATTGCTTGTCGATCATTGTGACCCTTTCCCTTCCGTGTTGTCCCACAGTACTTTTTATAGTTAGTAAACTGTTTCCAAAAAGCACATTTCTGTGTGTGGCTTAGAAAAGACATTCTTGGTATATGTAACAGACATTAATTGAGTATTTTCTATGTTTTAGGCACTGGTAGATTCTGGGAATATGAATATTTAACCTAGAAAATTTATAGTGAAATCAAGAAAGTGAATGAACTAAGGCAGATGATGAAGTATGATGTATGCTAAGTTATAAGGTTTCACTAGAGTATACAAATAGGTTTCTAAATCAGAATATAGAGAAGCTTCTTTGAGGAAAATTTTTTCATTTTGGAAAAGAGAAACTAAGAGAACTATCAGTTAAAATCACTGGCTGTGTGTGCCAGATTAGGAAGCATTAAGAAGCCAGGTTCTTGCCACTGACAAGAAAGCTTTCCAATGGAGGGAATAGGAACAATACAACTGTTTTCATGTGATAACCATAGCCAAGAGGAATGGTCATGAGCTTATATGGAATAGACCCAAAGATACAGAAGAGTACCAAGCGAGATTTTTAGACGTGATAGAAAGTGTTTAAGGGGTGGATAATGTTTAGTAAAACACAATTGATGACTAAAAGTGTGACCTTATTCATCCTTACAAGCTGTTACAACCTGCAGGAAAACTTTAGCAATAGAAAAGCTACACATAAAATAAAAGCAAGAAGAGTGAAAGATGGTTATTCAGAGAAAAAATTCTACTTAGCTGTATGTATTCTGCTAATAATTGCTTAAATCAAACATATTTATGTTGCATCTCACTTGACATACATTACTATATGACAAGATAGACTAACTCATCAGAATTTTAGCAATGAGCTGTCGAGTACAACCTCTACAGTGTCTCTAGAATTAGGGTTAAAGAAGTTAATGGCACTTGGTTTAATCAGATAAGTATGGTGGGATAAGAGCACCTTAATTGATACTGATACTTCATTTCTATATTGCTTGTATTTTTACAGCTTCATCATGTGGAAATGACTGAGAAAACTGTATCTTAATTCACAATGATAAGTAAATAATTAACTGTGAAACAGGCTATCCCCATTATCTAGCATATTAGGAAAGCATCAAGATGTTATCATGTTCAGTGGTGTGGTACTTGTTTAGTATGTGCAAATCCCTCAGTTCTGTCCTTAGCATTAAAATAGAGTTATCCTTCATTCGTATGCTATTTCACTAATAGAATAAGAATAGTGAAAAAATACTGCGAAATAAAGCTTAAAATGGAAATGCTAAAAGCCTGTTGAAATATATGCAGTATTAGTAAATTTCATAAAGCCAGGAACTAGAGCTGGTTTTTGCATTTTCTCAACAAATGTAAGATTCTGAAAAAAAGTGTCATTAAGTAAGAGTAGTTCATTTTTTTAAATAAATTGAATAATTTAAAGTGTAAAACTTAAGTTTTGGCAGTGATTCGGCTTAATGTCCCAAGTTTTGAATAGAAAATATGGCAAGGAAATCAAAAGTAGCTAAGACATATAAAGAGTGATATTAAGTGGTGTAAAACTTAAGTAAACTCTGAACTTTGTCATTCTAAACTTCGAGATTAAGAAAATAAACTTTAAATCTTGAGATAAGTACATAAAAATAAATCTCTAAGAAATATGTAAATTTAAAATATACAAATAATATGGAAAAACAAGATTTACAGACTTCACAATATTACACTTGGTGGTTTCCCAAAGGATATTCTAATAGCTGAGATCTGGGAAGCATAGTTCAGGTCAGTGTGACCTGAAAATGCTCCATTTATATTAGACCTCTGAGGAGATTTGAGAGCTTTGACTTCCTTTTGGGCTATCTCAGGGAAGCCATACCTTTGTGGTGAAGATCTTGGCATTGTGGACCTGAACAGACCAGGGTTCAAACTTAGAAAGTTACTGTTTTACATTACTATCCTTGTATATAATCGTAAAATATCTAGTAACATAGATTAAGTGGAAAAAGATGCCTTATAAAGACTGAAGTTACCCCCAGGCGCCGGTGGCTCATGCCTATAATCCTAGCTACTAAGGAGGCTGAGATTTTAGGATCACGGTTCAAAGCCAGCCCGAGCAGGAAAGTCCATGAGACTCTTCTCTCCAATAAAGCACCAGAAACCCAGAAGTGGTGCTGTAGCTCAAGTGGTAGAGCTCTAGCCTTGAGTTGAAGAGCGGAGGGACAGTGCCCAGGCCCAGAGTTCAAGCCCAATGACCTACCACAAAAAAAAAGACAGAAGTTACCAAAAATGACTCCAACGTGATAATCATTATATAGGAGATAATAAAAGATATCAAATTAGTAAACAAAAAACATTAAACACAAAAAAATTCTACAAAGAAAAGCTTAGCATTATATAACTTGATTGATAATTTCTACCAAATATCTAAAGTATTAACATCAATTATTCACACTTACAAGAAACAGAAAATGAAAGAACTCTTTCCAACTCATTTTATGAGCCCATCCTTAATCTTAATCAAAACTAAACAAAGATGCCACAAGAAAGAGAAACTACAGGCCAATATCTTTTATACATGTAGAAAAAAGCTTCTCAAAAAATACTAGAACAGGAAGTGGCGCTGTAGCTCAAGTGGTAGAGCACTAGCCTTGAGCTGAAGAGCTGCGGGACAGTGCCCAGGCCCAGAGTTCAAGCCCCACGACCAACAAAAAAAAATACTAGAACATTGAATCCAATGACATATTTAGAGACTTATATGCCATGATCAAATAGGATTTATTCTACAAATTCAAGATTCAGAAAAGTAGATAAGAGAGAGAAATTCTCACACACTTTTTCCATTACCTCCAAAATGACTTGTATTCATTCAAAAAAAGTAAAGAGCAACTTACATTGAGGAGATATTGGTGACAAATTATATATTACATTTTAGCATCCAGAATACATGAATTCTTACAAATCAATAAGATGACAAATAATTCTATGTATAACTTAAGCCAAAATAGTTAAAGAGCTATTGCTCCAAAGAAGATGTAGAACAGTCCATCACTATATAAGATGTTCAACCTCATGAATTATTAGGGAAATACAAGTTATGACCATTGTGAATTGCCAATACACACCCAGTAGGGATAATTAAAAATGTCAGTTGGGAAGACATTGCTGCCTTCAGACTATACTGATAGGAATGTAAAAAGATACATTTGCTTAAGAGAACAGTCTGGAAATTCCCTAAAAAATGAAACATAGAAACATACATCTCATGGTTTCCCTTATTTACAATAAACAATATGCGTCTAGGACAATCTTAGCAGATGAGCAGAATAGCTCAATAGCTACATACATATGACCATATAAGATGATGCTAAGTGAAATGAACTCTAAGACATGAACCCAAGAGGTTTTTCTTTGTTATTGTTCTTTTTAATGTACTATGTGGTTTCTTGTTTCTTTTGTATGTTCTTCCCCTTGTGATATATCCCCTGTTGTCACTGTATTTGATTTTGATACCCAGGTATTGTATATATGTTTATTTGAATTAAGGAAGCGAAGAAGAACAACAGAATGGTGAGACAAAGGACAAGGGGAGACCCAATGCAACAGCGATACTCACAAGACAACATGTTAGAAATGATCTGTGCAACTCTGGAGAGGGGGGTTGGGGGAAAGGAAAGTAGGAGAATAATGTAGGAAGGGGTAATATGTTTGACAAAATGCAATTATTACCTTACTTATGTAAATATAGACCCTCTGTGCATCATCTTGACAATTAAAAAATGAAAGATAGAGTTCCATATGACTCAACAATTTCATTCATTTCTATGTATACTCAACTGAAAATGTATGGGCATGAAAAGTTTAAGACAGAAATATGCTTAATAGCCAAGTACTGGAAAATGATGTAAATTCTCGATGAATAAATGAGTAAACAGTACAGTATGTCTATACAATGAAATATTATTCAGCCACACACACACAAAAATAATTGAAGTACCAATACATACAGATTCACCAATAAACCATGCAAACATTCTAAGTGGAAAGAAATCAGGTACAAAATGCTATGTGTTATATGATTCAATCTGCATAAAGTGTCCAAAATAAGCAAATCCATAGAAATCAAAGTAGTTGAGTGACTGAAAGTGAGAGGGTTGGTGAGAACGATATGGAGAAGAAATTAAGAGAGGCTGCCAGAGGGATAGAGGTTCATTCAGGGATAACTAAGAGGTTTGGAATTAGACCCTGATAATGCTTGCATTGTTTTGAATATGCAAACTCTTGAATTATGGTATATTTATTTTCTGGACCTAGATTCTGTCCCTGAACTCTTTTGCTCAAGATTAGCTACTGCTCTACCACTTTAAGCCACAGCTCCACTTCCTGTGAGATAACTCTCATAGGATGTTTTCTGCCCAGCTGGCTTTGAACTTGGATCTTCAGATCCTCAGATCACAGCCTCCTGAATACTTAGCATTACAGGTATGAGCCACCAGTGCCAGGCTGAATTGCATATTTTCAAATGACTAATTTTATGGCAGGCAAGTTTCATCTCAACTAATTTAGAAGGATACATACAATGATTTTAAAATTGTATAGATTTGGCCCCATATGTGGATTTAGGATGGAAATAGCAAAACTTAAAACTTCAGAAGGCCTTATTTCAATAGGCCTATTCACAGCCTTCAGGGGGAAATACAGTTTACATGGCTACATATTTTGCAGAGGCTGCAAAAGTACGTATTTTAACTGCAATTATGTAAGACCATTGTCCTTCTCCATCGCGACTCCCCTGTTGGCTCTTTCTTGTGTTGGCTGGCACTAAGACTACATAGATTTGATGAAAAGGGAATTTATTTGATACATTTCACTACTTGAGCTAGAGGCCACAGTTGGCTTGTGGCCCAGTGAAGAATGTTAGTGTCTCACTAACTTCTAGGGAAGAGACTTGTAGTTACTATGGTGGTGATGTATGACTGGTTTCCAGGAACACTCTCTTTACCAACTGTGTGACTCATCTTGTGTCATGACCTAATGGTGCAGAGCCAGGGACTGACTGTAAAATTGACATGTCCTAAGGTATTTCTCATTAAGCAGAAAGTGGGAACAGTGGTAGAAGCTCATCTGTGGAAAAGTCTTACAAATCTTATAAAACAAATTTTCCCCATAAAATTGTGTTACTGTGTTTACTTTGAACCTAAAAGGAAAAAAGTTAAAGTATCAATAAAAAAATCAGTTATGCCAGAGTCTTAAAAAGTAATGCAGAATCCTCTTTGTTTTCAGAAGAAAAATTAGTCATCCACAAAAAGGCATTTAGAGAATCCAGCCAAATTACAGAAAAGTATAACAGATATAGGCAAAGACTTATTGAATAAAAATGTTATGATATTGTTCTAAATTTTGTGACATTTCTGATACTTACCAATCCTTGAAATTTTATGATTTGCTTTGGTTTCTTTTTTTCATGCAAAACAAAAATTTAGTATTAGTAATTGACTTTGTAGTCCTTTTCCTAAGGAGATTAGCCCCAATGGTACAGCCACAGATGCTACAGAACCTGAATCTGTACCAGGTGTTCCTCAGGACATATTAAGTATGATACAAGAAGAGGAGAATGTATGCTCCTTCTGAAAAAGATTGGGCAAGTTTTAGCCATTCTATGGCTGCTCTTTCATATGAGAACAATGTTTACCAGGATGATGAGACTTAACAGAGCTGTTTGTGTTGAATGTCTTTGGGACTGAATGATAGTTAATATAAACTTGGAGTACAATAAAAAAACTTGGAGTACATTCTACTTTTCAAAACTGATGTAAATAGCAGATGAATAACAAAATTTGGTAAATTAGAGTATCTTCATTCTTTGAGAGCTAAAGATCTGATTTGTTATCTTCACTCAAAAGTCAAATGACACCTATTTCGAATTGTTCTTTTTTTCATATACCTTAATACATGATAAGAATTTTGATTTTTCGAAACTTTCTCCTGAAGCATCTAAAATAAGCTTGTTTATCACTAATATTTTCTGAGCTATCTAAAATGACTCTCTCAATACATCATTGTCTTTATTGTTATCTAGCAATTGATATTTATTATATGTTTGGTAAGTGAATTAATAAAGTAGAGATGAACATAGAAGCAAGTACTTCCCAGGTTTATTTTCTATATGGGTACCCAAAACACAAGAATTCAAGAAAATGTTCTGAACATACATTTTTATATAAACATTTCTATATTTTTCTAGCCAGTATCCTCAAAATAAAGTGCTAAGGGAATTATATTTACATATAAGAAAGTTATTGAAGAGATATTTGTAAAAGCAGGAAAACACATTTTCTTTTTATATTATTCATTGCTTGAGGCATTCTGGTTGGTGAAAACTCTTAAAATAATAACTTTGCAAACTTGAACTCAATGCTGAAAAGCAAGGCTGAGAAGCTAGTCCAATGTTAAGAATACAAAGCAATGAATCTTTCAAAGATATTCCCAGTGGTGTTTCATCCAAGAGGTGAGGAATAAAAGACAAATCTTTTCAGGTGGACAGCAGTGAGGGCTACCTAATATCAACTCAAGCTGAGAAGCTACAAAGTCTGAAACCAATCCTCTGAACTTGTCTCTCTGAGTATTCAAGCCTCACTTCAAAGCATCAACTTTCCTAACAAAAAAAGAGTATGAAGGAGTGGGAGAGACAAAAAAAATTAAGTCCAGTATTGTAATGGTATTCCTAAAAAGAAGATCTGTCTCTCTCTCCTGCCTGCATTCATTTGAAGAAGAGAAGGTCAAAAGGAAGAGTAAGAGTTTATAAGTATAGATTCCTGAGTGGTGTGTTACACTATTTGCTGCTTAAGGCATAACATTAAATTTCCATGTATCCACTGCTGTGCTCAGGCCATTGATCCATAAAAATACATGCAAAGAGGCATCCATTACAACTAGAGGACAGTAGATGATATGTATTTTGCTTTTTTGTAACATAAGAAAAAAGAAAAGAAAACATGGAAAGAATTCTTTCAATATTTACACTCTACATTTTATCTTGCTGTAGTTATTTTGCATATTAATACAGCATGGATTCGGGCACATGGGTGTTACTCAGCACTTAATCTAAAGCACTGTATCAAAACTTAAGTATTGAAAATACTCAGACAGAAAAGAAAACTGATGTTTTTTGTTTTGTTTTGTTTTTCTGCTAACCTGAATCTCTGAATGTCAATAATGTTCTTTGTTTCCCTGTTGCATACAAAATAAATTCACTATCCTTCTTTCATAAATGCATGCAATTCACTTTCCTGTATTAATATCAGTTCAGAACTATGCCATGAGACTTTCAGGAAAGAAAAACCTAAGTATTAAGATGGAAATAAAATTTCCAATGGCCTTTTTCCTCTAATAGCTTTTTTCTTTTTTCCTTCTTTCTTTTTTCTTTTCTTTTTTGGTACAGGGAATCGAATCCAGGACATTGTACTTGCTAGACAAGCACTGTGCCACTAAGCTACATCCCAGCCCTAGCTCTTTTGTTTGAGTAAACATTGTGGCCTCATTTTCCCCAGTTTAGTGAAGAATTGAGTTGCACTTTGATTTGCTACTATTTTTAAACTTAAATATAAAATCATTAAAAGTGTGTGTGTGTGTATAAAATCATTAAAGTGTGTGTGTGTGTGCGTGAGTGTGTGTGTGTGTGTGTGTGTGTGTGTTTGCATGCACTGATGCTTGAACACGAGGCCTTGGTCTTTCAGTTGGTATTTTTCTCAAGACTGTATGAAGCTCTGGCTGGCTTTGAACTGTGATGCTCAGCTCTCAGCCTCCTGAGAAGCTAGAATTACAGCATGAGACATCAGAACCCAGCTAATAGCATATGTTTTAATCAAATCAAGTCAAACTGTCTAGGATGATTAGCCTGGGATTTTCATTCTTTGAATTCTCTTGGCTGTGGATACTCAACTCCTCCTCTTTTACATTCCCGAGATACTGCTAATTTCCCTAGTGATAAGCTTTACATCATTCTTGTTTATTTTAGTTTGTTTGTGCGAAACTTGACACCATACTGTGACAAGAATCACATTCCCAAGACTACATGTTTAACATGGAACAGGGATTTTTAACTAAGAGACCCAATGATGCCAACTGTCACTTGTACATGATCTGCTTTGTTTTATTAAAGTGAAGGTCAGAATGGCCAGAAATATTTGTGAAAAGGAGCCATTTTGTAATGTAGTCTGTAGAGAAATGGATAAAACAGAAAATTAGAACAATGTGGTATGAAAACTGTATAGGCATCTCATGTTTATCATCTATTAAATTACTCTCATTCATTCTAGGTAGATAGCATTTGAAACCATTATAAGATAGTTTGTGGACAATCATGGAAGGATTTTTCTCTTGTAAAAATGGTAACACAAATGCATATTATGAATGGGAATTAGTAGTGTATTTTAGTCATTTATCTCAAATTATGTTAATTTTAGTCTGGCCTGAAAGATTGATTTAAGTCTGGAAACAGAATGTAACCTTAAGATAGAAGATGACCTGTATTAAAATATCACACTGTACCTCATAAGTATGTAAAGTTACTATGCATTCACTACAAACAAAAGAAGAAGACAGGATATGTCCAATTCAGTGGGTGAAAACTATAATGGAAAGGGTGAAAGGGGAATATTTGTGAAGCAAGTGATTCCTCTTCTATGACCATCCTGAAACCATCCAGGTAGCTCAGTTCTTGAGCCAGAGTTGCCCCGATGGGATTTACTGAATTCTAAGAGTCTTTGGATTTCTCAGCCAAAACCTGAAGAAGGCAATATTCTCCTCTGCATGCATATTCTGCTTGAATGTCTTACAGCCCAAGTGCATGCTTCACTATACCCAAATAACACTGACCAAGCCTCCTTATAGTCTCCAAGCACCTGTTAATTCTCATAGAAAGGAAACACCACTGCTTGGTTTCTTTGCAATGATCAGTGCATTTTGATCACTGTGGGGAAAAGGCAGGAGGAAGCCTATTGTATTGTAACAGTTATCTCTGAGTGAATAGAGGAATTGCTTCCAAATGCAATAACAGAATTACTGTAGATTAGTGTACCATTTGTGCATTAGTGCTGAGGTAAAATTGTCTCCTCTATTGCATGACTATGATCTTGAAAGATTTCATTTTATTCCAGTAATGGAGATGCTTGATCACATACTGAGGCAGGTAAATCACAAAGCTTGCTCTTCAGCAGTCCTGAGCAGGCCATAACGAATGCCATTGCTGAGGCTTGCATTAACCACGATTCTGATGAATAAAATCCACAAACTCATTTGATTTGGCTACAGTGGGAATAGGGACTTCTATTCATAAATACATGGAGGTAATAACAGCAAATATTCTTGTTTCACATTGTAAAAACAAAGCTCTGGTACTATTCATTGCAGTCTGTAGTTTTTAATTACTTGGAACTGCATCCTCAGTTTGTGAGAACTGGGTTTCAGTGCAAGAACTAGAAACTGAGAACTAAGGGGAATGTTTATCCTGTGGATATTTGAGGATGAAAGAGCTAAGGGAGAGCAGTATTGTGGTATCAATTACAATGACAAACATATGGCTGCTTAAAATTTTTCACTTGAAACATGAAAAGAGATTTTGATTCGGCACAGTACAGCACATTAATAGCCTATAGCTTCAGCTTTGAAGTAAATGACCCACTTTTCTTTCAAGTACTTGCACTAACATTAAGGAACACCTTGTTCAAAATGTTGACAAATTTGAGATCAGCTCAAGTATTGCCTATAAAGATGAATAGAGGCTATAGCTTCACCCTTTCAAAATGCAGACTGGGAAAGAATTTTGACCTTTTGTTAAATGTGACTTAAGTAAGAACCAATAAATATCTCTCTACCCTGAGGAGTTTGTAGTGAATGTAAGAGAGATGAGGACTTCAACACACTGCTAAGAAAACCACCTTCTTAATCAGAATTTTAAAAATAAATGAGGATGAAATTCCTTGTAAATTACCAACATTCCAGACAATCAAATTTTAAAATGTTATTAAAGGCATGGTCTTAATATTATCAAGCCCATCCTAACCGGAATCCCAGCCAATCAGATGTAAGCCATGCTTACAAATGTAAAGCTAAGTCAGAGAATAGGGGGATTTTTAGTGGTGCCCCACAGATACTTAGCTAGCATACATAAAGCCCTTCAGTTCAATCCCAACCTCTACTCCCATAGAAAAAAAGGCCCCAGAATGTTTTGTCAGAGAATAGATTTTTAAATGTGTTATCCTTGATATGGTTACCCTAATCAGTTGTTAGGAATCAGAATTAGTGTGGATGGTATTAGAAGATATGAAACCCCAGAAATCAGGTACCTAGAGGCTGAGTACAAAAGCTATATTTAAAAATACAAAAATTATTGGAGGCCAGTCATCGTATTATGTCACAGAGTTCTCCTGATGGCTGGGCTGTGCAACTGGTTCAGAGTCATAGTTCAAGAAGTCTCTCATTTGTCATTTATCACTGCTGCTGCCACCAGAGGTGGTGCTCACAGTGAAGAGAGAGACAAGAGGCTAATGCTCCAGTGCCTCACTGAACCAGGCGTCCATGACCTCTTCCTTCTAGACAAATAGTTCCACCTTCTTCCAGAGCCACAAGTAGGAGTTGGGGGAAGTCCAGAAAAAGATGTGTGTGTTGGAGAGGGGAGGCCTATGCTGTTTATTTGGTCCAGTTGGAAAGGAGTAAAGCTTAGCCTCCCCTTCCTAACCAGAGGCTAAAGACTCTGCTGAGCATCATGAAGAATCCAATTCCATTAGGCAGAACTTGGAGGGGGAAGGACAGAGAAGAAGGTTCTTGTCCTAGAAAGGACTTTGACCTACTAGGCTGTCAGGCTCTAGTCATAATTCCAAATAATATATGCTTTATCTATGTGCCTTTAATATGTAATACAGAATGGTAAGCGACACACTTGGAGTCAGACAACCAGTAGTAGTAGATGCAGCTGAGATTTGAACTTACCAAAGTTAGTTTGCCCCTACCCTTGAAATATCAAACATTGGGGTGCAATTCTTGATTATTTGAGAGCGACTAGATTCTGGAATTTAAATCATAGACCCATCACTTCCTAGTTTTATGTAATTTATTAAAAAGTGAATTAAGATACTTTAAACTAGGCTTGAGATTTTATATTCTTTGAAGCTGTGTTTAAAGTAGTACATAGCCCACAGTTTTCTTACACCTATTGAGTGTTCTCTTTATGCTTGGTGCCTCTTAATGTATTTCAATTATTCATTATATTACAGGCTAGAACTGTGCCTGGAACCTATCAGTGTTCAGTAGTTGTTAACTATGGTTTAAAAATAGAGAATAGCATGGTAGTTAAACAAAAAAACTATAATTTATATTACTGAGCTAAGATTTTTAATCTATCATGCATTAACTAGATGACTTTAAATAAATGACAAATTTGGGCTGCAAATTTGCTTATCTCTAAAAGAGAGATAATAATAGTATCTGATCCCTAAAGTTCTTATAATGACCACATATTAGCATAAGTAAACTTCTTATTAAGTCATAGGACATGTAATGGTATTTTATATTATTTTCATACATGTTTATGGATCCACATGGATATATGTACACACACATGTATTTTCAGATTCTTAGTAACTTAATAGAGAAATCTAGTAATTTCAATTTCACCCTGGCCTGGATACTCTATCAGAATACTTTCTCCTTTTTGAGTTGCTTATTTATTAATGAAGCTAACTGTCTTCCTAATAGATACTGTTTAATTATATTTAACTAGTATACTTTCCCCTGTCCAGAACAGGGTGCACTTAATATCCAGCATAGAAGTATCCTTCAGGGACTGACAGGCCACTCTGTGATGGAAGATTTTCATCATGTGACAGTTTCTAGGGTTTGAAAGCCACTTGTGTATTTCTTGTGTATTTCTCGTGAAGCTCTCTGAGTAACTAATGACATTATTCATAGTCCATCATTCATATTTTTTTCACACTGCACAGATCCCATCTTGCCTCTGTTATTACAACCGCAGAAGCTGAACCTATCTTCAACACTGATGAATTTTCACTGATGAATGGTGAAAATTTTGTACACTGGTTGTCATGGAGCTGAATAAGTTCATGTATGCAGTATATTAGCAACCAGAATAAGGAGAAGGTAGAATCTGGAGAGAGTTCCAATTACTACCATGTTTCTGATTTCCACTACTATTAATTTGTTCATATAATAAATGCACTAACTCAGTTGCTAGAAATACAACATTAGTAAAATAAAATCGTGATCTAACAGAACCCAGTTTTAAAAGTGTGTAACACAGTGGTTGACTCCTCATCATTTTTGGAGACAGTATAGAATCTGATTAGTATTAGGACCTTGTTATATGTTCTTCTAGAACTTACATGTTAAACTCTCCTTTTTCAAAGTACTGATATTTGTAGGTAGGAATTTGGAGAGGTAATTGAGTCATTTGGGCCTTGTCATCATGAATAGTACTTTTATAAAAAAGCTGCAGAAAACTGTCTACCTTTGCGGCCTTGTGAGGACACAGTAAGACACAGTGCCTGTGAACCTGAAAATAAACTCTTGCCGGACACAAAATCTTCTATTGCTTTGATCTATGAAGTCTAACCTATTAGAACTTACAATAAATTCTGCATTGATTAGAATACCTGATCTATGATATCTGTTAGTATAACTTTATTAGATTAAGACAGATCAACTCCATGTAAAACTTTACACAGAGAGGTGACATTTCAATGAGTTTGAAAGAAAAATTTGAAGAAAAGAATCAATAGGCAGAGATGTGAGAGAGAATGGAAAATAGCCAAGGAATCAGAAATAAATTTTTTAAAAGTGCATGTAAACATAAGAAATCATCACGTACAGGATTTCATTTGTTCAGGGAAAGGCTCTGAAGCCAATATGGTTCAGGATTAGAAAAAAATTACCGAGCCAAGATAACTGTTAAAATTCAATGAAAGCTACCCACAAGTTGGTAGGTAAATCATTTTCCTTCTCCGGTTCCAATGCACTTCCTCACTTATTCAGTGTGAACTATCTTAGACGTTCTCAAACATTACAACATCTTCCACATTCCATATCCTAAAAGGCTGGATCCCCGCCACTACTAGCTATGTCTCTTTGGATGAACCAATGGGTTATTGAATATTTTTAATATTATCCCGATCTGTAGAGAAGGAAAAATAGGACTACTTGCCTACTTATATTTAATTGATATTTAAACAGACATGAAAATATGAGAAGCAGTATTCATATTTGAATGGGCCATTTTCTCCAAGTCCTAAGTCTTGAGAGTACCAGCTCTGTCTTTTTGTTCATGTCTGGCACTCCACCCCTTGAGCCACATTTCCAGCCCAGCTTTTAATTGGTGAATTATAGCTGGACTCTTGAAGATTTTTCTGTGTGGGCTGGCTTGGACAGCCATGATCCTGCAGATCTCAGCTTCCTGAGAAGCTAGCAGTGTAGGCATGAACCACTGGAACCCAGTGTAAATAACTATATTTTAGTCTTTTTTTTAAAAGTTGTTTCTTTTAAGTCTTCTAAAACATTACTTTCTAGAAGTTAAAATAAAAGATGCCACAGAATTTGAACAACACAGAAGTTATCTATTTCTTTCATGTAGTCAATGTGTGATCATTGTAAAACCATTTTAAAATACGTAAAGTAACCCCAGAATTAACAGATGCTGATATTTTTTTAAAGGAATTCTACCAGGGAAAATTTAATTCTGTTAGGGCAAGAATGTATGTGTTCAGTCACATAATCTGCATTATTATTCACAAGATTACTTCCTACTAAATATTCCACCATATAATTCTGCAATTTTTGTACTTAAGATATATCTTGCACTTTTATGCATTGATGGGTATAGATTTACTTCTTTAAAATACTGTTTGGACTTCTGCTGAGAACATGTACCATAATTTATGATGGGACATCTAAGCAATTTCTAGGCTTTTACAATTTTTAACAGTGTTACAGTTAACATCCTAGAATATTTATCTTTGTACATTCTAAAGGTTTCTATGAAATTAAATCTTTGAACACATAAGTAACTCATGTTAATTGTTTTCAAATATAAATTGTCCTTAATGTAAAAAAATACATGTTTAATTATCTGAATCCTTAATAGCCTTCTCTGAAAGCTTTATATATCCATCAAGTAGGAAAAAAATAAGTAGAGGATATAATTGTCCCCTGTCTAGACAAGGCAACTATGGTGACATTTGTTCACAATCATTAATTAAACATACATGAAATCCTTAGATGAGCAGGTGATATGGTTATTATTAGATGTGTTGCTTATTTACAACAAGGATGTTTTTAGAGGCTGAGATCAAAGTTCTACTTTGCTTTCAGAGCAGTAGCTTCAGTTGTGCTAAAGTCTTGGACTCTGGGGAAGTAACCCAAACTCCATCAAAGTCACATCGTTCTATCATTACTGTAAATCCCTGATTCACACCATCATGTTGGTGCTGGAAGAGGTGAGAAAACAAAACAAAACAGGAAACAAGGAATATCTCCATTCTTTTGCTATTCTCACAGGGGCTATGTGTAGAAGATGGTACCATCCTTTTTCCATTATTCCTTCACTTAGAAGGCATTTACTCACCACTTCTCTAGACCAAGCTCAGTGCTAAGCAAGGAGCATACAAACAGTGAATGAAAAGGACATAATTCCTATGCTCACAGTGCTTGCCCTTGACTTGGCATTTAGCCACCATGGTACTTTTTGCTGGCATCTACTTCTCAGATCATTACTGTTACATTCCTAAACTATTAAATTTTATAATTTCTAAACCCATTGCTAAACCCATTTTAGTTAAAATTCATTAACACATTATTCATAACACATATGGATGCTTTAGTCATAAACAATACTTCTGTGCTGTCTATAAGGTTCAAACATATGTAATCCAGTACTCAGAGCATTTTATATCCACCGCACCATACTATATGTCAAACCTACTGATAAATGCCTCAGAGACAGGTAGACAGAAACACACAGACACACACACACACACACACACACACATATTCACACATATCCAAACCTAAATATAGTGCTTTTAGTCAATAGCAGGTGTAAGCAGAGTTACAAGATAAAATGGCAAATATAGAAAATGTATACAATGGTTATTTATTATGGAAGTAAAAGGAAAGCTACCCCTGTTCAATAGAGGTATGGGTAAAGATCAATGAAAATTTCTTAGAAGTTGACAAAAGAAATATATTCAAATATTAGTGGGAGTTAGTGAAATTGATGTGAGCATTCCATGTAGAGGTGATTATACTTAGCAAAAACATGGGCAGGATAAACAGCCTAACAAATGAAAAGAATTCAGCATTATGAAGAATTCAGCATTGCAGAATATCCAGGCATGAAGAAGATAGCCACATATAATGATGGTAAAGAAATTGCTAGGCACTGATGGCTCATGCCTATAATCCTAGGTACTCAAGAGGCTAAGATCAGAGAATCATGATTGGATGCCAGACTGAGCAAGAAAGTCCCTGAAACTGTGTTTCCAATTAACTTCCAGAAGTGGAGTTATGGCTGAAATGGTAGAAGACTATTCTTGTGCAGAAAGTTCAAGGACAGTGCACAGAGCTCTAACACAATGTGTGTGTGTGTGTGTGTGTGAGAGAGAGAGAGAGAGAGAGAGAGAGAGAGAGAGAGAGAGAGAGATCTTTTTTTTTAAAGACAAGAAATAGACCAAGTGACAATTTTACCATGGAAGAAATGATGACCAAATTGTATTTGGATGAAATCTTATGTTCACTGTAAGAGGATATTTGGGCATATAGTCCTGAATGTTGTGAGAACTTTTCCAAGCATTGGGCTTCAATTAAAGTAGTGCATGTAGTTATGGGGATGAAAAAATGGACTCAAGATTATTTATGGGTCAAAGTGAACAATCCTTGGTGTTTATGTAGATATGAAAGCCAAGGGGAAGAAGCATTCAAAAATGACTGTAAAATTTCTATTTTGGATGACAGATTAAAGATACTCACCTGAATGCAATGGCATTAATAAGAGAGGAATCAAGTTTGGAGGAAGAGGCCAGGAAAATAATAAATTTTTCATTGGGAACTATCCCTTTCATTTTTTTGTTGTTTAATATCTTGACTTAGGGCAGTGTATGGGGGTAAAATTTCTTATAAGACAGCCAGATGGAGATGACCACAAGATTCTGGGAAAACCAAGATGGAAAGAGAGGGTGGCACAATGTCGCATAGTTTCACCAGATCTACTACGTTACACTACCATTTCTGGTGGGATCAAAATTCTGATAGCAGAATAACACAGAAAGTTTAGGAAATAGAAAAAATGATGGCTGAATATCAACATTCTACAAAGTAAAGGGCTCAGAAATACAGGAGCTGACTGAAGATAATAAGGCAGTTTGGTGCAACAAGAACTCAGGTGAACATTTCAAAAGCATTGTCAGATACAACATAAACCTATGTCTAAAATCTTCACTGGACACTACAATTTAGGACTTTTCTTCAAGAACTGTTTTCATGGAGTGGTATTCAGCCTATAAATACATGAATAGAACACAGTAGAGACAACTTGATACTATATCTAAATAAAATAAGAATGACAGGAGAGAGGCTGGTATAAGAAAATGTGGAATAATGAGAATTTTGTTTAGCATGCAGGATATTTCTTCTTTTCTCCAAGATATTGTATCTCTCTGATAAAGAAGTAAAACAGAAAATTGAAAAAAGAAGATAATTCATGAATAGAATTTAACTGTTGAATTCTCTGGGCACTGGTGGCTCAGGCCTGTCATCCTAGCTACTCAACATGCTAAAATCTAAGGGACACAGTTCAAAGCCTGCCCAGAGACTCTTATCTCTAATTAACCACCAATAAATTGAAAGTGGAACTGTGACTCAAAGTGGTAGAGCACTAGCCTCGAGCAGAAAAGCTCAGAGACAGCATCCAGGCCCTGCATTCAAGCTCCAAGACAGACAAATTTAAATTTTTTTTTTCAAATTCAGCAATGGAAAGGAAAAGAATGCCTTATTGTCTAAAAGGAAGATGAGAAACAAATTGTTCATGTAAATAAGGTTATAGACAAAAAAGACTGAGTTGAAGAAGAACCTATCTAAGGAGCACATCTCTTTCTTCAAAGTAGGATGCTTTCCCTAAAAGTAGTTCCGAACAGTTCTCTTTATCACCATTTATACACTTGCTTTTGGAATAGTTTCTTAGAAATGTACAGGATTGTCTTTAAATTCAACACATGGTTTAGACAGAAAACTATTTTGAGGGCCTCTGAATACTCCACAACATCCAACATAATACTTTGCCACTGGGAAGGATCAGGTAATGTAGTAAGCAGTGTGCTGGCATAACCATGGGTTAAGAAGTCGTGCATGTGACACACAGAATTGTAGCCAGCACCTTAATGTCACCATCACTAGCAAGGAACTTCTGAGAATTAGAAACAATTAAAATTAGAATTGAAGCAGCACTTGAGGAACATTCTATGCCCACATGAATTGCCCCTTCCTGACCCCAGTGTTGCCGGGTAAGTGGACAGGCTTAGTGATGGTGCTGCCAAGTCCCTTTGCTGTGGACTGAAAAGTTTACGCCTGCTGGCAGATCTCATATGGTGATGCAGAAGCCCATGGGAAATAAGGCCAGACCTGCTTGGCTTCAACTCAATTTCCACTTCTATAGATAGCCATAAAACTCAAATAGAATCTAAGGAAGTGAGATAGTTCATAAACAGGAAAATGGGATTATCGCTTGTCCTAGTTTCACCCTGATCATGAGAGCAAATAGAGTGAACTACTTACAAGCCAAACAAAAATGTCCTTCACTGTCTCCACCCCACATCTTCAGGGATCTGCCTGGGCTGCGGTAGAAAATGTGTACTTTTGGGGGGGGCCCAAAGCAGTCTCTGTTCTCTCTGTTTCCTTTGCCTTCTTGCTTTAAAAGTTAACAAATACCACTAACTTAGATATACAGGCACATCTTGTTCCCGAAAGTATCATGTTCACAAAGGCTAGAATAAGGTGTTTTTTTTTCTTTCTCAAAATGACTGGAATAAGATTTCATTATACTGTAATGTCATAAAGCCAGTTCTATGAGGCTTTAGGCACCGCTCTGCTCACCAGACTACAGTAGTTTCCCCAGTGAAGTCTTTATCTAGAGAGGCCAAGGCCACAGGGCCTAGCTCTTGTCTAATTTTCTGACCAACTATTTCTCTGTTGGAACTAGTTATTCATATTAGCTCACTGTCAGCATCCTTGTTCCTTTTATTTTCTCCACTCTTGTCAATAGTATTTCAGGAGAAAGGAATGTCAAAACAAGACAAAACAAAAAAAAAAGCATGCATTTGGACAACTTCATCTCAAAAAGTAGAAAATATTTGTAAATATGATACACCAATAATTATCAAACAGATGCACTATTAATAGACACATGAAGCAGAGATAATTATATAATCCTTGAGAGAAACAACTTCTAAGTATAATTTCTCCTTCCTCACCAATTCTGGGTATAAAAGAATGGTTCTCTCTTCACTTACGTAGCAGAATTGAGTTTTGAAGTGTGAAGTGGACAAAGAAAGAGTACGTGATGATTATGAATTCTCTCACTGTGATCCTTACTAGAAAATCTCAAATGTAAACACTTCATCACCTCCAGCTCTAGAAATCCAATTTAATTAAATAAAACCATCACAATAAAAGAATGTTTATTACATCAAAATTGTCTAGCATCAAAATAGTAGAAATGGCCTCAGTTCTTGATATGGTATGAATATGGTTTATTTCCCAAAGAAGCTAGTTCCTCAACAGATTGAGAGCTTGATTGTGGGGTCTTTTAAAGGAGCCCAGTGGGAAGTGACCATGTATGGACAATTCACCCCACAAATTAGTTAGTGTCAGCCCTCAAGAGAGTGACAGGCCTCATAGGACTCGATAATTGCAGCAAGAATGGGCATTACAAAATAAATTTACTCTACTACCTTACTCTTTCCTCTTGCCAGGTGACCTTGTGATTCTGTCTTCTATCTCTCCTTCCTTCTTTTTTTGGAACCAGGCATGTTATTTTGGTTTTGTTTTTCTTTTCTTTTCTTTTCCTTTTTTTTTTGTCAGTCATGGGGCTTGAACTCTGGGCCAGGGCTCTGTCCCTCAGCTCTTCAGCCACAGCAACACTTCCAGTTTTCTGGTAGTTAATTGGAAATAAGAGTCTCACAAACTTTCCTGCCTGGGCTGGTTTTGAACCACAATCCACCAGCACCTGGCATCTCCTAATCCTCCTCCTCCTCCTCCTCCTCCTCCTCCTCCTCCTACCTCCTCCTCCTCCTTTTTCTTCTTGTCAAGATGATGTACAGAAGGGTTACAGTTACATTTTTTCTCAGTTGTTACCCCTTCCTTCATTTTTCTCCCACTTTCCCTCCCCTCCCAACTCCCCTTCTCAAATTGGACACTAAGGTATTTGCTTTTGCCATTCTACCTCTCTTACCACACACACACACACACACACACACACACACACACACACACACACACACACCAGTATGTCCATTTACTTCCTTTCTGACTTCTGTTCTTCGTTAATACCTGAATGCTTCTTTTCTGGAAGGAACTGCAGCTCCATTATTTTAGAGGGTGAACACAGCCTCATGATAAGAATAGCCCTGTCAACTGCTTGGAGCTTGATATGTGTTAAATTCAGTCAAGTTTCCCTTGAGATATATACAATAAGACCAACCTCATCCATTTACAACTTTTACAAAATCCAAGTCAAATCTATGTATCAAATATTTCATTTTAAAATTATTAATTTGGATGTAAGATAGCCATGTAGAGGTATTAAAAACAATAAACTACTTTTGCAGCATTAAAATAACTCTTCATTATTTCCTTCTCTGTCATTTCTTATGGTTGACATGTCATTTTTATGAAATGCCAGGACTGCTCACACATTGACTGACACCGTTGGTATCTCACTGGAATATAGGATTTAAAATGATTCAATGTAAACCAAGAGAATGTTCCTGAGAGATTGGGTCTGGGGCTTGAAGCTTGAATTATTTTTCATCTTAGTTTTAAATTTTTCTAAACATAAAATTGCTGTAGGGCAGGCACTTTTACAAAAGATATGTAGTTTATTATAATTATAAACTGTGAACTGGAAGTTTGTTATCATCTCATTTTCTAAATTTTATGCTGTTAGACTTTTTAAATCAGTAACTAGGCTTAGAATCCAGTGTAATAATTTTTCACCATCAAAGTGTTGGATAAATTTTCAATTCAGGTTGAATTGATAACAATTCAGTTATACAGTTCTCTAAAGCTTTCTATGACTTATTCATGGTGTTATTTTTAATTCAACTCAATTTAGCGTCAATATTAATGATGGAAAGAAGAAATTAAGTGGCATTGATGCCAGAAATTTTATACCTATGCAGTTGGACACAAATCTATTTAAAACTTTATACATAAATCAAAACCCTTACATACATCAAATAATGATGCAATGTCTTTTAACTAGCACTTCTCGGTCCTGAATTAATATAAATAATGCAAACAGTTGTGAAGAAACAAGAATTAAACTGAAGAAGTTTGATATGGTTTTTTTTTCTTTCTACTATATTTTTTTTTTACTGTACTAGGAGTTGAACTTACTAGGTAAGTGTTCTGCTACTTGAGCCATGCCTCTAGCCCCTATAATGGTAACTTTAAAAAGTTCCAAATACATTAAGGATGGACATTGAATAATTGATTACATCACTTACGTTATTTTATACTATATGAAAAATTTGTTGTCAATTCTGATTTTATCCAAGTTCAGTAACACTAGTAATTTTGGATCTATGTGTCTTCTATGAGCAAATGAGCATTATATGCTGTTCATTTTTCCAGAAATACTCAAAGTTTTCTTCTTCATCTTTCTCTTTGACTCCCTCATTTTCTCTTCCTCTCCACTGTGTATATAATCATAAAATCCTTCTTGGAGGTACTAAAAATACTTTTCTGTATCTTCTTTTCACTCCTGAAATAAAGAGCTATCTATTTTTTCCCTCAAACTTGCTGTAGGCCAGTGAGGGAATATTTTTGAATGTGGACTTCCTGATGTTATTCTAAGCTTGTTAACACTTTCTACCTTAAGAAGAAACACGTTTATTTTTTTTTCTTTTGATGAAGACTGGATGCTGACATATATGTAGAACTTGCCCTTGATTTGATATGATTTCCTGTGGCAAAATGAAGCTATCTCATTTTTGTTCATCTATGAAGGAGTTTGCTCAAGTCCCTAAAACATCTCTCCTACCAAAAAAAAAATTGCAAAAAAGAATTAGTTAATGGTAAATGAATCAGAAACATACGGATTAAATTCCCTCTTAAAGTACACAAGGATTTAGAAATTAAGCAGAAAATTACTGAGTAAAACTTTTTTTTTCTTTTTTGCCAAATCCCAAATGTTTGGAAAATAGTTCAAGATGTTCATTGAACCTGAAATGGGCTTGAGTTATCCATTCATATTTAATCCAGGCAAAAAAAAATAATTCTTTCCAGCTGAATGTTCTAGTCAGTAGACACGGTAAGAAAAGAATCAATAACTTAATATAGAAATAAAAAAAACTTTTTAAATATATAATCATTCAAATGAAAATCAATTACCATTGGGAAGATTAAAGGAAGATGTTATAAATCCATTCCTAACATTCCAACTGTCCAAGTCATACCACAAATTATGTTTTGAAAACTTGTGTGCCTGCCATTCTGTCTATAGCCTATGTCTTTCATCCTTTGTAGCTTAGCTATTTCACTTAGTAATTGGACCGAAAAATACTTCGCTGGGAGTAACCATGTCAAGAGCCTATTACTAAAAGAAACTTCCTTTCCATTATAGTTTTAGCTTTTAAAAATACTATCTATAATTCTTAAAATTCCTGTGTTCCTTGGTCTTATAAGTTCTTAGTTCCTGCCATTAATCTTGCTGAGGAATTTATCCCATCTTAAAAGATGGATTAAAGACTGGGTTGCTAAGAAGTAATTGTTATTGCCTAGACAGTTGGAGTTGAAAATAAAAAGAATGGTACAAACTTAGTTTAAAGAATATGGTGTGGGGCTGGGAAGGTGGCTCAGTGGTAGAGCGCTTGCCTTGCATGCCTGGGGCCCTGGGTTCAATATCTCAGCACCACATAAGCAAAAAGAAAAAAGCTGTAAGTGGTGCTGTGGCTCAAGTGGTAGAGTGCTAGACTTGAGCTGAAGAGCTGAGGGACAGTGCCCAGGCCCAGAGTTCAGGCTCCACGACCAGACACCTCAAAAAAAAAAAGAATATGGTGTATCCACCCAAATCTTTTTTTGGGTAAGTATAGAAATTTGATGATGTCAATGGATAGAGAATGGAAATTGTGAAGGCAATAAGGGAGAGTAGCGTCCTTAACTCCTCACTGTCAGAGGCCTGGTGTGGGATCTAGTTCTACTGCAACTGAATCCTATTAACGGGAGGAATCTCCCATTTGAAAATAAAAAGGGAACTTAATGCTCTTCTAAATAGGGCTATTTTCTTAGTTTTCAATTTCCAGGTACTTCACTAAGTAGCTTCAGTTTAGAAAGTAATACTCCTAGCTTTATGTTGATTTCTATTGCTGATATTGTCATAAAATTATGGATGAAGATAACAAAAGTATTTTATAATTACAGAGGTCAATGTCCAATATAGGTAACTGAAGATGTCAGTAAATCTAAATTCCATTTGGAAGTTCTGGACATTTTCTTGCTTCCTCCTTGTTCAATAGGTCGCTCCCGTTCTCTTGGCTCATGTCTTCAGAGTCAGCAAGTGCTAAGTGTTATTTTCTATTGTTATTTTGTTATTTTTCTGTTATCAGTATCACCATCATCAGCATTGCCTCTCTTCTTCCTCTCCCCCTTTTTCCCTTTTTGTCTCTTCTCTCTACTTCTTTTTCTCCCTTTTCTTGCTTTCTCAATCTCCCTCCATCTCTCTCTCTCTACCTCTCTCTTTTCTCTTTCCTGTTTCTCTTTTCTCCTTATAAGGATTCCTGTAATTAATTGGCCCACTCAGATAATCCAGGATAATCTCTCTATTATAAGGTCAGTTGACTAGCCACCTGAATTCCATCTGCATTCATAGTACTTTAATTCTTTTTGCTTTGTAACATGATTAGGGATTAGGATATAAACTTCTTGATGTTTAGAGGGGCAGTACTTTGCCTCCCAGGTCACTACTTTGCCTCCTACATACTATGATATCATCTCTAGATAGAAGTGGGAAGTTGTATATGAGAAGAGATTAGACTGCTCGCTTTATGGAAAACTTGATTTTTTCCTTCAAGTTTCTATGGGAGTTGACTGACAGAATCATCATCGATTGCCTCAATAGTTCTGCTCAAATTAATTTCTGAAACTAGAAATATATTTTACTTCCTGATCAGAATCTAAACATTGATTTCATTTAGGTCTAGACTTGCAAATTCATCATCTATAAGAATCAATCTACCTTGAATTTACATGTGGCTACTGTGCACTTAGAAATTAACACTTGACTTAGCTCAATCAATTGTGCATTGCTGGGAGCATTTGGAAACCCAATCCAGGACATGTCCTGGAAGATGGGCAACTAGTTGTCTTATAGATGAGTACGAGTTGTTTATAATAATCATCAGTATTTCCTGGACATAAATTTAAAACATTTTTCAATGATAATGAAAGAATCAAATGCAGCATAATATAAAAACATAAAATCTAGGAAAAGCATAGGTCATTGTGAAAATGTCATAAAAACTGAACAGGGAAGTCAGTAATAATCTGCATAAAGTCTCTCATTTGTTCATCAAGAAACTCCATCTTGTAGTGAAGGCCTTGTGATCTTTCTGTGCCAGATATTCTCCTTGAGTGGGATTATTAACAGTCAGTTTCAACAGCCTACTGTTCTCCCAATACAATAGCATGCTGTAGCTTCCCAGTGTCTCTCTTCAGCCCAGAAACTTCCTTTGGCTTTCAGACTCATATATCCAGTGTTCTGATGACATCTCTACCTGGGTACCCACAGGCAAAAATCTCCTCATGTCAGGACATTTGTCACCTTCTCCATCACATCAGCATTACTAGAAGAGTAGCTTCAATGCTCTCTCTCTGTCTCTGTCTCTCTGTCTCTCCCTATTTCTCCCTGTCTCTCTGTCTCTGTCTCTCTCTCTCTCTTTCTCTCTCTTTGCTTCTTCTTTTGTGTACTTTCACAGATTTTACTTCCCCAAAAGTTTTCATCATATTTCAATGTTGGGAATCAAACACAAGGAATTACTTACACATGCTAGGCAATTGTTGTACCACAAAGCTACAACCCTCACCCTCCCAAATATTCCTTGGTTCTTCTCTAATTTCTTTCTTCCAGCCTCATTGTCACCATACACTTAACAGCCTTTGGAAAGTGCATCCTACGTGGAGTTAGACAAGTGAATTATTTCAAATCTAAATGGAACCTTAGTACCTTCCAGATGCTTCTTAGTTGTCTTTTTAAGTTAGAGCTCCTGAATGAAGGGTCCTGAATAGGAATCCCTCTCTGAGGCATCCTACAGCCTTCCATCATTTTCCCCTCCTCATGTTAACCAAAGTTGATTATTGGCTTTCCACTGTTTATCCGCTAATGAGACCAGTTTCCCGAGACTTTGAAAAGATATACTGTTTCCTAAAACCTTTTTCCCCAAAAAATGAACTAAATTTCATAATAACTAAAGACTTAAATTCGTGTGCAAACTCTTCCTGGAAGCTTTCCCTCAGCTTCTTTCTATATCAACCTCCTCTGAGATGAGTTCTTCTATATCCTTCCACAAACATGTTTCAATTACAAAGGAACATGAGGTCACACCATTGATGATGTTTTAGTTACATGCCTTCATGACTTCCTTTCCTGTATAGACTGAGCATTTCATGAAAACTTGGAAATACCTGAGTTCTCTCTGCTTCAAGGTTGTTCCCTCACTAAGCCCGTGGGGAATGTGTACAGGTAGAATGGCTATGTGAAAGAGACAGAATATGGGAATTTTGTATTTCAGTGTCCCCTTCCCCCGCTTTGGTTGTACCATGCTGTCTTTAATGCTGATCCTATCTACTTCAAAACCCAAATAAGTACTGCAATTTTGGTAGGACAGAAATCACTAGTTTGAAATGTTACATTTTCATAGTTTGATACCATACACAATAAGTGGAATTTTAAATGAAAATTGATTGATCTGGTAAAGTATTCATATTCTGCCCGCTATTTTCACAGTTCTGGGTCCAAAATCATTATAATAAAATTTCTATTCCAGCATTCATCAAAACTTATAAAAGAACTGTTGCCATTCATGGATGTATTAGTGTAACAGGGCCCAATGCTGCTTTCAAAGACTATTTTCTTCTACAGAGACATTTTATAGTCAGGCAATCATCTTGTTAAACATTTCCTATAAAAATTTTAAAAATCATTACCTGGGAGTCTATTACTGTGGCACTAATCACACCTCTACAATTAAGCTTATTTCAACCCTTTCAATGTAATCCTTTTTCTTTAATCAAGGGTTTATTATTGAACTGTTAATGTGAAAGTTGAAATAAAAAAAAAAACCTCAGTCCAGGAACGAATTCTAATAGTAGTAGTTATAGAAAAGCCTGAGAAATTCTAATAGTTTTCTATGAGATTTGTGTTAGGATGTGGGTTTAATTTATTCCCTCCCCTTCTTCTGTAGCATGATTTGCCTTACTTAGGGGTGACTAAAGGTTTTTCCTTATGTCTTGAAGGATATTCTTTATCTGCTACATGCTATCATGTGAGCACAAAAGCATTTACTTTTTTATCTGAAAAAGAGCAAATGCTTTGGCCTGAGGATGTTTAGTGACTTTAATTTTTTACAATACTAAATAGAACTAGCTTCCATAAAGAAAAAATGATCCACAAGTAATTTTATCTGGCAAAATGACCAAAAGTTCTATTTCTCTATATCCACCAAGAGAGAGAAGAGGGTTTTAATTTAGGGACAATGTATTCCCCAGTATGTGCTTGTTCAAATTCAGATCTCACAATGGCCTTAGTTTCCATGTAAATTGACACACATGTGTACTTGCCACACACAACCATCCTGAGAATTAGAGCTTTTCTAACCTGACTCTGTTCCAGACTGCCCTGCTCCCTGATGCCTCAGCTCACTGTCAGGTACTTATACCTGGTCAGTATCTTTCAAACGATCACCTTACAGTATCTCTCCCCTCTTCCATTAGTGTTCATTCTGGCAGTTTCCTTGAGAGATATCATCATATATAAATGAATATGCTATTTCTCAGAGCACTTAAGGGCTTCATTCTTTTTATTTGTAATTTTTATTAGCATATGTTAGTTGTACTATAGTGACTTTGTTATAACATTTCCATATACATACATACACTATACAACATTAAGTTTACTTCCTCTAATATTCTCTCTTATCGTCCCTAAATTTTAATTAGAAACATTTCAACTGGTTTTATTGTTCTATTTTCACATATGTATATGAAGTACTCCATCCATATGTATCCTGATTGTTCATTTGCTTTTAACGGAAACAGGGTCATGCTGTTTGTAGTCTATGCTGTCCTTGAGTTTGTGACCCTTCTACCTCTGCCTTTGGAGTGCTGGGATTACAGAAACAAGCCACTATGCCTAGATCATATTTGTTATTAAAGATAAAGAATAAAACCTTTGTATGAAAGGCCAGGATCACTGTTTGCCTAGCCCTACATGAGTCTCCTTCCTTAGGCTTTTCGTTACCAATCTCCTTCAGAGAGACTGGACTCCCTACCATTATGGCGAGACAGTCATGCAGCAGACTGAAGATTGTGCTGAGGGTTAAGAAGACATTTACTTTTCCATGTGAGATATGCTGCTACAGCTTTCACTTTTTCTTGTCCTTAATATCTGAGACATCAGCAGCCATTTTAAAGACCATGGATGAAAAACAAGAGAAAAAATAGAATAAATTTGGTCTCTGCCTATATTAATGGATAGATGAACCAATGGAAGTAACTGCCTATCTTTAACATTTCTGTCATGTGAGAATAATTAAAGCCATATTTTACACCATTGCCCCTGACCTTCTATAATTCAAATCAGAAGCATAGCTGAAACACATGGCTTGTAATGCTTGGTAATTTTCTAACATTTCAGTATCATTGGTATTCCTCCAAGTTTCTAGAATGTTCTTCCCTCCCTCATGTGTTTCCTACCAAACCACCTTAATCACCTTACCCCAAGTATTTCACCTAGTCTACTCCTATTCCGTATACAAATCTCAGCTAAAATGTATCTTTCTTGAAAACAGTTTATCTGATCCCTAACCTAAATTATATTTCCATCATACACTATTATAGCCTCCAAAATTGTCCTTCTTGGCACATATTTTATTCAAAGTATATATTCACTCTTTTCCTGTAATAATTGTGTATTTTCTAAGAGACTTTAATATCCATTAGGATAGAAACTATGTTGCTCATCTTCCTATTTTTAGCAATCTGCATAGCACTGAAAAAGTCTTCAACAACTTGAAAGGAATTAGAGGAAAGAAAAGAAGAGAAATAAAATAAGAAAAGAAGAAAGAGAAGAGGTGGGGGAGGGGAGAGAAAGGGAGAAAAGTTGGCTCATGAGAACTGAGAAAGTTAGCTTTCAGGAACAAAATCTCAATTTGAAAAGGAACTTGAATTCTCTTGTGTTATTATAGTCTCCATCTCTTGTGTAAAAAAGTGCTCAGTGGTAGAGCACTTGCCTTGCATGCATGAGGCCCTGGGTTCAATTCCTCAGCACCACATAAGCAAAAAGACAAAGCCCTAAGTGGTGCTGTGGCTCAAGTGGTAGAGCGCTAGCCTTGAGCTGAAGAGCTGAGGGTCAGCGCCCAGGCCCAGAGTTCAGACCCCATGACCGGACCCCCCCCAAAAAAAGATGATCCCACAGTGAGTGCTCAATGTGCTTGAAAGCCAGCTGAAAAAAGTGTCATATGCATTTATTGCCAGAAGTATTCAGAAATACACTTTCCTTTTATCATTTTAGTTTCTTTTACTCTATTTGATTTTGTCTTAAAAGGTAAGGTGAACTCATGTGTTCTGCTGCATTGGTGTTTGGTTTTAAACAACAGCATTGTCAGAGGCAGGAGTAGGGAGAGTGCCCTGGGTATTGGCACTGACACGTTTCACACTGGGTTTCATAGCCTGATAAGGCTGTAATGCTCTCAAGAAATTCCATGAACTGTGTTGACAGCATTAATCAGGTTTTCAGTTGGGTTTCCGTACAAAAGTAGGCTATCATTTATTACATAATATGGTGGTAACATTAAAAGTTTTATCTCTTTAAAAAGATTAACTCATATGTTTACTATGTATATGTTTTGGTGAGATGTAGTTGCAATATAAGTAAATTCTATGTTAACCAACTTTTTAACTTAGTTTTTCCCAGATTATATATAAAACATGAGAGCACTATATATACAATGTAAATATATTTGTATGTATATATATCTTAGAGACTGTGATAAACTAATTTAATGTATAACTTATTTAATTTTATTTATTTATTTTTTGTCAGTCGTGGGGCTTGAACTCTGGGTCTGAGTGCTGTCGCTCAGCTCTTCAGCTCAAGGCTAGCCCTCTACCACTTGAGCTACAGTACCACTTCTGGTTTTCTGGTGGTTTATTGGAGATAAGAGTCTCTCAGACTTTCCTGCCCGGGCTGGCTTTGAACCGTGATCCTCAGATCTTAGCCTCCTGAGTAGCTAGGATTACAGGCATGAGCCACCAGCACCCAGCTTTTAATTCTTTTTTTGGGGGGGTGGAGGGGTGGTCCGGTAGTGGGGTCTGAACTCTGGGCCTGGTCACTGTCCCTCAGCTCTTCAGCTCAAGGCTAGCGCTCTACCACTTGAGCCACAGTGCCACTTCTGGCTTTTTTTTTTCTGCTTATGTGGTGCTGAGGAATTGAACCCAGGGCCTCATGCATGCAAGCGCTCTACCACTGAGCCACCTTCCCAGCCCACAGCTTTTAATTCTTTTTTTTTTTTTTGTCAGTTGTGGGGCTTGAACTCTGGGCCTGGGCATTGTCCCTCAGCTCTTCAGCTCAAGGCTAGCACTCTACCACTTGAGCTACAGCGCCACTTCCTTTTAATTCTTTTAATAAATCCACAAGTACACCATTATTTTTCTCATCTTCCAGATGAGACTAAAATTCTGTAAGAGTCTCACTCAATGTTCAGTGTCAAAGTTTGAGGCTGAGTGCTGGAAAAATGTAAATTAAAATATATTTTCAAGCATCAAGGAAAGTAAGACTCGTGTAGATGATCTTCAGAGGAATATGGAATAATGATGTAATAATGACCAACAATATAGTTGGCAATAATAGGCATTGAAAATTAAATACAATATCCTTTAAAAGATTTTATTTATCAAAAGTTCTGTTAGAAAAATTGATTGGAAAGAACATGAGTTCAAGGGGCTGAGAGGAGTCCAGGTTCACAAAGGCCTGGATTGCTGTGGGAAGCCTGGGGTGATAAGGCTGGGATCTGGGTGCAGTCCCATGGTCTTGAATGCTACACTAAAAAGGTTTGACCTTTACCCTTAGATAATAAGAAACACTTGGAGAGGTTTCAGCTGGAAAGTGACATCATGCAAACTGTTTTAAGAAAGATTAATTTGGCACTAGTGCACTGAAAGGATTGGGAACAGACAAGATCAGAAAAAGGTAGTCCGGTCAGGACTGCATAAAGGACTGAGAAGAAAGGTAATTTAGACAGAGGGAGATATATCCACAGCGGGAGGGTTTCAGTGCAGTAACTGATTTGGTGCAGTGTGGCTGTGTCCCTTTCAAACAAAGTTCTTCCCCTGATAAGAAGCCACTGAGGAGGCCTTGTGTTTGTGGACTTGAACTCAGAAAGGAACATTGATTTCTCCTACATCTATATATTTCATCTCAGCTTTCTCCTTTTTTGAACTCTAATTTAGTTTCTTTTTTTTTATTTCTTCATTTATTTAACAAATAGACTTTATCCATGCTAATAGCCAAACACGGACTTACTACTGGGTATGTGGTACTTAACTCGAGAGATAAAACCCCAGCACTGAACTGGATTATGTTCTGTGGTTGATAGACAGTGACCAAATGGCTACATCCACAAGGAAAAAAAAGCAAATAATTAAAATAAAGTGACAGTGTTAGTAGTGATTCTTTTGAGGAAGTGACTGAAAAACAGTTGTGAATGTCACATATTAATAATGTTCTTCAATCATCTTTGGCCTCTATTTTCCTTTTCAGTCCTCTTCTTACTACTCCTTCAGACAATTCAATTTATATCCATGCCCCATTATGGTTATTATTACCATCCATTGTCATGTTAGATCTAGGTTCTTCAAATGAGTGGAAATTTGGAATATTTGACTTTCTGAGCTTGACTTGATCATTCAATATGATGATCTCCAGTTCTATTTTCTAGAGATTATCATACAAACAATAAAAATAATGACATAAGCATAACATTAATGTAATTTTTGAGGATCAGAAGTCATTGTATCAAATAATGTCAAAACTATGCTAGGATTCAGATTGTTTTTGGAGAAGTCTTACCCAAGTGCTTGCTGCTTTGTTTAGAAACTTACAGAGGAATAGTGTGATCGTGAACTTGCTAACTCTAATGGGTGGATTTATTATTTTTTTTAAAGAATTAAAAGGTCTTAAAAAAAAATAAAAGGTCTTTAAAAAAACTAAAAATTGCTTTCTTCAAAAAAATGAAACATCAAGAGAGTTAGGAAAATTTCCCACAGTTGAAAATTTACTTCATTTTCATTATAGATTATTTTGCATCTGCTCTAAGAAATTCATATGCCCTCTCTAAATATATTGTGGAAATGGTTCATTGAGTGCTATATTATGAAAAGAAAGTTTAGCCTCATTTCCTAGGCAGCCTTTTTAACCTGACAGTGCTAAATGGGGAAGAATTCTTTAGGATTATGTTGTGTGTTTTGATAGAGATCCTGAAACAGCTGGTTATTTTCAGTCATTTTCTCACTGTGGGAAGATACTGATGTTGTGTGAAGCCAGGGAGATAGAACCTTGCTATAGAGGCAAGATGAAAAAAGAAAAAATATTGCTGTAAAATTCAGAAAAAAATTCTATTTGCTGCTCTATACACACATATTTTACTATTCTGCGTATACAAGTACACTTAAAAATGTGCATTTATGTGAAAAATTAAGGAGTATGCTAGCAATATCAGATACTGAAGTTCTGAGGAAAAACAAATTTAAAGTTTTTATGTACGCCAGATCTGTAGCCTCCCGATTCATTTTCCTGACAGAGAATATGGAGTATTTAATGGGTCTTGAACCTTGAATGGCAGTAGACAACTTGACAACTCTGATTCAAATTCTGGTCAGTCCATGGGGAGAGTTCTGTGAATTCACTGTGTGGTTTGCTCAGAGGCCCTGAGAACCACATCCATCAGGTACAGCTCTGACTGCACACAGGTAGATGGTTTATGGACTGTTAGCCTCACTGCTGCTTTAGATTTGAGGAATTACCCTAGGAGAACAAGGCAGGTTCTATTTTTGACATTTCAGCAATGAGACCACTTGTACATTACGGCCCAATTTGATTTACTGTAAGAAAATAAGAGTGCTGTAATTTGTAAAAGACATTTATTACACAAGTCCAAAAATTGAAAAAAAAAAAGTGCTTGGTGTCTCTGTCCATCCCATCTGGTTTTATTTTAATCTCACTCTACTCACATATGAAATTTTGCTTAGCTGTCTTCATTTTCTTAGTCAATCTTGATTAATGGCCTTCAAAGTAAAAATAATTGGCCTGCATCAGGGTTGTTTTATAACTCTTGTTCACAAAGAATGTGAGAGGCTGGAAAATGAGCCTAAACAGAAGGAATGCATTACGTTGGTTTTTGAGAAAGAGCAGTCCTTCAGTTGTGTTTCACTGTGTATTTTTATAACAGGCGCCTCCTTGACCGTCCACGATATTGCAGATACCCGGAGCCAGAGCTTATGTCTACTTCGTCAAACTGACCATGGCAGCTCCCCGTCTCCACGTAGCCACACACTGTGAGGGCAGAACTCACCCAGGCCAGCCTCTCAAAGCTGGGATTTCTGAAAGTAAATTATCAAGAAAGCCAAGGCTATGAAATCCAGAAGTTTAAACCTGGGTGGAGGGGGCTAATTGTCTCTGAAGTTTAAATGGATTGTTTATAAAAAGCCTCCTCTAGCCTGTGTATCTCACCCCCACACACCCCTTTTCTGAAAAGTATGTTCAACTTTAAAGGAGTTTGGGGAAATGTAGGCACCCTGTGACCATTGTGGGATTGGAATTGAGCTCTGTTTCCTTTCAAGATCTCTACTTCTGGGAGAGCTCATCAGTTAAAGAAATAAATTTGAGTTCAAGCACACATGTGCAAATGCGCGCACACACACACACACACACACACACACTGAGAAGATCATTTCTTTCTTACGTAAAGTTTTGTAAATGAATATACTATGGCTCTTAAAAAGCAAATCATTTTATGGGTAATGGTTAGCAAAAGAAAACCTTTCCAGCTTTTCAATAATCCCATTAGTAGGTTCAATAACCCAGTGACTTTTCAGAATTTCACATGTCTGAGTGCTTGATATTTTAAAACAGATTAAAATCCCCTCTAGGATCCAATTAGTGGTGGATATATATCAGTTTACAATAATCTGCTCACCCCAGTGGAGACTTGTTCCAGAGCTCTGGTGGGAAACAATACATCTTGAGGGCTTTCCTCCGGAAGTAGTCTAAGACATGGGGGGAGTATTTTTCTGATGTCTATAAAAATTTTTGACAGTTCCACTTGGATAACTACTGTAGAGCCTTGATTGAAGACCTATTATATTCCATGTGTTTTCATAAATGGAAAATAAATTCTTGTTCAATTGAGAAGGATCCTTAAGGCATTAGCATGTAGCCACAGGGAAAAATTGGTTTGAGAATTCCAGCCCAGCCTCCTCTAATCTCCCACATTGGATTTCTTCCTTCCAGGCTTCCTGGCCTCTTAGCTTTGCTCAGGTTTCTTAGCGGCCTCCCCTTCCTAAATAATTCCTTCTGTGTTTTCTCATGCTCCACTTTTCTTTCTCTGCCTCCTGAGCCTTCTCTTCCTCTCAACGTTTCTCTCTTGTTCTCAGAGACTACTGAGCCTTCTAGAGAAGAAAGTGGGATTTTGCAGGCTGGTGATTAGCATTTGTTTCTTTCATGCCTCATAGAAACAGTTTCTAGAACAATGAAGCAATCATAGACAAGTCCTTGGTCTCATACTCTCTTCTCATGTGCCCCTACTTCACCCTCCCCACCCAGCCCCCTCCAGGACACACATCTAATCTGAATGCTATATGTTCACAAAATTTCTTTTATTTATTTAGAAATGTATCCCAAGATTCACATTTGTTTGATGTTTTGTGAGTAAGGGTCACTCTATAGAGTTTGTCAAGCACTGTGCTCTAGTTGAATAAGGAAAATGTATTTGAATATATTATCTCCTTTAACCTTTGTAACAGAACTCAAAATGTATTTTTAATCCTCATTTTATAGGTGAATGAACCTAACTTTGGAAAGGCTCAGAAAATTACCTAGGTAACTGTTTTAATGCAAAACCTATTTTCTTAACCACTACAGCACAATTTGGTCTATTGGCCTTTGAGGCTGAGCAATCTTTCGTGGTAAAGACTTCCCTGAGTGTTCTAAGATATTTAATGACATCCTTGACTTTTACTCAACAGACAACAATGCCACCCTCCCTCACACCCACAAATAGAGTCAATGTCAAATTTGTATAGACATTGCTAAATGTTCCAGGGGCAGGAATCCTCTACTCTCAATTCCCCTAGGTAGAGATTCTCTCAGGTTACCTGTGTAATATAGCTGACCTACACAAAGCCTCCAATTTTCCAAGGCACATTCAGCAAAAATAGAATTGCAATCACAGTCAATCCTGAGGCATGGGAAGAGGGAGCAAGTGTCCTGCATGTCCTGTGCAGAAGTCCTGATATGTGAGTCACTACCACTCACAAACCAGTTAGCTTGTCAGAAGCCGGGCAAGATTTCTGAAAAAGAAACCAAAGGCAATGATTATGCACAAATTCAAGAGTATCAACCCCAAGGACAGCAGGATCCTATTCATCCTTCTGAGGAAGGGGAAAAAACCAACAAAACAAAACATGCGACTCAGAAGAAGAGATGGTCTACATCTGAGTTTGTGGTTCTTGTCTAGATGAAGAGAGTTCCATTTTTAATCATCTTCTAGTCTGAAGCATCTTGACCAAGAAGAATTCTAAATCTCTTTCCTTTTGATCAAATCAGGGCTATAACAAGATTCCACAGTAACATTTACGTCAACTATTAAACCCCATTTTCTGTGGATTTCAACTTGTTGAAATCTTTCTGTTCTTACCTTTTGTTTTCACAAAATAGAAAATGTGGAGTCAGCTAGATACCTCATGCCTGTAATTCTAACTACTCAGAAGGTTATAATCCAGAGAAAAGTGGTCCCCTGTCAGCTCTGAAAAAGAAGTCTGCAAATTCCTTTTCCAGGGCTATATCGATCAAGATGCATTGTACTCATAAATGGACACATGTTGAATTGAACCCACTCTGTAAAACTACTTAAACATATTTCTAAAAAAAACAGCAAAAGAGCAAAGGTTGGAATTGTGGCTCAAGTGATAAGGCACCAATCAAGCAAGAATGATGATTATATATGAGGCCCTGAATTCAAACCCAATACTGCCTAAACAAATGAACAGAAAGAAAACAAGAGGAAAGAAGAGAAAAGAATAGTAAAGGAAGACATAAATTCACTTTCAAAGAGTGGCTTTCATCAGGCTTTCAAACTCTGACTAGTGGTTTTGAGTCACATATGTCTATCTTATGCAGCACCTTCTTCAAGATAGTATTCTAACTCATCACTATGACCCACTGTCACAGTGTGGGAAAAATTCAGACCTGCTACTACATTCATGAAGAATGCTACTCAACCTCTGGCTTAATTTGAAACTGTCACCTAACCAGTCTTAAGAGTTGAGGAGGAGGGAAGCAGGTCTTAGCTGTGATTTGACTGATGACTAGAGTTATAAGCAAAACTGTATCTCACTAAAATCCACATGCGACTGCATTCAAAGTACAGTTTAATAAGGCAATTATCGTTAAATGTGGTACTAGGGGCTCTAGACTAATAACACTGATGTCCGTGAGAAGAGACAATAGAAATGTTTCTCTTTATACATTGCTCCCTCTCCTTCTATTCTCCTGCTCCCTGTCCTCCTTTTCTCTCTCCCTCTCCCTCCCCTTTCCTACTTTTTTTTCTGCATGTGCACAGAAGAAAGGCCATGTGACAATGTAATAAGAAGCTTTTATCTACAAGTAGGAAGAGACACCTCACCAGAAAACAACTCTTAATCTTAGATTTCCTTGCTCTGGAATAGTGAGAGTATAAACTTGTTCTCATCCTGTGGTTTTGTTATGACCCCTCTAGAAAAACAAGTATCAGATAAAGTGGGATAGTAGGTTAGGTTAGTATCAAGTGCAGAGATCTGTAGTGAAGGAGATGGATTCTTTCTAGAAAGACACCATGCACTGCATTAAGAGGTGCCTGCAAGTTGTTTTTCCTTAGAGCACTGATTACTTACCTTGGCTCATAAACATTTTGTCTTTGCTCTAGACAATGTTGTATGTGTCTCTGCTCTAAATAATTCTCTCTGCAGTCATTTCACAGCCATCTTAGGACCCAGAAAGAAATAAAGAAGAATTCCATGGGCTGCCTATTGTCAATGACATACCATAAAAAGGCTCCCTCTGATCAATCCTGAGACTATAAACAATTAGAGTACCTCTCATGTCACCCCTGGCCACCTGTGACCACCTCTGAATTCTTTTGTGACTATAATTATTTGAAGCAATGCATCTTTTACCCCTGGCCTAGTTCCATTTAAAATTAGAGCTTGTGTCTGTATAACAGAAGCTGGCTGAAGACTGTCTGAAAGGTCTATCTCCCTGTGGAACGTGTGCTGTATTATCAATCTCTGATCTCTGCCCTTCACCATGTCCCTTTATTTGTTGTATTGGGGAGAGTGGCCAAAGCTGACATGTGGAATTCTTGGAGTATCTAAGCAGAGTCTAGAACTCTGTTTCTCCTAGTACAGTGAGTGAGTTACTACATTACCTGTCTACCAGCTCACTTTTCACACAATCCCTATCATCAAACTGATGATTGAATAGAAGTGATTTTTTTTCTTGGATCAAAATTGAAGTTACAATGTATAACATTAAATATTTGAAATTTCTCAAGCTACACATGATGACTACAATTGGAGCAAACACACACACACACACATTTTAAGTGTTTCATGAAGAGCAATGAGGTAAGCAATGAGGAAAAAAATTCTTTGATTCAGAAATTCTGTAAGTCAGATTCTAATGCTAATAAGTTTCACATTTGCAAAAATCAAATCTTTAAGTTGTTTGCTCTCTTAATGATCTGACAAGTAGCATTGTCTTTGAAAGACTAAAAAATCAACAGCATTATTTACACAAACAAATAAACAATAAAAAATAGTCTTATTGCTTTGCAGATAATAGCTTCCCTGTTCCATAAAAGGGGAAGTAATTGAAGCGATGAGACACCATTGTTTTTATTTATTGGTACCTCTCTTTATAGATAAGTGAAATAAATAGTGATATGTCTAATAATTTTGACAACTTACAGAGAGTAAAGACAACAAATAATGGGGTCTCCTTCAAGTTGGGTTGTGCTGGTGGTGTGAGGGGCCTAAGTAAATTAAATGATATACTAGGCCTTTCCTTTTTCTTACATCCATCTCTTCAGTGTTCTCTTCCAACCCTTCCTAAAGAAATCTGCATTGATCTTTTTATGCAACATGCAGCTAGCTATATGCTCTTTCTTGCATAAACATTTGCAAATCACCAAGGAGAATGTAAGATGTGGCTTGCATGCTTATCATGCACCAGGAAAACTTTACAGATTACTGCCTGCCTCAGGATCCTAGTTCCCTGGTGCTATGCATCAGCAATGGATTTATGCAAACATTGTAACATTCCCAAATAGACTGTGATTTGAGGTGTTCCTAGTTCCTAGTGGGTTCAGATATGCAGCCTATTTTCTGCTACTACTAGATCATCCGTCTCATTGAGTTTAAAATGTAGCATCACAGTTTATAATGTTGTCAATATAAAATGTCATAATGTGGTACTTGATGTGAACAGCAAGATGGATAGTAATCTCAAAGGCTTCTGTGTATGGTTGGGATATAAACTGAACAAGGGGAGCAATAGCACTCTTTCTGTTTGGTAGTTTTAGTATCAAGCACTGTGTGAATAGGTGATTAGCATTTCGTTATATCCAGGCTACGAATTCTCTGTGATGTAGAATATTTATATAGTCCCAGTGGTATAATACACATTATATCTTAAATTGGATAATATGTTTAGAAAGAAAAAAAGCCTTTACAAAGAACAACATCATCGAATTATAATGATAACATGCCTGTTTACATAATGATAATGCACATATTAACTGCCAAACATGTTTGTTTTGCATTAGTGTTTGTAGCAGGGCACAGGGAATTAAGGAATTACAAAAGGGAGTTTTTCTTGTCTCCATTGCTGTAGTAGGGTGGTTATTGGTAATGAAGAAAGAAAACAGAAAAAGCCTATATTACAATGAATGAGAAAAATGAACAATGCTAGTTGCTGAGTTCATATTGTTTATGGAATAAACAGGCATGTGCCCAATCTTTTCACTTCTTTCCTAATTCTCTGATATGATGTCTCTTAAAGCAGGAAAAATAACACTTGCACAGACATTCTGGCAGCTAAAATCAAAGATCAAATACCCCAGAAACAACTCAGTTGGTTTTATACATTCTTAATAAACCTACATTTAAGAAATGCCACCCGTAGCCTCATTTATGCTAAGATGTAAAAATGTGTATGTGTGTGTGTGTGTGTGTGTGGTGCGTGTGTGTGTGTGTGTGTGTGTGTGTGGTGCGTGTGTGTGTGTGTGTGTGTTTCTTCATTTGGATCCCAAACTGTGAATTTTATTTGTATGTCTAGGAAAGCCTGAAACCTTGCTAAAAAAAAAAAAGTAAAAGAAAAGAAAAAGAAAAAGAAAAAAAAACAAGTTGGAAGATGTTATTTTGTGAACTGTCATATGTTTTCTGAACTTTTTATAATAGAAAGGAGTCCCTTTTGAGCCTTTTTCCTCACTCCTTTAACAAAGGCAAGTCCCAGTTTATTAAAAAATCATACACAACAATACTGCTTGCCAGATTTTATAGTCCTAATGAAAATTTGGTCCAGAGCACAAAAATTATCTGGAAAAATGCCTGAAATTTCCCTGTCGCAGATGTTTCAACAGAAGGTGCTTGCATGCCATTCGTTAATACAGCGCCATACGGGACTCAGTGTGACCACCGCAATATAACCAGTAAGTAACACACGCAGCGTGCGCACAGCCCCGCCAAAGCCGCCGTCTGCTGTGTGCGACTCGTATCCCACGGATTGAGACGTACCTTGATGAAACCGCATTGTCACGCAATGATAATATTTGTGGATCACCAGGCATAGAAAACATCTTATCGAGAATGTGGGAGGTCTGTTTAAAGATCCAGTACATTTCTTGGCATTGGAGTTGGTTAGAACAGAGGCAAATATTAATTGCTAGGGTGGGTGCAATATAAGTCAGAGACCACGTGCAAGTTGTTTGGTAGGCAAATGTACAAGCTGCCTTAGCTGATTCTTGTTTTTCTTTCAAGCACACAGAAGGGAAATGATTTGCTGCTCACTCTCTTTGAAATGAAAGGACTTGCTTGGTTTGTGCAGAAGCTGATAAAAAAAAAAAAAGGTACATCTACATTGCTGCTCACCTTTGCTGAATTCTTCTGGTGAACCTAGATAATACTAGCTGGATAAGACTCTCTGGAAGCAGCATTGTTATTCATTTCCAGACTTGCCATTTACCCACTGTATATTTCATATTCAACTATGGCTCCTAAGGCATGAAAACAGTGTGCTTAATATTGGGCTACTACAGGAAGGGGGAATGATTGGAGCAGGGCAGAAGAATCATTCACTTAGCACATGGTGGTTTTTCAAGGGTGCCAAAGATATATACATATCATGACTTGCTTAAAGTATTAATTTGCCAGAGGTAGGGAGCTAGAATGCAAGACAATTTTTGTAGTCTCCTGTTACCACTATTTTCTTAATATATCGGAGAATAAACTGCTTTCAACCTCTGAAAACTCTGTGCTTCAATTATATGAAGACTTTCAAAAATAATTGGGTAGTTGATTAAATTATGTCTTTTGTAATTACAATCCTCCTGAGGAAAAGATGTTTATATGTTTTCTTTGAATTGTTCTTGTTTAAACTCTTTTCTTATTTGTAATATTTGTACTTGCATATGGATAGATTTAATTATTTTGACCAATTAAAAATTAACATTCCTATGAAGAAAAAGTTTTGTAATGTACATAATTATTGAAAGTTTTTTTAGATTTTTCTCTTTGACATAGATATCAACAGCAAAACAAAGCTTTTTCCCAATTGGATGAAAAGATGAGAGATTCTTTTGGTTGTTTCCATAAGTAAAAGAAAGCATTGGGGAAAAAATAAGAAATATTGGCCAGTTGCTGGTCTTGTCTATAATCCTAGCTACTGGGAATGTAGAGAAGATGAGTACTGTGGTTCAAGATCTTCTCAAGCAAAAATTTCAAAACAGCCCTACTTCAATCAGTAGTTGAACATGGTAGCCTTTACCAGTTATGCAAATTATACTAGAAAGGGCACATAAGAGGATCGTGGTCCAGGCTAGCTTGGGCAAAAAGTAAAACCTGTCTCCAAAATAACCTGAACAAAAGGAGCTGGAGGTCTGGCTCATGTGGTCAAGTACCTATCTATCAAGTTGGAAGCCCTGAGTTCACACTTCAGAATCATACTCACAGAAAAGAAGAAAATATTTCTTATCATTTCTAATTATGCTATTTTTGTGATGTGTTCATGTTATATAACTACATTTTATGTATGCCCAATTATTGGTAAGAAATTGAGTACTGGTACAAAATTGTGACTCAATGCTATTCAGATTTACCCAAAACTATATTTTAAATTATTGTTATTGCTAGATCCTGAACATGGGCTTCTTAACTCCAAATTCTTGTCCCTGTCATTGACACATACTGTCTTCCAGTGTAATGAACTTATATTTTACTAGGAGTGGAGAAAATCTGAGCCTAACGTATATAAGGTCCATCAAGTCATTTGGTACATGGTGAGGTGAACATGTATGCTTCTTATATGCTTTTCATCACTGCCCAGTGCCATCTGCCTGTATTGACAATTTGGTGTGGACTGAAAATATTGATATAATTATACAAATGACACTTGGCTGAAAAAAGAAAAGGGTTCCGCACCTCTGTAGTATGAGGCCAATTAAGGCAAAGCATAATTGATGGCAACTCTTAGTTACAAATCCAAAGATTTCCATTGGTGGTTTCAAAATGGCATTGTTACACTTTAATTGTGACAGTTTAATGTCCTTGTCTGTACAGACAACATATGTCTCTGACACATTAGCATTAATAACTATTTCTATGAAAAATTGAGCATTAATTACTTCTCGATTTTCTCCAAAATTACTTCACTATTTCCAAGCACATGTATTCTTACAAATTTAAATTTATATTTTTGTACTTTAGTACTTAGTCTCAATATATTTGAAAGAAAATGATCAATGTGGCCTATCTCATGGATTATGTCCCCAACCAAGAAGACTTTGAACGTCACTTGGTTAAACCAAAGTAAGAGAAAATGAGGGAGGGGGTAACACTGTTCAAAAAGAAAAGTACTCATTACCTGGCTTATATAACTGTAACCCCTCTGTACATCACCTTTAAATTTAAATTTTAAAAAAGTAAGTGAAAAAAAACACAGTTATTTGCACTCATGGAGTTTTTTCCACTGGAATCATATGTCTGTTATATGTTTACATTCTGTTTTTTAAAGTTAAGAAAAAAATTTAATCTCATGAACTTCATTTCATTTGAAAGTCTCCCATTCTGAATTACTCTGAAAATTCAAAGACTAGCAGGTTTAAGTACTCAAATACAGAAAATAAGTAAATTTCTCTTTGTGTGATGGTCCATCATTTAGAAGTAGTCTGTACCAAGCACAGAGATGATATTGCTTTGTTGTGCTATTGCTAGAAAATACTGACTGCATATAGCAAATTGTTCACTGATGATGCTGAGGAAAACTGGATTGAAAAATCTTCTCCTCAGCAACCCTTCACAGAGGAGCAGGAAGAAATTTCAATATCTGACTCAACCCAATGATAATATGCTGACAGATAATATACCCCTTCAAGACACTGATCAAGTTATTTTTTTTCTCAATTCAGAATGGCATGTTCTTTGAAGTTATGCTGCTATCATTTGATGTTATTTTAATGTATATTTACTAATCTCCAAAATTCAGCTCATTCTCTGTTGGGTTTTCTTTAGCTTCGGGTAAATTAAAATATTCCTAAATACTGCTTCCTTGGAAGATTCCTGATGTATTCTAAGCCTTCCCAGAAGCAATTGGTCAATGTTAAACAATACTGAGAATTCTAAAGTAATTCCACACAGTAATGCCCACCGGCTGAGCCCCGAAATAAGAGATGATACCAGCTGTGTGGCTGATGGATGAGAGCTGCTTCCTGCTTTTATTTCTAAATGGTTTCCTTTGATATTCTACATTTTTTATGATAATGTGTTTTATTTTGTTTACTCTCTTCAATTTGTTTCTTTCTCTCTCTCTCCCAACCCTCCCTTGGCTTCCTTTCTCTCTGGGAGGCTCACAGTTTACTCTGTACATTCCACTGGGGTTGCTGAAGAAAGAGCTGGATTTACCTCTTTAGTCAACTAAAATACCTTTATTTTTTTTTGAAAGATACCAAAGTGTTCTTCAGTCATTGTTTTCTCATTTTGAAATGGAGATATGAAGTCCTGGCATTCATATCAGTATCATGAGAAAAGTGAAAACAACTTTAAAAAAAGACAGAAAGGTAGCTCAGGATGTTTACCTCAAACTGAAAATAAAAACAGTTGCTCAATAAAAAGAAAAAGAAATCTTTAAAAAGCCAGACTCTAGTGGCTCATTCCTTTATCCTAGCTATTCAGGAGGCTGAGGTTTGAAGTAGGGGGTGGGTGAGGCAGCGGGGGGTGTCTCTCAGTCTCTTATTTCTAATTAACCACCTTAAAAAAAAACAATCAAGAAACAAACAAAAACTACAACAAAAAAGTGAAAATGGAGCTGTGGCTGAAAGTGTAGAGCACTGGCCTTGAGCAAAAAAAATCTCAGGGACCCGTACCCTGAGTTCAAGCGCCACAACAGACAAAAATGCTTCTCAACCAGACATGGTGGCATATGCCTGCAATACCAGGATGCTGAGACAGGAATTGCAAGTTTCAGGAAAATCTGGGCTATGTGTAGAAACCCTGTCTTAAAAAATCTAAAAAATATAAACGAACAGGATATCAAATCCCCCATGGGTGTGGCACCTTGGTCACATGATCTGCTTTGTTTTCTGCAGTGAAATCAGATATGTTCCTTTTTGCCTTCATTTCAGAATGTCCTGACTTTATCATGCTTCACAATATCCAATTGTTGAGCAATCTATCATATCATTGTTGAAAACACCAAGCCACAGTGAAGAGAAATGTTTTGCTCACATCAAATTAGTAAGAAGACTCCATTGTCAGTCGAACCCCATATGCTTCTCTGAATGAAGCACCTCTACTACTACCATGGAACTTCACCTATCTCTCTTACAGAGGGCCTTTCCATCATCAGACTATGGGAACAGCTATTAAGAAATGCCGTAGATATTCTCTCCAGCGCAGACATGTAAAAGCAGTGAAAATACATGTATTTGGTATAGGTTCTAGAAAGTTTTAAGCAGACTGAACCGAGAGAACTAGAAACCAGAAAGGAGAGTGGGATGGGGAGGGGAAGAAAGAAGAAAAACCCAACAAAGTCATGAAGTCATGACACATTAATTAGAGCAATAAATGGATGTCCAAGAGAAGATGAGGAGAGGTACTTTGGGGCAATAAAGGACTGGAGAGACTGGAAAAGACTGTGCTTGAAAGAGTGTAGGGTGAAGTAAGATGAGAGAAAAATAAAAATATGAATATGTAGAATTATTTAATGAAGTGACGATTTCTTCATTGGAGGGAATGTTCTCTGTTCTCTTGTTAGCCTCTTCCTGTTGTGGCAATTGAATGACTTTCCTTTATTTTGTTGAATGCTTAAATGACTCATCTGTCTTCTGGACTGTGTACTATGAAAAACATTAGGATTGATACATGCCTTTGTGGGAACAATGTAAAGGCAATACTTTTATTCACATCCTTTACCCTTTACTTCTCTTATGTATAATGTTTTAAAAAGTATTTTAACCAGGCGTTCTACTACATTTATCACTAGCAGTAAGTCCAATGTTTTTACAAGGTCTCATCATAAGATAATACCATATGGTTATAATTGAGTTATACAGAGTTTTCCTAGGCTAATAGATCATCTGTTTTAGTTGGAATCTTATATTTTTCACACCATACTTGAGCATATCATGTTATATTTTGCAGGTTGGATTTTTGAACCTAATGGTTCCAAAATTGATCACATTATTATAGATATTTGGTGGACAGGTAGAAAAATGGATACTCATATTTGAAATCTTCAGAAACGTGACAAAACAAAAGTTGGGGCTTTATTGGTGATTTTAATTTTATTCTGTAGTTTCTCAAATCTAGACACATGGCTTATCCTCCAATGATTCAGTTTCCCCTTAGTAAAGTTTGTATATAAATTTTCTGCAGATTAAGAGTGGCTTTCCATGGTAAATAATTTACTACATTTGGTGAAAAGAAACCAACCAAGCAAAAAATGGTTTAGGGTTGCAATGTAGTATTCTGAGTAAATCCAGATTGTTTTTTAAATAATGATTTTTTCATTTGAGGTAAAAAATTCCATTTCTATGTTTCCTTCATGGTCTTCATAAGTAAATTTGATAGAAAATGGTTTATTACAAATTATCATATGTGGTCTTTGCAGTGATTAATTGTAGCAAGGGTGTTTTTAAGTTCACTTTTCCTTTTGTTTTGATCACATCCGCATTAAAAAGGGCTAGTCACATAAATGTTAATGAAAACATGCTCATGGAAATGAATGAATGAAATGGTGTAATTGTACCTGGTTGTAAAACTTAGCTTTTAGTTTTCATGCTAGGTACATGATAGAGTAACTTCAATTGCCACTGATATGGCAAAGGGTTTAAGGGATTTCTCTTTCTGTATTCTTTCATGTCAGGATGGTGACTCATCTACCTAGTGCCTCTCAGGCATTTTTCCTGACTGTAGTGGTTCTAACAGTTAAGAGAATAGATGTTACGCAAATTGGGTGTACAAATCTAGATCAACGATTCGCTTGCTAGAAATGCTATCAAAACTCAGCATTCATCACCCCTGAAAATATTAACCTCACATGCATGTTGTAGTATGTATTGAAATAAATAAGCTACATAGCCCAAAGCATGAAAAATATTGTCCTATATTATAAATATTGACTTTGCATTCCTACACATCCTTCTACCTCTGGTATGGGAGTAACAATTTGACTAAAAGGATGTGGGAAGGAATCAGGGAGAGAATAGCAGACTGAGTTTGAAAATTCTTCACTGAGTAGAATTGTGGCTTTAAAGTCAGCTGGTCAGGGTACCAGACCTCCTGGAAAATTTCTATAATTCCCTACAGAACATCTTTCTACTCTTTTAAGATATACTTCTGGAGCTATTCCAACTAAAATGTCACGAATGCCAGCACCTTCCAACCCTAACCAAGATGGCAGCATTTGGGGAATGTTTTAAGGATGATCAAAAGATCTACAGTTCTCAGATCTTTCCTCCCTTCTAAACATTTACTAGTGTAGCCAACAGAACATACTACTCCTTGTCTTTTAAGAAAAGTTTTAACTTTTCATGATTTACCTCAGATCTTTGACCTACAGGAATTTCTTAGTTTAATTCTAACAGGTGGGAGGCCACATATACTGCCTGAGCCAAACTAAACAGTATTTGATTGTTATTCTTGGGAAACAATGTTAAAGTCCAGAACTTTAATTGCCTGCCAGGTAACATGGCATAATAAAAATAACATAACATTGTGTTTGCCTTGTTAAAGTATCACACTTTTTGGGGTCAGAATCCATCAGTCTTGGTCCTAGGAAAGCATAGAGCAGCAATAAAATGCTATCAATACCAATTATTGTGAAATGGGTCAGAAAGCTGAATAACCAAGAAAACTTTCTAATTGGCTATTAATGATGTCATGATAAGTACAAATCCAGTATATTACGTATATGAATGTGGTCTTTCTTCTTTATTTTGGCTTAAACATTTTCCATTTCATTTACTATATTCACAACTTCTCCCTGGTTTACACATCATTTCTTAAAAATAAGGCTCACTGTGCATTTCATCTCTGAAAGTATAAACTGAGGATATTCAATTGTTTGTGGGAACTGAGTTTTAATTTACAAACTATTTTAATAAAATGTATATTTTATATGTTACTTATTTCTTAAGTAAAATAGTTCTATAGAATAAGCTGAAAGTAACTTGAAGCATAAATATAATATGCATAAGAAAGTTATTCAGGCTGGATGCTGGTGGCTCACACCTGTAATCCTAGCTACTCAGAAGGCTGAGATTTGAGGATTGTGGTTCAAAGCCAGCCTGGACAGGAAAATCCATGAACTCTTATCTCCAGTAAACCTCCAGAAAACCAGAAGTGGCGCTATGGCTCAAGTGGTATAGTGCTTGACTTGAGCTGAAAAGCTGAGGGACAACCAGCCCCCAGGCCCAGAGTTCAAGCCCCATGACTGGCCAAAAAAAAAGAAGAAGAAGAAGAAGAAGAAGAAGAAGAAGAAGAAGAAGAAGAAGAAGAAGAAAGTTATTCAGGTGAGACCAAAGTATGAGAATAAATACAAAATATGAACAGCACTACCATCTAATTTAAGGGGTGTGGAAACCACAAGACTTGAGGCCAATCTGTGTCTCTCAAGTGAAGGCTGTCAGATAAACAAACAGGGTATCTAATTACATTTGAATTTCAGACAAACTAAAAATATAGTTTGTGTATAAGTATGTCTCAGATATTGCATGAGATATTCTCATCCTAAAAAATTATTCATGCTTATCTGGATTTAATTTTAACTGGAGTATCTATAGTTCCGTTTGTGAAATCCTTCAACTTTATTCTGAACTTTTTATATAGCCACACTTAAAGTAACAATCCCTGTTTCTACATGGGATGCAGTTGATAACATATCTTGAATCCTTTTCAAGTTAAATATACTCAGCTATAAGTCCATCCATTCATTCTTCACAAATGAAGAAGTCAAGGGAGAGAGAGAGAGTAGCAGAGAAAGAGAGAGAGAGAGACAGAGAGACAGACAGAGAGACAGGGAGAGATGGAGTGAGAGGAAAAGAGAGAGATAGTGACAAAGACAGAGAGGGAGACCGTGAAAGAGAGGGAGACATGAGACATCATATGCCATTCCTACAGCCCTCCAGTGCCTGAGCACATGTCTCATGAGAAGAGTGACATGGAGAGGCAGATTTTACTTGGACTTCTATCTTCCTGTGGCAGCTTCTCATAATGTGGGCACCTGATGGTGCAGGAGTTTGATTCTAGTGTTTAAAGATACTTATTTTTCATGCAACATGGTCCCTTAGTGCAAGCCAACTGCTTCATCTGGAGCTCAACCAAAGAAGCAGAGATCTGTTCCAATAGCAGAAGAAAAAAAAATAGAAATCTTTGGACTTACTGAGAAATGGTATGTTGATATTGCATGTGGCACTTCCTTAGGGATTTTTTTAATAGTAATTTTAATTAGGGGCAATGTTCAACTTACATTTTCAGTTGAGAGCCCAAGTTCTTTGTAAGACAAAGTTCCACTGTAATTGGTATGGCAAGTGTTTTGAACACTGCTAAACTTCTTTTAACTCATGTTGATTTTATTGTTTTTATTATCATTCTCATTATACCAGATAATTTAAATTTCTAAGACATTGTGCAGAACTTTAAAGAAATGGGAGGCAATTTTAAGACACAAACAGATTCAAAGAGAAGTAAGATTTGGTTATTTCGGACTAATATCTTGGAAGATGAAAGAAGTAATTCCATGTGGTATGGCATCTTGTAAGGAGAAAATAGAAAAAGTGAGATAACTAGCTATCAATACCAGGCATAAAAATAGAATAATATAGATTATTTAAGAATAAGTAAGACTTAAGCAAAAATCCTGGAATTTATGCTAAGTATATTGTAGTGTAATCTTTCATGAGTTTTGGTAGAAGCTAAATAGTTTTAATCATTTAAGAATAGACTTATTAACCACTTAGGACCATGTTATAGAAGATTGTCTTGGAAGAACAATCAGTGAATCTAATTGACCTTGCTCCAGCAAATCATTTTAAGAGTTTTCACGAGATACCTACTGATGAATGATTCACATACTTTAGAACAGTGTTGGGAAGGATGGTAAATACTAAAGAAAAGTTAATGATGATGACAAAGAAGACAAAGATACTGCTGGATGATTATGATGATGATGAGGACACCCTCACAACTTATTAAAGTTATTTGACTTGAATATATTATTACTTATTATCTGTAGGCTCATTGATTTCAAGGTCTATTTGCATCTTTGTTTTCCCCAGTACTCACTTGAGAATCTCCATTCTCAAATACAATGAATAGTATTTTTTGTCCTTATTTTATCTGTCTTAAGGAAACTGAAACACTGAGAAATTCAGTCAGTGAACAAGATGCATAGCTGAAATGTAATATGTATGATATAGATTTAGATAATCATTGACACAACTCTCCTGTTGTACCATTTTTCCATAGCCAGGTAATGAATGTGCTGAGAGGATCATTGGATGGACAGCACATCATGCTAACCAAGGAGGATTCAATAAGTGTATGTAAGATGAACTGAGGCTAGGCATATGTACTACATGGTTGAGATACATTTGCAGTTGGAAAGATTATTCAAAGCAGAGGAAATATTGTAGACAGAGACGAATTGTCATCTTGAAAAAAGCAAATCCAGAAAGTCATAAAAACAGCTGGCACCAGAGGAGAGGGTCCACATGGTTTTCTATGAATGTGGTTGATGATCAGTTGCATTAAGGGTGGAATTTACTCTGAAAGATGAGGCTTGAAGTGATAAAAATAGGGCCCAGAAAGAAGTATGGGGAGAATGCGGGGGAGCTGAGGAGATTACAAAAGGAAATATGGAACGGGAAATTAGAGAATCAGGATATAAAAGCATCGTTCACTAGCTCTTCTGTATGGCACATGGTGAGGTGAGTTGCTGAGTGATCTCCCCAGGTGGAAGTACCTCGCAGATGCTTAGATAGCAGTTCTGGAGCCCAGACAAATATTCATGGCTGTAGGAGCAGATCTGTTTTGAGTCATTCAAATAAGAAACCTCAGGAAAACATAAAGTTGGCTTAAAAGAGACAGATGTAAGTGTGAAGAGAGTGTAGGACCCAAGATCAGGCCTATTTTTAAGTATGAACAGAGAAAGAATGAAGAAATAGAAAACTGAAAATTCCTACAAAGTCTGAGAAACTCTTGTTTACTTAACGTAAGTACCCGTAACTGATTAGGAAATGATGGTTTTAATTTTAAAATGCATACATTGGGTGGTATGCAAGTGTGTACAAATGTATTAAATGAAATATGGTAGATTCAAGGGAGAACTGATATACTATAATACCTTAGAAAGGTAAAGTTCAAGTTCCATAATAAAACACGAGAAACTTGAAAGAGGTGAAGTAGGGTCAATAGGAAAGGAGGAACAGAATGAAGGGGAGAATCAGGGGGAGACTGAAATCAAGAATTCAATGTATATCTTACAACGGTAAGAAAAGCAAGGAAAGAGGTGAGTAAGGAAGATGATGGGTGAGAATGTTGAAAGGAATGACATTGATCAAGATGCATTGTATTCATAGACTGTGTTAATGGCAACTCCTTTGTGCAACGACTTAAAGATAATAAAAATGTAAATAAAAAAGAAAAATAAATAAAATCAAAATACAAAATAACTCTAAGCTTCTGTCTAATTATGCTGCCTAAAGTGATTAGTGGATGTACAAACAAACTCACCGACACAGACACACACAGACACTCAGACACACACCATCATCACCTCTTTGCTAAAGACATTCTGCTGTTCATCTTATTTAGGAAATAAATAATTTTGAAAACTGTAGAGAAGCAGAGAACCAAAGAAAATTTCAAGAGCCCATTTGGTCCATCTCTTTGCCAGAAAGGGCATTTCCTAAATCATTTGAAGAAGAAAATTGTCAATTCTATTTTTGATATATCTCCACAGATGGCAATTCCATAAGCTTCCCCGCTAATTTGTGCCAGTGTTTAATCAGCCTGACACACAAAGTTCTTCTTTACATCTAACTCAATGCTCTCTTGTTATAATTTAGAATCCATTTTCCCCTGGGAGGTAGAAATGCAAAGAATTCAAGGACCTACCAAATCAAATGTTCTCAATTGTTGGAAAGGTCTATTTTCATTGGCATATAACTTCATTCTAATGAGAAAAAAAGACTATGTGTTATCTACTATCGTCATTGACTAAATAAATTCTAATATGCTCCTTTACTCTTAACAGTAATAATAATGAAGAAACATAGTTAGAATTACTGAGCCAGTTTTTCCAGAAAACAAACATAAAAAAAACCTCCCAGTCTAAGGATTATAATACATTTTGAGAGAGAACTCTTAAATGCTTCACCTATGGCATATATGATAAACTACAAAATCTTCAAATGCACATTAGTAGTTTATGAATAGTCTTAACTTTTCCTAGTTCCTCTCCTTCCTAAATAATGTTTTTGAACAAGCAGGAAGTCTATAAAAGGCTTACCGAATTTTCTAAAAATAAACCTAAATATTATTAATTTTATCAAAAATAGCTTAATAGGAGGCAACAGGCATAAAGTATATTATAATTTTATTTTAACATTGATTTGGACTCATTATATGGGTCCAACCCTTTGTAATACTATATTAACCATAGTGACATTGTAAAAAACACAAGGAGCAGGAGAAACTCCATTAGGCGGCAATAAGTTGTCAAGCACAATTTAAGAAACCTTCTCTGTTCTTTCTACCATTCCAGTTAACACCTTTGACAACTTCCTCAGATTTTTAGAGTCTTGGACTACAAAGACCACCACAAAGAGACATAATGACTAGGAAGATTGTCATGATACTCTCTTGAAGATGAAATTTCATTTAAAATACAAGTAACCCCTAGCTACTCAGTAGGCTGAGATCTGAGAATCATGGTTCAAAGCCAGATGAAAGTAGAACTCAAGTGATAGAGCACTAACCTTGAGCAAAAACAAACTCAGGGACAATGCCCACGCCCTGAGTTCAAATCCCAGTACACACACACACACACAAATACAAGAAGTCAAAATATAGTCCCATAATAAATACCAATCTCGTAAAAATTTTTAAAGATGTAGAAAGAGCACTACAATTAATAATGAGAAATATCTCCCAGATTTCTTTCTTCTCTCTGTGTCTCTCTTCCTTGTTCTTTCTCTTTCTGTCTCCCCCTCTTCTCTCTCTCTCTCTCTCTCTCTCTCACACACACACACACACACACACACAAAACATATATACACATACACAAATACAAAGAAGACATGTCTTGTAGCTTTCATGAAGGATGAACATGCTTCATTGTGTTTCTCATACAAGTCTAACCTCTAGTACACACACTTTTGCATCTGCCACAGTTCTCTTACCACTGGGTTTTTATTTCACTTGCCTCACACTTTAAATTTTCAGGCCCTGATCAGAACACGTTGTTTCTGACTTTGTGACTAGAACATGTCTGTCATCCTTCAGCTATTCCCTATATTAAGCTATGCTGGGATGAATGGGAATTGTTCATTGTTCCTTTCTTGTGCATGTGTTTTATGCAGATTACAGTGGAGGGAGGACAGGGTGAACCTTTGGTGTCCTCATCCCTGGATATCCCGTGGCTTGCACATTGGGTTGGTGATGTGTATCAAGAATGTGACCCTCAAGTAAGAGCACACATGGCTGCCAGTATCCTCCTTGCGACTCTTCTCATTGATGACTTTCTGAGTTGGACCTCTGTGATCTTTGAAGTCAGTCAATGTTGTAGAATGAACTGTGTGCTTCACAGATGCAGATGTTGAAGATCCCACCTCCTTAGAATGTGGTCACATGAGGAGCAAGGACTTTAGTGAGGTATTCATTTATGATGATGTCGTGTGTGTGTGTGTGTGTGTGTGTGTGTGTGTGTGAGTGATCAAATCTGATTTTAGAATCTTTCTGTAAGAAGGACATGAAGGTTGCACAGACACTGAGACAGGACTTGTGAAGACAGACACAGGAAAAATGAGGCCATCTGCAAGCCAAAGAGAGTGGTCTCAGAAGAAAATAAACTGCATTCACCTTAATGTTGTAGTTTATAGAACTTCAAGGAAAACCCCATTGCTGACAGGCATGCAGTCTGTGGGATTTAGTCATGACAACCCTCACAAATAAAAAAGCCAGTATTTTGTCTTATAATACTCTCCATTATATATATTTCCACCTTTGATTTACATTTGACATTTATAATTGTATTTAAATTCCACTTCTTCACTAAAGTGTTTATTATGAAAAATCATAACCAATTTAGATCTTTCATGAAAAGACTCTTTAATACAAGTACATGGGTACATGATTATGCAAGAGCTATGAGGTAAATGGTGAACAAATCAGGAAAAGAACAAATCAGGAAAAGAAGCCACTGCCACCAAAGGAGCTAGAGGGACTAGGGAAAGCACTTGGTGCTACCAGAGCTCAGAAATGATGAGAGCTTACCAGGAGCTAGGCTCATGTGACTGGCACAAGTTGGAGTCTGTAGGAAAGACAGCTATTCTCTGAGAGAGACACAAAGGTTGCCCCATTCTACTCCAGCTTCTATTAGTGCCTTCACTTGAAAGAACAGAGCAAAGAAGAAATTATTTCATGAAGGAATCTAGGATATGAAGTCTATAAGGATTACCTACCTACTTTCTCCCGTCTCAAGGGTAGCAAAAGAAGAGTAGGAAGTACACATGGAGTTAACAAGCATTTACCTTATGGCTCAGTCAATTTTATCTAAATGAATATTCTATTTCTCATTTATCAAGTTACCTGGCACAATTAATACACTGTATATCTGTGAGCCATAGCGTTAGATAAGATTCAAGAGGAAGAGATTTATTATGTTTTATTCACTGATCAAATGCAAGCACTTAGACCAGGCCTGGCCAGAAGTAGACACTTTATGGATTTAAGACCGATAAATACAGGTGTGGAAAAGTCCAATTTAGCATCGTTTTGATTGAGGTGTGATGAGTCTGGTCATGGATCAAGTGCCTCTTAAGGAAGAAATGGAACTGAGACTTAGCTGGCCACAATTTCAAAGCTATGTTGGCTATCCGAAGGCCATGGAAAGCAATGATGCCATTTACTTCTTTAGACACAACACTGCCATAACCAATTTGCAAAATAGATGGGATGCACGGGTCTTCTTGCAATATGAAAAACCATATCTGAAAGGTGAGGTTCCATTTTGGGATATAAAGGCTTGTCTTAATGAATAACAAACTCAAAACTTCATAACAGTTATAAGAGATAAAATAAAATTTAGGTTAGATTGATAATCCTTTAGTTGAAAGAATATATAACAATATGATATAAAACATATACAGATATATACATCTCTATATATGTATATAAGTATATAGACATAGAGCATAAAGATGCTTTATATGTATATATGCATAACACATACAGGCTGAGTTCCATTTAAACCTAAGACAGCACACAATGAAATTTTCTTACAGCATTGGGAAAAATAATTCTACTTTGAAATGAAAAACCTTAGGAAAGATACAGGAAGCTGAAGACATCAAAATAAAAGGCTTAGAGAAAAAAAATTAACCATGAAATGATTCTAAGTTGAGAAATTTGGAGTGCCGCTCCCTGTGAAAAACTATTACAAAACATGAAGATTCAGTAAGAAGCAAGTTTCAACCCTTGTTCTCTCATTATTAGCCTTATGTCTTCAGGTATATCCTGTGCACAAGAAACATGCATCTTAGTTTCCTCATCTGGAAAACAAGGATAGTAATAACATTTGCTGCAAGAACATTTGTGTGGACCAAATGGAAAAGACTTAAGAGGCTTGGTGTCATGTCTAACCAGAAAGCATTGAGCGATGTTACATCTCCACTGAAGTTTGTAAGAAGGGAAAGAGGTGCAGGCTGCCAGCCTTTTGTGGTGCCAGAGTTTCCTCAAGACCATGTTTGCAGAGAAAAAATTGATAGAAACAATATGTGAACTATCTTTGCAAGGTGAGAACTTTCTGGTGTGTCCAGACTTGGAACCAAGAATGGAGACTAAATTCTCTCCTATTCCCTTCCAAATGACCTTCCAAGTTCTCCTCTTGCCTTCACTTCTATAAGGCATCTAATTTGCCCTTCTGGCAGCTCATAGTGAGTGCTATTCCCAAGTCTTCCAGGCTGCTCTGAAAGGAAAATGCCCTTGTTCTCAGAGACTTAACACCCGGCCCTGTGAACATGAGTGAGATTATTCTCTTCAAGCAGCTCTTTTCACATGTGATAAGCTTGGCAAGTTGCCCTGGTAAGTGTCAAGCCCTGAATGTTTTTGTTTTTGCCCTGGTGGTCCTGAAGAGTTACTGGAATACTTCTGGGGATCTGTTTTGCATCAGGCTCTTGGCGGATAGTGACATTGAGAAGAAACAGGTAGAGACAGAAAGGGGCTCTGGACTTCATCTCAGTTAATTCTAATAGCAGACTCCTTGTCTGCCCTGGCCGCTTTAAAGCTTCCTTGGCTCCTTCCCTTTGTGTTTTTCAGTATTACAGAGCAATAGTGTGTGTGTGTGTGTGTGTGTGTGTGTGTTTTCTCCTTTTACTCTCCAGAGAGACTTGTCAAAACTCCTTATCTCTTGATGAATGAAAGGAATTTCTCTTGGGCGGGCAGGACCTGGTTAATGCAGCCTTGGTTAGCACCAGTAGGTCACTGAGTTAAGGGAGTACCAAAAAGGTGAAGTGCACTGAAAATACCACAATTGCTGTTGTGTCAGGAAGTGTCATCAGCGGGCATTTTCCTCCAGAACAGGGAAGGAAGTGAGGGAGGACAAGGAGAGGTAAAGCTACTGCTAGCAATCTTGAAGTCATTAACTTCGATGGGGAGCAAGGCATCCAGTACCAGTTAGCAGTGTTTTAGGCACTTGCAACAGCTATTACATTTTGATATTTGAAAATAAATTGATCTAGATTGGTAAATATAATAGTTTTTAATTTGTTTGTGACTTAAAAAGTTATTGCGTGGAATAAAACTATAAAATAAATAAGGGTCAGTAAAAAGTTTTTTAAAAAAGAAAATAAGTTGAGAGGGTTAATTGTATTTTAGAGATGGATTCTATGCCACTTTTTTTTTTCATTTCCTTCTCTTTAAACCTCAACCATCTGAAACCATTTTCTAATTCTACAAAACAAAGGAGGTTGGCATACTAGAGTAGAGAGAAGAGCTCTATCCGTTAGTACAAATGATCAATGAAGCCCAGTTAAGATTTTGCTTACCATTGTGCTTTGTTCCCACAGTGACTTGATTTCACCAAGAGAATGAGGAAGCAATTCTCCTTCCAGATACTTCCAGTGACCATCACCACTGTCCACAAATAATAAAAAAGCAAATTGCGAAGGAAAGAAAGGAAGCTGTCCTAGTTTCCTAAGCGGAGGTAGGAATTGAGGGAAGATGAAAGGATGGTGACAGGTGGTCATACATTGATTGGCCAAGATTTCTTTGTTACATATTTATCATCCATTTACTAAGTATTTGAGAATCAAGTGTTTCCCTTTCCCTTAAAATCATTTTAGAATCTTGAAGAAAGCTGCAGGGAACGAACATAGCATGAGTAACATCACTTTAAAGTCAGGAAGCCTGTGTTTAGATCTATACTTGGTGTTGGTATAAAGTAGTTCACACCTATAATCTGGAGGATTTCAGTTCAAAGCCATCTGAGGGAGAGAAGTCTTTGTGACTCCATCCCCCAAATGAATAACAAAAGGCCAGCTGGAGTCAGGGCTTATGTGACAAAGTATGAGCTGAGCAAGCTAGTTCTACCCTGGAATCACAATAAATAAATAATTGGTGATAGGTAGATTATAGATAAATAGGTAGTTAGATAGAAAGATAAAGGAAGGATTGATAGAAAGATACAATTTGCTTTCTTGCTCTACATATGCAGCTTCAACACATTAAGTCACTAATAAACTCTGCATTCTCATCTGAAAAATGCATATGGAAATAATATCAACTTTTTATTGTGAAGGGAGAAAATTTATAATATTTTTAAATTTAAACTTGTTTCAATGCAATCATCCAACATCCATTACCAAGAGGACCTCTGATATATATCTCAAGCTACAAAGAAAGCACATATACATTTATTAAAAAAAAATAAAAAGATGCTTTAACAAAGTACATAAAGCCCATTCCTTTTTTTCCCTCTTTGGGAAACAGAAAGATCTTTACAGAAAGTTCTTAAAGATTGCTTATTCAGTCTTTGAAATTAGGCATTTTCATTCCCTGGTTTTGCTATCTGCCACACAGAAGGGAGGAAATAGAATTGTGATTTCTTACATTAGATGCATGGCACCACAGGCTAATCATGAGATTAGCAATCTGATAAGTAAGTGAGAGACAGCTTAATAAATATGTTAGCAAGATTTTTATGGTTGCTTGTCCCCTGTTTTGTTGACTTCTACTTCATACTCTGAGGAGATGTCTTATTAATGTAAAACATTTTCTTTCCCTTCTTATAATTTGTTTTTCTCCTTTCTTTCAACTCCTTGAAGTCTTAACACTGCTTATTATCCTTTGGGGTATTATATTTTGGGATGGCACAAAAACACTTCTGCATGCATCTTTGCCCATGACTGCAATACTCGTTCACATTTTAGCATCTCCTGTACAGCTGCATTCTGTTCTCTAAATGGGTCTGATGTTGTGCTCAATTGCATTTGTGATGTTAGAACTATGTCCTCCCCTCATTATCTAGTTTATCACTTAGTGTTTAGGTGGTTAAAGAACTCAAAACATTCCATGCAATTCAGAGTTTGGTAAATGACTCTACTGAATTCAGGGGGGGCCAAAGAAGGTAGTTCTTAGACGTGTAGTCTCACGATGTTAATCCTGAAATAAACCTTGCAGATCCCTTTCAGCCACCTCACTAGTTGAACCAGGAAACTGAACTCTAAAGAGAGGAAGAGTCTGACAAAGGTTGTAGATAAAAGTTATTTATGCCTTTTAAATGTAAATTTGATACTTAAGCTCTAATTTGAAATAAAACAGACTATTTTTTTTTCCCAAGGAAGTGAATAAGAGGAAAATGAGAAAATTTAGAAACCATATGGCTTGGATAGAAAAGAATGTAGAGAAATTTATGGATATAGTGGAATGGAGGCATAAGAGAGTAGAACAAGGAATGATACTTAAAGAAATTTACCAGAAAAAATATTAAGGAGCTAATGAAAAGCTGAAAGTCTAAGTGGTTAACCATCAGGAACTAGAAGGCTGATTTTAGAGATTATATAACCTGAACAGTCTGGGATCCAAAGATAAAGAGCTATTCTAGGCATAAGGAAGAGAAACCTTAAAATAAAAGATTAATAAGGATAATTTGAAAGACTAATTTGAGTGAGATTTTGATCAAATAATATCAGAAAGTAGGACTTGGGCAACTTTAAGGTCTTGTCAACAATACTAATATATACTGTTTCGTACAATGTATTTATTTCTATTATGTGTAGAAATTAATTATGCACCCAATTGCCTTTGTGGCTGGTGGATCTTATAAGATCTTCTCAAGAGTAAGAGCTATGATAAAATATCATGAAAATATTCAATAACTATTATTAGACCCCCTTATATATTACAAACTACTACTGAGTATCTCAAAGTACATAAGCAAAGTTGGGTGAATTTACAGTCTCTGACATACTTTACAGCTTTTAGCAATATGCACCTCATAAAAATATTTCTCAGAGTATAGAGTTTGCTTTCTTCTCAACGTTGTAATTTTAGGAATTTGGGGTTGAAGCCCAAGTTACCATGTAGATGAGGTTTCTAATTAGTTATTAGACATCATTTATTTTATACATAAAAGCAAAAAGGAAATTATTGTAACAAATAAGATAGCATCACGCCACACTGCAAGGAATAAAAAGTTTTTTTTAAAGCAAGAATGTCATCTATTATAACTATGTTAAAATTTCTACATCACATCAGGAAAACAAGGCAAAGAAGACCAGAGATATGAAGATGAATTATTCAGATCTACCAAGTGTCACTCAAGCTGTTCTGTTTTGAAGATTCACTCATTAATTTATTCCTTTATATAGTCTTATTAAATAGCTACAAGGTACTTGATTGTACAAAATAGCAGGACAATGTGTTTAGTCTTAAAAAAGCTAGAAGTCTGGCAGTAAAATCTCTCTTCACAATCTCTGTTGCAATGCTGTTGCAGTGCTTGCAAGGAGCACAAAGGAGGAAGAAATGTGAGACCCATCTCATAAAAGAAATGATGCCTAGAGTAGGACCAAAGAGAAAACTAGAATTGTTTAAGGCACAGACTGGCAAATGGCTATAATGGATTACAGTGTATACAAAGTCATTGAGGCATTGTAGTATGTTTCAAATTCATATATGAAAGTTTAATATGAGATATATGCCATTAAAATTAGTATGAGGAGCTAATGTTCAGTAATAGAATTTTAAAAATGATATACACTTATTAAAATATTAAATACCTGTACTATATTATATACTCTAAGAAATTAAATTCCAGGTAGATAAACAGAATAAAAAAAGAATAAACAGTACTATATATAATATTGAGATAAGGCAAATAATAACCAAATGCATGCATTATTGGATCAAATATAATTTTTACACATTGAAGTATTGATATAGCAGGCTATATTCAAATTTAAGCCAATGTCACACACACACACACACACACACACACACACACACAGAGAAAGAGAGAGAGAGAGAGAGAGAGCAGAATACCCTAAGTAAGACAGCATAAGGAAAGAATATAAGAAAATAAATTATCTAGAATTTTTAAAGACTGTATTTGAATACACGCATATTCAAACTTAATAGAAAAAATAGTTTAGTTTAAAAATAGAAAAAATAGGGCTGGGAAGGTGGCTCAGTGGTAAAGTGCTTGTCTTGTATGCATGAGGCCCTGGGTTCAATTCCTCAGCACCACATAAGCGAAAAAGCTGGAAGTGGCGCTGTGGCTCAAGTGGTAGAGTGCTCGCCTTGAGTTGACGAGCTGAAGGACAGTGCCCAGGCCCAGAGTTCAGGCCCCACAAACCAGCCAAAAAACAACAACAACAACAAAAATAATAATAAAAAAACAAAAAAATAAAATAAATAAAATAAAATAAAAAAAGTAAAAAAAATAGAAAAAATAGGTAATTCACAGATAAGGGAAGAAAAATATTTTTCCTTAAGTACATAAAAATCTGCCTAGCTGACTTTCTGACACAATAAAGCCAAAATTAGATGTAATTTCAGACTTACCAGTTTGACAAAAATATTAAATGTTTGGTAACAACAGGTTAAAGCAAGATAGAATGGTGGGACTCTCATATACTGTAGTGCAATAAAAGTTATTTTGAGTCCAATGTAGCAATATCTAGCACATGTGAAAATATGTTTCTTTTATCTCATCTACTTTATCCCTTAAGTTAGAGTACAATAAACTCAAGTTAATGTAGATCATAGTATTTGTGTGAAGGTTAAAAGTAAGCCAGAAAGCAAACAAGAAAGAAAGAAAGGAAGGAAAGAAGGAAGGAAGGAAGGAAGGAAGACAGAAAGAAAGAAGAAAGAAAGAAAGAAAGAAAGAAAGAAAGAAAGAAAGAAAGAAAGAAAGAAAGAAAGAAAGAAAAAGAAAGACCCAGTAATCCTTGGTATTTGAGAGGTGGAGATGAGAAGAATTTTTAAGGACAGCCTGGGCAAAATGTTAGTGAGACTCTTATCTCAACAAATGAGGCATAAAGGTACAATCTGTACCCTTTATCTATTCCTCCATTAGGAGGATCATGGTCCAAGGCAGGCCCTGAGCAACAACAACAACAACAAACAATAAAACACCAAAACACGTGAAACTTTATCTGGAAAATAACTATAGCAAAAGCAACTGGTTGGCTCATGTGATAGAATATGTATCTAGGGTCTATCTAGGACCTTTATGAGGTCCTTAGTTTAAACCTTAGTAATGCTAGAGACAAAGAGAAACAAATGAGCAAAGATAAGAAAACTCAGCCTGTGAATATCAATGTAATTAAATCTTTAAAATATAATAGTAACTAAAAACTTAAGTTCCACATTGATGAACTATAGATAATGTGACAAAAGATACAAAATAATATTTAAAAATACAAAAACATGCATGGCTGAAACTAATAAATACCAAACTCATGATCTTGTCATTTCTGCAATACTTTCTCAAAAAATATGAATCATGAGAGGCATCTCTATCCCTAGTAAGCATTCCACCACAGTTTTCTATTTGTTCTACATATGACATAATATTAAACCACAGTTTCAATTTTTTATGAAGCTCAGAAACCATTCAAAGAAAAATTCCACCCCCCCCAACAAACTATGAGATTTACAAGAGTCCTACAATTAGAAGAAATTAAAGGGCTAAATGTATCATGGAGATGATATACTCTTCTTTTTCTCTTACCTTTTCTCTCCTTTTTCTTTCTCTTTTTCTTTTCTTTTGTTTTTAAGTGCTAGAGCTCAAATTCAAGACAAATACTTTTCCATGGAGCTCACTCAGTGATAATTCATATAAGCAAATTTTGTCTAAAGACCAATTGGTGTATATATACATATATATGTATTTATATAGTATGTATGTATATATAGATAGATAGATATGCATGAATCAGTGTTTGGATCGTATTTTAACAGGACAAGAAGCTACCAGAGGTTAGGAATAGATTGATGTTTATTATAATTTATGATCATGAAACACACATACAAAATGAGAGAGAGAGAGAGAGATTACACAGAGAGGCAGAAACAGAGGGATAGATGGATGGTAAATCACTTCTACAACCTAGTTTCCAATAAACTATCTATTAGTGAGGGACTGTAAAGTCTTGGAAGAATGAGTGGGAGCAGAAATACCTCTCTAGACAATTTTGTAAATTGCAAAGTGGTATAAGACATACTGAATGAGAATACCCTCTATGGCTCACAAATGTCTATGATAAAATTCTAGCATATTGTACTGAGTAGGTTAGAAGTTTTCCCTGTAGAAAAAGGGCAATCTCAAATTCTAATCTTAAGTTCATTGACTATAAGGAAGGATAATAATAGTAACATCCCAATGGACAGTTGTACAGATTAAATGAGGAAATCTTTACGTCATGTAGTATTGGACCTGTCTTACAGTAAGATTGGGATAATGTTGCCTATTAGTTGTATGAATTTAGACAAGTTACACAAACACTCCCAAATACAGTACTTATTTTCCAGGATTGTTGTGAATATTAAGCAATTTTAAGTATGGTTGGCAAGTAATAAGCATTCAGTAAATATTATGCATATGTAATCATCATTTTACATTTAACTATAAATATCATTATAGTAATTAAATATGATGGATTTTTTCTAATCATTACCCAAAGAAGGTAACATTATAAAAAATGAAGAATTACTTTTATGAGACCATATGGGAAATCCTATGAAAAAAATCTCAAAAATTATCTGTTAAATTTGTTTTACTTGAGTTTATATCAAATCTGTTCCACAATGAACACTATCAACCGAAACTCTATTGTGAACATTTCAGCAATGTGAATGTGTGAATGTTTCATCAGAACAAAATGACACTTGGACCTACTGAATATGCTTGAACAATAGCACTGATGATGAAATAGAGTCACAAAGGAAAGAGGAAAAGAGGTCACTGGGAGGCTTTGATGTTTGTTAATCCAGTCCAGGCTGTAAAGAACTCAGAAAGCCATATCTGTCTAAGCTCACCAAACCCAGCCAGGATTGCTTGGAGCGATGCCTTAATTACGTTCTGATTAGAAAGTCATTGCCTAGAAACAGACTCCAAATTAAGTCATTTTTGTTCTGCAGCAAGTTCCTCTAGTACTGTTATGTACAATGTGTATAAATCATGGAAGAAGAGATAGTCTGTTCTGGAAGTTGCTAAGATGCCTCATCTTTCTTGTCTTACTCAAAGAGAGAGTTCTTTTCAAATAAGATTATATATGTTGAATAAAAGTTAGAGTTGGCAGTCACACAGCTTCTCAAAGGCCCATCAGGATCAGAATTGGGAGGTCATCAGCAAATATACTTTCAATCAGGACCAGCTTCACTGACATGATCAGTCAATGCAGTAGTGCAGGAGATAAAAGAATCCTAGATGTGTCTGTGCAGGCTGGCTTAAATCTTCAATCTTCAGATCTCAGTTTTCTGAGAAGCTAGACATATAGGCATGAGCACACTGGTGCCTGGCTAATGTCTGAATCATCTTTCACATTTTATCCTCAATGTGTTTCTCTTTTATTCCTTTCTTTTTTTTAAACCTTTGTGGTCCTGGGTTTTGAACTCAGGACAGCAAGTTTGCTTGGCATGGGTGCTAGTGCTGAGCCTGACCTCAAGCCCTGTCCATAAGTCTCTCTGTTTCTGTTGAGCTTGATCTCAGCTAGATACTTATTTTACAGTGTCAGCTTCCTAGTGTTCTGATGACCCTCCATTTTGGCAAGTGCAGCAATGTGTTCCAAAAATCACAGTCTACTTAGTTACTTTATTTTATTTTATTTTTTTTTGGGTCTGGTCGTGGGGCCTGAACTCTGGGCTGAGGTGCTGTCCCTCAGCTCTTCAACTCAAGGCTAGCGCTCTATCACTTGAGCCACAGCGCCACTTCTGGCTTTTTTCTTATGTTGTGCTGAGGAATTGAACCCAGGGCCTCATGCATGCAAGGCAAGAGCTCTACCACTGAGCCACCTTCCCAGCCAGTTACTTTATTTTATACAAGACTTCTTAGTTATCTAATAAATTACATTGTCTCTACTTACAATACGCATTCCTAATCAAACCACCTTTGTTCTCCTTCACTTTTTTAGTTCTCTCGGCAGATTTGAAAAACAATATAGTATTGAGTCCCATATTTAATTCAACTCCTCTGAAATTTCCTATAGTAATATAAGTAATCTATCTAAAATAGAAATCCAAATTCCTCTTACTTGTGTCTCAAATGGTTTTGTTCCTGCAAAGTAAAAATATAAAATTCTTTGTTTTTCAGTACATGTCTACCATAGATGGTCCTTGACTGGCAACTTAATTATTTGTATACAAGAAACAGTGGAAAAGTAAAATAATTATTACTATTTTTACCTGTCTATAGCCTTGTTGTGGTTGACTCGTTCAGACTTGAATTCATTGGGATTTTTGACTGATGATCCTGCTTCTACAGGTACCAGCGGCTACCCTGCATTTATCTTTCATAGAAGTGACAGCTGTGTAAGACTGGGAACAAAAACAAAATAGACAAGACCTTTTAAGCTCTAGAACTCAGAACTGACATATTGTCACTACCATGTTCTTCTGGTCAAAGTAAGTCACATAGCTAAATGCAAAGTTGAAGAAATATACTATTCTGCTTTGGAGAAGGAGCCACAACACCACGTGAACTAGACCCCCGCACATAGGAGAAAGCCATGATTGTGACCAGTAAGAAAGGCCACTACATATTTGGATCCAGTTTCCTCACTTCTTCCTTTTCTCACTTGGCTTCCAGGCCTACATTCAGTCATTGCACTGCCGAGTTCATTCCACTAAGGATACTCTCACCAGCTTACCACCTAGCTGTCTTCATTTCATTCAGCTCACTGAGTGCTAATATATTCCATCTTCAAAATTTGCCATAACCTGAAAGTAGCAAGTTGTGTGACTATTTGCCCACTGCCTGCTTTTTTTTGTAAATAAAGTTTTATTTGAATACAATTATGCTCATTCATTTGATTGAAACGTCTTTGTTTATAGTGACAGACAAGAGAAATTATGTCAAAGACTAAGCACATTGATTAAAGTATATATTAGCTCATCCTTTCCAGAAAAAGTTTACAAGCTTGTACTCCATCCATTATTATTCCTTATTTTTCCTATTGATGCTTTGTTGCTTCTTAAGTTTTTCTAGGAAGGTTTTTTTTTCATGCTTGCTGTTGAATTATTAATCCTAGAAATGTGCTAGATATTCAGAGTTCTGTCCTCATTTTCTTTAGTTCTTTGTGCAGATGTTACATTCCCAGTGAGCCTCCCCTGAAAACCCTAGTATGCCCCTAGATCTCTTTTCCTGCCTCACACATTTCTTTTTTAATATATATTTAAACATTTAATATATATTTAATCTATTTTTATTGTAAAGATACTGTACAAAGGGGTTACAGTTACATGAGTAAGGTAATGAGTACATTTCCTATCAAGCATTGTTACCTCCTCCTTTGATTTCCCCTACCATCCCTTCCCTCCTCACTTCCCCAACTCCTCCCTCCCTCCCTCTCAAAAAAGTATAAAGTTCCTTTTCATCGTAGTGTCTTGTACATCTCATTGTTACAATGGGTCAACCTGTGTCCTATTTCAGCATTTTGTTATTTCCCTTCCCCTCCCCAAGTTAGAAAATTGTATATACAAGATGCAGGACACTGGAATCAAATACAGTGAAAACAGAGGTTATACCATGGGGGAAGAACATGCAAAACAAAAACAAAATCCCACAGTGCATTATAAGTACTTAAAAACAACAACAACAAAGATAAAACCTCTTGTTTTTATTGCCTTCTTCCACACCACCTAACACTTTCAACAGTTTATTGCTTATTGTCTGACTTCTTTTGCCCTGTATAAACTCTCAGTAGAAGAGGCCATCTGAAATGTTTACTTGATCCAGTGACTGCTGTATAAGATGTCCCACATGAATGTTTTTGATGAATGACAATAGTAAAACAAAACTCACTGTGGGGATGTGGAATAATAGGAGTTAGAAATTTGAATCTAAATACGGTCCTAGACTTTGCATTTGGCCATGTGACTTACATTGACCAGTAGAGCATAGTAGTGACAATATGCAACTAATAATAGTGTGGATGAGGGAAGCAAAAGTTAGTAAGTGAGTCAGTCTGATTAAAGTACTGTTTATGCATGTGTGAAATCACAATGAAATTCCTTTGAACAAGTAGCATATACTAACATAAAATGAATGACAGGAAAGTATAAGAAATCCTGTCTGTGAGTGTGTACTAATGAAGAGGAAGGGTGAGTAGAGAGGGTGATGGAAGATAAATGTGGTCCAAAAAATTTAATGTACATTTCTGAAAATGTCATAATGAGTGAACTGAGATTGGCCTGGGAAAAGCTAGAGGGAAGGTGGCAGAGAGAGAGGGAGGCTGCATCTATCAGGTATATTGGATGAATATATGGATATTTGTACAATAATTCATGCTAATAAAAAGTGGAGAAATAATTTTTAAAAGTTTTGGATGGTTAGACAAATAAAATTTTAAAAACTTAAATTTAAATTCCAAGATTTTGTGGGTCAACTGGATGATAAGAAGACATCTGATAATTCAATGCTTCAGGGATCATTGAGCAAAGTTCTACATGATGCCCACTTCATGCCTATTTTCATGTAATGAAGTTTCTTTGTCATAGAACAGATGAGTCTAATAGCTTACAGGCCAGACATGTCAAGGTTGTTGTGACCTTTTTTGAAAGGCCTGTTGTCTATCAACATCAAGAGAGATTAAAAAAAATTGTGTAAAGCCCCTCAAATTAGACATCCTGCTTATTAGTTCTTTTCACTAAGCATGTTTCAGGAAATCGGGAGAAACTTCCTTTTGCATTCCAAACACAGTAAAAGGAAATTTGAATTGAATTTCACCTTGGACTCCAAATTTGTGCCTCCAGGGAAATAAAAACAAAAAGTGGATTAGGACAGAATGCATTCATCCAACTACTAGGATAAATGAATCCTGACAATAGCTTTGGCATCTCCTTTGTTACCTATTTTCTGATTCTCAGCAAGATAAAGGCTAACCGTGTAGAGAGGACCAGTTCGGGGAATACTTAGCTTCACCCAGGTGATTGTGGGTAAGGGGATTGTTCACATGCATATGGGGAGGCTGTAGTATGGGCATTTCTCAGGGGAGGGGAACTTCATCACATGGATATCTTGTGTAATCTGCCCATTCCTCAAGGTAAGCCAAGGAGAACATAATATATATATATATATATATATATATATATATATATATATATATATACATACTCACACACACATACATACATACATTCCTGTCATACAGTCTAGTAGAGCAAATAGCTATTGGGTTGGGAATTAGACAACAGTCATGTTCTTATAATGTGCTATAACAGATGCTGCCAGTAACCCTTGCCCTTAACACTGAAAGGTATATCAATGCAACTTCCAAACACCAGTCCCTGCTCTTCTTTGCCTGAAGGGTTTCTCTTGCTTCTAGAGTTGGCTTGGTTACCAGCACAGGGGATTTAGCAATCCCCAGGAGCAACCCTTAACTAATGACTGCCACAAGTTATTGAACACCCCAGCCCCTGCCCCCATCCAGTAGTTTAACTCTGGAATGACTGTTTTACATGAACTATCAGAATCTTTCCAATGAGATCAAGCAATATAACCCTACAGTCATGACTGGTTTCAGAATGTAACTGATATTGTTCTTTTGCTTTTACTTCTTTTTTTTGCTTCTCCCCACACTCACCAACAATGGTGTAATGATACTTTCTTTTAACCTTCTAAATGAATAATTATATTCAAATCATGTTATCCAGTTGCCTTCCAGATAAATCCAAACTAAGAAACATGCTTGCCTAGCCATTTCATACTTGAGTTTTGTAATCTAACATAAATGTGTGTGATGATCTCATTTTTGTTTCAGATATTATGGAAAAAAGTTCACCTTAAAAGGCCTTATTTCCTTTTTTAAACAATTCATTGTAAAGGTGGGGAGTTACAACAGTAAGATAATGAGCACATTTTTTTTTTTTTGGGTCCGGTTGTGGGGCCTGAACTCTGGGCCTGGGCGCTGTCCCTCAGCTCTTCAGCTCAAGGCTAGTGCTCTACCACTTGAGCCATAGCGCCACTTCTGGCATTTTTTCTTTTTGCTTATGTGGTGCTGAGGAATCAAACCCAGAGCTTCATGCATGCAAGGCAAGCGCTCCACCACTGAGCCACCTTCCCAGCCCCTAATGAGTATATTTTTAAAATTTAATTTTATTGTCAAGGTGATGTACAGAGGGGTTACAGTGACATATGTAAGGTAGTGGCCATATTTCTTGTTGAATCTGTTACCCTCTCCCTCATTTTTCTCCCACTTTCCTTCCCTCCCAGTCCTCCCCTACAAGTTGTACAGTTCATTTCCGGCATATTTTCTTGTGAATATTGATGTTACGTTGGTTCTCCCTTTGGCCTTTGTCTCACCATTTTGTTGTTCCCCTTCCCTTTCCTAATTCAGGTAAGTGTATATGCAAGACCCAGAATACCAAAATCAAATACAGTGACAATAGGGGCTAAACCACAGGGGGAAAATACAAAAGGAAAAAAGAAGTCACACAGTATATTAAAATAACAACAAAGAAAAACCTCTTGTTTCCATATCTTGGTGTTCATTTCACTTAGTATCTTCTTGTATGGTCATATATACATAGCTATTGAATGATTCTGTCCATCTGCTAGGACTATCCTACACATATACTAATTATTACAAATGAAGGAATCCATAGGATCTTTGTTTCTTTGGGTCTGGCTTCCTTTATTTAATATGATTTTTTCCAAATCTTTCCATTTTCTTGCAAATGGGGTAATGCCATTCTTTCTGATGGAAGCACAGAATTCCATTGTGTGTGTGTGTGTGTGTGTGAGTGTGTGTGTGCGTGTGTGTGTATACTACATGTTCTTCATCCATTCTTACTGAGGTGCATCTGGGTTAATTCTAAGTACATTTTTCCATATACATATTTTTTATTGTAAAAGTACTGTACAGAAGGTTTATAGTTACATGACTAGGGTAATGAGTACGTTTCCTAGTGAGCATTGTTACCTCCTCCTTTGTTTTTCCCTTACCATCCTTTCTTTCCCCACCTCCTCAACTCTTCCCACCCAAGTTCTTTTTCAACATAGTGTTTTGTACATCTCATTGTTACGAGTCAGCCTGTATCCTTATTTAAGCATCTAGGTACATTTTTCAAAAAAACAACAGTTACCTCTCCCTCATTTTCTATTGTTTAACACTACCAATTCCCTTTGCTCTCCCCCTAGGTGGTAAAGTTCATTTCCAAACTATTTTTGGAGTATATTGAAACTTTGGGGGAACATCTAACATTCACCTTTCTAGTAATTTTCTTTTTCTTGTCAGCAATGGTTATTTTCCTTGTGACTTTAAGGAATGACCAAAATATTCTTGGTGAAATATTTTTAAATCTATCAGTTCTTCTATGAAGTCCATGTCCTTTATTTGACCAATAACTCCTTACATATTATAAGTGTAGTGAAGTAACTTTTCTGAGTTTTCACAGGTAACTGGCTTTGCAACTGAAATCATAAATTCAATTCAGATAATACTTTAAAATTAATATTTTATGGTGATTATAAAATTAATATTCTATCATGGCTATTCAAGTACTTTAAATCCTCTCTCTTAATCTTTTCAAGTGTTGCCTGTTTGACCAGATTTTTACTGTGTATATTTCTGATAGGGGAAATTCAGAAGAATATGAACAGGATGGTACTATCTCCGTAACGTAGAGCAATCTCTTCCTTGTGACTTCCATTACCTGAATAACCAGGCTTGTTCTTTCCAGGGTAGAAGAAGTGTCCTGACTTTCTCTCTGTGCCAGTATCTGTGGCCACCAGCTGCCAGGGCGGGCACTGTCGCCAAGCTGTAACAGAACTAATGATTTGCCTCCTGAGACTGGGGAGAGACTCCTCTTGCCACCCTGGAGAAGTGCGGATGGTAGGTATGCTGGTACATTGTAGTCCTTCCCTGCAACATGCTTGCTGTCTGTGCTTCTCCACATACTCCAGCCCACAGACAGGCTTTCAATCTGAGGCAGGGTTCACCCATAAGGGTAGTTGTGCCCCTTCCTGCATTCAGGAAGCCTGCACAGCTGTGATGTGTCCTCATCTTGTAACAACCCCCAGGTTGCCTTGGCCTCCTGCAGGGGCCAAGGGTGAGCATCATTCAGAGAAGCTCATCACTGTCATGTCTGCCTCATCAGGAGCCTCAGACACTTCCGCACTTGTGGTTGACCTCCCCAAGCTCATGAAGCTTCTGGTATCCCAGAGGGCTGGTTCATACAATCTGGAAGTGTCATTATCAGGGCTGTTGAATTAAAAACAGTTTTCGGTTGACAACACTTTAGATAAAAGGTATAGCAGAAGTATTTTTACCCATTCTAGATACTGGACATCCAAGTAAGGGGAAAAGAAAAAAAAAACAGAAACAAAAAATGCTTAATGATTTTTCTAGAATGACTTAGATCTGGAAAAACAAAACAAAAAAAGCTAGTTCTTCATTTCATCTTACCTGTATATCTTATCTTTCCTGTGCCGGTTTATGTTTGCCTTTTCCTCAGTCTAAGCGTGAGATATGCACTATGGTCCTTCCAAACAACAATTCATCTAGGGCCATGGATGCTGCATACATCAGTGAGGCTTTTAAGTGTTTCATGCATTGTGTGGCCCAAATGTGGCTACATTAGAAAAAAGAAATCCCAATCAGTGAAATTTACATATGGAATTTCTTTGAATAGCAAGCCTCCTTTCATATGTTCCAACATCCCAATCAATGCCACCCCAAAGCAAGAGGTTTCTCTCATTGCTATATATTTTTATTTCCCTCCAAGTATCAATGCCACATCAACTGTTAATCTGCAAACCCTCATTTAATGTCAGCTTGCTCACAGTTATGAAAATTCAGGTAATGTATTCCTGTTACTAATTGTATTTGAGAAAGTGTTATTAATTTCATATATCAAGTTCGTAGTGGCCATCTGTTCCCTCCGAACTGCTGTGTCTCCCTCCATCTGCCCTGTTTTTCTTCTGCTAATCGGGTGGCAAGGGCTCAGATGATCGGGAAGTTTCTCTCTGACTTTTGATTTGTCACTCATCATCAAGCCAGCTGTGCATTTGTAACAGACTCCTTCGACGGGTGGTGGTGAATTTAAATCTGTCTGGTTTTCTTTCTTTCTTTTTTTTTTAATAAAACTTTTTTTTTGTCAAAAAATGTTTAAAGGAAGCCAGATTGTATTTTCTACACTGTAAAATGTGCTTTGCTGCCACTAATTTGGCTGCATCTGCATCTCATGAATATAGATGAAGGTACATGGCCAGGATATTATTAGGGACTGCAGCAAGCAGGGAGGAATTTTAAATGTGGAAAGATACCATCGTTTAGATTTCTGAGAACATTAGGACAAACTAACGTGAAACTGCTGACATTTGCTAGCTTTAAGTTCAAGATGAATTTTTGAATCTTAGCCACAAAGATTTTTTTTTCTGTGAATATTTTTGCATGTGTGTGGTTGGGTGGGGGAGAAAGGTTGGGAGAAGGATTCTGGGAAGATATTAAGTCAAAATATTTTCCTATCAAATTTCTTCACCTTTATTCCCATAAATCATGGAATCAGTGTACAGGTCATTTGTTTGAGTTAACATCTCATAGCAGAACAAGTGGAACATAGCAATAGTTGACATCCAAGTAACTTGGATATACTTTGTGAGAGAAAAATGTCAAGTTTCAGACTTTTGTTGTTGTTATGTTTAGCAGCTCTGGTTTTGAACCTAAGGCCTCACACCTAGTAGGCAAATGTTTTACCAGTGAGGTATATCTCCTGCTCAAGCTTAAAATCATCAAAGATGAACTGTGGATATAACTTATTCATTGTTTGTAGTATGTTATATATTTTAGTGTCAATAAAAGCTAAGCACCAAGTACTAAAATATCATTGGCTTCATGCTATGAGAAAATATTCAGCTCATATCCAGTGAACATGTATCGACAATGCCTTTTGATGAGCAGAGTGGAAATAAAAATAATGGCACAATGTCTGTCTTCAAGAAATTTGCAATTTCTAAATCAAAACAACATTGGGATTCCACCTCACCCCAGTTAGAATGGCTGTAATCAAGAACTCTAATAACAACAGGGATGTGACCAGAATGGAACCCTACTGCATTGTTGATGGGAGTGTAAACTCGTTCAACCACTTTGGAAAATAGTATGGAGGTTCCACATAGAGTTCCCCTATGACCTAGCAATCCCACTTTGGGGCATTTACTCAAACAATCACAGACAAGGCCATACTATGGCTACCAGCACAACTATGTTTATCGCAGCATATATGGAACCAACCCAGATGCCCCTCAGTAGATGAATGGATCAAGAAAAGGTGATATATATGTAGATATATATGCTATATATATAGTATATATATATATATATATTATGAATTCTATGCCTCAATCAGAAAGAATGACATTGTCCCATTTATTAGGAAATGGAAAGACTTGGAAAAATTATATTAGGTGAAGTAAGCCAGGCCCAAAGAAACATAGATCTCATGGTTTCCCTTATTTGCAATAACTAGTACATGTGTAGGACAAACAGAAAAGGCCAAAAGCCATGCACATATGACCATATAAGATGATGTTAAGCGAAATAGACCCCAAGATAGGGACACAAGTATCTTTTTTCTTTCTTGCTATTGTTCCTCCCCCATGGCATAACCCCTGATTTCACTGTATTTGATGTCGGTGCCCTCCATCTTGTATATATGTGTCTCTAATTTGGGGAGGGGAAGGAAAAAACAAAATCCTTAAATAAGGATACAGGTTGACCCATTGGAACAATGAGATGTACAAGACCCTATGTTGAAAACCACCTTTACAACTCCAGCAGGGGTGGAGGGGTAGTTGTGGAGGTGGGAGGGAAGGGATGTAGGGGGATAACAATGCTCAATAGGAAATGTACTCATTACCTTGCTCATGTAACTGTAACCCCTCTGTACAGCATTTTTACAATAAAAAAGTACAAAAAAGAAATTTGCAATTTCTTAGCTATATGATAAAGGAAAGAGCTCATTTCAATTTGTAGCTATCACCAGTGAACAACTGAAGAGAAAAATGAACACAAACCTTCACAAAAATGAATATTCTAGGCTGCATTATGTCTAAAACAAAGATTTCTTCTATCTATCATGAATCTAACCAGTTAATAGTATTTACATTGAAAAGCAAAAACTTTTCTGGTTGAACTCAGAGACAGTACAATGAGGTTACTAAGGGTGTGGAGAAGGAGGGGAACTGGTAAAATGTTGATCAAAAGATATACAATGTGAGCTGGGAAGGTGGCTCGGTGGTAGAGTGCTTGCCTTGCAGGCATGAGGCCCTGGGTTTGATTCCTCAGTACCACATATGCAGAAAAAGACAGAAGTGGTGCTGTGGCTCAAGTGGTAGAGTGCTAGCCTTGAACTGGAGAGCTCAGGGACAGAACCAGGCCCATGTTTTTTAGACAGGAAGAATAAATTCAAGAGACTTCTTGTATATAATGATGATGACTATATTGATAACATAGTCTACACATAAAAATTGAGACTAGAATAGTGTTCTCATCACAAAACAATATGTGAGTTATTATGTATGTATATATATGTATATATATGCATATGTATGTGTGTATGTATTACATATATATGTGTACACACACACACACACACACACACACACTCGGTTAGGTCTTTGTAAGTGATGGTTGATTCAACCATGCTACAATGCATACATATATCAAAACATAATTTTGTATATTATAAATACATCGTTTTTCCTTGTCAATTGAACACAAGTGAAATTTTTCCATTTTTCATTTATTTTTATCTTTAAATAGCAGTACAAAGAAATTGCCAGTCAAAACAATGGTATATGAATGCAATGAATCTTGATCAATATCTCTACTTTCATTACTCTGCCCTATCCCTTCTAATGTTACCTCTTTCTTTAATTTTCTTAATTTTATAGAATATTACGTTGAATTTTATAACTGTATTCTCCATTACCATCTTCATTCTTTTTTTGTTGTTGTTGGTCATGGGGCTTGTATTCTGGGCCTGAACGCTGTCTCTCAGCTCTTCAGCTCAAGGCTAGCACTCTACCACATGAGCTACAGCGCCACTTCTGGTTTTCTGAGTGTTTATTGTAGATAAGAGTTTCACGGACTTTCCTGCCCAGGCTGGCTCTGAACCACGATCCTCAGATCTCAGCCTCCTGAGTAGCTAGGATTACAGGTGTGAGCTACCGGTGCCCAGCTCTCTCTTCATTCTTCTACCCCCTCTCCCTTTAGTCACCTCCACATTTGAGTAATGGTGTCTATTTTGTCTATTTTGTTGGACTGGGAGCCTTTCTAAGGACTTCTGTCATTTGAGTTCTCTCCTGAATCCACCATATTTCAGGTAATATATTTGTGTATACTTCCATATCATCCTGAAGTATATATTATATATTTTTGGATTAATTTTTGCTTCCACATATGAGAAAAATATATTCTTTGTCCCTGTAGCCCTGACTTACTCTCAAAGAGTCAACAACCTATTAATAAAAGAGCGAAAGAGCTAAACAGTGACATCTCAGAAAAAGAATTAAAAATGGTATCCAGTCATATGAAGAAATGCTCAATGTCTCTAGCCAAAGAAGGAAATGCAAGTCAAAAATCATAGTGAGAGCCCATCTCCCCCCAGTTAGAATGGCCATCATCAAAAATACATACAATATCATATGTTGGTACAGATGCAGGCAAAAAGAAAATGTGGTACACTGTTAGTGGTATTGTAAATTTATTCAACCTCTCTGGAAAGCAGTACAAAATTTCCTCAGAAAACTAAACATAGAACTACTCTATGATCCAGATATTCCATTCTTGGGCATTTTCCCAAAAACTTACCAACTAGAGTACAGTAAGACCACCAGCATAACAATGTTCATTGCAGCATGAGTCACTATAGCAAAGGCATGGAAGCAGTCCTGATGCTCCTCAGTAGCCAAATGGATTAAAAAAAATGTAGTGGATGTACACAATGGAAATTTACTCACTCATTAGAAAGAATGACCTAGAAAAACCAAGTAAGTCAGGCCAGAGAGACAAAGGATGTATGCTTTCTCTCATATGTGAAAGTTTTCACAAATTTGTTTTTGCTTTATAATCATAACAAGTGAATGTCAGACGACTGTCAACGTTGCTTCAGGGGGAAAAAAGAACTGTTCAAAATGATGTGCTTAAAAGAAAAACATTGAGAATTTACATTTCAAAGTGCAAAGTGTCTGCGCTATAATACCTGTGAAGGGCTGAATCCTCTAAATAGGCATGTTGAAGTTCTAACTGGTGCCTTCTATCAACACTACTCCATTTGGAAACTGGGGCTTTGTAGATATAGTCAAGTGAAGATGAGATCATTCTGGGCAGGAGTACAGTCTGATTCAATGTCACTGGTTCCTTATAAAAAGCAGAGACCCAAAGAAGAGACACAGAATGAATACTGGTTGGCTGAATTGGGGCTGGGCAGTGAAACCACATGACAAGCAACATCCTAGATTGCTGGATGAAGAAGACAAGTTAGGGAGAGGTCCAGAAAAGTCTCCTACAGAGCCTTGCAGGAAAACATAGGTCTACCCAAACCTGCATTGCAGACCTTTGGTTTCTGGAGCTGTTAAGAAACACATTTTTCTTATAAGCCACAGAGTTTGTAATGATTTGTTTCTATAGCCTGAGGAATTGAATTCAATGCCATAATTTCATTTCAGAAACAAAAGCAGTAAGTTTGACTGATTTTTTAAATATATGTTTCATTTCAATTTAAGAAACCTAAAGTCATTCTTAGTGTTACTAAGGAGAGCACCACTGACATTTACATTTGTGAAATGCTTGTCTCCTAAAAATGCCATAAAATCAAGGTAACTGTGGACCTGTAAATATATTTTCTAACTATGATAGCTAGTGATGTGAGGAAAGTAACAGAGGAAATCTCAGATGTAAATTATTTCAGGGAACACCTTCTAGAACCATCTTTTACTGAGAAAATCAAGCTCCTGTTTTATTCTCCAGGCGTTGACTATTTTATCAGAGATGCCATTACCAGATCAGAGTCAAATTCCAATTCCATTGTACTTTCTTTTTACATTATCTATTCATTTATGAAAACTCACGTTGTATGCTTCTGCTTCTCTATTAAAAATATCTAACACCAAATATATGACCTCTTCAAGAATGTTGAGGATTGCCAGTCATACACAGACACTTATCAGTGAGAAACACAATCCAACGGAAAGTATATTCCTTTCTTCTTATTCATGTCAGTTCCTCAACTATTTGTCTTTATGTCCAACAACAAGTCCCAACAATTCTGTGAAGCCCCTGCCCTTTCCCATCACCTAGGCCCTGATGTAGTTGTTTGGCTGCAGTCTATTTTGTGTTGAAGCAATGGAATACCCAAGACTGGTAAAGATCTGTGAAGAAAAAGAATTCATTAGGTTACAGTTCTGGAGGTCCAGGAACATGGTACCAAGGCTAGCATGGCATCTGAAAAGAACCTCATATTATGGTATAGTGGAAAGGTAGAAAGGGTATGTGTGTGTGTGTGTGTGTGTGTGTGTGTGTGTGTGTGTGTGTGTGTGTGTGTGAAGAACACTTGTATAAGGGAGGAAAAAGTACGTAAAATTTGCTTTATAGGGGCTGGGAAGATGGCTCAGTGGTAGAGTGCTTGCCTTGCATGCCTGAGGCCCTGGGTTCGATTCCTCAGTACCACATAAGCAAAAAGAAAAAAGCCTGAAGTGGCACTGTGGCTCAAGTGGTAGAGCAGTAGCCTTGAGCTGAAGAGCTGAGGGACAGCACCCAGGCCCAGAGTTCAGGCCCCACGACTGGACCCAAAAATTTTTTTTTGCTTTATAACAACCTTCTCTTGGGTAACTAATATGCACCATGTTCTAGAGGTAGTACTCCTTCATAAAGGTAAAGCCTTCATGACCACATCACTCTTTAAGGATCCACTACCTTTCAACAAAATTGCTTTAAAGTCCAAGCTTCACCATGAGCATTGGTGGGACCAAACCGTACTCAACACATTTTTTTCCAACTCATTTAGCTCAGCTTTTGATGAACATCTATCTCTGGTAGTTCTAATAATGAGCATCCTTTGAGTTGTCCTAAATGTCAGTCTTTGCATGCAACTCTATGGTTTGAAAAGCAACAGTGTTCATATCACTGAGAGCCTTGTTATGAAAGACGTAGGCCCCTGGATCAGATAAAATATTTCTAACAGGTTCTACAGGTGAACTGAATGAATGTTAAAGAATGAGAAGTGGTACACTATTCTTTTCTCCCACAAAGTTCCAAAGCAATGTGATACTCTACCATTATGTTCAAGGATGCACAATGGCTATTTTTCAGACGTGCCTATTTCCACTTTGATAATAGTATCCTTTTCTTCTATGTAAATGAAAGTTCTTGATACCTGCAGAGCTTAAAGGAAAAGGTGCATAAAGAAAAAGGGTCACAAAAGACTCTGGAACACTGTGTCACAGTATTACTAATGATGCTTTCCTAATAGACTATACTCTTATACCAAACTCTTAGAATATCATTAGTAATATTAATAGAATATTAACATCAGAGAAGGGAAGACCAGGCCCATTTAGTTGATAGTTCTGTTTCCTTTCCCTAGGTAGATAATGAAGTAGATTCACTTTTCCCATGACACTGAGCTGCCTGATATTTTGCTGTGTTACATGACGTGCTTCAGCATGACTAATACATCCCAGCTGGTCTCAACAGCAGGAAAATGTGTCGTGGGGGGAAGGGGGTGACATGGTTAGAAGTTACGCATGTGCAGGCAGAGGAGGATCTGTTGTGTCTGTGATTAGAATTGGGGGTGGGAACTCTGGCAGGGGGTGGGTAGTAAGGAGAAAGAATGAATGAAAAGGGGGAATATGAGCAAACCCCAGGAGTTCTGGGGCGTTGAAAATTTTCAAGCTGTCATTTACCTTTGCAAAGTTGTGGTTGGTGACTGTGTTTACAGGCTGTGGGTCTGTAAACAGCACATGTGCAAACCGTTAACTATTGTTTTGAAAATGACGGTATGGCCAATAAATTCGACTTCAGTGTTTAAGCGTGAACCAGATGACGCTATGTTTTATTTAAAACTGGGCATGTATCATACAGGGTGGAAACTTGTACCTCTCAAACACTTTTATATTGTGTAGTGTGCCATATGTTGCCTGCTTTCAGGTTTTTAAGTGATTGCCTACTGCCTAAAGGTAACTTGTCTCAAGATTATAAACCACATTATGCTTGAGGGCAGAAATGAACCCATTAATTTAACAGCACACTAATGGGATTGGTATAAAGGTGTTAATTCTATTCAATATTCTTCAAGGATTATGTGGAATGATAATTTGATAAGAAAGAAAAGGGGTAGAGAGTTCATATATAAGCTATAGGACCATACAAAAGAGATTTGCCAATCTATTTTTGTTGTCTAAAGAGTTAATTAAGAACCCAAACTCAGAAACTAAAGTCAATTCTAACTTAAAAATTAGCATAAAATCTTATATTATGAAGCAAAAAAACCTCATCTTAAAACTTGGAAAATAAACCATTTTCTTAATCATTTTTTTTCTCCAGGAAAACAAACATGCACACCAACATTTGCTTATTGTTTTTTTTTTCCTGGATATATATGTTCAAGAAAGTGGTTGGAAGCATATAGTAGCTGAACCATTGATTTGCATAAGATTAATAATAGTCATTGAATTAAGAAATGATTGCAGAACTCTCACATTGTTTTTAAAAATAAATATCTGTTATTTAGGTGAAGAGAGTGGCATCTTGCTTTGAAATGACATTAGTTAGTTAAATGCAATTAACCTGTGTTGTCCTTGACCCTTTGGAATGTGAGACTTCATTCTATGTCATAAAGATGCAGACTGAGAAGTGAGAAGAATGCGTGGGTGAAATCTGCTTCATGATTTGATAAAGGTACCACAAATTTCCTCCCTCCCTCCCTCCCTCCCTCCCTCCCTTCCCTCCTTCCTTCCTTCCTTGCTTCCTTCCTTCCTTCTTTTCTTCCTTTCTTTTTAGGGAAGTGTTTCTCTTGTATTTGGGACTCTAATTTCTATACTCCTACATGATAGTTCATCCTGTTTATTCTTTACATCCTAAAAGAAGTAAGGAAGGTAAAATGTATTTGACATCACTAGACATTGTAACTTTGACCCTGAAATTCCTGCTCTGATGAGCTGGGCATTGGCTCCCTGTCACACTTCCTCTTCCCCAAGTCCTCATCTAAAATACCATTACCACTTAATTCATTAATGCTAGTATCCATGCTAAACTAATATATTCCTGTTTAAAAAAAGTGTCCGTTTATAACAGGATTTCTTATCAAGTAATAACTATCTAGGTTTATTTCTAAATCTCCTTCTTGTTAGCATTAAAAAAAAATCGAGCCCTGACAGATTAGGTTACTCCCTAGGCAGGGTTCAGTCCAGCTCTCCTTTGTGTTTGGCTCTGTTCTTTTCTAAGATGTGATCAGCAGTCGGCCTTTGGAAGCCCAGGAGGGAAGAGATTAAGTTCTCCTCAGCTGGCCACCCGAGGGTGTGGTTCTTTAACATTTTGGCTAACAGATGGTGAGAAACCAACAGGTGCGCCCAGATCACTGCACCAAGCTTTTTACATCTGCTGGGTGTACAAACAGTAAGCTTGCTGCCACTTCCCCCACACCAGCTGGGGCCTTGGCTGCTACAAAGCCTGGCCAAGGCAAGGTGCAGAGAGATGGGGGCCGATGACCTTCCACTATTGACCTCCATATAGGATGGGCTGTGGAGGAAAAGCAGGACAAGAATGCTTTGATCTGACTATTACTCAGTGGAAGAAGAAAACCAAGGGGACAGACCCAGAGGTGAAGTGAGGAAGCGGCCAGCTGTTTTGGTTAATATAGCTCACTTTGCAGGATTTGACAGCTTCTCTCATTAGGGTCCAAGATGTTCACTTTTAGCAAGTTTATTGCCATGCTGGAAGATTATTGTCAGATGAACACTATTGAAAAGAGGCAACCCAGACACAAAAGTCAGAGGACAATTCAGTCTGTGACAACCAAACTTTAGTACTCATTTACTATGTACGAGGCCTGCCTGAACCATTCCACCGCATCCTTAAAGTGAAACTTTCATGGGAAAAACTGTTGTCCCTCCCATTTTCCAGTAGTGATATCAAAGTGAAGAGATGTTAAGTGACTTACAATTGTGAAAGCACAGAGCCAGTCCTTAACAGATTTGCCACTTACTCAAATTCAGGGTTACAGAAAGGCTAGTGTGTGACCAGCACAGGCCTGTGAGCAAACTAATGAAAGCTAACTCTCAACACTGCACTCATCAGCTATGCCGGACAACCATGGTGGACTGACATTGGACATCTATTTACTTGAAGTAGCAGAGATGGGAAAAATGTGCTTGAGGTTACTAGGCATTGTGGCTTCATTTGCAAGAGGTTGTAGTTTTTAGATATTTGCTCTTTTTTTGTCTGATTTTCTGTTTCCTTACCAAACTTGGTGGTATATGGCTATACTTTTAGCACTTAGGAGGTTGGAATTACAAGCAATAGGAGTTTGAGGCCAGCCTAGACTACTTAAGTGAGAATTTCTCCCAAAACAGAACAGAGCTAAAGCAAAGCAAAACCAAATAAACCAAACCAAAAACCTACATTCTTATTCTTTATTTTTAGTTTAATTTTGTCAAGGTCATAGACAGAGAGGTTACAGTTACATACATAAGCTAATGAGTACATTTCTTGTTGAACTTGGTATCCCCTCTCCCATTTTTCTGCCATTTTCCCTCCCTCTTTATCCTCCCCCCCAAGTTGTACAGTTCATTTCCAACATATTGTCTTGTGAGTATCAATGTTGCATTGGTTTGCCTTTTGCCCTTTGTCTCACTACTTTGTTGTTCTTCCCTTCTCTAATTCAGATAAATGTATACACACTACCCGGGGAACCAAAATCAAATACAGTGACAACAGGGGATACATCAAGAGAAAAGCACACACACACACAAAATCAAATCACATATTACATTATAAACAACAACAACAAAGAAAATCCACACCTTACAGATGATGACTATCACTCACAAACCTCTCTCCTGGCCTATAACTGTGGAGTACCAAGCAGGCACTGCTTCCTGATTTTATACCATCAATTGAATCCATTTTTTCTATAGTAGATTGTCTTAGTGCCACTCCTTTGTATTTCTGGGTCATCTCCAAAAGATTTGGGGAAGCAGTTTAGTAAGCGGTCTGCCATTTCCAGCCTCAATCTTGAGTATGGGACCACAGCATTTGTTGAATGGGGAGAACACAATAGGACTGTATAATCATGCCAGGGATTCATGAGTACATTACTCTCTCACCTGAATAATCTAAACAATGTGAAATAAGAGGAGAAAATGCCACAAGGTGAGTTGTCATGAAAAGAAGAGTGACTTAGAGGAGCATAGCTCAGAAACTTAGGGGGTAACTAAAGTTAAAAAAATAGATTATACCTCAAGAATGAATGGCATTACTAAGTCAGATCAGAGCCAAGTTCTTTCAACTGAAATAGCCCCAAACTCCTAATATAATTCCAGCCACAACTGGAAGAACGTGAGCCATTGATTTGCATTCTTTGGGTCATAATTTGCTGAGGGATTGCAGAAAGCCTGATCAGAGATTTGGAATGCAACCTATGACATGTTAAGAATATGTGGCTCTCAGTGTCATCCCCCCATAGTCTCAGCCATCCAATATCATCCCATTGCATTTTACTTTAGAGTGGCTCACCACCCGTATGAGTGTGGGGCTCTTGTCTAGCACCTGGCAGGGTGCAACTTTCATAGTTTTAAAAAAGAACGTCTTTCCACCCTAGATATTTAATTCTCATAGATAGGATGTTAAACAGCAAACACACTGGCAAGCTATGTTAGTTTGCCACAGCCAGTATCTACTGTTCAGGGTCACTAGAAGTATGGCTGTTGGTAGTTAAGAGATGAATACTAGTAAAAAGAATGGCTTTATTCAATAAGAAAGTATTTGCTGAGTAAGATATTGCTGACTTTTTTTCCTGACTATTTTCCCTTGAAAGGACTAAGGACTTGAAGATAATCCTTTCACTAATTCACAAAATGAGTTATGATAGAGGTCAAGAAATGTGAATGTGAATATTCCTTTAGCACAGCCCGGCTATTAATATGTACATTTGTAATTTCACTTTCACATCATAAATCCCATACATTGTGTCCACAATTATTTGTGCATATTCACAGGTTGAATCTAGATTTAAAAAGCAAATACAATATGACACAATTGTAAAAGTGAGACTGTGGAAGAAGGCAACAATGGGAGAGGGGTGGAGGCAAGAAGAGGGTCATGAGGATGGATAGGATCAAAGTCTATACGATAGATATATAAGAATAGCATTGAGAAACCCATAGAAAACTGTTAATAAGGGGAGAGAGGAAGTTAACAGCAAGGATGAATTTGATCAAAGTAAATTCCACACACTTATAGAAATATCACAATGAAACTCCCTTGCACAATTAATTTATACTAATAAAAGATGAGAAAGGTTATTCAATTACAGATGATACAGGTGCGAATGATGGTTGTACATTCTCACTTTTATTCCTGGACTCCTGGGACCCGGATGTGTAAGTTGGGAACACGACCCTCCCGTTGGGAACATGACCCTTCCTTCAATGGTGGCCTTGTCCTCAGAGCCTTAGATTAAGTGGGATGGTTTGACACTTGAATGTTGACAGCTGCTTTTATAGCCTGGTGGGCATTGCCTGTGCAGTAGAATGGAAAACTATGTTACTCTTAACTCGAGCTATATAGTGATCTGTCAAACTGTGAGTCCCTCTTGGCTCAGTGGGTATATTTAAAATTAGGAAGAGCACACAGCAGCCCCTTGTCTTAGTGAGTGCAACGACTCGCCTTGGGCCACACAAGAGTGTCCAGGCACTATGCCAGCTCTGACAGTACTGGTGGGTTCCAGGGCAGAGACTCAGGGAGCCTCATTTTGAGTGTTAGATGGTTCTTTCAGCAGTACACATTGACATAAACTGCAGAAAGATCCCCACAACCGTATTAACCCCACAGCTAAGATTAGCCGAGAATGTTTTTGATCTTCACAGTTATAAGCTGCTCCTCAGGTGAAAACTGAGTACCAAATGCCAGGACACTGTGAGAACAGGTGTACCAAACTCCGCCTGGGATTTGGGGAGAGGAAGTAATGAGCAAAGAATGGCCAAATCCAGAGTTCCCAGGTAAGCAGGTTTTTAAACAGTATGCCTGGACTTATGGAGCTTGAAAATGCCCTCTTTGGCAGGTTGCCTACAAGGCAGTATCACATAAAGAAGCACTTCATAAAGCATGGTTCCTGGAATATTGTCTCCCAAGATGCTCCCTGCAAAAGGTTGCATACTTTGTACTCTAGCGAGGGATCCCAGGAAGGGCCTGGAAACATCCTGTAGTAAAATACTCTGCTTAGCACAAAGCTTCTCTAACTATTTGACCATAAAACTATTTTCAAGCAATTACTTCCTCACATCTTTCAAAAATAGTTTTCAGTTGTACATACATTCGGAAACACTGATCCAAGCAGCAATTCAAATACAGTTAGCATCTTCCAGAGACCAAAATGCAACATTTCTGAGACTTGAAAGGGTAGCTTCTGGAAGTAGAATTGAGCAAGCCCCTCCCCAGCCCAGTCTCCTTCAAATTGGAGGCATTGTTTACACTGATAATAGCTTGGATCAAATACTTAAACAGGTCAATGAATTTTCTTCTTTCATATTGCATTGCAATCATATAACTTCATTGAAGCGTTCCTGGTTGCTAATCTCAACACAGAGATCCACTCAACAACACACAGTAGCCTACTTGTGTAAGAACCATGACAGGACATTAAGGGTCCTTCTTCTTGAGGAAGTATAATTGACCCAACATCTTATTTACACTACAGGAGCAGGAAGAGCTACACAGGAGATCTTTTCTACCAACAGCCCTTGTCTTTCTACTCTGCAAGGCAGCTGCTTGGCTTCATAGGGTCCACCTTAAGGACTTGCATCACAGTTGCTCCCCTGAGAAGCTCCAGGAAGACCCACACTCAGGAGGGCTCCGGGCTTAGCTGAATGCTCTGCTGTTGCCATATTGAAATTCTTTATGACTTTTTTTTCAAACAGTGCCACATGCTTATTTTTCACAAAGCCCTGCACATTTATATAGCCCATTCTCATCCATCTGGGAAAGGTGAGCCTATCTTCTGGTACCATTCCTGTGAAGAATGACTTGGTTGACTTGCTCCAGCATAACAAATCCACTCGTTACTTCCATTTCTTAGCATAAATGTCTTTAGGTAGCAATATCTAAAGCCACTTGAAGATGTCATTGTGAAGTCATGAAAATGTGGAATTTAGAGCCAGAGAAAAATGGGCTCCATTCTTGGCCTACACAATTACTGAGGTTTGGATAGGAGTACCATTACCCAGCTTCTCCGGCTTCAGCTCAGAGTGCACCTTAGACACCTGTGCAGTCCCCCCATATCAGAGCTTGTGGATACAGCCAAGGGGCCAAATAGAGCTGAACTAAACCCTTTGCTGTAAGTGCCAAGCCATCTGTCTTGGCACATGCATTGTAGTTTGCACAAAGGTGTTATAGATAGCCCTTTCCTGTGAAATTGAGATAAGTTCTTGATGGTCAGGAAAATTAAGTTAATTTACCAAGTTTCAAAGTATCAGATATAGGGGTTACACAATATCTGATAAATCTATTTTCTAAAATGAGATTTCACATTTCCCTTGAAAAGAAAATGATTATTTGGTGGCAAAGTGTATGATAATATTAGTTAAGGAGCCTAGGCTTATTTCTATTTCTATTGCTCATGATAAGAAATAAATGTAGATGGAAGTGTTTGAAGAATCTAAAATCGAGTATTGCTTGACTAACAAACTTGTTGGAAACAATTCATCGTTTTCTTTGGTTTTGCTCTATCACTAAAGGCTCATCTGGAGACATCCAAAGGTTAGCACACACTAAAACAGTTATTTGTGACCTAGTACATCAATAATCATTTCTATACTTTTCAAGTAGTTTTTAATCCAGTGTGGTATTTTGGTAAAATGTGTACTTCTAGGAGCCAGGCAAATCTGCACTTGTATTTCAGCCTTTATTAATATCAAGGGACTGTTATTATAACCTTTAAATAAAAAGAAATTCTTTCACAGTTGTGGAAGTGAGCAGTGTAAAATCAAGATGTTGGCAGGTTTGATTTCTTTTGGAAGCTGGAAAGTTCATTCTGTTCTTTGCCTTGTTTCTGTTTTTTTTTTTTTTGGGGGGGGGTCCGGTCGTGGGGCTTGAACTCTGGGCCTGAACGCTGTCCCTCAGCTCTTCAGCTCAAGGCTAGTGCTCTGCCACTTGAGCCACAGCGCCACTTCTTTCCTTGTTTCTATGTGTGGTGGCTGACAATATTCTTTGGCCTACCTTGGTAATTAGATATATCACCAATTTCCACCCCTATCACCACATCACCTCTTCTGTGTCTACTTCTCCCATCTCCCTCTGCCTTTCTCTCATAAGGACATCTTTCATTTGATTTCTTCCTAATCTAAATCCAGGATAACTTTGAGTTAACTTATTTAGATCTGCAGTCCCATTTTTCCATGATCAGTTTCTGGGTGTCAGGATACAGACTTACCTTTGTGTCACCCTCATTCAATCCAATTGTCTAGTCATTTTACATTGTTCCCATTGGCTCTCAACTTCTGTAGCCTGGAGATGAAAGTGCTTATCAGAAATTTTGAATAGCCTCAGCCAAGATGCATAATACCTGCCAAATAATAGCTTCTAAATGAATGGCAGTAGCACTTATACTATGTAAAGGTTTACTATTTCCTTAGTCTCTGTTGTTGCATGAATTCACCATTTAAGTAAATGTGGGTCTCTTCTGATGCAGCCTCTGTCTGGGTGGCAATTTCAGATGCCTGCCAATATCTAAGGATGGCTCATCCCTTCCTAGAAGAGTATACAGTAATATATAGCATGGTGATTTCATGTAAAAACAGAAAAATTTTGGACCTGAAAAATATGTTGAAATACTTATCCCAAATACCATGAATATCACTATGTAGAATTACTTCCCATAGGCTGCGTCCACTTGTCTTGCTGGATTAGCCTCACTCCAGCTTCTTGGAACCTGGCAGTAAACTATGAAAGAGTTTATTTCACAGTATTCAACAAGCATTGATTCGACAACTTTTTATGTACCTTTGATGAAAGAAGATACTACTAAGCCGAGTATTATGGCAACACCAGAAACCAATCATGATAAGGAAGTTATCAATTGGGAATTTTATTTATAGCATGTAAGAAAAAGTCAATTCATGACAGCTAAAGCAATAAAAGGTATTTATTGCCTAACATAACAGGAATATATGGTAGTATGGTAAACTTCAGCACTGAGTGATTCTCCTCAAACATACCACAAAGAATGTGAGTTTAATTCATTTTATTTGCTCTATCTCCCTGACTTGTATGCATATGTGTGTGTGTGTGTGTGTGTGTGTGAGAGAGAGAGAGAGAGAGAGAGAAAGTGAGAGAGAGAGTCAGTCAGACAGACAGAAACAGAGGTATTTTCAATGTTTTCACAGAGTTGATTATAAAGATGGAGAAGCATGGACCCTTACCTGACTAAGAGAATGTGATAATATGACAGACCAAAAAATAGGACAGAGAGGAACTAGGGAAATAGACTTGAGGAGCTGAAAATGTTAATGAAGTCAGAGGAATGTTTGAGAGTGAGTGGTTTGAAGTTAAGTGTAAATAGTAGGATGATTGTTGGTTTGATCATGGGAAGGTTATTGTGATGACCTGGCCAACTGGGTATGGTAGGGTGCAGTGAACGACCTCTAGTTTTGAGGGTGATGGGTGGTCTGGATGAAAGGTAGTCACCTTTATGAGGGCTTTGTTAACGGTCCTGGAGGAACTATCTCATCTGAAGCATCCAGGGTAGTGAGGGTCTCTCCACCCTCAGCTCCAAATGATGAGGTACCCCAAAACCAGGGCGGCTTAATATTTCTATTAATGTCCACTTCCCCAGGAATGTTTCCATACAGAGTGGATTTCTTTTCTTTAGTCTTTGTTGAAAATATTCACTTAGACCATAGTAAATCTTAAATGATCAGGTCGTGCTGTTTTTAAGAGCTTCAGAGCATAATTTTCTTTTTCTTAGATGCTCCTGGTTGATGGATGAGTGATTAGAGAGTTAAAAATAAAGAGATGAAATGATTGACAACTCATAAATACTGGGGTTTGTTGGAAGCATTGAAATCTCTGCTGATTTTTGCATATATTATTTGTGGAGGAGAAAGGACTGAGGAAAAGAGAAGAAGAGGAAAGAGAGAGCAAAAGACAGAGTGGGAGGGAGTTGCTCAGAGCAAATAAAGACAACATTTCCATCTGGGGTTTGTGCTTTTCTGAGTGTCGACTCATTTTGATAGATTATTAGAAAACTCATATTTGCTCATAAATGTGAAAAAATAGCAAATGTAAAATTTGCAAATTTATTCCTAAATGTAGTTAAATTCATAAATATTTAGACATTTTCTGTAAAGCTTCTAATTTATAACCTTTACATGAATCTATAATTTGGTATAAAAGCTTCTAAATGCAGTAGTAATGTCACAAATGTCTATAAATATTCACATCTCATTTACAAATGTTCCACAAACCATAAGATGAAGAAATTGTGAATGCAAACCATTTTTCAGGTGGAATTTGTTCTAGGTTACTCAGGAAAATAAGATTTCTAGAGATGGTTTTGAGACCACAATTTCAACTTATTGTTTGTATAACCTAAAAATTATTTATTAAGAATAATTAGAAAAATGATATAATTTCAATTTAGTATAAATTTAATTTAGTATGAACAGATTCACATACAAAAGTTAGGGTCTATATAAAGTTGGAATAAGGTTTTGAAAGACAGACAGATGATGTCAGGTAGAATGGTGCATCCTTGAAAGATCTTTCTGCAGCTTAGTTTTTCCATCTGTAAAATGGTAATAATACATTTTCACAATCTTTTTTTCATTTTGCTAGTGCGTACTGTTCAAGTAAGGAATGGAATGCTCATCTCAGAAATGATTGGGAAAACAGAAACAAAAATTTAGTGGCTCATATCCCAGAAACCATCAAGTCTATTTATATGAAAGGGCTGAAATTAGGACTCAGCCTTTTCTCTCTTTTTCTCTCTGTCTCTTTCTCTCTCCATGTGTGCACATGTGCACACGTGTGTATCTGCATGCACACACACACATACACACATACAGAGTCTCACTTTTGCCCTTATTCTTCTCATCCTTTTTATCCTCACTTTTGCTCTGATTTTCTCACCTTTGACTTCTTTACTGGTAGTATGGGGCTTCTGGTCATTATGAGTTCATTTTACCACTGCACACAGTGACTTGAAGAGAAAAAGAGAATCCTTTCTGGGGCTTTTCCACCTAAACTGTACTTATAGATGGTTACAGGATTGACTTGATCATTTGCATGGTTCTGAATTAAGCTACCATGCCAAGAAGAGTAGAAAGTACCAACCATTCATGTCTGGGTTCTGAATTCTGATTCATGTCCTGAATCCTGGATGAAATTTTCAGGAACCCAGGACCATTTTAATAGCAGATGGAAGTGAGAAGGGCCTGTGGTCATGTAAATAGAGGGTGGGAATTGTTGAGTTAGGTAGGTGTGTTGCCACAAGTAATAGAAAGGTATGGAGGCTGAATAGGCAAAAGCAAAGCATTTTCTTTACATGTGTTCAGTGGCTAAAATGAAGCAGTGTATTAAAGGCACAGTGTCTGTTACATAATAAGCTATTAATAATTTCAATCCTCAGCCACTTTTTACTATTCATTATACATTTTCCTGTCTAGAGTTTAAAAAAGAGGAAAAGGATTCAATCAGAAAACAGACAAGCCAAGAACAAGTGCTCTTGCTCTAAACTGTTTTCAAAGCATCTCTGGAAAGTCTCATAGTGCCTTTTGGGTCTGTTACTAATACCCTTCCTGGCCATATGTTGTCCAGCTAATCAACACAAATCTATGGGGTCTCCATCATGTTTCTGGTGCTAAGAAGTCGGGGAGTAAATTCTCATCATCTTTCTGAAGATAACACATAACAATAGAACAAAGCAGGGTTCAAATAGTCTGTTTCCAACAATTTCACATCCCTCATCTCATCCCTGATCGCATTCTAATGAGAGAGGAGAGGATGAAAGGAAAAAGACAATATGTATATTAGGAAAATGAAGTAATATTGTTAGGATTAGTTTAACACAAGGAAGAGGGGATGAAGAAGTGGATAGTATATATATATATATGAACATGTAAAATAAACCACTGCTATACAAATAATTGATGCTAATGAAAGATGTATAAAAATCAAAACAAAACAAAAAGCTCTTCATGGAATTGCATTCCATATTTCTTGAGTTTGGCAAAATCAATATAGTATGTTGCTAACTGCAGGAAAATAGAGCAATATCTTAAGTTTTCTTCAGAACACACAGCTCAATATTTCAGATCACCCAGTTTAATCTTACAAGTACATTTGCTTTTCTTTGTGCTTACTTGTGGATTAAGCTAGCATCATAATTTCTTCCTTTTTTCCACTATTTTTTCAAAAAGTCAAAGAGGTTCTTCTAGTAGATAAATCTTATGAAATTAAGACAAAGAGGTTCTTCTACTAGATGCATAGCTTACAAAATTAAGAACATTGATCAAGATGCATTATATCCAGAAATGTATTTGTTAAGTGGTAACTTCTTTGTACAACTACCTAAAGATAATAAAATATTTTTAAAAAGAACATTGGCATTTTCTGCTTGTCCTTGGCTTATACTCGTTATTGCAAATAAGGGAAGCCATAGGACCTGTGTTTCTTTGGGCCTGGTTTACTTCACTTAATATAATTTTTTTCCAAGTCTTTCCATTTCCTAACAAATGGAGCGATGTCATTCTTTCTGATGCAGGCATAGAAATCTACTGTATAAATACACCACATTTTCTTGATACAAGCAGAAAAGGCCAAAAGCTATGTACATATGACCACATAAGATGATGTTAAGTGAAATGAACCCCAAGATAGGGACACAAGTGTTTTTTTCCTGCTATTTTTTAATGTATTTAAAACGTACTATGTGATTTTTTTGTTTCTCTTGTATGTTCTTCCCCCATGATATAACTCCTGTTGTATTTGATGTCAGTGCCCTGCATATCGTATATACATTTTTCTAACTTAGGGAGGGAAAGGGAAATAACAAAATGCTGAGATAAGGATACAGGTTGACCCCTTATAACAATGAGATGTACAAGACAGTATGTTGAAAAGGATCTTTACAACTTTGGCGGGGGAGGGAGGTGTTAGAGAGGTGGGGAGGGAAGGGATGAAAGGGGAAAACAAAGGAGGAGGTCACAATGCTCGGTAGGAAATGTACTCACTACCTTACACATGTAACTGTAACCCCTCTGTACAATATTTTTACAATAAAAAAACAAAAAAAAGAAAAAAAAGAACATGGAGGGGACAGGTTAATTTTGAAACAATGGGGAAGAATGATGAAAGGGCTGACATCCATCAAGATGCATTATATTCATAAGCTGATTTGTTGTACGGTACCTCCTTTTACCAACTACTTAAAATAATAAAATACAACTAAAGAACAAATTATTTCCCACAGAATCCACATTCTTCATTTCAGAACCTGTGATGTGCTCTTCCTTCCACACTGAGATTCAGCTTTCTGTATAAGACTTCAAAGGGAAGTCTTTTGAGGAACCTGCATACTGCTTTCCAGAGTGCCTGAACAAGTTTATATTCCCATCAACATTATGGTAACATTCCCTTTGGCCACATCCCTGCCAGCATCTGTTATTGTTAGTTTTCTTGATAATGGACATTCTAACTGGAGTGAGGTCGAATCTCAATATTGTTTTGATTTGCATTTCTTTTATGGTCAGAAATGTTGAACATCTCTTCATTTGTCTATTGGACATTCTTATTTCCTCTTCAGAAGATTCTCTCAAGTCTTTAGCCTACTATTAATTAGGTTGTTGTTTCTTTAAGGATTTGTTTTTGGGGGTTTAATTTTTGAGCTCTACATATATTTTAGATATAAGGCCCTTGTCTGACGCATAGCTAGTAAAGACCTTTTCCTATTCTGTAGGTTTTCTGTTTATCTTGCTATTATTTATCTTGAAGAAAACCTTCACTTTGATGCAATTTCATTTATCCAATCTTTCTTTGATTTGCTGTGATTGTGGATCATTACATAGGAAGTTTTGATATGTTCCAAGGAGCCCAAGGATTTCCCTTATCCCTTCCTGTAATATTTTCATAGTATCTGTTCTTACATTGAGGTCTTTGATCCATTTGGAATTGATTCTGGTGCAGGGTGTTACATAGGACCTAGTTTCAGTTTTTTGCACATGCCTAGCCAGTTCTACCAGCACCATTTGTTGAAGAGGCCATCTTTCTTCCATTCTATGTTTTTGGCTCCCTTATCAAATATTAGGTGGCTATAGCTCTATGGGTTTATGTCTTGGTTTTCTATTCTATTCCATTGGTCCTCAGGCCTATTTTTGTGCTGGTACCAAGCTGTCCTTATTACTATGGCTTTTACCCAATTGACCACAAACCAGATTACACCAAAGCCACCAGCACAACCATGCTCCTTGAAGTATTATTTACCATAGTTAAGGTATGGAATAAACTCAGATGAACAAATAGATCAAGAAAATGTGGTATGTACACAATGGAATTCTATGCTTCCATCAGAGCGAATGACATTTCCCCATTCATAAGAAAATGGAAAGATTCAGAAAAAATTTATATTAAGTGAAGGAAGCCAGACCCAAAGAAAGATAGGCTGCATGCTTTCTCTCATTTGTAATAATTAGAATATACCTATAAATCTACAGATAAACCAAATAGGTTGGAAAAGACAAAAATATTATACTGGGGCTCGGTGCCAGTGGCTCACATCTCTAATCCCAGATGCTCAGTAGCCTGATCATAGTTTGAAGTCAGCTTGGGCTGAAAAGTCCCTGTGGGACTCATCTTCAGTTCAAAAACCAGAAATAGCATTGTGGCTTACAGTGACAACAAAAAGAGCAACAAGCATTCAAGAACAGTGCCCACGCTCTGAGTTCCAGCCCCATGGTTGACAAAAAAAAATTATGCTTGGACATGGTTGATTAATCTGGGATTCTAAACATTCACACTGTCAGACCAAAGGAGGATATTCCTAGGAGAGTATCACAAGGGCTTAATAGCTCAATTGAGCTCATATGATCAATGTGCACATTATCATATAAAATAATGTTTAATGAAATGAACTCTAAAATATGGAGTGAAGAGGCTTCTTTATTGTACTGTTTCCATTTCTTCCCTACACACTTGGATTTATTCCCTTTTGTTCTTGGTTTTTATTTCTGTACCCTTGTCTTGTATGTAAGTTTATCTGATTTGGAGAGGGGAAGGGAAAGCACAGAAATAGTGGGACACAGGGTGAACCAATTCAACAGTGATACTTACAAGACACTATGTTGGAAATGAATTATACAACATGGGGGGGTGTGGGTTGAGAGAGAAAAAACTAGGAGAGAATAAGGGAGGGGTGGATACTGTTCAAAATGAAATATACTCATTACCTGACTTATGTAACTGTAACCCTCTGTATATCATCTTTACAATAAAATTTCAAAACAAAAGACATGAGAGTTTTCTATTATCTTTAGGAAGCATCTATCCCTTTAAGTATTTCTGTTTTCCTTTCCTTGAATTATCTCTTCTAATGTCTCATTTTTTAAGGTGCAATGAAAAGTCTACATTCAGTTTTGTAAAATTAGATGCTGTGGTTTTATACAAAGTGTACACAGAATTTGATGTATGCAGGATTCTTTTTACTACACATTTGTGCTTGTATACTGTTAGTAATTAAAATTGCTCGTATACCTGATGTTATTTGTCTGAAGTCATGCCATCAATTTAACCATTGACACCTAAACCCATATAATATTCAATCTCTAAACTCATGTGCTATTTCTAGTGTTTCCACTGTTCCTTATGAAAATAGGATTACAGTTGCTATGTATCTCATCAGGTTATATGGAGAAATGTTGTATATCTTAGAGAAAACATTGATGAGTTCCCTGGCTTATGGAATGCCTTCAATGAATATTACCTTACATTAAAATGTTGCATGTTACTAGTAAAGCTTGGTTGAAGTTTAAGAACCCTTTTAGAAATTCATATCTGATCTTTTGTTTGAGTGATTTGATCTTACATTTTATCTATTGAAAGGTGAAGAATTGAATGAGTGAATTGTCTTCATATAAAACTAATAAGAGTTTTGTATTTTTGGCAGACAGTGAGTTGGTTGAAAAGGTGGCACATGGTAAACAATGAAGACTGGATGTCACAAATTCCTAAGAAACAGGAATCTCTAAGAATAGAAACAGGGAGAGAGCTAGTCAAAGGTCATTCAAGAAGGTGACATGGGCCTCAAATACTATAGTTGGCTTTGGTATTCAGTTTCTTCCATAATATAAAAATTGTCCTTTAGTCATGGTGTAGTCTTTCTTGGAATCCTCATTTTAATTCTGCAACATTTATATTCCAGGAGTAACAGCAAATCTGCTGATTACTTATGAAAGCAGGGGAAAAAACATTTGCAATTACAGTCAAAATTGAAGTTATTTTCTAATCTTCTCATCTTTTTTAAGGAATGAGAAAACTTTAAATATGGTCAACGTAGCACATTTTAAGTGTCAAACTTACTGAATTTTTCTATGCCAATTGAATAATAATTTTCTGTAAAAAAACATTGCACATTCTACGGATTTTTCATCATTCGCCCTGTTTAATATAAGTTGGAAAATTCTTCTTGTGTAAGTACCATTGCATAATGCTGTATGCTGAGCTATTAAGATATATTTAGTAATTCCATTAGAACTGCACCATCGAGCAGGGCAGAGCATATGGAAAGAAGTTGGTGAAAAACTGATTAAACATTTATATCAAGTACATTTTGATTTAACTCACATAAATAATTCATTTTTATGTTTTCTTTCTTTCAAAATAAACCTTTTTGACACCTGCTGTGCTAAAAATAATGCTAGCATGGCTGTAATAAAGAAAGTCTTAAAGCTTGCAGCAATGACATCATCTGGTACCCAGGCAGATACTAAATTATCAGCACACAGTGTAGAAAAGTAAGACTTGGCATTATTTATTATTTATTTAGTGCCTCAAAAATATGCCACGCTTACTGGCAAGTAAAGCACCTGGTGGAATTTGAATATAAATTTGTCTTAAGCAAAGATCAAAATTAAAGGGCTTACAAAGGTACAAACATTTATGAAAGAACCATAAAAATACTGAATGCCCGTTATTTCCCTTGAACATGCAAAATAGGGCGATTAGGCTAACACAATGGCCCTGGGAGATGTCAAAGTCCTTTTACAGGACAAAAGGAAAGAGATGGGTAAGATGATGTGAGCAGCTATACATGGTCTTAGCATCAACCTAGAGCAGCAATTCCCAACATAGGAGGGACGTAAATGTTAGTGGAAGCACAAAAGATGGTGTTAGGTGATTTATAGGCATGGTATTAAATAACATCAAATCATCTAAAAACTATTTCCTTTAATCCTTTCCCAATCTAGTAGTAAATCTAAGAGACAGACTCAGGTGGGAGCTTCTCTGTCCCTACAGTCTTTGGAACACTTTTTGTCTCCTTTTTCAACAAAGACCCAAGGCCTAATGAAAGAGTCTTTTTGGGTGGTGCTGTATTACATAATATCATTTAATTAAAAAAATCTACTGTTGAAAATGTTATTTATCCATGTACAGAATTATATAAAAATCTCTTTCAAAACATTTTGGCAAAACCATGAGTCTATTCAATGAAATTTCATTTATACATATAAGAGCAGATAAGAATAGCCTCAAAATAGGATAGGCATCATGACCCTGATATTTACAAATCTCTTCCTCAACAGCTGATTGGTATTGGCTAGTTCTATCAAAAAAGGAAATTTAAAGGTACGTACAGGGAAGCATTTACCTGGATTTTCCCTTATTGTAGGCAAAATATACATATCAGAAACAGTGGATAGTATGGCACAGATTCCTGAAACTAACTCTTCCTACCTAGGCAACAAAGATGTAATTGACTATAGAGTTTGTTAATGGGGCTCCCATTAAAGACATTCATTCTGGGAGTGGGCACACACACACACACACACACACACACACACACACACACACACACACACACACACACACACACACACACACACACACAATCACCACAATTGATATTATGAAAGAACATGTTTCATTTGGTACTTGCAAACTTGGGTAGCCACGGCTTAACCAATTATTTGTATGAGGAAATTTTGTTGTGATATTCAGATAGAGAACAATTGTCTCATAAATTAAGCACTCATAAAATTTAGGATAGCTGTCATGTCCGTAGGAACAGGGTGTAGTTGCACAGTTTCTGGAATGACTATATTGGATCAGCTGGAAAGAAAAATGTTCAAGCTCAGGCTCAGGCTCAAGGAAGCGTGGCAGAGAGGAAATATTACCAGGGAAGGGTCAGTTTACTCTGAGGAGCGATATACTTTGAAAACTGACTACTAGACTTCAGTTCTTATTTATAATAAGTCTGTTTTGTGACTGTGAAATTATTTTAATTCTCATTACTTAGTGACAAAGACTGTGAGTATTGTCCTATACATTTGAGGATGGAATTGTCAATCAGCTTTCCCTGTAAGATTTTCATAGTGTATGAAAAAAATGTTTCCCACTTCAGTTAAATTCTTCTTCCAAAATACTCTGTGAACTGTAAACTCTGTTTATGCTGTTGATAGGGGAAGACAATAGTTTGTTAAACCATTTAAATAAGGGAAATTTAATTTCTTCATTATGTCCAAATTAAAGTTTCACATAAAGGTTCATGTGGTTTAAAAAGAACAGAAACACTTTCCATTATCTGATATTCATGACCATAATTCAACCAAGTGTCTCCCTTTTAAATGTTTGTTTGGGCTGGGGGCTGGAGGTTTAGGCCTGTCATCCTAGCTGCTCAGGAGGTGGAGATCTCAGGATCACATTTTGAAGCCAACCCCAAGCAGGAAAGTCTGTGACTCATCTCCAAAAAGCCAGAAACAAGCATTTATGGGAAGAACAAATTTCACACTTAAGAGGGAAAGTATGAGATCTCTTTCACAGCCATCTCCTCAGCAATGTTTCTGCAAACACAAAACCATGAAAAGGGAAAAAGATTTGTCATTCTTCTTTCTATTAAGAGTTGCTTTTTATCCTATAAGTTGAGGGAATAGCCAATCCAAGATGGCAAATTCTTCTATGTTATTTCTTTTCATTAACCTTATGTAGTCATTTAGGCTCCATCAGGTTCTTTATGTGTAACAATCCATGTGATATTTCTATACCAAATAAAAAAATGAAGATTGAGACAATGGTGATTGCTTCATATATAAAAAGCCAGAAGTAGAGCTATAGCTCAAGTTTTAGAGCACTAGTCTCGAGGGAAAAAAAGCCCAGGAACAGCAACTAGGTCCTTAGTTCAACACCCAAGATTGAAACACAAAAAAGTTTGTTTTTGTTATTTACTATAAAAATGTCAGATAATGTCTCATCCATTCATAATAAGGAATATATATATGATCACAGAATAGAAATTTTTGGGCAAAGATTATGAACAGATTAATTTCTTCAGAAGCGAAAGATCCATTTTCATTCCTGTCACTAATGCATGAGTGTGTGTGTGTGTACTGCAACTTTATCTTCACAGAAAGTTATGTCCTGGTATGTCTTTTAGTTAAATAAGAAATGTTCTTTCTATTTACATGCTCAAATGACTAAGACCAGGCCAACTAATAACTTAATATTGCACATTTATTAGTACTACATGTGAATGAGATCTAGTGAATGCAATTATAATGATGCAGAATTCATGTGCCAATTATTATTCAGATTCTTTTAGGTATAACTGTTTAATACTTTTTTCTTTTGCAATATAAAATGAAAGTTTAAGGTGGTATTCTTTTCTTTGATAAATAAACCAAGTTGAAAAAATAAAAACATAAAACAGGTATTCTGCATTAGTTACCGTAAGTTAGTAGATTATACAATCTCTACTCCAGCTATTGAATGTTTATACAATAGAATTATTCTGCTTTCATTAGTTTCTGGAATTAATCATTCCCTCCACAAATAATTGTTTCTTAGTATCATTATTTCCTCTCTAATTCTGACAACATCAATTCAGGAGCTTAGCACATTGTGAACATCTTTCCCCTCTTCTGAAGCCCTAATTTGTCTGTAATTTTCAACTTATATCTCAATAAACTCATTTATTTACTTAATAAATCTTTACTATATTCCTATTATATACAGGAATTATGGTAGTCATATTACTGTCATTGCAACAAGTAAGAAGGATGCAGTTCCAGACATTGTGTTCTTTAGTTCTGTGAAGTGGACACGTATTTGTTAACTGTATAAGTATTTATAGAATTTTAATAGACAAGTGCTGTAAAGGTGAAGGAGGTAGTACAAGCTATCAGAGGGCATGTATACTAAAGGCAGTAGAGTCTGTAATGGTGGGAAGCAGAGAGAGAAGAGGACATGTGTGGATGCCATTGTTTGAATTGAAAGGAATGAATATAGTAATGCTGAAACAAGAAAAGCAATGGATTTTGTTACTCCTTCTGTAATATGAGCAGTCAAATAAATACCTGCATTGAAATAGCATTCAAACAGTATACTGATTTTTAACTGCAAAGTACTTTTCATGTACTTTGGGGGCTACATACATATATAGGAAAGCATACACACGTGCACCCACACCCAAACACTGTTGTTTAAAACTCTGGCCAAATATAAGTAAGGATATCTGCCTTTAAAGGTACACAGAAATTTTAAGCCCCACAACCAACAAAAATAAAAATGAATAAATAAAACTTTCTAATGGTACACAGAACTTATTTTCAGAAAGTTGTCTCTGGATTAGAGATCCCACTGGGTTTTAATACTCATTCTCTTCAAAAGATTGAGTGATAAGGAATCAAGTATCCATTTTCTTGAGATTTCTCAATAGCACCTTCAAGCAACCAGTCTTTGACTGGGTAGGAGACTAGAAGCATAGAACTTTGCCCTCCGTCCTTCTCAGACTTCAATGTTACTTCTTGGAAAACTTCAGAACCAAACAGAAGTCTAAGCTATGTTAGAATGGACTAACATCTCACCTTTCCTCTCACATTTGCAGTGATTATCAGACTAGAGAGCAATGTCAATTTCTTGTGTACCAAATTTGCCACACTGCTTTGGTTCCAATCACCTGCCCAACCTCAGTACCCTAGAATAGCCTTTTGAGTATCTTAGTCTCATCCTGTAATATATGTTCTACCTTTGCCTCTGCCACAAACCTCACCTTCACTGTGACTGATGGGAGAAAAAGATGGTGGTTGGAGATGTAAGGTGAATCATCACCAATGGAGAGCTGAATTGGGATGCCATAATGACTGGAGATGGGCCAGGAGACAGGACACAGCACACAATCACAGAGATACACACGACATGGAGTCCTTGGGACTGGTCCCTGGTCTGCCTAAATAGGTTGGCACAGGAGGCACATCCTCAGGAAATTCCCAGTCCCAGGCATTGGACTGACAGATTTGGTAACCTATCAGCCAAATGCCCGCCCCTGCCTCCAGGGATCTGGGCACACCCATCACCTGGGAGGCAGGTGATAGGCAGGGGCTTTTCCTTCCCTCAGCATGAAGAAAGATGCCAGACCCTACCATCCACCATGTGGCCAATATGACGCCAGCCAGACCCATCCATCCTACTTCAGAGATAACATGATGATTTTAATATTTGAGTCAGATGATCTCCACATTTTGTGTTTTATTTTTAGGCTATCACTAGGTGTTTTTTATTTTCTTCACAAAGTAAAAACATGTTTATATTTAAACCATATACATGGTATACCTTTGCCCTGAGTCCTTCTGCATATTTATTTTATTGCAAGATCTGTTTTCTTAGTGAAGCACAAGGGAGGGAGCTGCTAAATTGGGATATTAGCTTTTATGAGGTTCATTAAATGACTGTGAGTAGAGAACCAGGAGAGAGGAAATTTGGCAGACTTATTATTGCAAAGCCTAACAATGCTGTCCAGCTCAATAGAAAGAGAATCTTGTGAGTTAATTTTATCAGAAGCAATGTATTAGCCAATGGCTGGACAATCATTTTTCCTTCTTCACCAACACAAAACAGTTTCTGTATACACTAAACCATCCCTATGTATTTCTCAGAGGAAAGCTCTGTTAGGTTATTTTGGAAAAATCACAGGTAAAATTTGGATGCTAGTAAGTAGCAGACATGTATAAGTAAATACTTATTTACTGTCTATCCAGAAGGGTTATAATATATAAAATGTATCTACATATGTAGATATAATATGTCAAATAAAAAGTAATCTCCCACAAACTTCAACTCTTTGGTAGATGTTCTATTTCAAACATTTTTGCATATATAGTAAATCAATTAAAACTAATTTCAACTATGAGTAACAGATTCAATACATCAGTAGCCTTAACATTATTGACATTTTTTTTCTGTCTGAGCAACTCTGAACTAAAAATCCATAATATATGAAGCACTTCTACTTTCACGTTCTTTTCTGGTTCTTGTAACAAGTCTGAGATAGAAGCAGAGGGTATGTGAGAAAATGACTGAAATGTGGCACCCAGCAACTCCGTATTGTTAGAACAGTGAAAAAATAAATAAATTATTAGCCCCAAAGCAGAGTCCAGGCTTAAGGAAATCATGTGAAGTATAGAGTCTCCCTGCCTAGAATCACTAGAAAAAGACATCTAAACCATCCTAGGGCACATCTTACATGAGCTGGACAAGGCTCACCCAATGGAAAAAGCAGAGTGACTATGAGATTTTGTAACCCCTCAAAATTGCCCACTGAAGTTACCGTCAGTGAGCGTTTCACTAAGCCTTATGCTGTCAATCTTGTCCAACAATAGTTTCAACAGGGTTTCTCCACTTTTGATCATTCGTATTGGTACTGATATCTGGGAAAGAACTTGCAAACCGCACCACATCCTGACTATGAGTCCCATATGTAGAGGAAGAGCACAGAAAATGGAGCCAATCACAATTCAATCTGAATTATAGTCATATCATTTGCTTCCTCATAGATGTATTACTTGCCACCTAACTTTAGGTTCCTGGTATTTGTATGCTCATCAGAGGAGATAATGTGTGTGAATATACCTAGCTAAGTATTTGACATCATGAAGATGTCCTAAGTAGTCACTATTATTATTCAAAGGAGACTAAAGAGAGTCAGACTGGCACATCTCTTTTGCTGACCTCAATTCTAGAAACAGAAGGAAAGAGGTCAAAGAAGTTAAGGGATTCCAGATGTAGCCCAAGTCACAGAGTGGCAGAAGGCTGTCCAGGAGAGTGAATGCCAGAAGGAAAGTGGAAACCCGACAAAGAAAATCTACCACCTCTCAGCCCTGCTGCTACTTGGTTCTCATTTTTAATCTTTGAACGATGTCATAAACACCAATTAACCTAGTGCCCTTTGAGACAGCCTTGCCCAGAGCACCATGCTCTGAAAACCTACGCATATTTCAGTAATGGACTGGATTATCCCCACTGCCTTGGACATCAATAAAACTTTCATGGATGCAGTGATTGTCACACTAGAAAGCAACAACAATTTCATTTGTACCGAATTTGCCCACATTTGACTTCATTATCAAAACATGCAAATTACTGTAAAGTCCCTTTACCCCTTCTCTGGTCAAGACAATTACAAAATGTCTTTCAAAACTCAAGGTGTATAATATTAAAATTAAAACATTAAATCTCTGCTTCTAAGCATGTGCCATCTTGAAAAACTTTCTGTATATGTCTGCTTTAAAAGTTGCATGTTTAGCCGGGCGTCTGTGGCTCATGCCTATAATCCTAGCTACTCAGGAGGCTGAGATCTGAGGATCATGGTTCAAAGCCAGCCCAGGCAGGAAAGTCCATGAGACTCTTATCTCCAATAAAGCACTAGAAAACCGGAAGTGGCACTGTGGCTCAAGCGGTAGAGCACTTGCCTTGAGCTGAAGAGCTGAGGGATAGCGGCCAAGCCCTGAGTTCAAGCCCCATGGCCGACAACAACAACAACAAAAAGTTGCATGTTTATTTTGGCATATGTATGCACCCTGGAACATGTTTTTCTTCTTGAAAGCTGGAGCCTAGGTACCCATAGTCTGATTCTTCCTTATCTCATTTCCTAATCTGGGATAAGACACATACAATTTGATGAAGGCTGCTAAACCTGAGTGCCCTACAGTCTTGTTTGATACATCCGGTCCACCTATGTGACCGTTCCTGTGAGTTTCTTCTTCACCTTGATAATGGCCTCCTTTTGACTCTCCATTGACTCTCCTTTTCCTTCCATTCCTACTGTCCATCTCTACTTGAGGGGGCTAGTTCTTAACGTTAACTCCTTCCTTGCCTCAGGACTTATTATTCTGCCTACTAGACTTCTCTTTCTCTGAACTCATAACTCCCAATTATGTCATGATTTCTGGATTTATTGCTAAAATTTGGCTTATGTAAATTTTTTTTTTTTTTGTCGGTCGTAGGGCTTGAACTCTGGGCCTGGGCACTGTCCCTCAGCTCTTCAGCTCAAGGCGAGTGCTCTACCACTTGAGCTACAGCGCCACTTCCTTATGTAAAATTTTTATATCTCTGGTTAATTGTTTCTTTTTGTTATTTCTTTTATTATCTCTGATTGCATAACTAGTATATAATAGAAACATAATAGACAATAAATACTGTTTGTTCAGATAAACTACCATTTTCAACATGGGCCTACTCTCTAGCAAAAGGCATTTAATTTTGGACATGAATAGTAATACTAGTTTTAAGTTGCACTTTCTTGATCTGTTTAAAAATTTTACTGAGCATTTCTTATTCAACTAGAAGAGATTATTTTGAGCAAATAAACAACAAAAAGGAGAATATATATATCCATACATATATATGTCTGTAAAATTATATGTATTATATGAGTATATCTTTGTATTTATATACTATGTCTGTTGTATGAATACATGTATTTGAGATATTGTTGAGGTTGTGGTTACATATATTTTTATGTTTTTGTTCCAAGTGTTTTATATTCCTCTATCAATTTACATATTGTTCACCTCTCTCTTGCTACTATGGCTTTTGCCCAGTAATCTTTTAATCTGTAAAATTATCTCTGAAGTCCAGACCTTTCTCATGTCTTTTCTCTGTCTACATCTGATTTCAGAATTTGGCTTTAAAAACCTTTCCTGATGCTACTGCCTAAGTAGTTACAAACTCCCAGTAAATGCTAAACTTCTTCAGTGGGAATATGTCTTCCTTCATCAGTGCCTGCATCCTAAGCTTGAAGGGTTAAGTCCTGCATCTGATTCATGCATCTGCTCAGGTTCCTGCAGCTACCAAGATCCTATGAAACATTGGTGAACATGGAATTGCCATAGGTAGTCACCAAGATCTGCTCTCCCAACTGCCCTCCGAAGTGGGTTCCTATTTCTCTAATTGATGCGTGTGCTTCAATTCATTCACTTTTTAAATTATAGAACGTTTTGGTATATAGCATTTGATTAATCGTGATTCTTATTTTGCTTCAAGTCGTTCAACTGAAGAAATTCTGGCAAGCTTTTCCCCCTAGAACAGCATAGATTTTTTAAAGGGAGGATTGGGGGGTGGTTAGGATGGATGATGGCAAATTCACTGGAACATTTTTCAAGCTTGTGCTCATTTAAATATTTAGTTGGAAGTGTCATTTGTTTTCAAGAAACTTATTTAGAAATTAATTCAGAGTGCAAATTATGGTTATGTAATCCATTTGGATAAAAGCAAGCTAGTTGCCTGGTAACCATTTTAAATGGGCTTATAAAAGAGTACTTGGTAATATCACTTTAATACAGTGTTTACTGAACCTGGCAACTCTCCTTAGTGTTTACTTCAAAAGTATTTAGGCAGAATGTGACTACTAATGACCAAAGGACCACCAGGTCTGGGTAAATAGGATTAGAGGAAAGACCATGATATTTCAGTATTCGCAACTTGCATTTGAATACATTGAGAGTTAGATTTGGCAAAGTGAATGAAATTCCTTTCATGTGGATGAGTGCTTTCCTTGCCTGGAATAGTTTGTTTATTGGAATCCTATAAGGGCTAGCTGCATAACACTGGCGGCAATGCTGTCATATGTGGTTCTGCTGCATCTAACTTTCAGAAAAAGAGGAGCAGAAGCACAGTGAGGAAATGAGCGCCGCACCGGCTGGCTGTGCAGGTGGATGGACAGCCGTGCCTCGCTGCTGCAGCTGTGTCTCTCTGGCAGGCATCTCGGGCTTCTCAGCTGTGCGCAGAGCCCAAAAATAGACACTTCCCTTTCGCTTCCATTCCTGACTCACCTCAAACATAATGAGACTTTCTGCTTACAAAAAGCACAGCTTTTTTTTTTTCTTGCACTCACAAAATCACTCACCAACTTTAGAATGCCAAGGACTCAATGGAATCAAAGATTTCTTCTCAAACATGGCCCCTGTGCCTCATCTAAGACATATTTTTGTTGTTATTGTTCTGGCATTTTTTTTGTTCTAGTTGTAGAAAGAGTTAGGGTGTTTGTGAATATATTTTACAATGAACTATAGTTACTCTACTGTATTATAGAATAGAGTTTAATCTTTCTAGGTAAGTGGAATTATGTGTCTGTTAACCATTCTCTGCAATCTGCTCCCTCAGCTGCCCACTCCAGCTACTACTAACCACTCTTCTACTCTCTACTGCTGTACCATCGACATTTTTTCAGTTTCCACATTTGAATAAGAACATGTAGAATTTGTCCCTTTTGTATTATAAAAATAAAATTAATAACAAGGAAGAGTTGCAGGAAGAATCTGCATGTAAAAGTTCTTGTGAATAGTCTTGTGAGCTAAAGAAGAGAACAAGGATTCTTTCAGCAGAGTCTAGCACAAAGATGTTTACCAATTCTCTTTTTGAGAAATAGAGGTGAGCCACATATCACAGCTTGTCTTGTGTTCAGGAAGAGCTCTAGGATTGGCTGCTGGCCAATGTACTGTGGGTAGAGATGCGATATACCATTCTTAAGTCTAAACAATAAAAGCCGTTCTTGGAATCTGCCTGTCCAGACTGTATCTGCATTTTAGTCTTTAAATGTGGTGAGCCCAAGCAGAGTGTCCTGAAAACTACCCCTGGTCAATGACATGAGCAAGAAATCAGCTGCTGAGTTCTGAAGTCATTTGTAAGGGCAGTCAACTTGACCTGATAATTACATGTTCCTTCAAGAACAAGGAAGAGAAAAATAGGAATAGAAATGCCTTTTTGGTACACTATGGTAAAATTATAGTAAACCTACACTATGGTAAACTACTCATATGTATGTGTTTCAAAATAAGGAGTACAGGAGTTTAGCAGTATTGGGGAGTTAGTTGTGATCTTTGCATATTCATGAAAGTGGCCACCATAAAAGAAAAGCAGCAGCCAACAGTGAAGCTAACATGAATCCTAAATGGGATGGGTGAATCTAACCCAGGGCTGACCCTTTACTTAGCTTGACCTCTTCCTTTTGAAGCATGGTAGATTAGTGAGGACAAGAATAGAGAAGATCTTCTTACACTACCTCCCCAATACAGCTAAACTCTCGTACTCCTTATTTTGAAACACATATATATGAGTTGTTTATGGTAATGTAGGTTTACTATAATTTTACCATAGTGTACCAAAAAGACATTTCTATTCATATTTTTTCTTCCTTTTTTATATAACAAGAACATTTACTTTAATACTAAGAGCAGATTTCTCTTCTCCCCCACCCCAGAAAAAATAGTGTTTCATGGGGGCATATCTACAACTTTTTGTTTAAGCTGAAAATTATGTTCACATACACAACAATTAAGTGTAGATTTGGCAACAATTTCATTAATCTGCTCATCAGAGCCAGAGACCTTAGATAATTCAGGCCAAAAAATGAAAATTCACTTAGATATGGGCTTTTCATTTAGGGTCATTTAGGCATATGAGCCTGCTTGTAGACAGTTTAGTTTTTGATGTGCTTTATTTCCTTGAGAAGAGCAAATATAGAAGATGTATTCAAGCACTAGAAATTACTTTTACTCGCCTTGAATAGGGTTGAGCGAGCAGACCCCTGAAAGGAAGCTGATCTTTCCCCACTGATAAAGGATAACTTCAGCTTTCTAGCAGTCATAGTTTCTCTCCAAAAGGCAAACAAAAATCCTTATTTTTCTTTCCAGTCATCTTATATCTCTAAAAATATTTCAGCCATGGAAGAGCTAGTTATCCTTTTGCACCTGCATTGGTGAAGAAGCTCCCAAATCCAGTTTTTAAAAAATGACTCTAAAAACTTCAAAAAAGGTATAAGATGGAGACAACTGGAGATTAGAATCCAAGAGGGCCTGTGGAGGAAACAGTGGAAATGTTAACTGCCGTCTGTGTGCACAGCTGCCCTGATGCTCCCTCCCAGGAACATCTGCCTAAGGCCTCGCCCCAGACCCACTGGCAGGCTGAGGGCTCAGTAATGAACACAGTGATGTAGGATTATGCTTGCTTGCATGCTCTCCTGGAACTGTAGCTGATTCCAAATGGAATTGTTGGTGATCCAGAAACAAAGTGGACTCCTTTCCAGGAAGCTGTAATAAGGGGATTAAGAAACTATAGAGGCCTATGAAGGTTTTCCATGTTACTTAGAATGGGACCAGAAACAGCTTTAATCAAAGTTAATCAACCCATCTGAGGCAGATCATAGAGGAACTCCTGACTGGGATGAATGCTAATGCTGTAAGGGACACCAAAGGCCTTACTGGTAATAGGCAGGAAAGCCTCTTTCTCCAAATAGGAGAGATGCTCAACTGCGCGGGGCCATATGTCTGCCGCAATCTGTGGCCTTATGGATGGAGAACTCTCTCAACCCCAAGGCACTATGTTGAACATGGAACAGAACTGACAGTGCCAAAGGGTGAAAGACATTCACTGTGTTTCAAAGACAATTGGAGTATTTTTAGTAACAAAAATGTTGGCAAATGAACACACACCACAGGTGTTGTTTCCTACACTATTTGATCAAGGATGAAGGAAGAACGAAATCTGAAATTAGCAAAAATGAGTGATTTTCACATTATGGATTTAATTTTATAAATTAATTATAAACACTGACATATCCAAAAAAATCTAGCTTCGGGGAGTAGACTGGTTTGGTAATGCTTTGTGATAATTAGACAGTCTTTATAGATTTGCCTATTTTTGCATTTATGTTTTTATGTTCAAAAACATTTTAAACTATAAAATATTTTGGGAGCTGTAAATATTGATTTCACAGAAATAAAAAGTAGAGCAGTACTTACTTTGAACTACAGACCTGCATCAAACTATCACACTGTACCCCATATATAAGTGCTATTCTTATATGCCAATATTTTATTTTTCCAGGACTGGGAGCTTGAACTCAGGGCTTTGTGCTCTTGTTCTGTTTTTTTTTTCTTATAGCTGATACTTTTAAGAGTTTCTCAGATATGTAATTCTCTAATCTCAGCTGTTAGAGTAGCTAGGATTCAAGATGTGAGCTATTCGTGTCCCACTCAATAATTTAAAAAAAAAAAAACAACAGCAAATGACATGATAGGGCTGGACATGTTTGCTTCTGTCTGTAATTTTAGCTACTCAAAAGGTAGAATTTGAAAGATCATGGTCTTAGGACAGCCTGAGCCAAAAAGTTAGTGAGACCCTCCATCTCTACAAAAAACTTGGGACTGGTTACATGCATCTGTCATGTCAGTTATATAGAAGGATAAATAGGAGGAAGATCATGGTTTAGGCCAGCCCAGGCAACACATACAAGATCCTACTGAAAAAAACAAAAACAAAAACAAAACAAAAAAGCTAAAGCTTTTTATTGTATTGTTTGTGGCTCTTTTTTGTTGTTTCCTTTCTTTTCTTTAGTTTATCCTTTTTTGTCTCTGTGTCTGATTTCTGCACATGTTGTCTATTTTTATTTTTTATCTGATTTGGAAAGGGGAAGGGGAAACATAGAAATGGTGGGACAAAGGATGAACTAATTCAGCAGTGATGCTGACTTGACACTATGTTGGAAATGATCTATATAAATTGGGTGGGGAGGAGAGTTAGGAGGGGAAAATCTGGGAGGGAATGAGGAAGGGGTAACACTGTTCCAAAGGAAATATACTCATGACCTGATTTATTTAACTGTAACCTCTCTGTAATCACCTTTACAATAAAATGTTAAGAATAGATATATAAATAAAGTCAAAAGCGTGACTTAAGTGGTAGAGCACCTGTCGAACAAGTACATAGCCTTCTCTTTAATACTGTATTAACTGCCAGAGGATGGGAGGAGGAAGGGGAGAGGGAGGAAGAAGGGAGGAGGAGGGGGACGATGAGGAAACCACACATACCATAAAGTGTTCTTTGTACTTAAATGACCTTTCTGATTATGTTTCCTCATTTCCAAATGGCTATAATGACACTGGTTTTGAGAGCTTTTCAATTTTTAGTGGAGTCATAAATGAGGGATATCAAACAGAGCCAGTAACACATAGCACACATTCAATAAATGGAAAAAAACTCATCTGGGTTAATATGCAATACATGTTGTAGGAGAGCCAATTATCTTAGTACTGCTTCAGGGAAAGCTATTTCCCCTTATTACTTATAAGACACTGAAATAAATTTAAACCAAGAATATTGCAATAATTTAAATAAATGTCATTTCTAGAATCTTTAATTCATAATTTCTGATAGTGAATTAATGAGATACCATTAGGGTCATGGCTACTATTCTATGGTTTTATGAATGAAAATTAATGGGTTTCAAATATCTCATTTGTTGTGTGAGCTTGTGTAACGTGATGTTCCTAAGCTTTAGCTGTAACGTGAAAAGAAGCTAAGACAACTAAGATCATAGAGAGTTATTGCAAATGACTAAATGGTACATTATGTTCTTGCCACAATAATTTACCCCTAAGTAAGTTTTCATCTAAAAATATGCCTTGTTGAATGGCAACTCCTTTGTGCAACTACTTGAAGGTAATAATATTAACTTTCAAATGATTTATTTTATGATTAGATTCACAAAATTGAGAGCTGAATGTTGAAAGAGGTGATGAGCCTGATCAAAATAAATTGTGTTCATAAACTGCTTTGTACAAAGACTTAAGGATAATAAAATATTTTAAAAAAGAAAATAAGAGTTATGTTTGCTTTTAAGATGAATGTGATTCACTTTTTGAGCAAAATAATAGAAAAATTTTAGCCAGAAAGCACAGAAACTATAAAATAATTTTAAATAATATTTAAAACAAGGTTAGCATCTTTTACAGATAAAATATACGGTTAAATTTATTATAAGATAAAATGTACTAAGTGATTTAAAATTTTAGTGGCTCTGGGAAAAACTTTATAGCTAGATATTATCCTATGCATTATACCAATTAATTAATTTAGGTAGTCAGGTAATTCTTTCATTTTCAGATTCTTCTTAACTTATTCATTCAGCAAATACTTAGCAATTACACATTCTAGATGTGTTGAGTGTAAAGATAAAAATGACTTAGTCCATGACTGAGTAAGTCACATTCGATGTAAGAAAAATAGCAAGATATTTATTCACTCACTCATGTGAAATTTATTGAGCAATACTAGATGATGGATCGTCAAAGATGAATGGTCCTGACGGCTTCTGTTCTTGAAGCGCTCACCATCAAGAGAGCATGATGAATTCTACTGACATGTTTTAAGTTTTATGATAAAGGACAGCAGAGGAAATGTCATACCTTTCCACTTTCTCTTGTGGATAAAGCAGTGGTCACAAGGAGTTGACAGCTAAGCAATGTCTTAAAAGATGGGAATAAGAAAGATCATGTGAAAAGCCCATGTATCAATCAGCAGGCTTGAGGAACTGCAAATTGTTCAATGGGTCCTCATGGATAATGTTATGATCCTAAAGTAAAATACCCTCTGAGGGCTCAGGTGCTAAAAGTTTTGTTGCCAGTTGAAAGGCCTTTGGGTTATGTGGGTTCAAACTTCCTCAATGGATTAATCCAAGGTGAAGATCTAAATTGATGACATTATTGAGAGATACTAGAATCAGGAAGTAGGGCCTACTTGGAGGAGGTGAGTCACTGCAAGTCTGCTTTTAAAGGGCTGATCTTGTCCCTGCTGCCACTTCTGTCTCTCGACCTCCCAGCTGATATGAGACATAGATCTTGCTTTACCTCATGCTGTCCACTGTGGTATTCAGTTTCCCCTCAGGTTCAAAGCAATGGAGCCTCCAATCCTGGAATGAACACTTTGAAACTGTGATCTGGGACAAATCTCTTCCCCCTTGAAACTTTTCCTTTCCAGGGCCTGTCACAGTGGCAGGAAGCTTGACTAGCACAAAGGGAGTCAATGCTGAAAAGTGAAGGGGCCAGGAAACAAATGATTGTTTTACCACCATGCTGAGTGCACTGGATTTCATCCTGTCAGCAATGCGTTGTTATTAAATGGTATGTTTACCTTTGACTTTTAGAAAAAGAATTCATATAGAGGTTTAGAGGATGTGTATAAAACAGATACCCTGCACAGGGCAGGAAGAAGAGAGAGGTGGGCTAGCAAGAAACTTTTTTTGTTTTATATGTGGTGCTAAAGATATCATTAACTATTTGAGGAAGGGGCTGAATTTTTAGTGATGCTCTCCCAGTTAAGTGATACACAAGAAGAGGTGAATGATGATGTTAACAGTCATCTGTTGAGTTTTAGGTAACTGTGGATTAAATTGTGAAAGATGTCCTAAGCCAGCTCTCTATAGATCTTCAGAGTAAACTAAATGATTTAGGTTAATAATTACAGTTTTCTAATGAAACTCTGTTGTTCCCTCTAGAGCAAGAATCGGTGCTGTGGTCTCTTCAGAGAGTTGCCCTATGCCCTTCTACAAATAGCTCTATGAACACCAAATGCTCCTTTCTCCACATTTCATTCCTCTAAATTTGCCTTATCCTACTCCTACCACTGAGGACAAAACACAGGCTCCTAACGAACATGTTAGGTGGTATCATTAAGTAAAGATTAAACTTTTGAATTTTTGAGAAATGGGGAGAGTTGAAGCTACCTGAATACATCCTTTTTTTTCTTTCATCCCTGAAAACAATTGTTAATAAGAAACCAGTCTGCACAAATGTTGAGTCTTATTTTGTGGCCTTTAAAAAAATAGACACATTATCCTCATGTGCAATCATTTCTTTTCTCAATAGTCACGTAAACTTTCCTCTACAGTACACATTATCATCTGTAGACCTTCTTTAGGCCCCTACTACTGCTCATTGATGGTTATTTGAATTTTTTTAAGTAGTAAAATGATATCATTTTACCATTTTAGCAATCATAAGTTATTTATGTATTTATTTTTTGCTGGTTCTGGACTGGAACTTGGGATTTGGGTGCTGCCCCTGAGCCTCTTTCTGTTCAAGGACAGTGCACTACCACGTGAGCTACAGCACCACTTTCCAGCTTTTTCTGAGTAGTTTACTGGAGTTAAGAGTCTCACGGTATTTTTCACATGCCTGGCTTTGAACCATGATCCTCAGATCTCAGCCTCCAGAATAGCTAAGATTACAAGTGTGAGCCACCAGTGCATGGGGTAAGTTGTTGTTGTTGTTGTTATTATTATTATTATTTGTCAGTCATGGGGGGACTGAACTCTGGGACTGGGTGCTGTCTCTCAGCTTATCAGCTCAAGGCTAGCACCCTACCACTTGAGCCACAGCGCCACTTGCAGCTTTTTTCTGCTTATATAGTATTGAGGAATAGAACCCAGGGCCTCATGCCTGAGAGGCAAGCACTGTACAACTGAACCAATTTCCCAGCCTGGTGTAAGTTATTTTTAACAACTCAAAAAATTTAATTCTTACACTATGACTTTGCACTAAAATATATCCTAGATAGATGAATTAGTTTTTGTCTACATTCTAGCAATCAATGTTTTCAAAGTTTAATAGCTTTACTGCAGTATCATTTATGTTTAGAGACTATACATGTCTAATGTATTAATTTAGTAAGTTTGGTTATATTCATATCCTCATAAAGCCATTAATGTAATCAAGCTATTAACACATCTATCACTTCCAAGTAAAACTAAACAATGTCTCAAATTTATTAAAGTGTTTTTCTTTTTTTTAATAAGGTTTTTATTATGAAAATACTATACATAGGGGTCACAGTTACATGAGCAAGGTAATAAGTACATTTCTTATCAAGCATTGTTGCCCCCTCTTTTGATTTTCCTCTACCATCCCTTCCCTCCCACCTCCACAACTACACTCCCCCCACCCCTCTTCCAGCCTAAACTGTAAAGTTTGTTTTTCAACATAGTGTCTTGTATATCTCATTGTTGCCATTGGTCAACCTGTATCCCTATTTAAACATTTTGTTTTTTCCCTTCCCCTCACCAAATTATACCAACATCAAATACAGAGACAACAGGGGTTACTGTCTCCAAACAGTTTCTTACTTTTTTTTCTTCTTTCTTTCTTTCTGTCAGTCATGGGGTTTGAACTCAGGTCCTAGGTGCCGTCTTTGAGGTTTTTGCTGAAGGCTAGTGCTCTACCACTTTGAACCACAGCTCCAATTCCAGTTTTCAGGTGGTTGATTGGAGAGAAGAGTCTTACTAACTCTCCTGCATGGCTGGTTTCAAACCACCATCCTCAGATCTCAGCAATTCCAAGTACCTTGGCTGGCCACCAGCACCCAGCCTGGTTGCTTACATTCTTAGGAGATACTAATCATTTCCCTTACAAAATTGGATTTCCTGGCTGATTGTTGATGCATTCTCTAAATTATTAAATAAATAAATATTATTCACAAAAAGGGCCAAGGGAAAAACTTGTGTTTCAGTAATAATGTTCGTGTGGCTTTACCCTCTGTTATTGAACCTTGTGATTTGCCAAAGAAAAGAATAAAAGTCACAAATCCCACAGTGACTGCCCTCCGGTCCTTGTTGCCCTGAGGCTAAGGTGAGCCTACCCTCCGGGACATGAAGGCTGAGGGGGAGAAAATTTTCTAATTATAAGGTAGCTGTTCAAGTGAAATAACAACAAAAACCAAAACTAACTTGAGTTCTGAAATAAAACCAATTCTCACTCAGGGAGCTCCCTCCACAGTATCTGAGGTAGAGGTTAGTTCAGAAAGAAGTGCAAATCACCAAGCTTCAGAAGTCTGACTGTTTGTAGGTGGGCCAGAGTCTTAACTCTTTCATTGTCTGTGGGTGGTAGTAATAGTTAAAGCCCTATTATATTCAGGAACATTTAATTCAGATGTTCCATGCTTCATTTGTTCTACCTTTAGAGGTTCTTTCAAAGTAACAATTCATCCAATCCATGAATCTGATGTGTCAGTTGATTCCATCCTAGTGGCTGTTATGAATTTATTGAATAAGCCACAGTGCATGAAAAACAATATAAACAGAGTCCTCTCTAAATTTGTAAGCTATGTTGGCTTAAGCATTACTCATAATAATAATAAAAAAAACCAGGTCTTGAGCTCCTATATATTGATTAAATTTTAAAGCTGCTATTTGGGCAGTAGGTAACGTGAATACTGACATGTAAATGGATACATTCTGGGAAAATAGTCTTCATTGGACTCCGGTGTTCTGAGATTTGATGAGCAATGTGTGCTTTGATGAAAATTCTTACAATGTTGGGTTTTGCAAGCCAGGCTAAGGAAAAGAAAAAGAAAAAGTCCAAAACAGTTACTCTCAAACCTAAATGTGAAGTGTGTTTCTCAACTAAAATGGAAAATCAACTTAAACATGAATGGGACAATATTGGTTATGGGAGCAAATCTGGGATTGACCCGAGACAACTTGCCTCTCACTCGAGTGTTTCATCTTGCTTCATTGAATTAAGTGTAGATTTGCACTCCCACCTAAATGTGAATATAAATTCAGCTAAGTCATAACCTCTGAACTTCAGAGTGTTATCCATTTCTTTCCTCAGTGAAGCCCTTGAAACTGGTTTATAAGGGTACTGTGCAGATGATTTGTTCTTACAGGAAAGGTACGAAGCCACCTCTGCAAACCTCAGACTCAATGGTTCCAGTTTTATCTCCTGTAACTTGTCAGCATGTGACTTTCCTCAAACAAGTATTTCAAAAGAATGATGGCAAAATTAAGAGCCATGGTTCACCTGAAACTGCTTTTACTCTATTTTGAAAGATTATTTTACAAATAAAGATATTGCATTGACATTGGCTTATGTTACCATCAAGATCCTTTTTCTATAGCTCTTAACTGTTTACAAAACTCTTTTTGCATTTGCTATCTCATTATATCTTCATATTTGCCCTCTGAAGTAACTATTACTGTCTGTATTTAGCAGATGAGGAAAATAAAGCTCAGGAGATTAAATGACCTGCCTAACCTCACACAGCTTACAGCGGCAGGACTTAATTCCCAGGTTTCCGACTTCTAGCATTTAAAAAGAAATAATTGCATTCCACTCTTTACAAGTGAATAATGGGTTGACTATCCAGTGGATAATCATACTGTGGAGTATTTCTGGAACTTTAGACATCAATTCACAAAATGCTAAACCAGCGATCTTAGGAACAGGTTGTAAACAGTGAGGGGTTGAGCAAACTTTTTAATGAACAGATCCTATCATGGGATTCAGAGCAAGGCAGTTCTATTTTTTGTACTCAGATATTCCTCTTCCTTCACTAAAGGTGTGTTAGTGATTAAGTGGGTTAATTGTTCAGAGTACTACATAGATGAGATCAATTTAGCCATCATCTTTCCCTGTCCAATCCAGCATTCTTTTCAGTGAAAATAACAGATAAAATAAATAGAACTCACCAGAACCTGAATGAGGTCCTGGAGAAAGCCAAGATGGGTCAGATTAATGTTTATTCCACAATGTCATAAATGTCATGAACATAAAAGTTTTTCAGGTCAGTACCATTTAGCTCAAATATTTGTTCTTGTCCATCTTCAAATGGTTGTACAAGGGCATTACAATTGAATGTGTCCAGTGAGTCCTGATCTGAGTCATCTCTTCTATCGTTCTCCTCATCTTTGCTCTCTTCCTTCCCTCCCTCTGGGAGTCATGTCATGTTTCCTACTTCCTTTATCACACATGTACACTGAATAAAGTACTAAGGCTGCAGAAAACTAGGGTGGGGAAAGAGGAAGCAAAAGAAATTTGTTTACATAAATTTATTCCCAGATGTCCTAAATTACGCCTCAAAAATAATCATTTAAGCTGTTCCACACAAAGAATTTGTAAACAAGCATTTAGAGTATACCTCTTTAAATGGGAAAGTTAAGGGAGGAAAAGACAGAATTTGTAAGCAGTGGATTTTGCTTCAGTAGCATCACACACGCCATATATCATGCAAAGAGAAGCCAAGTGTAAAAGACAAGCCACCAATTCACTAATGTTCCCCAGTTGGAGTGAGGAGGAATTAAGAGTCACACAGCGTGCACAATCTCTGCTGAAGTGGAACCTGGAAATTTCCTGTCCTCTTGCTTCTATTCTCACACTATCCAAATGCCCTTCGTTTAGTTCATATTTGATTTGCCTTGTAAGATGACTCTCAAGCATAGTGCAGAAGTGCTATATTTGTGGTGTGTGTATGTGTGTGTGTGTGTGTGTGTCTGTGTTCTAGTTCTAGAGTTTGAAATCAGAGATTGGGTACTGTCCATGAGCTTTTTTGGCTCAAGAATAGTGGTTCCATTTCTGGGTTTGTGCTGGTTAGAAATTAGAGTCTCACAGGCTGTCCTGCCTAGGTTGGTTTTGAACTTTGAGCCACAGATCTCGGCCTCCTCAATAGCTACAATTACAGAGGTGAGCCACTGGCACCCTGCATGTACCTTATTCTTAAGCAAAAAGAGGCAGTAGTTTTCTTTCTGGTGCAATACATGTGTTAGATAAGCTTTGTGCAGGTTGGATCAACAATATTTTAAATATTTAGATAAGAAATCATACCAAGGGAGTTCATGAATTGATAAATTAATGAACTCTAATCCTGTGTTTTCCCTTTAGGTCATGGTTGACAATTTGCAGATTCAATCTTCCCTAGGATTTAACATAACATATAACCACATCACAAAAGGAGATTTATCTATAGCTTTTGTTTCTAGTCTCTGAAGTTTTCAATCAGATAAAACTAAAAATATAATAATAATTTGTGTCATTGCTTTGAACAACAGAAGTGGTAGACATGAGCTCAACGTTTTGAATCAAGTTGTAGGTTTTTTAAAAAAATGTATTTCAAATGTTTGTAACATATATATATATACATATATACGTACATATATACATATATATATGTACGTATATATGTATATATATATATATGTATGTATTTTCAGGCATACTTTGTAACTTTTAGTAGAAAACAAGAACTTGGAAAGTAATTCAAGTGAATAGAGCTTTTCATAATGTTGTAAAAGAATAGTGTTATCAAATAAAATGAGGGACCAACAAACCTCAAATAAGGTCTGACTGTAAAAGACATCTATATTATTATAACATTAATGCTATTGAAATATAAGCCTCACATGAATATTTTTATGTACTTTAATTTTTGTTGTTGAATAAGAGTAATTGATTTTGTGTAGCTCATTATGGTTTTGAGACCTATTTTTAGTCATTAGATGACTCTGCTATTCTACAAGGTGAGCAGACATGTGGATTCCACCACAAGATGGCCGACTGGAGCAGTCAGTGCCTTTTAGTGGGCTCTGTTACTTGCCTCTAAGAAATCACTTGTATATCATTGTTGAAATTAAAAATTCAGAAGATTCTAAAGTGTCTAGCTCCTCTTTAGCCTTGAGAAATGTTTGCCATTCTTTATTCTTCCACAAAGCCAAATCACAAGACAATAGAACACTATCCTAAATGAATGATTAATTTTTAATTTTTTTTAAAAACTAAGACATTTCACTTTGCACTTCTCACCGAGAAATGTATTCTAGCATGTCAAGGAAAGCAAAAGTATTTATGAGATGTCAGTTGGATTTGTCACCTGTGTTACAATTTCTTGCTAAAATTTCATGGTTTTTGTTGTTATTGTCGCACAATAAATCCACAATTGGCAGGAGATGTTCAATTTTGGGAAACATGAAGCTTGCTTGATATTTCACAACAAAGAATGTTCTATTTTGGGCTCAACAGAAAAGTAACTTTAAGAAAAAAAATGTAGGTCTTTAAAAATATTGCTATCTTGTTACATTGAACTGATTTTTTTTTATAATAGATTTTTAGCGTTTGGTAGCTACTGATTGGTAACTAGTGTTCAGTAGCTACTGTTGAACATTTTTGGAGGAATGCATTTGTGTTTGCAGGGGGTGGTGTGGCGGCACATATTTACTTGCACCTGGCAGATTATCTTATTTTAAATGGATTCAACAGTCTGTGAGGGGGCAGATGTTCATGACAACAAAAGGAGGACAAATTAGACTCTGTTAAAAAAGGGAACATAAGGGAATAAACACAACACATGATTATTAGCCTACAGAAGTGCTGTAAGAAATAAAAACTTGACATGAATGAGAAAGCAGGATGTTGGTGTACAGCAGGGAAATAGAGGAGGAAGACCAAGTGGCAAGATTTTATTCAAGTAAGAGAAAAAAAAATCATCTGTCAGAATTTCAACATCTGACGAAATCAAAAGGCAATGTGAGGAGACAAGTCTGCATCACAAGGATTCGAGATGACACAGGTACGGGCCAGGAGTGGCCCTGCCCACAGGATCAGCATGGTGCACATTGTATGTTGCCAGTGTTGTCACTTTGCTCAGTGTTGTTGTGAGCCCTTTTATCCTTTCCAGGATCCTGCCAAAAATTTGTGCCCTAGAAAGGTGACTTGGTTGTCATAGATTCTTTCTACATGAGTCCGATATTTTCAAAGAACTCTCAATCGTTTGGCAAAGAGAGAGGATAAAAGGAGAGGACAACTTTAGCCTTAGAAAGAAGCAGAACCAGAATGTTTTCACAACTCAATAATTTATTTTTCTGAATTAAAACAAAATAGGCTTTATTCACACAGTGAATAAAACTTTGCTACAAACACTCCATGGATCACTAAAACTGAGCCTGCTAATTCTTGCCCTCTGAATGTATGTTAACATCATATATTAAAACACTATAGGAACTTGTGGCTCAGACTTGTGATCCTAGCTAGTCAGGAGGCTGAGATCTAATGATCACACACTTCAAAGGCTTCAGCCTAGGTTGACAAATTGAAGACGACATTCTTACCTCCAATTAACCAGAAAAAGTTTGAACTGGAGGTATTGCTTCAGTAATAGAATGCCAGCTGTGAGAGTAAAAAAGAAAAAAGAAAAAGAAAAAGAAAACAAAAAGAAAGAAAGAAAGAAAGAAAAAAAGAGAAGAAAAAAGAGCTAGAACATGAGTCCCTTAGATCAAACCCCAGTACTGGCACCAAATAGTATGATTCACATTTGGTAAATATAACTGATGTCAAGCATGAAGCTACCAAAATATCTTCTTCATTTTAGAAGTATATAGCATTACCCTGTAGGCAAAGTCCTGAAGAGGTAGTGGGAAAAAATAACTTTTTGGTAAATAAAAGCATTAAAGCATTTTTGTAAGCAGTAAGAAGATCACAAGGAATGTAAAATCACAGTAAATTCGCATTGCTTTTTTTCAGAGTTGGGTTTTCAGCTATTACATTTATGTAGAGTGGGCCTCTATGCAGAACTCTTAGGGAAAGAGTTAATCCTGTTTCTCCAGTGTCTAATTTATCACAGTTACCTAAGGCACTGGAAGCATCTGGCTCAACACGTACATATTTTTCAAGTACAAATTAAGGACTGAGAATGAGGCCAGCAATGCACTGTTGTGTGCAGCAAGAGGATGGTCCCACCAATGAGGAGAGGCATAAATATTGCCTTGGATTTTAATAAGGATGAAGTTCCATATATCATTAACAAGTCTTCTGTCTATGTCTTAAAAACCTTCACTCATTGAGCTAGATCCCTGCTTAATATTCTATGTGCATGAACCAATTTGGCTTGAGGTTGCATGAAGCAGTTGGGCATTAAAAATAAGGTTCTTTTTATTGTTACAATGTTTGCTGTTTTCTAAACCCTCTTTAAGTAACTTATGCTGTGATTTGTGTCATACTGTATATCTGCTTACTCATTTATGTCTACCCCATAGGATGTGAATGATTAGGGTAATTTTTTTCACACTGTTAACTAATCATCATTGATTTTCTCTTTAACTTAAAAAAATTAGGTTTGACATTGGTCAACTTAGGTTGATATAAGTGAGCAAATGATTTATCATTGTTTTATTTCTTTATAAATTCTCTAAAGCAGCAAAGTACGTTAAAATGATATTGAGATGAAAACCAGTATAGTGTTATCCTAAAATCTTAGGTAAGACTAGAAAACAATGACAGTTTATAAGATCTAGTTTCTTATTTTTAATCATTTTTCTGATGTCACATGTGTACACAAATAGTGCATGTTTTCTTGAGTCCGAAATGACTTCTTTGTTGATCTAGGAGAGTCTAGCTGCCCTAAGCAGATTTTGCAGGAAAATACTCAGTAGTCTTGGGAGGGGGAGAGAAGGGGAACAAAGTGATACTTGTGTATCAATGAGCTCATATTGGATACATAAAAAGCATGAGACTCAGAAGGAAGGTTTCAGGTGAGAAGACAAAGCTTTTATTATACATTTACTAATGCTACCCCAGGTGAAGAAAAGAGTCAGACTTCTGTCCTTTAGTGTCCGTATCTACGTTAATGCTAAGAGAAGCATATTTAGGGAAATAAGTGTCCTAAAATCTCATTAAACACAATTGTCTTTGTTCGGAAAGAACAAGGTAAGAAGCTCCAGAGTCGGTCAACACCAACTATTATTCAGGGAAGAAAAAGACAGGAAATACTTAACCTTGTCTCTTGCTCTCTGTGTTACTATGTCTTCCAGGCTCCAAGGTGATCAGTTTGACCTTTCTTTTAAGCACTAATTTTTTTTGAAAAGCCCTTAAAATGCCAACATGCAAATTGTACATAAAATATTTAAAACATGAGTCCTCATTTTGAAAAGGTGAATTAATGAATTCATCAATCAAAACCCTGAAGTTCTGAAAACCTCTAATTTTCTCTTGTTGTAATTTAGTGGGAGAAAAGTAGCCTTCTACGGGATAACTCCACAGAAATGTAATTAACCTTTACTTTGATGGAACAGGTGGGACAATTGGTGGAGTACATTGATAAATAAAACACAGAAAGACATGCACATATAGACACACACTCACAGTCTTTACCTGAATTTGTGTGAAAATTCAAACTTGCAAATGCTATGTTATTCACAGATATGAGCTGTTGTAATCAGTTTATAGATACAGAAAGGGGAACAGGCAGAAAGATACATAAATACCAACCAACATCATCACATTGCCACCAGTACAAGAAATGAAGACATTTGCTTTTGAACTAAGTTTGCTTAGTGATATTTGCCCCTCACACATATAATAGTACAAAATAAGATGATAACCTTCTGTTATTCTATCAGAAATTCCAACAGTTGGTTCACATATATCATCACAGCAGTGAAAATTCTCAAATAAAAATTGTAGCACACTGTCTAACAAAGGGCCCAAATGTTTACCAAAGAAATTGCCCATGATAAACATTTGGTTCAGTTTGAGACAGCCAAGAAGGCAATTCTTTTTTTAAGACTAAAATGTGCATATTAAAACAAAATATAGCTCTGTACTTCTGCTGATTTGGGATAAATCTAGCTTGCCTTCTTCTACCTTTTCTCACTCAGTTTCCAACTTTTTTCCTTTCCTTTGAGTAATAAAGCCTTAGTTCATGTATATTTTATTTTAGCCAGTGTTGAAGGTTTGACAAGAGTTTAGGAGTAGGAGGCTGAGAAGGTGGCTCAGTGGTAGAACGCTTGCCTTGCATGCCTGAGGCCCTGGGTTCAATTCCTCAGCACCACATAAGCAAAAAGGAAAAAGCTGGAAGTGGTGCTGTGGCTCAAGTGGTAGAGCGCTAGCCTTGAGCTGAAGAGCTGAGGGACAGTGCCCAGGCCCAGACTTCAGGCCCCACGACCGGACCCCCCCCAAAAAAAGAGTTTAGGAGTAGGGTAAGAATATTTTGTGCCACATGGATCTTTGGTGTTATAGGGAGGAGATTTACTCTTCTAATTTTCACAAGTTATTGCTGCTTTAATTAATTTTATTTCCACAAGTGAAAATGGATTTAGTATTTCTGGGAAAAGTAAAGAGCCCAGTTAAAAATAGGACATGACAGGACATTGAAATGAAATGAATACACCTTCTTTAAAGAATTCATATACTCCTGTAGCCCAATTTATTCTTTGCTTTTGTATCTCACTTGGTAAGGAAATTTCTTGGCCATCAATGGGTAGGTAGAAGTGTGAAGTGTGTGTGTGTGTATGTGTGTGTGTGTGTGTGTGTGTGTGCATGTACATATATGTCCCAGGATTAATATGTAAATGATTGACTGTTTTAAAATATAAATATGGTTTGTATTTCAATATGAAACATAAGCAGACAAGATTTATGTATGAAATAATTTCTTTTCCCTTAATAGGAATTATTGAATTCAAGTTGGACTTTTAACTTGTCTTTTCTTTCAACATTCTTTTCTCCCACTATTTGCAAATATAATAAAACTATTTGTGTATTGGAAGAAGTGGAAATATATTAATAAGTTACAGCATTACAGCTTTAAAATGCTTTTTAAAATATAACACCAAAATGAGCCTAAGAAACACATCATTTTTAAAGGATCTGATTGTATTAAAAAACCTATCTATCCCTACTGATATAGATGTACTCAGGGCTACTTGTGGGTTTGAATATATTTGATTATGTTCTTTCTCTCTGTCTGTCTCTCTGTATCATGTGTATGTGTGTGTGTGTGTGTGTGTGTGTGTGTGTATAAGATAAAGTATACATTCAAAATATCCTAGAACCATTCTCATTTCTCTCTAATTCCATGTATACTTGTTCCCTTGTTTCCTAGTTGTTGTTTGTTTTGTTTTTTGGAAATAGGTGTTTAGTACACGATTCTATTGTTTCTTCACTGTCTGTTTGTTTTAATTGGTCCCTGTACATTAGATATGAGGATCAAATTATGATGTGGCTGTTTACTTGAGGTATAAGCAAATATAAGAATGCATCAGTGAGGCTTTATGATCCTCACAAAAACATGTAATATTTTAGTTTTATTACAACTTGTAATTGTTCAAACAAAAATGGTCAAAGTGCCATGAATGTTGGGTTTAGCTATCAAGACAGTTTCATACAGTAATGAGACTTCTCCTCTGTGGGAGGGCTATGAACTGCTAATTAGCATCTGTGACCTAATAGTCTCTACCAAACAAGAGTAATAGCTGTAATTTCCAGTTTTATGCAGAGTACAAGTCTCGAATATTACCAGCATTTTGGTTTCATTTGTAATTAACTGCAAGCAATTATTACAGTCAAGAAAGTACATCCTAGTGCTCCTAATGCTCCAAGGTAATAAAAAAAATTATGTCTGTAAAACTTACATATGAGTCATGCTGAGGAACTGGAATTCTTAGGAAGCCAGGGTTTAAGAATCAATTTTTTTCTTTTTTAATGTTGGCAGAGTATAATTCTAACTTGTAACTTTTAATTTCCTATGTCATTTTTTGTTCTTTGCTTGGAAATTAATGTTGATTAGATTTTGTAGTGAGATCATGGATAAAATTAAATATTAAAATTATAGTAGCTTGTGGGTGGAGGGGCTCAACATGATATTAACTTAAAAATGTTTCAAGAGACTGTTAATATATACTCAATAGATAGAGGTATATTTTACACAGAAAGAATGTTTTATAAGTGGAAATAAAAGTATTTTATTTTAGTTTTTCCCATGGAAGTAACACTCTGGGCATGTCAGTAGACTTGTTCCATAATTTTTTTTTTTAATGACCTGCTGGTGATTTCTTACTTTTGAAAAAGAAATGAAACTTTATATATCTAGAACTGTGAAGAGATGCAATTCTTCTACAGGATGAAATTATTTTCCCTGAATATATGTTTTTTTACTGCACCAAAGTATATTTTAAATTTTTTGCTGTATGCTTTCTTTAAAAGGCAAGCTGCATTGTACTCATAAATTGATATGTCTAAATTAAACAACTTTGTACAATAAAGAAAAGAGTTGCTATAACTTAAAAAAAAATAACCAAAGGGCTAGGATGGTGGCTCAGTGGTAGAACGCTTGCCTTGCAAGCCTGAGACCCTGGATTCGATTCCTCAGCACCACATGAGCAAAAAGAAAAAAACCAGAAGTGGCGCTGTGGCTCAAGTGGTAGAGTGCTAGCCTTGAGCTAAAGAGCTGAGGGACAGTGACCAGGCCCAGAGTTCAGGCCCCACAACCAGACACAAAAAAAAAAAAAAAAAAACCAAGTTATTCTTCATTTTGCAACATTGTCTAAGGTCCCATCTAAAATTGTAGAGGACCTCTCCTGTACTACAAGAGGTCCTGTTAGGCTTAATCTTCATATGCATATCAAGCCCAGCTCTGCTGGTTTGCCATCTGTACTATACTAGTCCAGCTCAGATTCTGCACAAAGAATACATTCCATTGCTCAGTCTTAGCCTTAAAAATATTCACTGCTTTACCAAAACAGATACATATTATTTAACAGCTACTGATTTAGCAGGGTCATCATTATTTACAGCCATTATTTTACTAGCAGAAATATAATAGCATTATTAACATTTGGGGTTTCTATTTTTCCCTTATATAGAATGGCTTCAGATACCTGTGAGTTTCCATTCATACCTTTTGTTTCCTTCTTTATCAACAGCTGCAATGCAGTGGTACCGCCATTGCTTTAACTTATTACTGTATCTGATTCTAATCTGTTATAAAGTCAGGAAATATCTAAAGGAGACCACGAGAAACTGTGTGATGTTCAGTAAATCCTAATGTAATGATGAAAACACATACACCTTGGAACTCTCAAACCCACTAAAACCAGGAAAGACTGATATTCAATAGAACAAGACCAGCAGGTGGTGAAGATGGAGATACAGATTTAAGCTCAGATTAAAAGACTGTGCTCAAGCTTTAGTCATGGCCGGGATGAGGATGGTGCCATTGTTAACAAGACTGTGATTGCCATATAATCTGTATTTTGGGAGTACAGTTTATTCATTATTTAGTTCAGTACTGTCATTCTGCTGAGTAGGTATCTTTATATAGTATTAATTGAAGCATTATTATTGCATTTCAGAAAATTCAGACTTGCTTTATATAACCTTAAAAAGAATACACATTTCGGGTTTGGAATCACTTATAGGGCTTGCTTGATTTTACGCTCCGAGGTGTATAACTACCAAGTTCTTCTGCCTCCCAAGGACAATTAATTGAGAAAATGAAGCATTTTCCACATTCACTAAGTCTGACCTCCTTATTTTATGGATAAAGACACTAAGGCTGATAATATACAATCTGAGTTATTTTCCTATGTCCAATTTTCTATCCCTAAGCACAGAACATCTTCTTAACTGCTTTTAATGTGTAGTTCTTATAGTTCTATCCCCTGACCTTGGTCTTCCTCTCCAGACCTGGCACTGGAAACTGCTGGTTTGGTGATCAATGGAGTCCTTCTCATTGCCAAATATATGTGTATATTAATATTTGCATGTATGTTAGTATCTTAAATATTTTTGTTCTTTTTTTTTTTTTGTCAAAGGGCTTGAACTCTGAGCTTGGGCCTGGGCCTGGATGCTGTCTTTGAGCTCTTCAGTTCAAGGCTAGTGTTCTACCACTTAGTGACACAGCTCCACTTTTAGTTTTCTGGTGGTCAATTGGAGATATGACTCTCATAGACTTTTCTGTCCAGGATGACATTGAACTGTGATCCTCAGATCTCAGCATCCTGAGTAGCTAGGGTTACAGGTGTCTGGCCTCACACTCTTCATTTTATACTTTTTGCCCTTCTTAACTCTTGCTCCTAATATATGCTGACTCTTCTCCTCATTTCCATCACTGGATACATTATTTCTTACCATATGATAAGTTCTCTTAAAAGTGAATAACTTAAAACAAAATCCATTTCTTTACTTCAGAATGCTACAAGTCAGTGATTTGGGATGCTCAGTTCTACAGCTCTCATCTAGTCTCTCACCAGTTTCCATAGCTAACTATCAGCCTGGCTAGAACATAGTTGATCAAGTGTATCTTTTACCTGGAGTGGTCTTTTTATGCTATAAGACCTTTCTTTTTCTCCAGCCTGGGTTTTCACTCATGGCAGCTTCTTGAAGATCTATGTAAAATTTTATCAAAGCTCTTTGTGACAAACCATTAGTTCTGCTGCATTCTGTTGAGAAGAGCAAGTCCAAAAGTTGACCAAAATTCAAGATGACAGGGAAGGAACCTTTACCCCCCTATGGGAAAAAATTTAAAAATCCAATTGTATGGAACATGTAAGGGAAGCTATAAAGAAAGGACTGTGCACATATTTTATAATATATGACAATTAGCAAAGTCCACTTGTGTGTCATTTAAGCATAACTACAATTTTCATGTTCACTTTTAGAATTTTTCCTTCCTTTTCCTCCTTTCCTTCTTTAACCAGGCTATTCCCAGGCTTCAGACACCACTTTCCCCAGATAATTTCAAGTCTTATTCATTTCTTATTCAATTCTTACTCAACTCTTACTCTGGCCGGAAGCTCTCAGAGAGAGAATGCCCAAGTACTATGGCTCCCACACTTCCTTGAACACAATAGATTAATAAGCTAAACTGGTTATTCTCCTATAAGCCCATTCCTTTTTGAAAAACAAATGTTCTCTCATTTGTTTTCTATTCTGTCCAGATCCTTAGCAATCTCAGGAACATTTCCTATTTATCTTCCCTTTAGTCACCACACCCAATCATTCAGAAAATCTCAATCACTCAACTCATCTTCTTATTATGTTCATGTCTCATGTTACCTGTTTTAGCCTGCATCATTTCTTGTGAAATTATAGTTTTTCTTTGTCTGTTGTGTTTGAACTCAGGACCTGGGCATTGTCCCTAAGCTGTTTGCTCAAGGCTAGTGCTCTAGCACTTTGAGCACTGCTCTACTTCCAGTTTTCTGTGTGTTAATTAGAGGTAAGAGTCTCATAGACTTTCCTGTCCAGGATGGCATTGAACTGTGATCCTCAGATCTTAGCCTCCTGAGTAGCTAGGATTACAACAAGTGTAAGCCACCAGCACCTGATAAGAGATTATCTTTTTCACTGTACCTTTTCTTTTTCACATACATATTCTCAGATTTCAGGATAATATTCTTAAAACATATTATCTTATCATGTAATTTATTATTTAAACATCCTTTCAAAGTTTCTCATATGGAATAAAAGTTTGCTGAACCTTTTTGTTAAAGATTCAAGAATGTCCTTGAAGGTATATAAAGTTAAGGGTTATCATTCCCTCATGGACTATTTCTGTGACTCCTGTGGGTAACAGCATGGCTGAATCATTGTAGTTGTTCAGTAAATACTTGCTGTATGGACGAATGAATGAATTTGTTAGGTAATTTAGGCAGATAGAAGTTGTGAAGGTCCTATGTGTTATGCTATAAAGAGTAAAAAGACTTATAAGTCAATTATTTAGATCGTAGTCCAATTCACCACCTGCTTAGAAGGAGACCTTGAACAATTTATTTAGAAAATCTGAGTCTAGGTTTCTTGGTTCACAAAGCAAAAATAATTATAATTAAATTACCAAACTCTTGTATGACTATCAAATGATGAATGTGACACTAACCTGTAAAATTCCTTTGAATACATCTCTATAGTGTTATTCATTTCCATCAATAACCTTAGAAACAGAAAGTACATCAGATTCACATATCACAATGTGTGATAAAGACTCAACCATGGGAACTAGGATTTACAATTGGGTGATAATCAAGTATCAAGATACTAGCAAAGTGTTTTTAAAAACAAGCAAACAAAAAAAAACAAAGAAAAAAATCTGTGGTTCAGGACTGAAAAGCACAGCAAGAATTTAGACACCGACAAAGAAAACTTGGAAGTAGTCTTAGAGATAAGCCATATAGGAGAAAGTCTAGACATTCTACTAGGAAGCATAAATAGAATGTGAGAAGATAAGGTCAATTGATCTGAAGTGATAAGCTTCTTAGGGTTCCTAGTTATGCTCAGAGTTTGAACTTGAGTCGGTAAAAATATCAGAAAGATATGGCTCTATCTGCAAAGGAAAGCAGTTCAAGGGCAGAGGACACAGCTGTTCTTTCTCTTGGAAGTCTCTTTATTGAGCCATTAGCATGTGTGTTTGGGAGATCATACAATTCATACTGTCTGCAAATACACAAGAGAATCAGCCACTTCAGAGAAATAATATTAGTTTGATCTCTTTCTCAAAAGATACCTTCATTTTTGTTCATTAAAATGTTTCTTTTGGTTTTTCTTCATTCCCAGTCAAATTATGTGATTATTATCAAGAAATACAAAACAGTAACATCTCAAATAACTCAATTAATATATTATGAAATGTAGATAAAGTATAACCAATAATGTTATTCCTGAGACTATAATTTGCTTACTATTTTCAGGTATAACTTTTCTTGTTTACTTTTAAGTTAGAGAAGGTAGACAATACATTACGTAGCCAATACATTATAGAATTGATTTAATTATATAGTCTTTGCTCTTCGCCTACCTTTCTAACCACTCTCAATATCTCCCACATCTGCATGACAGTTTGGTTTCATCTTATTCCCTTAATTCTGATTGAGTAATGGCTACCTAGAGCAGCATGTTCAGGAAAATTCAAAAATGAAAGGCAGAACTTTTGCAGCATACTTGAAAATCTATGCTGCATAGTGGCATATCGATCTTTTTTCTATTAGTTGTATCAGTGATTTTTAAATTAATTATGGCCTATATAGGTTTTCCAAGTTAACTACAGCCTTACAGCTCTGAAGGACAGGACACACACAATGATTTGAGTGGGTGCCTCTCATTTACTCTTGAAATGTTACATAACTGACACTATAGAAAAGATGAAGCAATGAAATTAATAATTGTATACATAATTAGAATAATTATTAATTTTCCACAAAATGAGAAAATCTGAGGTGGCCCAGTGAGTACTTCAAAGGCTATTTCAAGATTCAGGTGCACCTTTAAATTTATATTTAACCCTTTTGTTTGAGGGCATGAGCCTGGTTTTCCTAATTGTATGACAGGCATAAAGACATCCCACAAGGGCCCAATGCAGAATCCCACTTACAAAATGTGTTTCAAAAGATATCAATAAAGATTTTTCTCTCATCTTGATATTTTGAAGTTCTTTCTCTTCCTTTCCATGTATATAAAATGTATAAGATAAATAAAAATATTTTGTATATTTTGCTATTCCTCTTTATACCAAGAGATGGTTAAAAAAATAATATGGGAGTTGGAACAGATATTATCAACCCTTGAGATAAATCTGTACTCCGGAGTAGGAAAATCAGACCAATAATGTCATCATTAACAGAATCCTCATATAAAAGGGTTGAATGTAAATTTCCATTTTTTACTTTAGCACCTGGATTTTAAAACAGCTGCCTTTTAATCATTTACAAATTTCTTCAAATAGTGCTTCCTTTCCCGTGTTGTATACTAGCTTCTGTAATTAACATAATTTTGGCAAACCTGTAATAATCTGTGTGTAGATTTTGTGAATTGTGTCTAATACTGCCTTTAGGTATATAGAAGCTATTTACAGCAGATCTGCCTTTTGGCACAGGTCATTTCAATGCCCTATAAATCATTAATCACAAAGAAACCTACATTATTGCAGACCTTGGATCATAAAGTTAGGACCTAGAAACTAAATGAATGTAAAGTTCCCATTCTCCAAGAAATATTCATTTTCTCACTATCTTATTTTATACACTTATTTATTCTATATTTAGAAACCCAATTAACAGCCCAACATGATATGTGGAGTGTGGAAAAATTCCTGTTATTACAAATACTCTGAACTGCATTCATTTATTAAATGGTTATTTACTACGCACCTGTTCATATACAGTATTGAGTGAAAAGAAGGACAGAGAACAGGGCATATATAATCACAGATGCCTTACAGTCCTGAAGGAAGAGGCAAACAACTCAGGTAAATAAAAATTAGTCATAAAATTTTTCATCAGTGTTAGGAAAGGCTTCAGCAGTTGGCTGAGCTAAAGTTGTAAATATTATCTGTGAATGAACTTTTTACCCTAGGACTCTCATTTCAGTATGTTGCGCCTATGCCAAGAAGACTGTAAGTTCAAGCTCAATGCAGAGAAAGATTACATGTGAACTAAATCTTCTTAAGTGGTCTGGTACCTGGTAGTAAGCCACTGAAGAGATTTGGATTGTACATGTTTGAAACTGAACTGATTTTTTTTTCCTTTAAGAGGTAACTGTAACAAGAGGATTGTAGGGGACAACAAGCATCAGAAAGATGCCACTTACTGCATCAATTCTGGCCATTGATAACTGAAGCTTGGATATAGAGAGGTATAGAATAGATTACTGTGGTATTTATTTGAAAGGTAGAATAAACAGAATTGCTGATAGTGCAGTGGGTGGAGGATATGCTGAGAGAAAGAAAGGAATCAAGAACAATTCTTCTATTTCTGATTTAAGTAATAGTGTTATTTGCTAAGGTCTCTGACCTGACACCGGGATATTATTCCCATAGTCTTAGCTACTCAGGAGGCTAAGATCTGAGGAGTATAGTTCAAAGCTAACCCTATGTATGAAAAATCTGTGACTTGTATCTGCAATTATTTAGCAAAAATCTGGAAGTAGAGCTGTGGCTCAAGTAGTAGAGTACCAGTCTTAAGCAAAAAAGTTAAGAGACAGTAACTAGACCTTGAGTTTATCCCCAGTACCTACACATGAAGAAAGAAAGAAGAAATAGAAACAGAGAAAGAGAGAGAGAGAGAGAGAAAAAGAGAGAGAGAGAGAAGAAAAATAAGGAAGGAAGCCTAAGACATAAGGAATTGACAGTCAAATTCTATAAGCTCTTCAAAGGAAAATTCACTCCAATACTCTTTAAACTCTTCAATGAAATACCAAAAGAAAGATCACTACCAAACACATTCTGTCAAGCCTGCATAACCCAAACCAGATAGGGACTCATCAAAGAATTATCACTATAGACACATATCTCTGATGAACATCAAAGTATAACATATTAATAAAAATTCAGGCTTAATGAATTCAACAACTAACCAAAAAAATCATACACTATGATCAAATGGGATTCATTTGATGGATGCAAAGCTAGTTCAATATATGGAAGTCAATATAATTCAGCACATCAACAGGAGCAAGGACAAGCACTCTCTCAATAGATGTATAAAAAGCATTTGACACCCATTTATCATAAAAGCTAGGAATCCATGAAATATTACTCAATATAATAAAAATTTTATGTGACAAACCTATAGCCAGCACTATTCTTACTGATGCAAAATTAAAACTATTTCCTCTAAAATCAGGAATGAGGCTAGAATGTCCATTCTTTCTACTCCTCTTCACTATAATACTGGAATTCCTAACAAGAGCAAGAAAGCAAGAATAAAACATAAAGGTGATCCAAATAGGGAAATAAGTAAAACTATCTCTCTTTGTGGATGACATGACTCTGTTTTTACAGAACCCTATATATTCCTTCCCCAAGTTATTTAAGATAATCTTCAACTTTGAAAAGTAGCAGAGTATAAAATTAACTGACAAAAATCAATAGCTTTTCTGTATGCTAACCATGAGAAGAGCAAGACTGAAATCAGGAAAGTAATCTCATTTGTAATAGCCTCAAAGAAAAATAAAATACCTAGGAATTAACCAAAAATGTGAAGGACCTCTATAATGAAAGCTTTAAAAATCTGAAAAAAAGAATTTTAACATTATGAAAATGGCAATGCTCCGAATGCAATAACCATCAAAATTCCAACAACATTCTTCAATGATTGATATAGAGGAAGCAATCCAAAAATTCATATGGAATAATAGAACACCAAATAGCAAAAACAATCCTCAGCAGGAAGAACACTATTGGAAGAATATCAATACCAAGCTATAAACTCTATTACAAAGCTGTAGTAAAAAAACAAACAAACAAACAAAAAACACCTCGGTACTGGCATAAGAATGGGCTGAGGACCAACGGAATAGCATAGAAGACCCAGAAATGAATCAACAAACCTAATGCTACCTAATATTTGATGAAGGAGTAAAAAACACAGGATGGAAGAAAGATGGCCTCTTGAACAAATGGTGTTAGCAGAATTTGGTATACATTTGCAGAAAACTGAAGCTAAAACCTTACATAACACCTGCACCAGAGTCAATTTCAAATGTATTGAAGACCTCAATGTAGGACTAGTTACCATGAAAATATTACAAGAATGGGTAGGGGAAATACTATGGCTCCTAAGCAGAATCCAGAATCACAACAAATCATAGAAAGACTGGATAAATGGGACTGCATCAAACTGAAGTTTCTGCATGGCAAAGGACATAGCTAGCAAGATAAAGAGAAAGCCCACAGAATGAGAGATTTTTTTATTTTTATACATCAGATAAGGTCTTCATATCTGAAATATACTTAGAGCTCAGAAAAATTAAACTCCTCCAAAAACCAATCCTCAAAGAAACAACAGTCCAATTAATAATTGGGCTAAAGAATTAAAGAGAGACTGCTCTGAAGAAGAAATAAGGATGGCAAATAGATACATGAAGAAATGCTCAGCATCTTTGGCTATATAAGAAAGCCAAATCAAAATTACAGTGAGATTCTACCTCACCCCAGTTAAAATGGACATTATCAAGAAAACAAATAATAACAGATGCTGACAGGGATATGACCAAAAGGGAATTTCTACTTCACTATTGGTGGGAATGTAAACATGTTCCACCACTCTGGAAAACAATTTGGAGGTTCCTCAAAAGACTAAACATAGAGTTTCCCGATGACCCAGCAATCCTACTCCAGAGTATTTATCCAATAGAGCACAACAAGACCATACTAAAGCTACCAGTGCAACTATGTTCAGCATGGTTTACCATAGCAAAGATATGGAATTAATCCATATATCTCTCAGCGGTAGACAAATGGATGAAGAAAATGTGGTATATACATATACACAATGGAATTCTATGTTTTTATCAGGAAGATTATTACACCATTAATAAGGAAATGGAAAGACTGGGAAAATGTATTAAATGAAGTAAGCTAGAACCAAAGAAACATTGGTTGCATGGTTTCTCTCATTTGTAGTAATTAAACTGTGCCTATAAATCTACAAGTAAACACAATGAATGAAATAAAACAAAAATTATATTGAACATGATAAATTAAATAGGACTCTAAACATTTACGCAATGAGACCCAAAAGAGGATATTCTTAGGAGATGATCATAAATGCACAATAGCTATGTGCATATTATCATATAAAATGTTTACAAAATGAACTCCAAAAAATGAAAACAAGAAGGTTTTTGTTATTTTGGTTTTTGTTTTATTCTTTTATTTTGGTTGATTTTTTTCCTCTATACCTTTTGTCTTGTATATCAGTTTATCTGTTTTAGGGAGGGTAAAGAGGAGCCCCCAAATGGTGGGACAAATGGTGAACAAATGCAGCAGTGGTACTCACTAGACAGTATGTTGAAAATGAATTATGTAACTTATGTGGGAGAAGAGTTAGGAGGGAAAAACTGGGAGAAAATGAAGGAAGAGTTGACCCTGTTCAAAAAGTAATGTACCCATTAAGTCTCTTTTGTAACTGTAACCCCTGTGCACATCATCTTTACAATAAAAATAAATTGAAAGAAGAGAGAAAAAACATTTGAATACATATCTTAGGGTTCATTTCCCTAACATCACCTTATCTGACCTTTTCTGCTTGACTCAGACATATACTAGATATTGCA
>NW_012267233.1:17051534-17053936 GCF_000151885.1 Dipodomys ordii
TGCCAGTACCAAGCTGTTTTGATTACTATGGCTTTATAGTAGAGTTTGAAATTTGGTATTGATATTTCTTCAGCAGTGTTCTTTCCATTGAGGAGTGTTTTTGCTGTTCGTGGTCTTTTATTGTTCCATATGAATTTTTGGATTGCCTCTTCTATTTCCTTGAAGAATGAGGTTGGAATTTTGATAGGTATCGCATTGAATTTGTAGATAGCCTTGGGAAGTATTGCCATTTTCACGATGTTGATCTTTCCAATCCAGGATTATGGGAGTTTTTGCCATTTTCTAAGTTCTGTTTTGATATCCTTTTTCAAGTTTTTAAAGTGAGAAAGCATATTTTTAAGAAAAGTATTAATAGAATGTTGTATAGAGACCCAGGGGAAAAAAGTTCCAAAGAAAGAATGAGATACAATTTGTATCAAGATGAAAAAAATACTAGAGAAACAAAAGTTAAAGAGATTAATGATGAGAATTGTCTAGACTAATAATAAACAAACATTCAGAGTAGAAATAAATTCAAGTAGAAAAAACAACTTTAATTAAATACACTCATATGTAATTGAAGTTTAAAAATGTAAACAAAAAATATTTTCCTAAAGCCATTAATAAAGAAATTATACAAAAGAAACAATTAGATTAATAAACAATTCAACAATAGAAGAAAAATATTAGAATGGTTTTTAAGGTATAGAAAGAAAACGTCAATATAGAAAGCTACCATGCTGTACCCACCTTAACTACTTTTGAACAAAGGTAAGTAAGAGAAAAAGACCTAGTTTCATTTCTTGTGTACTTGTGTCAGCACCTTTTACCTCTTTAATAAGACGTTTCTGCACTGTCTTAGCGCTACCAAATGTTCTTTATGCCATCTTTATAGAAGAGCAACTAGCTATATGGGCTTTTTATTCTATTTGCTTTTCATACAAGTACCTGACTGTTTTAGCAATTATATAGAATGTTCTGAAATCAGTCATATCTTCTAATTTCTTCATCAGAGAGAGAGAGAGAGAGAGTGTGTGTGTGAGAGAGAGAGAGACAGAGACAGAGACAGAGACAGAGACAGAGACCAAGACAGACAGAGATAGATTGTGTTTTCTCTCAGGATTAGAGGGTTACTTGGACTTTTCTGTTTTTATTGTGTGTGATATATGAATTTTAGGACTGTATCTCCTACTTCTATGAAGAAATTCCCTGGAATTTTTATTAGAAGCTATCAAACTATAGTTAGCTTTTGGTAGTGTAGTTACTTTAACATTATGCATTCTTCTGACCCATAACCAAGGACTATCTTGTCAATTTATATTGATTCTGTAACTTTTATTAGTATTTTATAATTTTTATTAGAGATTTTTCACACCATTGTTTAAGTTTATTCCTAAATATTTTAGCTGTTATACCTATTGTGAATGATACTGCTTCTTTTTTTCAAAAGTTCATTTATTGAATATTTAGACAATATTCTGAATGGGAGAAAATATTTGAAAATGATACATTTAGTAAAGGTCTGATATCCAGAATATATGAAGAGCTAAAAAGATAAACACCAGTATTTAAAAAATCTGATTACAAACAGACTATAATTTATACAGGTAAAATTGACCTAAGAGAAAAATGGACAAAGACATTCAAAATATCTTACAGAATATGTATGCAACAAAGAAGCATTGAAAAACTTGAGCCATCATTGATTACCCAGGAAATGAAAATCCATAGCTCCAGGAGATCTCTTACTAGACTGAGAACAAATGAAGAAAACTGGTGACAGAGCGCTTTGATGACATAGAAAAGAGGAAATCACTATGCATCCTTCTCTTCTGGGGCTGTGATGGTGTAACCATAAGAGATTTGGCATTATCCTCTACTTCTCTGGGTAAAGACAAAAGTAAACCTGACCATTTCATGAACACTGATTTGTTTTATTCAGTTGTTTTATTAAATAATTTCTAGTTGAAGTTCGTTAACTTTATTTTGTGATCTAACAATGGCTTTTATTCTGCATGCTACAGAGTAATTCATGAGTTACCTTAGAAACAGGTGGAGAAATTCAAATCTTTTATAATGACATGCTTATAACTGCAAAAAGAATATTTAAAATAATGTGGAAATTTTCAAACATGAATCCCCATAAAGACAAATAGTTAAATCATGTATGCAGACAAGGGAATACCATGAAACACTGAAAATGAGTGAATGTAAAGCATACCAATGAATAAATTTTAGAACTATTACTTTTGATGATGAAAAACAAATCAGATTAATAATTGCTACATCACTGTTTTTATAAATTGAACTCTGTAAACAAAACTAAGCTGGGCACTGGTGGCTCACGCCTGTAATCCTAGCTACTCAGGAGGCTGAGATCTGAGGATCGCGGTTCAAAGCCAGCCCAGGCAGGAGAGACTGTG
>NW_012267233.1:17053986-17063582 GCF_000151885.1 Dipodomys ordii
GAAAGGAAGGAAGGAAGGAAGGAAGAAAGAAAGAAAGAAAGAAAGAAAGAAAGAAAGAAAGAAAGGAAAGAAAGAAAGAAAGAAAAGAAAAGAAAAGAAAGAATGAATCTGATCTAAAAGGCACTCACAGGAAATGGTGAGTGTTCTGTTTGAGTTCTGTGTGAGAGGTTTGTGAGACATCTCCACAAAGATCCAGGAGGCAATTAGATTTTTAGGAAGAACCTTAAGTTTTTAAACAAAAATGGAGTCAGCACTCTAGAAATTCTAGAGATAAAGTTTTTAACTGATATAACTGAATAAGGTCACTTGTAGACAAAACATGGAAAGAAAAAAGAGAAATGGATGTAGAATGTAGTGTATGCTGGAATATAGGGAAATGTTTGAAGAGCATAACTTATGTAATAAAGCTGGAAGGTGTTTTATCATAGAACCCATGTGAAGAAAGTGCTTCTTAGAGAGATGGGAAAGGTTCAACCTTGGGGAACGCTGGAACACTGCTGAGAAGCAGCTGAAATTGATGGCCATCATCTTGGGTCTGGAGTTGCTCAATACCGGAGTTGCTCATGACCTTACCTAGCAAAAAGGCCATGTAGTGAAATGGTATGGCACTATGATGAGAGCAATGATGAAGAGATAATGGTCTAAGAAGGCATAGATAACAGGAGCATGAACAAAGTATTTAACCTAGGGTAAGCAGATGAGACCCCAAAGTCAAAATAAGTGCAGAAGCCTTGGCCTTTGATGGAAAGACAGGAGAGGTTTCTCCATCAGTTCCCTGTCCTCAATGGGGAAGAATACTTTTTCTGAGGTGAGGGATGATGAGGAGTTATCTGGTGAGGAGAAGAGTTTCTCTGGTACTTTGTTGTTTTTTTTTGTCGGTCATGGGGCTTGAATTCTGGGCTTGGGGGCTGTCTGTTGTGCTGTTCAGCTCAAGGCAAGCACTCTACTGCTTGAGCCACAGCACCACTTCCAGTTTTCTATTGGTTTATTGGAGACGAGTCTCACGGAGTTTCTTGCCCAGGCTGGCTTTGAATCGCAATCATCAGATCTCAGCCTCCTGAGTCGCTGGAATTACAAGCGAGAACCACTGGCACCCGGATTGGTACTCTATATTTTTATTTGTACAACTGTGGAGGTAGGAAAATTGACTATAAACCTATCCTGCCTATTTACACTGCCAGATGTCCATAGGACCAGATAGAGATTGAGGAAGGTTAAATCTTACTCACCTGATTAAGTAGAAAGCAGGTAGCAACTTATGTTTTAAAACTAAATTAACAAAGATTCAGTAAACAGTCCAATTATTGTATCTGAATGTGAATTTTTTCCTTACTTTCAAGTATCATCATAGAAACTGGAGTATATGAAGACTTTATTTTTTATTTTTTTCCCTTCATTGACCTGTGAGGGCAAAGATTGTCACTGCTATTTAAACACAGAATTATTTGCTTTGAATTTTATTTCTAAGCTCTCTGGAAAAGTTACATAGTTCTTTAAAGAAAGATACAGGTTTTCAGAAATTATGGTAGAATGATTGAAATTGGTCATAAACATTTAAATTCAAAATAATTTTTATACTAGTTCTGAGGCTTGAAGGAATGAGAGCGGCGAAAAAAATAGTATGAAGAGGGGAAGAAATTTACTGTCTTCTGACTAGAAAGCCATTGTTATTCGATCACTGTGTGGTTTTATACACTCCTTAAACTTGGATCAAGTTTCTTTCTTCTTGAACCAGTGAGGAGCTGGCCATCTTTGTGGAGCAGAAAGAATCCCAGAGCATAAACAGTGGTTTCTCCTTGCTGAAAATATTCACAGATGTCCAGGGTCAAAGAAAAGTGTGTTGTTTTGTCCAGGGAAGATGGTGGAGGAGAAACTGGAGGCTAAACAAGCTCTCCCATAGAAACCAGTTTTAGTGTTCCAGTGAGAAGTTCAAGGCTAGAGAGTCACACCAAGTGTGTCATCATAGCACAGAGAGTTTGGCCAGAAAGGAAAAATTCAGGCAGCGTGGTTAAAGAGACAGATTTGAGCACCCACCAGTGTTCACAGCAGCTACTACTGCAGCCGCCATATCAATAGACAAAGGTGTCAGAGGTGGTTTGCAAGCAGATTCTACTCACCGCAAGTAAGAACTTAGGAATGGAAATCTTCATCCTGCAGACTACAGTCACAGACCTTGAATGGCTTGGAAACTAAGGGAAAGGAGTGAATACCACACAAGACATGCTCATTCTTTTTCACAGAGCAGTGGTGGGGAGGTAGCCCCTCACCCACCATCAGAGAGGAACTCCATCTTTGATACTTGACAAAGACCAGGCCAGAGCAGCTAGCCCATAACTCAGGCCTTGGAAGAAGACAATAGAAGTTATTTAACAGGTCAAAGGAGCCTGACCTGCAGGACTCAGCTCTACCTCAGGGGAAAGTTGTAATCCTCACAGGATCAATAGATACCAAGGAAAGGATCTTTAAAGTTGTCAGGGAGAAAAGATCAACCACCTATAAAGGGAAACCAATCAGAATAACTTCAGATTTCTCAACAGAGACAATGAAAGTAAGAAGAGCCTGGAATGATGTATGCCATGCCCTAAAGACAAACATCTATCAACCAAAAATAGTGTACCCAACTAAACTCTCCATAACAGGTCAAATAAAACTTTCCATAGCAAAGAAAAACCGAAACAATATATCTCCACCAAACCCGCCAAACAAAGGATACTTAAAGATGTCCTACACATAGAAAACCAACAAGAGCACAATAAAGTCCAGGAAACAGCCCATCCAGTTGGCACAGTCCTGAAGAAAGAGGATAACATGTCAGGAACTACCAAAAACCTCTAGTCCTAACTCTTAATTTTAATGGACTTAATTCTCTAATTAAAACATAGATTGTCTAGTTGGATCAAAAAGCAAGATCCTTTTATCTACTGCCTTCAAGAGACACATCTTGCCCACAAAAACAAACATATTCTGAAAGTGAAAGACTGGAATAAAATCTACCAAGCAAACAGCCCCCCAAAACAGGTGAGAGTTGCAATCCTAATATCAGATAAAATAGATTTCAAATTAAAATTAGTGAGAAGAGATAAAGAAGGTCATTACATACTAATTAAGGGATGGCTCCTTCAGGAGGATATTACAATTCTACATATCTATTCATCAAATGACAGAGCACCCAAATTTATCCAAGAAACACTGCTTTCCCTAAATCTCACATAGATCCAAAGACATTAATTGATGGGGAATTAAACACACAACTATTCCTGCTGGATAGATCAACCTGGCAAAAACTCAACAGAGAAACCTTAGATCTAAACAACTGCATAGATCAACTAGACTTAACAGACATCTACCGAATATTTCATCCAAAACCATCAGAACACACGTTGTCCTCAGCAGCACACAGAACATTCTCCAAAATAGACCACATTTAAGGTCACAAAGCAAATCTGTCCAAATTCAGAAACATTGCAATTATGCCTGGCATTCTCTCAGTCCACAAGGGAATAAAATTAGAACTCAACACCAAGAGTCACCAAAGAAAATCCTATAACACATGGCGGCTGAAAAACACATTGTTGAATAACCAGTGGGTCATGGAAGAGATTAGAAGGGAAATTCAAATGTTCATGATATTCAACAAAAATGAACACACAAATTACCAGCTCCTCTGGACACAACAAAAGCAGTACTCAGAGGCAAGTTTATAGCTCTGAGTTCCTACATCAACAAATTGAAGAAATCTGAGACCAACAATTTAATGAGACATCTTATCCTCCTTGAAAAAGAGCAGCAAGATAAACCCCAATCCAGTAGACAGAAACAAATAATTAAAATTAAATCAGAATTAAATGAATCCAAAAAAAACATAGAAAGAATCAACCAAACAAAGTGTTGGTTCTTTGAAAAAATTGACAGACCCTTAGCAAATCTTATCAGAAAAAAAGAAAACACACCCAAATATACAAACTCAGAGATGAGAATGGAAACATCACCACAGAAACAACTAAGATTTAGAACATTATAAGAGAATATGTCTCAAACCATTATGCTAATAAGTTTGAGAACTTGACAGAAATGGACCTTTTCCTAGCAAATATTGACATGGCAATACTAAACCATGATGAGTTAAACCAGCTTAACAGGCCCATCTCAAGCATTGAAATAGAAAAAGCAATAAGAGACCTTCCAACCAAGAAAAACCCAGCTGAATTCTACAAGGCCTTCAAAGTAGAGTTCACACCAATAGTCCTCCAACTCTTCAATGAAATTGAAAGAGAAAGTTCACTACCGAATTCTTTCTATGAAGCTATCATAACCCTCATCCCCAAACCAGGCAGGGACTCATCAAAGAAAGAGAATTATAGACCCATTTCTTTGATGAACATCGATGCAAAACTTCTCAACAAAATTTTGGCCAAATGACTTCAACAACTCATCAAGAAAATCATACACGATGATCAAACAGGATTCATTTCAGGGATACAAAGCTGGTTCAATATATGCAAATCAATATAATCCATCATGTCAACAAGAGCAAGGATAAGCACTATGTGATTATCTCAATAGATGCAGAAAAAGCATTTGACAAGATCTAACACCTCTTTATGATGAAGGCTCTGGAAAAACTAGGAATCCATGGAACATTCCTTAATGTAAGAAAGGCTGTGTATGACACACCTACAGCCAGCATTATGATTAATGGCGAAAAGCTAAAGCCATTTCCTCTAAATTCAGGAATGAGACAAGGATGTCCACTCTCTCCACTTCTCTTCAATTTAGTATTAGAATGCCTAGCTACAGCAGTAAGACAAGATGCAGACATAAAGGGATCCAAATAGGGAAAGATGAAGTAAAATTCTCCCTCTTTGCAGATGATTTGATCTTCTTTTTAAAGCACATCATGGACTCCACCCCATGTTACTCTAGCTGATTCAAAACTTTGGCAAAGTAGCAGGGTATAAAAAGTCAATGGCTTTTCTGTATGCCAATAAGGAGAAGATCACAGCTGAAACCAGGAAAGCAACTCCATTAGTAATAGCCCCACAAAAAAAAATACCTAGGAGTTAACTAAAGAAGTGAAGGACCTCTATAATAAAAACTTTAAAACCTGATAAAGGAAATTAAAGCAGAACTAAGGAAGTGCAAAAAAACTCTCATTCTCGTGAATTGAGCAGATTAACATCATGAAAATGGCAATACTGCCAAAGGCTATCTACAAATTCAATGTGACACCCATCAATATCACAACCTCATTCTTTGATGTAATAGAAGAAGCAATCCCAAAATTCATATGGAACAATAAAAGACCCTGAATAGCAAAAACAATCTTTAGCAGAAAGAAGAGTGCTGGAGGAATACCAATATCAAATTTCAAACTGTATTACAAAGCCATAGTAAATAAAACAACTTGGTATTGGCACAAGAACAGACCTGAGGACCAATGGAATAGAATTGAAGACCCAGAAATGAACCCACAGACCTATACTCACATAATCTTCAATAAGTGTCCTAAAAAATAGAATGGAAGAAAGACAGCCTCTTTAGGAAAAGGTGCTGGCAAAATTGGTTTAACACCTGTAGAAAACTAAAGCTAGATCCTTATCCATCACCCTGCACCAGAATCAACTCCAAATGTATCAAAGACCTTGAAGTCAAAGCAGATACCCTGAAAACATTACAGGAAGGAGTAGGAGAAACTCTATGGCTCCTTGGCACAGGCCAAAATTTTCTTAAAAATGACCCAGAAATCCAACAAATCAAGGGAAAGGTTGGAAAAATGGGAGTGCATGAAATTGCAGAGCTTCTGCATGGCAAACAATCTAGCTAGCAAGATCGATAGAAAACCCACAGATTGGGAGATCTTCACTAGCCATACAATGGATAAAGGTTCATATGTAAAATATACATAGAACTCAAAAAATTAAATCCCCAAAACAAATCCTCAAAGAAACAACTGCCTGATAAATAAGTGGGCTAAAGACTTAAAGAGAGACTTCCCTGAAGAGGAAATAAGAACGACCAATAGCTACATGAAGAATGTTCAACTTCTCTACTCATAAAAGAAATGCAAATCAAAACAACAATGAGATTCCACCTCACCCCGGGTAGAATGGCTATAATCAAGTAATCTAATAACAAATGCTGGAGGGGATGTAGCCTAAAGAGAATCCTACTATATTGTTGGTGGGATTGTAAACTTGTTCAACGACTGGAAAGCAGTATGGGGGTTCTTCAAAAGAGCTCCCCTATGAACCAGCAATCCAAGTTTTGGGCATTTACCCAAATGATCACAAACAAGGCTATCAGCACAACTATGTTTGTGGCAGCATTATTCATCGTAGATAAGATATTGAACCAACCCAGATGTCTCTCAGTAGATAAACGGATCAAGAAAATGTGGTATATATACAAAATGGAATTCTATGCCTCCATCAGAAAGAATGACACTGCCCCACCTGTTAATAAATGGAAAGACTTGGAAAGAATCATATTAAGTGAAGCAAGCCAGGCCCAAAGAAACATAGGTCCCATGATTTCCTTTATCTGCAATAACTAGTATATGTCTAGGACAAGCAGAAGAGGTCAAAAGATATGTACATATGACCATATAACCTGATGCTAAAGGAAATGAACCCCAAAATAGGGACACAAGAGGTTTCACCTTTGATGCTGTCATTTTCAATGTACTTATAATGCACAGTGTGATCTTTTGGGTTTTTTTTTAAATATATATATATATATATATATATATACATTTTTATTGTGAAAATACCGTACAGAGGAGTTACAATTACCTGGGCAAGATAATGAGTATATTTCTTATCAAGCATTGTTGCCTCCTCCTTTGTTTCCCCTTCCTATCCCTTCCCATTTCTCCCCCCATCCCCCCATATTCCCCCCACCCCTCCCACCAAAGTTTTGTATGTTCTTTCCCCATGTTATAACACCTGTTTTCTTTGTATTTAATTTCAGTGTCCTGCATCTTGTCTATACATTTTTCTAATTTGGGGAGGTGAAGGCAAATAACAAATGCTGAAATAGGGATACAGATTGACCCATTGTAACAATGAGATGTACAATGCACTATGTAAAAAACAAACTTTACAGCTTTGGCATGGGGAGGGAGAAGTTGGGGAGATAGAGAGGGAAGAGATGGTAGGGGAAAAACAAAGGAAGGGGTAACAATGCTTGATAGGAAATGTACTCATTACCTTACTCATGTAACTGTAACCGCTTTGTACAGTATCTTTACAATAAATAATATATTTTTAAAAGAAAGCTAAGAAAAAAGAAAAATGTGTTTTTTATGATCTGGAATCAAGTAAATATAACCTAGAAGCCAGAAGATTTCACAGGTTTGTGACACTGATTTCAAAAACATCATTGAGCAAGCGAAGTTAGAATTCACAATAACAAACTCATAAAAATTTGGTATTAAACTATTACATTTTGCCTTTTCTTTGAAATTTAATATTATTTATATTTGTAAAACAATGTAATTATTGGCTCTCAACCCAGTTTAACCTCACTGAAAGAATGATTTTACATTTTTATAGAAAACAAATTGTAAACAATAGTCAAACTATTTGTTCTGATATTTTGTATACTCTGAGAAATTTGGCTATTCATAATATGCTATAAATGTTTTTTAATATTATCCTTGATACTTGAGGATTTAGTAAACCCAAAACATGTGGAACTTTTCCTAAAGAGTTTTCTGAATAATTGATTTCATTTTGACCTTGAACTTACTGGATATTGATTCATCTGAAACCATCTTGCTCCTTTTCTTTATTAATTTGTTACAGTTGTCAGATTTTACAATGAGATTATGGCCTATCCTATAGCCTATAACATCCCCCCTCTCCTACCAAGTTATTGGTACATGCCTAGGGACAGGCCAGGGATGCCCTTAGGTAAATCTCAATCTCATTGTGGCTATATAAAAGGTTCACTTTCTAACTTCATCCCAGCAGACTAAAGGAAAATTTTGGTTCTGGAATCCCAAGAGAGGAGAGGTAGAATACACAATAGGTCTGGAGAAGACAAAGTGAGATTAACCTTCTCATTAAAGGAGAAAAGTAAGATCTGGAATTAAGTGGAGACTGAATGTCCATTCTAAGTAAACTACAGGAGCTAGATCTAGTACACTTGCCCTATAAATGAAAACAACAGTGAAATGATCTATGGATTTCTGGGGTAGACAGTGTGAATAAAATCCTTTGTTCATAGAAGATGCTTAAAGAGGATCTATCATTATTGTTCAAGGGAGTATACTCTGAAGCCAGGCACTGGTGGCTCTATCCAACATTGTAGCTACTCAGAAAGCTGAGAGAAGGGGGACATAATTTCAGGCTATCCCAGGCAGTGGTGTTTGCTAGACTCCATCTCTGAAATCACCAACAAAAAGCACAACTGGAGATTTGACTCAAATGGTAGATCACCAGCCTAAGAATCTCAAGACCCTAAGTTCAAACTCCAAAGCAATAAATAAATAAATAGAAAGAAGATATACCCTGCTGCTTTCACTCAGAAGGGACTAAGTACTCGTTGCCAATTGTGCAGCCTGGGAGGTCTCAAACCTTCTATCCTTCTTAGGAAGTAGTCATTCTCCATCAATATGCTAGGTGTGAGCTACCTTGATCACAACATTAGAATCAAAGTGAAGTGAGTTCCCTGGGGAAATGGAGGAAGTTTCAGCACAGCCGCATTAAGCATTTGGTAAGTAGACCTAATTTTCTCAATCAAACTAATCTCACATGGTCTAATAGCCCCATTTGCAATTGGTAAGGTTGATTCACACGAATGTGAAAATAATGGCTTTAATCCAGGAACCAAGAAGACAATGATTACTTTGCTAAAGTTAAAATGATAATCAAAGGCCTTTTTTCAAAATACTCCCTTATCTTTTTTGGTCAATTAATTTTGGCACAAAAAGTACCAATTAAATTTGGAATTCGATTATTGCTGAGTTGTTTGCACACATTGGGGTTTGCCTTTGTACACCAGTATTTTCCTACTGGGCCTTATGTCTTTTTCTTTAAAAAGGGAATCTATTCATTGGGAGGTTTTAATTACTTTGGATAAGTCAGAGACCATTTTGTATGCAGGATTTTATTATCATTATTCATAAAATGAAAATTTAAAATTACTCTGCCATAAGTATCAAAAATACAATTCCCAGGTATTGAAAAATCTGGTCTTATTTTAGATTTAGAAAATGATTATAATTTTTTAAATGTTTTGGTTTTGGAAAGCTGCCAGATGGATTTTGCCAAACACACTTTTCTAGCAATTTTCAACCCATGTTTGTGTGTTTAATGAATGTATAATCCTATGTTCTGATTCACTTATACTTAACTTTATCCAATCAGTTTTAAGAGTAACCTGATTTCCAGGAAGATTTTAGAGAGTTCTACACAGCCATATCCTTGTCTTTAAAAAGAGTTATAGTTCATAAGGAACAGACAGAATCTATATATTTAGAATGTGAATCTAAATCTGAGATTCATAACAGCTTTACTAAACTGATGCTTAGAAAAATCAATAAGATCACTTCCAACTTATTTCTTTTTTTTTTTCCTTTTTTTTTTTTTTCT
>NW_012267233.1:17064472-17065312 GCF_000151885.1 Dipodomys ordii
ATAAGAATCTCACAGACTTTCCTCCCAGTCTGGCTTTGAGCCACAATCCTCAGATCTCAGCCTCCTGAGTAGGTAGGATTACAGGCGTGAGTCACCAGAACCAAACCCGGCTATTTGCTAGCTCTTCTTACACAACAACTGAAGGAAACATAATTTTCTTTAGTTAAAAGAGTTCCATTCCAAGTTATGCCCTCAGAATTTTTATAGAACAAGTTTTGTGATACATACCCAAAATTACATGTGATATGTGCTGCCAATTAAAAAAACAGACAAACAAACAAACAAAAAACCATCCCTTCAAATAACAGCACAGAGAAGTGAGCTACCATAGAGGAAAGTCAACAAAAAGAATGGCAGACTAAATTCACAGGCCCTTCAGAAGTTAAAAATGCTTCCTACAGTATAACTCAGAATAGAGTGCTAAAACTAAAAATGTGTAAAAATTAATAGAATGTTCTCAAAATATAATCTAACTGATTTGAAAAAGAACCAAAATAATATTTGTAGAAATTAAAATGTGGAAATGAAAGAAAAGTACAGTGGATAGAGAAAGCATATTTTTTATTTATTTTTTATTGTGAAAATACTGTACAGAGGGGTTACAATTACATGGCTAAGATAATGAGTACATTTCTTATCAAGCATTGTAGCCTCCTCCTTTGTTTTGCTTTCCCATCCCTTCCCTTTCCCCCCAACCCCCCACCCAATTCTCCCCGCCCCTCCCCCCACCAAAGTTGTAAAGTTCATTTTCGACATAACAACTTGTACTTCTCATTGTTACAACAGGTCCACCTGTATCCTTAAACGACTTGTTTTTCCCCTTCCCCTCCATAAATTATA
>NW_012267233.1:17069332-17108286 GCF_000151885.1 Dipodomys ordii
GCTGTAGCTCAAGTGGTAGAGCACTTGCCTTGAGCTGAAGAGCTGAGGGACAGCGCCCAGGCCCAGAGTTCAAGCCCCACGACCGACAAAAAAAAAAAAAAAAAACTAAATAAGTTTTAGGTAAAAACCTTAAGAAAGGAAAGATAGAAAAGGCAAAAGAATGCATATCAGGGGAGAAGAAATAGGCTCAGAGAAAAGCATTCAAGTACCTTCAACAGAACTTGTAAATGAGATAGTGGGTTGATGTTCATTTATTACTTATTTCCTCACTGAAATGTGTACTTCATAGTGCAATCCTGACAACAACTCCTCTAATTGTTGAAAGTTTTGTACCCTGAGAGACTAGTTAAGTGGATACATACTTCCTAATTTCAATGAAATATGATAACAGATAGCAGAGGAGAGACATGTAAGAATTATCTGGTGGGTTATTGGGTTTTGAATGAGTTACAGAGAGAGGCTGAGTCTCCTGAGATACTTCAGTGTGGGCTTGGAGGCCATATGTCTTCTGTGGTTTAGGAGTGGCCCTGTCTCAGGCAAGGATGATATGGAGGCGATGTCCTCTTTGATCCTCTTCAGCATGTGCTTCTTGCTTTTTCACTCTTATCTTTCTCCTCTGAGCCTTGACAACCTCCCAGCCCCACTCAGCCTCTCTTTGTGCCTTCCCTCGTTACCTTAAACAGTCTGCCAAGGAATGCAGACATTGCCTTTGCAACCGAGTGGGTATCTCTTGGACAAAACATTCATCAGAGGAGTTAATGTAACCAACTAAGAGATCAAATGTGGACTTTGAACTTTTCACCTTCCTTAAGGAATGTTAGTATGCATATGGATAAATGGAATACACACTACACATCCATAATATTGTGTAAAAATTCTGGGTGATACATTTGCTAACAAAACATTAAGAAATGCATATAGCTAATATATATATATATATATGGTATGTGGGTGTTTATGCATATGCTGCATATGTGCATATTTTAATATATAGACACATACACACACGATATAGTTAAAAACAAATTTCTAAAGAATTTCTTTTTAAAATATGTTTTATTTTATTGTAAAGGTGATGTACAGAGGGGTTATAGTTACATAGCTAAGGTAATGAGTGCATTTCTCTTTGAAGAGTGCCAAAGAATTTCCTGAAGCTAATAACCATGAATTCAGGGACTAAATGAAGTGATAACATTACTCATGACATCCTCAGCAGTATTTCCATCCTGTGTAGGCTCTGATGATGCTTCTAGACCCAACCAAAGCTCACCTCATATCTCCAGCTTCACTGAAGGAGGCTTTGCTTCAGCTAAGTGTGCAGTTAGCTTGAACCACAACTGCACTGACACACTGTGCATCGCCAGCACTTTTTGTTGTTGTTGATGGTGGTGTGGATCTTGAACTCTGGGCCTAGGCGCTGTCCCTGAGCTCTTCAGCTCAAGGCTAATGCTCTACCACCTAAGCCACAGCACCACCTCCGGCTTTTTTCTGTTTATATGGCATTGAGGAATCGAACCCAGGACCTCATGCAAGCAAGGCAAGCACTCTACCACTGAGCCACCTTCCCAGCCCCATTGCCAGCACTTTAAGATCAGTTATCCTTCAAATACTTCAAGGTTGACGTACATAAGAGGCTTCATATTAAACATCTTTTAGACTTATCAATTCAATAATATTCCTCTATCTGATATACTAATTAATACACATTTTTGCTTCTCAAAGTGTGTTTGGTTTAGATTGACTTTGTAAAGTTAGTTTCCTTTGATTTCTGAATTTGGAAAGATCTTTGAGCTCTTTGAGTATACACTCAAAAGATAAAATACAAAATGAACTTGTGTTTTAAGGAGAAGAAATTCTAACTCCCTAGAAATTGTCCCATTTATTTCCTGGGATGGAAAGGGAAAATGTGCTCAAGTGAAACTTTTTCTTTTATCTATTCCAATGGAAACTTTTTATATTAAAAAAAGAATAGATTTATTCATTATTTGTGTCATGTAAAAGTGAATAAATGAAATGGATGAAAGAACAATTCATTGGAATGAGTTGAGACATAAGTAGGGTGCATGATGTAACACATATGACTACAATTTTCGCTGCCTGAGGCAAATGTCTGCATCCAATTTGCCACTGGAGTCTTACAGCAAATGTTGTACTTCCCCCGGCCAGCCCCACCCTGGAAACAGGGACCAGCTGCAAGACAGATTCCCACCCAGACGGAATGCAGGTGAAACATTGGTATAGCAAGAGCCGAGGCAAAGATAGCATGTGGAGTTTGAAGAGTTTTAGAAATTTTTATAGCAGGAACACATGTGTTCGTGTAGCAGATGGAAGCAATTACGGAAGGGAAACTTTGCCCTATCCTTAAAGCCGAATTCCAATAGTGTGAGCTCAGGCTAATGACTATCCTTGAGGACAAGTAAAATCAGACCACAGTGAATTGTGAAGATTGACTTCATATTGCATCAGGTCATGATCTGCACTGCTAAAAACTCATCAAGGCTTGGTAGTGTCTCTACCTCATTTCTCATTAGAAAAAGATGGTGACCTCACACTTATTCATTGAAAGTTAATATGCTCTCCTGTAGTCTCCCTGGCAAAAACTCATCTGACACTGGTATTTCATATTTGACTTATAGACTGTACATTAATGATTGCTAATGATTAGCACAGTTATTCCCAAAAAAGGAGAAATGTGCTTTGTTTGGATATTTATGTGTATGTCATCCTTTCTGAAATGCATCTGTTCTCTTGGAACGTGACAAGCAGACACCTGAGAGCTTCTTTAATAAACATCAGAGGAGTTAAGATGAGGAAAGCAAAGAAGGATGAGGTTGAAAACTAAACTGTGACCTATAAAACAGAAGGATTAGCAATAAATTCTTCCCTATGAACTTTCTTGTCAAGGGTTTTGTCCTGCAGGTGCAGACACTAACATAGTTTCTCTCCCTCCTTGGTATTGTTACATGATTCTCTACCCTTGCTGGTGTCTCACAAAAAGAAAATCTAGCTAGTAATGATTATGGATGTACAAATATGTTTAATAATGACGTAATAATGATGAAAGGGGTGACATTGATCAAGATGCATTGTACTCATTAACTGATTTGTTGAATGGTAACTAACCTGTTGTATAACCAAGTAAAGGTAATAAAGAAAAGAAAAAATAATAATGTAATGCTATCTGCCCAAGGAGTTCAACACTGTCACTCTATGGAACCACCCACTAACAGATTTATTGAAAAAGGAGTGGAAGGATAGAAAAGGCATGGAAGAGGTCGAGGGTCCAAAAGGGATAAATAAACTAGTTAGCTTCTTGCTTGCTTCCTTCCTTAGTTGTTTGCTTTTCTTACTTGCTTGCTTTATTTGTGCTGTATTAGGGCTTGAACTCAGACCCTGGAAGCTGTCCCTTAGCTTCTCATCCAAGGTTGGTGCTCTACTACCTGAGCCAAACTCTGTCTGGCTTTTTAGTAGTTAATTGGAGATAAGAGACTCAAAAATTTCCCTGTCCCAGGGACATTTGATCCTCAGATCTCAACCTCAAGAGTATTTGATTACAGGTAGGAGCCACTGGCATCTACCTGTTTAGTTATATCTCTTTGGACAATAGACATAATGATTTCTTTTCTGTTTAGTGACAGAATAATATTTAAAGTGAGACTTTTAAAAATAACTTGTTATTCAAATTAGAGAAGTGAAAATGACCTAAATAAGAAAATGAAATTCCACAAATTTATAATGCCAAGTTAAAAAATGAAAGTGGTTCAGAGAGTCATACTGCTGAATGCCTTTGCATTGCTATGACTAGTCTTCTCCAGCTCTGATGGCCCCATGAAAACAAGAAGAACATTAGAAAGATAATAACTTCCCTGGCTCTTTCATTCCACTAAAAGATATGAAAGTGAGAAAAACATTTGAAAACATAAATGGAAGTGATCCAAATAGGTGTCAAGATACGAAATCTTCATTTTATGATCTATTTAGTCACAACTCATCAATAATGATATCTGGGTCATTTGGGTACAACAAGTTGAGTTCCTTCCCCTTAGTAAGATCTGAATTAAATCTTTAATTTGAAGATAGAGAAGCTTACAAATGTAAATGTAAAGAGCCTAGCCTGAACTGTGAAATAAACTATAATGACTTTATTGGCAATTGACTTCTAATAGATGCATTAGCTCAGCAAACAATCCAGTGCACCTGGGGTCTGTCATCTTCGTGCTGACTGCAGAAGATACAGTGATGAGGAAAGCAGAGCCACTATGGCTGATGTCATACCAGATGCACAGCAATAGCTGGGGGTGGTGGGGTCAGGAGGAGTCAAATAGACAGCAATCAGGGAGTTTCCTGAGCTTGGCTATCTGGGTCAGATTGCAATTGCATAGTCCAAGTGAGAAGGTCAAGATTGTTGTTTATGAGTCACAGTGAGAACACTGAGAAGAACTGCTTATTGTAGACTACAGTTCCATCCTCTTTCAGGAGCAGCAAATCCACGGGCCAGCGTCTGACACCAAACTGAGGCGTCTTCTCCTCTTTTGGTCTGTCAGCAGATTTTGTTATTGCTTTTTCAGGAAGTAGTCCCAATCCATTGAAGTTGCACTCACTCCTCAAGGCCACCTCTCTTCTGCAAGGTGTCATTATGTCTCAGCAGGACTACTGAAAGCTCTTTCTTTTGTGTGTTGTAACCAGGGCCTTTCTAATCCTTTTGTGTTAGTCATCTTTCTGTCACCACGAGAGAATACCTGAGATAGTTGACCTGATGGGGGAAGGTTTGTTTGGACCCATAATTTCAGAGGTTACACTCCATGGCCCTATCTATAACTTAGACCGGCAGCAAGGGAGAATATGATGACAGAGAGTGCGTATTGGAAGATGCAGGCAGATCTTATAGTGGGCAGAAGGCAAGAGACAGGGGAAGAGACCTGGGACCCAATATCAAATGTCATATGCCTCCAGGACCTAATTTCCTTTCCAAGGTCCCACCATCATAAAGGTTCTACCGCCTTTCTGCAGTCATATCTGCTGGGAACCAAGCTCTCAACACATGAGCCTATGGAGACATTTAAGATCCAAATGTAAGACCACCCGTGAAGCAGAGCTAGAGTAAAGTAATGTGTTGTCACTCACATTGGTAGTCAAGTACTCAGGAAGCTGAGATCCAGAAGACTGTGGTTCAAAGCTAGCCTAGGCAGAAGATGGAATCTATGAGATTCCATCTTCAAAATAACCAGCAAGTTGTTTGGCTAGAGATGTGGTTCAAATTCATGGCCTAGAGTTCAAACCCTGGTACCAGTAAAGAGAGGGGGAGGGAAGGAGAGGAGTCAGAGGGAAGGATGGAGTAAGAGGGGAGGGAGAGAGACAGAGAGAAGGGGAGAGAGAGAGAGAAGGAGGAGGAGGAGGGGGAGGAGGAGGAGGAGAGGGAGGGAGGGAGGAAGAAAGGGAAGTTTTCAAATTTTAAAAATTAAAATAAGGCTTGGCTATTTTACCTTTTTAAAGAAAATACTTTATTATGCATCATGATAAAAAGGTACCAATCGACTAGATCTATACTTGTTTGAAAAAATACATTGAAATGTATTAATTAAACAGTATTGGACACCCTGTTTCACACAGGAATCAAAAGATGTTGTAAGTTCTTTAAGTATTGTACAGTCTGAAAAACACCAACAAAAAGCTGGGGGGGTATACAAAAAATCACATGATATTGGGAAACAGCTCACATTATGAATAAGCTACCAAAAAACATTAAGGAAAGAAAGAAAGAAGAAAACCCTTTGTTTCTACAGTAGCTCTGAGTTTATATTCTTGTAATGACGGTATTCCATTGAAAACATCAGTAACAGGAAGCTTCATTTGAGCAAGGCTGTATGCAAATATGAATTAAAATATGTATAATAATGCCATTCAATCTTGCCATCACCCCAGCAATCATGACAACGTTTTGGAGAAGTGTTTTGCTTGCAAAGCGGGTGAAGCTGTAAGCTTGGCCTGAAGCTCCATCTCAGCAGCCTGTTTGAGTGCAACATCCACTAGAAGCTGAAATCCACTAAAATCCTGGAGTAGGGGGCAGGGAGGAGTGTTGGAAAGACCACTGTGTGTGTGTGTGTGTGTGTGTGTGTGTGTGTACTTTTACAAGCATCTTCTGGGTACATGAGTGCGGTGTCTGTGCTGGCTCCTATCGGCTGTGCTATGTCCCACACCAACTGGCTGGCAGAGAGCAAGAGGCCGGTCTTTCAATGCATTCACAGTGGTATGGCAGACCACGGATGGACGAGCCAAAACTGATTCCGGGGATGTGGGTTTCGGAGACAGTGATCTCCCTACCAGAGTTGGGTTAGGTCCAGCTGTGCAGGAATGAAATGGGCTTTCCTCTAGAGCTGGCATGAGGTTTTGATGCCCATGGCAACCTCCACAGAGCTGGCTTCAGACATTTTGGCCCCACAGCTGGAGATGGTGAACTGACTGGGATCTTTGCCTTCTTCCTCAGCACGTCTGGAAGGAGCCTGCGGCGGGCATTGATGAACCCGTTACACACTTGGAGTGTGGACAGGTGTGTCTGGTGGGTCAGTCAATGCTTTTCTTGCTCAGAAGGATAGGCATTGTATCCGTGCTCATAGAGCCAGCCTCAAAGAATCTGACCAGGCGCCCTGGGTAGGTTGCCCGCCTTCTCCTCTTGCCTGAGCCAGTTGAGGAAGAGAGGTCCCGGGAGATGGCCCTGCTGTCCTCTTCAGTCTCACTGCCAGATGCTGCAACATCTTTCTTGCTTTTCATTCTGGAACTCTCCTCTGAGATCGAGGGGATCCTGGGGTCTTGAGAGGCCAGGAGTGAAGCCACAGGGGAACAAGTGATCAACTTCTAGGACGTGCTGCAGCCGTAATTGCTACACAAGGCTCTCGGATCCCAGGCGCCTACTTCTGGGGCGGAATTCAAGGGACACTTAGCTTCCTCAGGTGGGGATCTTCCCACCCTGCTCCTTTGCTCCTTGCTCCTGAAGGGTGCACTCATCACTGTCAGAGTCTGGGCTAGTTTAATTTGATGGTTCATGCCTGTAATCCTAGCTACTCAGAAAGCTGAGATCTGTGGCCCATGGCTCAAAGCCAGCCCAAGGCAAGAAAGTCCATCAGTTTCTTATCCCCAATTAATCAACAAAAAGACATAAGTAGAGCTGTGGTTCAAGTGATAGAGTATCAGCCTTGAGCAAAAAAACAAAAACAAAAAATCTTCAGGGATATTGCCCAGGCCCTGAGTTCAAACCTCATGACAGGCATATTGGAGTGCGTATGTGCACATACACAGACACACACACACACACACACACACACACACACACACAGACACACACACACACACACACACAATGCAAATAAAACATTTAATTCTCTAAGAATTTTTACACTCCTCACAAAAGGAAATCCCAATCTTCCCAAGACCTAACAAAGTTCAGCCCCTGCCCCCGGCCCTCCATCCTTCTCTTCCACCTTTCTGATCCCTCCCACTGTCATATTTTAAACCTTCAACACTTGTTACTGGGTAGGTAAAAATCTTCTCAAAATATTTTCCTTTAACCAGTCTCTTCTCACTGTATTCTATCCCTTCATATACATTTCCCTCAACATCAAATTCAATTGATAAATTTGTGTTGAGTCCTATGGCTTAAAATGTATAACTATCTTAGCATGTTATATTACACTCTTCATTAGCAACTGCAGTGTGGCAGTAGCCACACTGACCCTTCATTTCTCAGAACCCATTATGCTTTCTACTCCAAAGCCTGGATTCTTTCTCTCTGAGCTCTTCAAACAATTCTCTTGATCTCCTCTTCAGGTTTCAGCTCAAATGCTGCCTCTACCCTGAGGTCCACCCTCAACACTCTATGTCAAGTTACCTCTCAAGGCTGTACTCTGGTATTTCGCTCTCTTGACCTGTGTGATGGTGCACATCATAGGTTGCCATTTGCCTTTCTGTATGCTCTGCTTTCCAGTATTTCAGCCCCACAATTAGATGCCCTGTGTACCTCACACATTGCTTTACTCACACAATTTTATAGAGTACCTAAGGTATAACAGAATGCAGGCATTAAAGCTATTTTTAATTGAATGAAGATGTGAAAAATATAGGCTCAATTTGGGTTGCTGATTGTTGTAAAATGAAGTTGTAATGATATATAAGTAGGTGGAACTAATACTTACTCTGGGATCAGTGATGGCAGGGGAAGATAAAGCAAGGATTAACTAGGACAACGTGGGGAAGTGGGGAAGGGAAACAAAGGTGTTGCTGGTCACTAAGGAGTCAGGATTGTCCCACACAGGCATGAGGGATTTCCAGGCCTTAACCTAATGAGTCCCACTTTCCAGGACTTACATAGAGAATAGCAAGGATTCTTGGAGGGCAGTGTATGAGATTAAAATTGCAATTGTTAATGAAGAGTGTAATATAACATGCTAAGATAGTTATACATTTTAAGCCATAGGACTCAACACAAATTTATCAATTGAATTTGATGTTGAGGGAAATGTATATGAAGGGATAGAATACAGTGAGAAGAGACTGGTTAAAGGAAAATATTTTGAGAAGATTTTTACCTACCCAGTAACAAGTGTTGAAGGTTTAAAATAAGACCACAGTGGGAGGGATCAGAAAGAATGACTGAAAAGAGACAAATTACTGAAACAGAAGGGAGTGGAGTGATGGCCTGTGGGGAGCAAGCTGAGAATAAAAATACAGAGATGGGTTTCTTATTTACAGGACTGATGTGGATGATATTCAGCCATCAACTTAAGAATAAAGAGGAAAAGTAACTTGAAGCCACAAGTTCAAGACATAAATTCATTTTTTTTGGGGGGGGGAGGGGGTCTGGTCGTGGGGCCTGAACTCTGGGCCTGGGTGCTGTCCCTCAGCTCTTCAGCTCAAGGCTAGCGCTCTACCATTTGAGCCACAGCACCACTTCTGGCTTTTTTCTTTTTGCTTATGTGGTGCTGAGGAATCGAACCCAGGGCCTCATGTATGCAAGGCAAGCACTCTACCACTGAGCCATCTTCCCAGCCCCTTAAGAAAAAAATTCTGTATTGTATTTTAGGATATTTTCTCAAATATGCTGCAGATGACTACTTCAAAGAAGCTTCCAGTAATTGAGAAGAAATTCAGAAGTGAACGCTCTGCTAGATTTGCATCTCCTAACTGCTACCTTTAATGGAATTTTGCAAGGTGGCAGCATATGCATTTCAAGATACTTGTTTGCCACTGGATGTGAATGAAGCCTAGCTTGCTTTCATGTCAAGATATATCATACATTTTCATAGTCAACAGATGTTTTTCTATATTATATTTTCAATGGCTTTACAGGATACTATGGACACATCCCATTTTAATTCACTGGTTCCCCATTGTGGAGTGATTAGTGGTTTTCACCTTTTCTGTTATACCATTCCTCAACCTAGATCCAGGGGAATATAACTCAACATACAGATGAGATACCTGCACACCCATGTTTATAGCAATAATAAAAAGTGTAGAACCAGCCTAAGTGCTCATTAGCCAATAAATGGGTAAAGAAAACGTGGTATATATACATGACAGAGTACCATTCAGTCATAAAGAAGAATAAAATTATGACATTTATGCAGGAAGAGGAAACTAGAGACCACCATGTTATACTGAATAAACTACATCTTAAAGGATAGCAATCACCTACTCTTTCTCATATGTGGAATCTAGGCCTTAAAATTGAATGGCAAAAATGTAAAATCGTTTTGATATTAACAGGATGGGAGGGGATGAAAGGAGAGGGAGAAAGGCAATGAAAATTGTCAAAATACACACCTTGATGAAAATAGAAGAGTGAAACCTGTCAAAACTTTTTTAAGAAGGAGGAGAGGGATGAAGGAAATATTAGAAAACATGCATGCATTTAAGCATTATAACATTTTATACATGTATGGTCATATCATAATGAAACATTTCATTGGCATAATACATGCACATATAATGTAAATAAAACAAGGGGAGAAAATGTTCCAAGCTCATTTTGAGCATACTAAAAATTCAAAACCCAAGAGGTCTTCATAAATCTTCCTCATACATTTTATATCTAAAGCATTTTTTTACATTCTGCACACTTCCTAAAGCCTATAAAATACTTTATAAATATTAATATTTTCAGTCCTCACAACTCTGCAAGTAGATAATACCAGTTCACAGGTGAGAAAATGAAGAGTTAAAGGCAATAAGTGGTCTGTGCAGGTTAATATTTGCAAGGATTCCATCAAGTGTAAAAATTAGTACTCAGTCACTACTCTATGGTGCCTCTCAAATAGCATCTGGAAAATATTGTTCTGAAAATCAAGAGGGTATGGGAACTAAATATCAAATTTTGTAAATCATCAACATCCCATGAATAGGTTTTTGAAGCTGCCTCTTGATCAGAACTACCCCAAAGTCCCTGAGCTCAGTCTGCTGAAGAATTCCTCTTCAAACAATGAAATCAAAATCTGGTGAAGGGAAGAAAGTGACCAGTGATGGACAGAGCTTAAAACTGTCATCGGTGATGTTAATAGGCAGTGGGTTCATTTCAAGGTATAATAACTTATAGAATTTTACATTTAATATTTGCAGCTTGTGATTGTATACATTTATAAAACACATGCAATGTTATATGTATATAGTACATTATGGAATGCAGTGATTAATTCAAGATACTTAATATGAATATCCTTTCAAACATTTCAGTTTTTGGTGATGAGACTATTATAAGAACCTTCAATCAAAGACAATTGAGGCTATGCATGGTGGTACATGCCTATTATTCCAGCACTTAGGAAGCAAAGGCAAGAAGATCTCTAACTCAAGGGTAGACGGGGCTACATAGCAAGATATTGTCTCCTTCCATGCACTCATCCCCAAAAGAGCCATTGAGCTTGAGAACTTGAATGAAACTTCCAAAAGCAACACAGAGAATGAGAAGAGAAAAACCATTAGAAACATCTCAGTTTCTTCAAAACCATTAGTTCTGCTTGGGTAGAGTTGAAAGAATTTCAAGAGAGGCAAATCAGCAGTAGCAGACAATAAAGTTTGAAGCTAGCAAGAAGATGTGTTTCTGGGTATTCTGTAGGAAAGAATTGTAATGCCAATGCATCCATAGAAACTAACACACACCCATATTTATCACTTATTATTTATTATTATCATTATCACTTATCAAGTTTTAGTCATAATCTCAGGTTGATATTGATGAAAGGTGCCAATATTTGGCTTGCCATTTGCTCCTTACTAGGCAATTCAGGGTTGTGCTGTTTCTACATTGCTCTCTCTCCTCAGTCTGGTTAGTTCATTTCCATATCCTATATTGGTTCATTCTGACAAAGTTGTTTATAGCCTGGTAGAAATATTGCGAAGGATATTTTCAGTTCAGTGTAGTGACTTTCTGCTGTTTGGTTCAGCTTTGCAGATTTCAAACACAGTATATTTTGATATATTAAATCATGTTTAATTTAATAATGTAGCACTATGTATGTAAATCACAAATTATGCTGAATATTGCACTAATTAAGCAATTATGATATAATGTTAATCTCTTTTCTAACATTTTATGGAAAAATATCATTTCAACTTTATTCACTAGAATATTCAACATCAATATCTTTATCATCATTAGAAAACTTTAGGCCCTGTATTCCAAAGGCAGATGATATTCATTTCTGATTTTAAACAGATTTTCAAACAATGTATAAGGCAGTGTCTACAACTAAAACGTCAAAACAGATCTTTCATTTTTCTTTCCTAAAAGACATGTAAAATACAACCATTTAGAATTTGAATCTTTTGAAATTTATATTGTGAAATGCACATTTTGATGTATGCCTTTTTTAAGTTCATTTGGATAGATCCTTTTGTAATAAACTGTGATAAGGGTGTGAACGGATTGATTACCATTGCTATGTTATAGTTAATATATTAAATATCAGTAAACCTAAATAATCATTAACACAACCAAGGATCATAGAGCTTTGGTTGTATTTCATTCCATGGCAACCATGTGTCTTTAGGGTTTATGGAGATTTCTTTTCCACATTGCCTTTGCCATCAAAGACTTAGCTGTATCATTCCTATAGTTAAAAAAAAAATCTGCTTTGTGGTATTTATGTATTATTTATTTATTTTTATTTGGTAACATTCCTTGTGGAACCCTACATTTTCCTTTTGTATCTTGAAAAAACTGTTCTAGTTCATCCAGGAAATCTCAGGGTCCTGAGTTGCTCTCTTCTTCTTTCTTCTCTCTCTTTTGGGTGGCTCATTCTTTATTATTTACTTCCTTGTTCCCATATTCTGCTCTTTTTTCCCCTCCTTGTTCAAACTGCAAAAGGAAATATCCACCATAGGCTCATACATCCAGTGCTTTTCTTTATCTGGTGGTACTATTCTTGGAGGTTCTAGAAACTTCAAGAAGTGAGACCTACTTGGAGGAAGTAGGTCAATGAAGGTTATACTTGGTGTGCAGTCTCACTCTCGTGGTCTGCATCTTGTTTGCCATGAGGGAAGTAGTTCCTCTGCCAGCAGATCCCTCCACCATGATTTTTGTCCATGCATATGGGACTAAGCATCTTTTAAGTCAACCCTCTGATAGACTGAGCCAAAATAAATCATTCTTCCTTTAATTTATTTTCTCAAAATTTGGTCACAGCTATGATGAATGATCAAAAAATGATGAATACAGCCTTCTCTAAGAAACAACACACAGGATGCTATATAAAGAGACCTCCATCCCCACTCAGCCTCACTAATCCATAGTTTGGCAGGGCATAGAGATTATCAGGTTTCTTCTATACAATTTGAAGGCTATTGCTTTCCAGCATCCAATTTTACTGTGTGAGCTGTGTCTTCCCTATTTGTGATCTTCTGCATGTAATATTATAGATTTCTTCCTTTTTCCTGTATTTTGTTCTTTTTCCTCTACAATGACTTACATGTACATTCATACAATATACTAGTCATTTAATGGCCCATTTTAATTTTTTCTCTCTTATTGCTTAATAATGGCCCTTTATGGTTTTGTGTCTTTTTTCCTAATTCATCATTTTACTGTGATCTTGGTCTATTTTCTCCTCCATTAATTAAAATTTTTGTTTCAACCTAAAGTTCTTTTCTGGTTTCTTATTTGTTCATCATAGGTTTCTGCAGTTTCCTGACCTGTAATTCATATCCTTGATCATGCTGTCCTGCCTTGAGGAATATTTTGTGTTTGTGAAGTCTTTATTTTGCTTTAAATTTCCAACAATTGTTTAAGAATGTCACTGCAGATATTTTACATTACTTGTTGATCTTTGCACTGCCTCTATTTCATACAAGCTGGCTTTACTTGTTTTTATAATTCTAACCTTTTCCTGTTAGAATTATTCCTCTAGTGCCTGGCAATTTGGGTTATTTGTTCATAATACCAAGTAACTAATAAATGAATCAAAAAATGAATTAAAAGGTCTATGTGTGAGTTCAGTGTTTGTCAACCCATTGGTTTGTTGTAGGATTCTTGCCAGACTCTGTGTGTGTGTGTGTGTGTATGTGTTTGCCTGGTCTGAGAGTTGAATTCATGGCCTTGCTCTGCAAATTGAACCACACTTCTACTTGTTAATTGCTAGTTAATTGGAGGTAAGACTTTCTCAGATTTGCCTGGCCTGGCTTTGTACTGTGATTCTTAGATCTCAGTTTCCTAAGCATGCAAAATTATGGGTATGAGCCAATGCAATTTCTTTTTCTTAGCAATTTCTCCAGAAAAGAATGTTCCAAGCTCTTCTCTTGGGGTTTTAAGGTTGAATGCCTATGTTCTTGGAGCACATATTTGAGCTTTCACTCTTCAATATGTTTACTTTCTCTTATCTATCTTTTATTTTGTTATTATCATTAAGGTAATAAGGATTTGCCATTTAATAAAGCAGTTTATAAATGCAACACATCTTGATCAATGTTTCCCCTTTCAACGTTCTCACCCATCCCTCCCCTACCTACCCTTTCCTCACTTTTCTTAATTTTGTAAGATATGCATAGAATTCTTGCCTACATTGTCTCCCTCTTCTCTTCTTAATTCCTCTGCCCTTTCCCATTGGCCCCACCCCACCCCTTTCAAGTGCCTATTCCTGTTCTAAACTTTCACTTTGTCTTTCTAAGGAATTACATTATTTGAGTTTTCCCTTGAATCTATCATATTTCAATTAATACATTTGTGAATACTTGCCTGCCACTCAATGTATTTACTTACGTGTTTATAAGCTAAATCTAGCTTCCACATATAAGGGAAATCACACATCTTTTATCTCTCTGAGAAAAGTTACTTCCACTCTGGCCCTTCAATTACACTTACCATTATGTATAGGATCTAGATTGTAGTGATTTTGTAGTTTCATTAAAGAATGAATCTCTTTTTTCTTAGCAGATTGAAAAGATCATTACTGGAGATGTAGCACAGATAGGAACAACCTGGAAATAAAAGGACTTTTTAAACAGATAGGTACCTTCCTATTGTTAGCCCTACCTCTCACTATCACTTTCTAGTGAAGAAAGCCAGTACTTCCATCGGGGAAATTTTGTAGGCATACTTTTATAAAGCTCATCTTTCTGTTCAAAGTACACTTTCTGATGCCCTTGGGTTCTGCTTTCTTGGTTGCCTAAGACAAGCATTGTACATCTATCCTCTGTCTTACATATTTGTGTCAGTGACTTGGCTACAATTTTGTCTCCTCTGCTATAGTCTTTGTTTTTATAAGTTGTACCTTTTTAGTTACTTTATAAAAGTTTTGTGTTCCACCAGGGTAATACATATGCTTATGTCACCTTTTCTAACCAAAGACTAAACAATCATACTGCTATTGGATTTCCGTTCCTAATTTTTTTTTACTAAGTAAAATTATAAAAATTTACAAAACAAAAGATGAAAGCAATTCATAAAACAAATGGCAGTGAAAAGGAGATGCTATTTATCAACTCTCATGTATATGCGCAACACAATGCTAGATAATTTTGCCATAAAAATCTTATTGAATCCTTATCATTACTGTGTTCTACAATGACCATAAGCTCATAGACCTTAAATGACAAACCTAGATCATAAAGCTAGCAAAGTGAAAAAGCTAAGACTTCAATTCAAGGACTATATTTTGTTTCTGGTGTCACAGTTCATTAAGTGATTTCTTCCAAATGTAAGGGATGATGTCTCAGAAAGTCAGCTTAAGTAAAGGAAATAAAGCCATGCAACCATTCCACAGAAATTAAAGACCATTTGAGAGACTTAGAACTCCTAAAATTATTCCTTTTAAAGGTAAATTGTTTAGAGATGGACAAAGAGCCTCCAAGAAACCCTGCAGCTTCTTGCTTGGATTTAATGTTGAACTTCTTAACAACTAGTTTGTTGTGCAACTGGCTGAAGAGCTAGAGTTGTAGATGAAGTTCTAAGAAACCAAAGCTTCAGCTATATGGGATACTATCTTGCTTATTGTAGAATCAGAAAACTATGGCCTCAAACTGGAAATGAAAAGAGGGTTGAATAATGTCTACTTCAGTCCCCAGGGGTATGGTAAGACAGAGCCAAGAACAGAAATGTGAGATGACTTACTCATATTCTTCACTGCTAGTTATGTCTGAGTTAGCAAGGGATGCCATATGCTGGGGTCTGTGTTTGTTCACTGCGTAGTTCTGTTTATCCCATTGCTTCAGTTACTTGCTCACACACCTATGGAAAAAGACAGCTTTGTCCTCCTGGGCTCATTGCAAGTGTCTTCAGCTCCAGCTGCTTTTGAGTACCTGGGTAGGGCCAACATTCACTTTAACTACTCATGGAGAACCTTCCCCTTTGATTAGAAATCTCATTGTCCCTCTTGTGAAGATTCTATGCAGCTTAATTTCTATAAGGACAATGCCTTTCTTTCTCATTCACCGATATTCTTTCTCTTACATGGATAACCCTAACATATATGGACACAAATGCACACTGCAGGGTGTATCTATGGACATAAACCATCACTTTAATCCAAAATGCCCTAAGTCATGAATAGCAAACAAATTATCCCAGCAATAAACTTGACATTTTCCTCAAGTTAAAAAAAAGTGTTTTTTGCTTTTTTGGTTTTTTTTTTTCCTGAGCAAGGCTGTATGTCCTTCCTTTCTTTTATTTAAGAGAAGCTTCATTTCAAATAGTGCCTTTTTAAATCTTCATTGAATATGCTGCTGGGTTCCAAAGTGCATTAGGGTTTTCATTATGATTTATAAAGACAAGTATGCACAAATAGAGTTAATATATTAAATAAAGACTATAATACACTTCTATAGACATTGTTATGGCATAGAGTTGAGAGAACTAATTTTATTTGACACTGTCTTTTAGCAGAGCAGAAATAATGTTATACTCAGCATGCAATGTGTAAAGAATCCAGGGTGGAGAAGATAAAAATACACAAGAGTTAAAAAAAAATCCATGACAGCATAGTCTCATGACATGCTGCTTTATTATTATTCTTAATAAGAATATTGATATGGTAAGATGTATTCTGCACCAGAATATCCATATAATTATTTCTCAGCTGCATTAGAGAAAGAAAAATACTTAGTACAAAACCTAAGTGCTACTAAGTCTTGTATTTTATTTACAATTTATTCATTTCTAATCCCAGAAATAAAAGGGAGGAGATGGAAGAACAAACTAAACCAAATAAAATATACAATACATGTCTCGATGGAAGGCAGCATTTCACAGTGCTTTGAAGCAGGTGAGGGAAGCTGACATGAAATTCACATTGCTGTGGAACTGCAGATGCTCTGGGGACACAAAGTCAATTACGGTCTCTCACCTTCCTGTTGTTGTGGCTAAATGCAGAGCAGGGTTTGGAGTTAGAAACTGCTGATGCTGTGTGGCCAGTGAGCGATCTCTGTGAAGTGATTTATGGTGGACTTAAATCTGTTGTTAGTGGGCAAGAACCACATTTCATGTGTGATCCGTGGAAGTGTTTCTTCATAGCAGTACCTCTCTTGTTTTTTGCTGTATTTGCATCATGGTTCCACATTTTCTAGGAAAAGAAAATTCTTTCACTCTCTGAACAATAAGAAGAAGAAGTCACCTATCACATGCCAAGTTCTGTTTTGTCCTGTTTGGCTCACACTACTTCTAATTCTTAACCCAGATAAATCGGCATTATCCTCCTTACACTCAGAGGCCATTGAGGTCCCAAGAGATCAACAAGAAGCGCAAGAAAGTGACTGAAACATATTTCAACCCTAGTCCATTGGACTCTGTGTTTTTCCCATCAGAATGAGTGTGTATCAGAATCCAACCTGAGAAACTCAATTTCTCACCTCCTGGATTGATGTCTATAAAGTGCCATGATTTTGATCCTGGAGGCTGTAGGACCATGTCAACCCAGACAAGGTCTGAATTAATTCACTTATTTAGTACAAATAGTAAATATAGAGTACAGTAACAAAATGTACAACTTATGGTTTTAGTAAGGCTATTTGGAGAAATCAATCTGACTCCAAAGGAAATCAACTTGTTGTTGTTAAAGATGAGAGATCAGCTTGATCATTCCCATCAATTCATGAAAGGGAAACAAAGTGGAAGTATGGAGGATTGTGTCAGCCACAACAAGAAGCCAGTTTTCCTGAAACTATAGAGAAGCAGCAAATTCTTTACTATTAAAGAGGGTAAGGAAAAGGCAGTCTGTCAGATGAAGAGAATCACAATTCAAGAATAAAGAGAGGATGGAGACAGATTTCCTTTAAAATGCTTTTTGGTTAGATTTGAAAATTTGTGATCCTGGTGCTGATAGCTAAATATATACTGCCACAAACACCACACTTTTTGTATATTTAAAATCATAGCCATCAGTGTGGAAATACTTTTTAAATAATAAAATGGGATACCATTCTCAAAGACCTGTGCATTTGTCTGTGTCTTTTCTGTGTCTTTCTCTCATTGTCTTCTCTCTCTCAGTGCCTCTCTCTCTCTCTCTTTCTGAAATTTCAAACACATGTGCCCTGCTCCAGATTTTAGGCCAAAGTGAATAACATGCTCAATCAACTAATCTATTTTACAATGCTTGGAACCTAGGAAGTTCTATCTAAATTATCCAGTTCTGATTTAGCATTGCAATGACACAACTGCCTTATAGTTATTCTTTTTTAAAAGAAATATAGTCCATGTTAAACATTAATTCCTGCATTTCCAATTCTTCCCAGTTGGTTATTTCTTTTCTTTTCTTTTTCTTTTTTGTTGGTCATGGGGCTTGAACTCTGGGCTTGGGCGCTGTCCCTCAGCTCTTCAGCTCAAGGCAAGCGCTCTACCACTTGAGCTACTGCGCCACTTCCAGTTTTCTGGTGGTTTATTGGAGATAAGAGTTTCCTGCCCTTGCTGGCTTTGAACCGCAATCCTCAGATCTCAGCTTCCTGAGTAGCTAGGATTACAGGCATGAGCCACCGGTTTGTTATTTCTTTTCTGTGCTAGAATTTTTTCTAATACAATCCCTACCAAGATGATTTTTTACTTTTGCTTGTGGTCATTTGAAATGATCAGTCACTGTGTGTGCAGAATAGATATCAAGGAAGATAGAAATAGAGATCAGGAAGCTGAGATCTGAGGATTGTGATTTAAAACCAGCCTGGATTCGAAAGTGCAAGAGATGTTTATGTCCAATTAATCACCAGGAAACTAGAAGTGGTGTTGTGATTTAAAGTGGTAGAGTGCTAGCCTTGGGCAAGAGAGCTCAAGGACAGTGCCCAGGCCCTGAATTCAAGCACAAAGACTGAAAAAAACCAAAAAACAAAGATTTAAACTTCTACTATATGGGAAAACTAGAGAGCACACTGTGTACTTTTGTCCTCATCCATTTTAACATATACTATGCATATTTCTGAACAGGTAAACATTGTTACGGGACACGTAAACAATTGTTCCTCTAAATGAGGTAACATAAGTTATTTTTTCTTATTGTCTCATCCACTTCTCAGAGAAAGAGGAAGCATAGCTCTCCCAAATGGAAAAAATTTCTTTCTTTATAGCAAATGCAATTCATGAAAATCCCAAAGTATTCTTTGGCCTAATTTCTGTATCAGCTTAATTACTTTAAGATACATACCGATTAAATGCTGAATAAACCTTTTGGCCATTGAACAGTAAAATGTTCTAATTTAGTATGAATTGTCAAGAAGCAACAAATCTTTCCTTTGAGTCTAGGACTCATGGATGAGATCATAGATTAAATCAGGTTAGTTATAATCTCTGGACTGATTCTCTAAATTGCAACAAAAATAAAGCGCTTTATTTACTGAGAAGCATTTCCAAAACAGCAAAATTACAGAGACTATGTTTGTCCCCAGGAGCAGTCATAAAGAGAGAAATACTTTCTCAGCCTTCTCCTCCCCTCTTTCTTATATGGGTCTCCTCGTGTGTGTGTGTGTGTGTGTGTGTGTGTGTGTGTGTGTGTGTGTGGAGAGAGGAGAGAGAGGGAGAGAGAGAGAGGGGAGAGAGAGAGAGAGAGCGCATGCATGGGTGGTTGTTAACTTGTATGTTAGAAATCATCTCCACAACCAAACAAACTATACAATTTTAGCACTCAAATTAGACCTAGAATTCCTACTTAAACAACTATCTGTCTGTATCTCATCCCATTCCTTGTATGGTTTTTGAGTGGATTTTATTAAAGGAGAGTCAATTATTAGTCCACAGTGTTCCTTTCAGGGCACCTAAGCTGTGAATATGCCACAGGCTCTCAGGAGCCTGTGAAAACGAGTCCCAAGTTCTTCCCTCCATCAGGAATTAGGGAAAAACAAGGTATTTCTGCCAACACTGAGCTGCTTTGGTAACATTTTGACAGCAGGAACTCTCTAAGTCCCTACTCCCCACAGCCTGCTTCTACCCAGCATAAACATAACCAAACCGCTGTTCAATTACATAATGACCATTTTAATTATTATTTAAGTCAAAATGTGTATCAGCTCCCACAAGGCTAATATTCTCCATAAGAAAGCAAAATAGAGTAATCCCACAGAGCTCTCCTTGCTGCCCTTCAGGGTTCTGGGTTTAGGGTGACCCTCTCTTTCACCCTTATGATTTTACAGATCTCTTACTATTTTATTTCAATTATTACCCAAATCCATTCATGTAGGAAGAGTTCTATGAAACTGAAAATTGTGCCCAGCACTGGTGGTTCATGCCTGTAATACTAGCTGGTCAGGAGGCTGAGATCTGAAGATCATGGTTTGAGGCCAGCCCAGAAAAGTTCTCAGTCCTCCTGAGACTCTTATCTCCAATTAACCACTCAAAATCTGTAAGTGGAGCTGTGGCTTAAAGCAGGAGAGTGTTAGTTAGCCTAGAGAAAAAAGAGACAAATACAGTGTCCGGGACCTGAGTTCAAGGTCTATAACCAAAACAAACAAATTGAAAATTGCAGTTAAGTTCATGTCTTAACATCATTTCAAGTCCACATTGGAATAGCCTCTCCTAGTAATCAGGAAGACTAATAATTCTCTCTCTCTCTCTCTCTCTTTCCCTCTCATTGAACTGAAGCAGTGGGGAAGGTAGATATGTAAATTATGAATTATGAGTAATGTAATTGATGATCTTAAAGCTTTTAAATACCCAAGCTCTCAACAGTCAAGATCTATTTGAATTAGTAAGAAGTAAACACAATAGGTTTCAATAAGACACTATCTGGGGCTCAGCAGCACATGGCTTTTCAGCTTTTATGGCAACATTATCATCTCATCAGCCAGCAAGGTGAGAATTTTATTGTGACACATAATCATTTTAGTTAATCATATTTCTCCCTTTCTGAATATAGTTTTTAAAAATAAACTTTACTCATTAAATACATCATTTCAAAGGGGTTTGTCCACATTAGATTTTTATTAAGGGAAGAAGCCAAGTATTGTTAAAACAAGCTGTTTATTGACAATTAATTTATTGTGTCATTCCACTGTAGGTGGCTCTATTATACACATCACTGTGTTAAAAATAATAGCAAATGCTACTTATTTTCTAGGGGCCTAGGTTCAGAAAAACTATGTAGTTAGTTTGGAATTCAAGCTTCAATAGCCTGGCCCAGAAGAACTTGTAAGATATTAAGAGTTAATTCAAGGCCGGGCACTGGTGGCTCACGTCTGTAATCCTAGCTATTCAGGAGGCTGAGATCTGAGGATCTTGGTTCAAAGCCAGCCTAGGCAGGAAAGTCCTTGAAACTCTTATCTCCAATAAACCACCAGAAAACCAGAAGTGGCACTGTGGTAGAGCACTTGTCTTGAGCTGAAGAGCAGAGGGACAGTGCTCAGGCCCAGAGTTCAAGCCCCACAACCGACCAAGAAAAAGTTAATTCAAATGTAACTCAATATTGTTTTTGTTAATATGCAAATCATTCATCAGGGCTGGGGTGTCTTCATACTATCACTGTTATATATTGTTTTCGGAAACAGGTTTGACTACAAAGAAAATTATCTTGTCTCTGCAATAATGCTTTTGAACTTTTTTCTCTGGGTAGAAAAATATCATCACTAAGCACACATAAACACTGATACTCTTTCAATGTTATGTTTACTGACTAGACTAGCTTCTGAGTTCTGGAAATATTATTACATTTTAATCATAAAGACACACAAAACGGCTTTCTGTATGTGTACTTACTTGTGAGGAAAAATCATGTTCACATTTCCATCAGTTTTTCTCTTGGCTTAGTCTCATAATGCAATAGAGAAACTGCTGGGGTATTCTCTGTAGCCCAAATGAATGTGCATGTGCATATACAAATAAATAGTTCCTTGTACAATAATGGAAACTTTTCATGGTATAAGAGCATCAGATAGAGTTAATGTTTATTTTTATTGGAGCGTATTCTAGAACTTTGCAGTGGTGCCAAAAGGGGAGAGAAATTTGAAATTTGACCATGATTGCTCTATCCTCTGACAACTCTTATCCAGGTATGGGGTGACAACAGAAAGTCACCAACCACTCCAAAAGGGTTTTGATGTGGTGCTATCACTGTATGTATGACTTGGTTTTACCTAGCATTTATTAATTAAAAATCTCCAAATTCCAAATTCTCCTAAATATGTAAGCAAAAGCCTCAGATTAAAGCCTGTCAAACCCTGATACTTTTCTCTTTGGAGTATTCACTTCCCATCACAACCATCCTGCCTTGGGTTTTCTCTCAGCTTCAGATGACAGGAAAAGCAGGATTGATTATTGACTTGTTCAAATGACACCCACAGGATAAAAGAGGAGGACACATTTTCTCTCCTACTCAGCACACTGTGCCAGGATTTTCGCAGGGATAAGAATTCAAGCCACCCAAAGGATCTTTTGGAAGCAGGGATTGTTTTGCCATGGATGAGGGATTACTGATTGGCTTTTTAACTTCAGCTTTTTCCAAATAGTTTTTCAGTTATTTAATTTACTCTACATGGAGTCTATTGATTATTCAAGTTGGCAGTCAATTTTATAGGGCACCCTGCTGTTTCTTTGCTTAATGTAGTCAATGATTGTAATTGCTTGATCAGTGCGGCCCATGAAATAGGTTTTGTGTCTTTTTTTACAATGCATTGATGGCTTTATCTGATGCAGCCTTGGCAGGGCCCCGGTTTTACAGCGCTCCCCGGAACTCCCAGAGGTCTCTAGATTAATGGCTATGGCGAGCTGCTGGAGCTGCTGATGCCGTCCTCCTCCTGGATGGATTCGCACATCTGGTATGCCACACTTGGCGCTGGCGCCAGCTTTGTGTTGTGCAGTTACAGAATTTCTCACCAGTGCCTAGTTAACTGTTTTCACTAAGGGGATGAGATAAAAAGCCATCCAGAGAGCTGTTGGCACCCATTCTCTGTCACTGTAGTCACACATTAATTTTTTTTCAGTCTTCTGTTTTTTTTTCTCTCTTCTTCTTTTTAAGAGGCAAATGATGTATGGGAACAACAAATTACGCAGAATGTTTGTGTTTTGAACTCTGTTTGGATTCTGAACAGCATCCCAGGGGTGTTCGGAATTTCCTGTAAACCAACAAGCCGCAAATCCTCCCCCCTCCCCTTTCCTTCATCGCTGCCATCCCTAGGATGAGAACTGTTCCCAGCACAGTCTGACAGGGGCTTTAGATCCGGAGAGAACCCTGGGTAAAGGAATCACCAAAGTGAAAAGCAGCCTGCGCCTCCCTCCACAACTCATTACCATAGAAGGTAATTCCCCTGTCCTGCAGTGAAGCAGGTTAAATTGCTCAGGCATCATTTCCCTAGGCCTACGTGTCAGTGTTTCATATTTGGTACAATTGGAATGGCACTATTAGACATGTAAAATGTAGTTTTAATAAGTAGACCAAGAAAAAAAAGTAATGAAATATGCAATGGAGTTGCATAAATCCATGGACAATATAATTATATAGTACATAGTCATGATTTACAATGCCCAGGGTGACATCTACCAAAAAGAGAAAAAAGTTGATAGATTTTTATTTTTATAGTATTTTTCTTTACCAATTTGGTTCTGGATTGATTTTTTTTTTCCTCAGCAGAGTTTGACCTCAAGACTGGATGGACAGGCATTGTTTCTTTATTAATACTTTTCTCTCTGAGCAATAAATGAGCAGTGAATAATGCATTTCTGAACATGGAAAGTCTTCTGAGATGACTAAAAGTAAGACTGCAAATTCCTAAATTTACATAGAACTAAAATTTCTATGAGAGAAAGAATACCATTTGGGTATATGTCAGCCTGTGTAAGAGAAAAAATAAAAATTTCTGATACTAGCTATTCTCACTTTGATATCATACAGTCATTTTGTGATGTCACTTGCTAATATAATTTCACATTAATTCAGATTGTAATGCACTCACAATGGAAAGCTTTCCAGCAAATTCTCTCCCTTACCTTTTACTGTCCTGGCCTTCAGACATAGTCTGAATATATTTTATCCATTTTACACATAGCCTTATATATTACACAACTTTTTTTCTTATCTAGAATGTTGTTATTTGATAAATTGAACAGAAAGAAGTCAGGTCAGCAATTTATACTAGTTGACTGCCATCTCAGCTTTGAAATATGAAGAAATGGCTTTTTCTTAAGGACTATGGAAAGCAGTGTACTACTTCTCCACTCCTAATTTCATTTTACTTTGAAATGTAATAAAAATGACAGCTATTTGGAAATAGATGTCTGAATTCCTCTTTCAGTGCTGCCTGCATCAGGCTGGTCTGCCTGGCTTCATTGCACGCGCGCGTGCACACACACACACACACACAATGATGGTATAGCAAAACGTGACATAACAGCTAAAGAAAATATTCACAGGAACAAAAGGACTCACTAATATGACAGCTGATGGGAAGCCTTACTTCACCTGGATTGAAGATAACTTGTGATACTGGATGAACATTCAGATGAAAGGCAAGCCAAGGTCTGGGAAGATGTTCTTTGTTTAAATGAGATGATCAAAGCTAGGTGCTGGTGGTTTACATCTATTATTTTAGCTACTCAGGAGGCTGAGATCTAAGGATGAAGATTAGAAGTCAACCCTTCGGGAAAAGCCAGGAGACTCTTATCTCCAATTAACCACCCTTTAAAACAAATAGACGAACAAAAATAGAAGTGGAGATGTGGTTCAAGTGTGAGAGTGCCAGTCTTGAGCCAAAAGTCCTAAGGGACTGAAAACAGACCCTGAGTTCAAGCTCCAATACCAGCACAAAAGAAACAAAAATCAGATGAGAATTATCTAACTCCACTCTACCTTAACTCCCACAGAGACTGGGGAGCTTACTCCTTAGAGAGTTTGGCTGTTCCATTAGGGGAAGATCCTGTGGTGGAATTGGCTTGATCTGGGTCTCCACTCATATCAGTTACTTCTCACCCATCTGCTACTGATTATGGAGTTCCCAAGGGCAGGGTCTTTGTCATTTTCTATTTTTCCTTTTGATAGTAAGGCATTGGGCAGATATAGAAGTTAATAAATTCCATGATGCTGAGTTTTGTTGTCCCTACATAAAAAATAGACCAGGCTCAAGTGCAAATAAGTGCAAAGGAGGCTTAATTATCCATCTGAAGAGAGAGGGAATGTGGCTCAACAGCCAAGGCCTTTTATGGGGATCACAGCATTCCATCTCTGGTTATCTTCCTTTCACAGTACAAAGTTGTTAGAAAAAAATCGGGGTAGTTTTATTCGATGAAGGTAGATTTGAAGCCCTGTTCTATTACTTAGTGCTGTGTGAACCTAGACAAAACATTTGTGCTGTTTGAACCTCAGTTTCCTTTCAGAGAAGTAAAGAGACTAGTACCTATTGCTCAGTGATTCTGGAAGGATTAAAGACTACATCATGGATGAACATCTGGGGCAGTATCTACCCTGTAAAGCATTCCGTAAATGTGAGTCCCAGACAACTGTACAGACCCATTGTGGCATTTTTGTCAGATCTAGCTCCATTTTTGTATCCGACATTCCTTTCCATGCCTAACTATATTAATTTCCTCCCTGGAGCACAGTTGTAAATGAAATGTAGAACAACAAAATTAATATAATGCACAATAGGCAAATAGTATCCAATCGGGAGATGATATTTGTGTTGTACTGTGTGTACATCAGAGAGCAGGGTTTTGTCAATGGTATTTATTGACTCAGTTTCTTTTGGGCAATGTTCTCTGTAATACCAGAAAGCAGACAGAGCTAGGAGTGAAATCCAAGAACCAGGTGAAGCTGGTATACTATTAAAGTATGTGAAATGAAAGAGTCATAAAAGTGAACTTTGACTAAAATTTAAAAGGCCAAAATTTAAGTACATGATATGTGAAATACATGCATATTTCCCGGTACACAGTTTAATAAGAAAGAAATAAAAGGACTAAGAAGGTGGCTCAGTGGTAGAGTGCTTGCCTTGCACGCATGAGGCCCTGGTTTTGATTCCTCAGCACCATATAAGTAGAAAAAGCTGGAAGTGGAGCTATTGCTCAAGTGGTAGAGCGCTAGCCTTGAGCTGAAGAGCTGAGGGACAGCGGCCAGGCCCACAGTTCAGGCCCCATGACCAACAAGAAAGAAAGAAAGAAAGAAAGAAAGAAAGAAAGAAAGAAAGAAAGAAAGAAAGAAAGAAAGAAAGAAAGAAAGAAAGAAAGAAAGAAAGAAGGAAGAAAGAAAAGAAGGAAGGAAGGAAGGAAGGAAAGAAAGGAAGAAAGGGAAGAAATAAAGGAAGAAAGGGAAGAAAGAAAGAAAGAAAGCTAGAAGAAGTGAGAAGAGGCTTAAGTGGCTGTCCCAAGCGTAGTTAGCCATGGTTTTCATGCTTCCTGTTGGCACCTGGCTGGTATAAGATATTGCTTTAAGAAGAGCTGAAAAGGGCTGGGAAGGTGGCTCAGTGGTAGAGTGCTTGCCTCGCATGCATGAGGCCCTGGGCTCGATTCCTTAGCACCACATAAGCAGAAAAAGCAGGAAGTGGTGCTGTGGCTCAAGTGGTAGAACACAAGCCTTGGGCTAAAGAGCTCTGGGACAGCACCCAGGCCCAGAGTTCAGGCTCCATGACCAGACCCAAAAACAAACAAACAAACCAAAAAAAGAAGAGCTGAAAAAAATCCCAGACAGTAAACTCGGAATCAATGGCATGTGATTCAGCTTAGGGTCCATGATTCTCTAGACTGGTGAGGTCCTGGGTTACCCAGCATGTTAAAGTGGCCCTCAATGATGGAGATCATGCCTGTCCCCTCTCCTACCTATTGACAAGCCAAAGATCTAACATGGATGTGGAGATAAACATATCATTAGTTGTCTAAGAAAATAAGCCTTACATCCGGGTACATGATCCCCACCTGCAAACCTACTTCTTATAGCCTTCTGAAAACATACACTGGGAGATGATATATTTGCCTACACTAAAGTTTAGAGGTAATATATATATATGTACATAAATTTGTACATATATATTCTGGTTCTCTGGCTTCAACTTACGGCTTTGATGATGTCCCTGAGCTTTTATGCTCAAAGCACTAGAACTCTACCACTTAAGCCACAGCTCTACTTCTGGCTTTTAAGTAGTTAATTGGGGATAAGAGTCTCATGAACGTTTCTGCCAAGGCTGGTTTGAACTGCAATCCTCAGGTTCCAGCCTCTTGAGTAGCTAGGATTACAGGTGTGAACCACCAATACGCAGCACTCCAATATCTTTCTGATGGATAATCATTCAATAATCTCTCATATCAATGGTTGTGATACTTTTATATAGTCAGACATGCTGATTCTCCTAGACCTATCCATAACTGCTGGTGACTGTCATAAGTGTTTCTTGTGGTATTATCCCTGCTTCATTGAGGGAATTCAGGGTGATTCTGGAAGAAAAACCAGCAAGGATACAGATGACAGTTGTACCTGTTGGAGTACCTCTGGCAGCATCTCTTTGGGGACCATCAGTCAGTCACAAAAGTTCTGATCCTAACCAGATGCAGCTTTGAAAATGGAGGAAGAGATAAAGTTTGAAAGAAAAACAACTTTTCTAGGGAATAAACCTTGAATGGGCTAAATATGAACCAGAAGCAGCTGTGATTTTAACTGCCTACTTTGTCAACATCCCACATCAACATCAAACCTTCTCTCATCTTTTCCATCTTTCTGTGCCACAACCATCAAGAATAGTGACTTTAGAATAGGAAGAGCCAGTCTTAAGAGTGAGAAAGTTACCTTCTCCCCATTTTCAAGGCACAGTGAATATACTTCCTAGCTACTAACCAGAAAGATGCCCTAGTAGCTATGCAGGTTCTGATCCTTTCTCTTTAATTTTAGCTCTTGTAGAAGACTGCAGCTCATATTCCAACAAAAAGGAAGAAAAAGGGATCTAAACCAGCTTCTTTTGATCATATGGCATGCCTAGGTATTAAGCAGTGCATGTGCTTTTATATAATATTTGTGCACATTTATAAAGGTATGCATATATATTCTCTAACTCGTGTTTCACTCAGATCTATAGGATAAGTATTATTATACTAATTTGATTAATCGAAAACTGAGGAACAGAGAGAGGTTAAGTAATTTCCCTAAGGCTATACAGAAAATAAGGAGATCCTTTGAGGGCTAATTTGTGTGCCTGAGTGTAGTTAACATGTCTCCTGCCTAACACTTCAATATAACCTGCTCCCTTAGTCCTAGGAGATAGATCATGCTAGTTGTAGGCTTCTGAAAGAGTACAACTTGGCACTTTGGTGATTGGTTTTATTTACTGAGAGTTATATGGAGCTATTATCTTGATATGATGAGAGTCCAGTTTTAATCATCTGAACTTTGAATATTAAGGAAAATAGAAGCCCTTATTTATCAAATAAGAAGACTTGAAAACCCTCTCCAGGCAGTTACTGAAGACCAAGAAAAATACCTGCTGAATATCTTGGAAAACAAAAGGAAAAATTTTGTATTCATCTGCTCTTGTGCCCTTTGAGCAATGAACAGTACACTGGCAGTAATTTTATTTACTATATTTTATCAATGTCTAAAATTAGATATATATATATGCTATCTACTTGTGAGTGAGATATGAAACACATTTTCATTACATAAAATCTTTTCTGGTTTTATTTTTTATTCCACTATCTGTTTATAAAACATAGTAGATGTATTACGTTTGCACTTACTATTCTTTCTTTTTACTGATCATGTTTATTCGTGAAGGCAAAGTCCTTCCTTATAAAGAATATTTTTCAACAATTTCCTCCCCGTTGGTTGGACTGAAGGGGAAGTCCCTAGCTCTGGATCTCTGTGGATATCCTGTATATTCTGACATTAAGAACACTGTTGAGAATGATTCTGGAGGGGTTGGATGGATGTCAACTGTGTCATTAGGAAAACTCAGCTCCCACACTGTGTCCTAGCCTACTAGCTGTGTTTCCGTAACATTGTGTGTGTGTGTGTGTGTGTGTGCGCGCGCGCGCGCGCGTGCATGATGTATAATTCTGATTTCAGACTTTTCAATTTTGCCATCCCCCTCTGAATGTAGACTCTGGCTGGGCCTCACAGAGGAAGTGCCAACATTCCATGAGAACAACAGTTTCTGTGGAATGTTTGGCTTGACCAGAAGCAGGAAGAACAGGAAACGTTATTTAAAAAAAAAAAAAAAAAAAGTCCCGTTTTTCACACTGCTCATGTCTGGAGAGTCGAGATAAGCTTTGAGCCTACTTCCAAATCTTTGGGTGCTCCTCCAAGCATGCTCTAAATGGGGTGTGAAATAAAGCTTACTGGGCTGGGATTGGATGGTGATCAAGATGAAACAGAATTGGCAGAGGAGCTTTTCTTCGTTTCGTTTCCAGGAGGGTGAGGTGAAGCTGGAGTTTTCCCATCCTTAATGCCTTATCTAGAAGACAGCTCTGTGAATACTGGTCCAAAATGTTACTTTTCTTTTTTGTAAATATTATACTTTGAGTTGTTGAGCTTTAGTGAGCCAGAGAGCCCCAAAATAATCTTTATTCTTGAAATATTTATACATAGAAGTATTACTGTAATAAGAATACAAGATTTCTTGGATTGGATTACATAGTTGTGACATAATTATTTTATTTTTAGTTTTTAGTGCTTAATGGAAACATGATGTGAAAGTGAGTACCAGGGCAGAAACCAAGGTTGAGAAGAGACCGCGAGTGGTTATGGAACTGTTATTAGATTACCCAAGTCTCTTTATCCCTTTGCTTCTTCAAAGTATCACACAAGTGTTTCACTTTTACCTATGGTTTTAGAAAATAAGTTAGTCATTGCATGTTGGAAGCTTTTTTTCTGGTGAAATATTACAGTGAGCTCTGCAAATATACTTTTTAAATACCCACATAATTTTGAACCTAAAACTGTTTTCTGAATATCTTAGAATTGTTACAGATCTAGGTAACATGCATAAGGATGAAAAATTGTTCTTAAAATTTTAATAACGAGAAGCATCATACAATAACTCAGCTAAAGATCTAAAGGCCTCTCAGATTGCCATATTTGTTACCAATGTTCCTGAAGCAGAATGGAGAGAAGTTAGTATACCCCAAACACACAATTGTGAACATGATGTTTGAAGTAATCACTTAGTCTCTAAAACTATACAAAATTTGTTGAATGTTTTATTTCTACTTGTCTAGGAACAATTGGGAACAGAGAAGAGTGGAGTCAGGTGTTAGACCTTGGGCACTGTTGCATGCCAATAAGGAAGAATAAAAATTCATTTCTTATTGCTGTCATGCTCATTCACAATTAAACGAAGTAAATAAAATGTTTAAGAAATTCAATGACATTATTTACCAAGAAGATTCCTCACAGATGCCCAGATCTAGATCAATCAGAATGAAAGACAAGTCTATCCTTAACTCCATCAATATTGATTTCTGAAATTAAATAGTATTTTAAATCTTCTCTTCATCTTGATACTCTTCGATCAAAAGGACCAATTTCTTTATATGGACAAAAAATATTTTCCTGAATCCTAGTTATAGTAGCTTGAAATACATATAGGAAGGTAGACAAAATATTAGTGTTGTGTCTTAATCTGGAAACTATAAGAAACTATAATATCTCTTTCCGATAGAAATTTTATTGTGGCTGGATGAGACCGTTTCCGCAAGCAAAAGTTGTGATTGTATCTGTCAACTTATTTCTTTACAATGAGTCCACATCAAGATAATCTTGTCCATTGCTTTAAAAAGGAAAATCTTAGCTGGGCTCTGGTAGCTCACGCCTGTAATCTTAAACTACTGAAGAGGTTGAGAACTTAGGATTGTGGTTCAAAGCCAGCCCAGGCAAGAAAAATCCATGAGATCCTTATCTACAATCAATCACAGAAAAACCTGGAAGTGGCTCAAGTGGTAAAGTGTTGCCCTGAGCAAATGGAGCTCAGGGACAGTCTCCATCTCCAGAGTTCAGGCCATGGGACTGGGGGGAAAAAAATGGAAAAAAAAAAAAAAGGGAAATCCTAGAGTCCAAGCAAAACTACAAAAATTTGCATACATTATTTGACAGCAAAATTCTAACTTTTCAGAAGCAGAGATATACTGAAGGAACAGGTTTTTGGGAGGTGTAAGTACCTACAAATGAAATCATGTTAGAGTCATCAGGTTAGGCTTAGTCAGACTTGGTGTGCTCCTCCATTTACAAGTGTTAAGTTTACTGATACTACTTAATAAAGTTCAATAATAAATCTATGATCACTTACAAAGTGGAATACAAAGAAAAAGGACTAGTTCTCGGCCTTTCAGTAGGTAATTTCTTAGGCCAATCATGGTGGTTCATGTTTATAATACTGGCTTCTTGAGAGGTAGAGGGCTGAGGATTATAAATTCAAGCTAACCTAAGGAAAGTTGGTAAAACCAAAATTAAAGCAACAAGGCTGGGAGTAAGGGTCAATGGATTGAGCTCTTGACTCACATGTATAAGACTCTAGTTTCAATCTCCATTACAGGAAAAAGAAAAAGGTAGCAAAATGTGAACACAAGAGTTCCTAGTTTATTATGTAGCCACTGGGACAAGTTCTAGATACCTCATCTAGTATATTTTGGACAAGGTCTCTACAGTCAACTATAATCAAAATATCATTTGAGGGGCTGAGAATGTAGCTTAGCGGTACAGTGCTTGCCTAGTATGCATGAAGCCCTGGGTTTGATTCCTCAGTATGATATAAACAGAAAAAGCCACAAGTGGCACTGTGGCTCAAATGGTAGAGTTCTAGCCTTGAGCAAAAGAATATCAGCTCAGGAACCATGCCCAGGCCCTGAGTTCAAGCCCCAGGACTAGCAAAAAAATACCATTGGAGATGCTGTAAATGCATCACTGCATAAATCTTATGACCTTATAGTTGTCAGAGTGTTTTAGAATCTTTCACATGTTTTCATATGAATATTCTACAATACATGAAATACAAAGAACATAGTTTATAGCAACAGAGAATCAGAAAAATAATGAGCAGAGCTGGATCTAGACTCCCATTTTACAACTCTCTCCTATTATTTTCCTTTTCACCATTCTCACTGGAGAATGAGTAGGGCACAAAGTGGTGGCAAATGTCTCCAGGACCACAGAAATAGCCTTATCATAAAAAAGGTCAAGACATATTCTCCTTGGTTTGGTAGCAATACCATTTTGGAGATAATACAAAGAAGTGTCCATCCTTAAGCTTTAATTCACTTACTTTGCCATCAATTGCAGCATGAGTTAAAGGCAGTGTCATGTAGCAGAAAGAAATCAATACCCAGAAATAGTTAGCTATGCCATAGTTTGAAAGAGCAATCATTTCATTTTCTTTGGTATTCATGGACTTTGTCATCTTATATTTAAAAATGAAGAGATCAAAGTGAATCTGAAAGTTTAACACACACTTGAAAATTATTAAAGTAGCTAGCAGTCTTCTGTGCCTTTTGGTTTTAATCTATTATATCCAATTGTATCATGCACATCCCACAAGAACTAATTTGTGTTACTTAGGTACAACTGTTGGATTTATTTGCTTGGACTTGATTAGATTAGATCTGCCCTTATCACTTAGGTCATTCGACTTAACTCCTTATTCTTATGTTTTATAACATTATAATAAAGGGATAAATGCCATCAGTATCTGTTCACAATCATTTATCCTTAATGTATCTGACAGAAACAGAGCGAAATGAAAGAAGACACTTTCCCATTCATGATTCTTTTTTTAAAAAACTGTTCTTTTGTCTTCACCCTCCCATCCTGATATTGCATGCATGGCTTGTTCTCAGCCTGCTCTGAAACAAGCTAGGGCAGGCCCTGTAATATGATTCAAATTGCAATCTCATGTCTTGCATCCCCCAAACACCTCATCTCCCGTGCAACGTGGAACCTTCATTCCAGTCCCCAATTAGACTAATATCTCTGCCCTGCTCGGATTGGGGGGTGATGGATCGGCTGGGAGGGTGGAGGGAGACAAGGCGATCTTCTCAGCTCCTCTGCATTCCCATAGGCACGCAGCATTTGACAGATTGGGCAGAACTGCCACGAAAGAGTCTGACACAGATGGTGTAATTAGAAAATGCGAAGTGCGAGTGTGAAATTTATCTTTGATCAGCACCTCCTTGCCAGATTGTCATCTATGTTAATATGATGATGGCTTCTTGGAGATGGATAGAAGGAAACAGCAGCCTGGAAGAGGAAACGGAGACTGTTCACTCCATAGAGAAGATATTCTATTTACTTCTGAAATCCTATCAATTTTTCTTGGGCCAAAATGAAATTGTATTTATTTAATTCATATGGAAAACCAGCCTAACCTGATTCACACATTTTTATTAAGCCAATAATCAATAGGGTAAAATTTGAGCTTTAGTTGGAAGGAGATACATATTAATTTTTATAGAGTAATAAATATATAACCTATAACTGTAGGAACTGTTGAAGACAATGGGCTTCTTTATCATGGCTCTAAGGAAAATGTACAGAGAAAAATCTCTATAGTATTAAAACTGCACATGCTGATAACAAAGTTTTATTTTTCACTTTCCCCCACTTTTTGTTTGTTTCACAGTGACACTTAAAATTCTTATTTACTCCAAAATAGAAAAGCTTTATTTATCTGTATGATTTATAAATCCTTTGGATTTCATACTTACTTTTCTATATTTTACAATTTAGAAAAAAAATGAATAAATGATGTATCTAGTTAGGATTTAGAGAAGCTATTTCCCTTCATATTATCTAACTGAAAAATCGGGACAGTGGCTACAAAAGGGACCAAAGATAACTACTAACCATTGTTCCTTAAGTTTTATATCCATTAAGTGTAATCTTTTAATATTTTTTTTGGTAGCTCAGAAGGTTCAGGTGTACAAGCAACTATGATAGACTACATTTTGCTATAATCTGCTCAAATGTTCACATTGATGGTGCTAATTTTCAGGAAGGTAAATTAGCATAATTAATGACCAGCCAAATTTGGGGGTAATACAGTATGTAATTAACATTAGAGAGTTCTGTTGTACCACCTGCCCCCACATTTCATTGTTGCAGGGATCGGAGTGTACAGGAGGAAATTTTCCCCTTTGCTGCACTGAGCAGAAAGCAGCTTTCTTCATCAGAATAAGCCATTAGCTGTAATGGCATGTAGGTGTAATGGAATGTGCTCGAAACATCTGTGCTGAGAGCAGGGGAGAAATTGCTGCATGGAGTCGTAGGTCTTTGGGGAGCTTGATTAAGGGTTGCTTCAAAGAACTTGAGATCTGGCTTGGGATGCAAAAAAAAAAAAGAAGAAGAAAGAAGAAAGGAAAATAATGCTAATAGATTTACGGATGTACTGCAAGGAGAACAAAGGATTTTTAATTTTTGTCTTCCTTTATTGTTCTTATATTGCATCTGTTCTCTGTTGGGCTTTCACTTATTGAAGTGATCTGTAAAAACATGTAGCTCTAAATGCAGTTCAGTAAGAATGAACATAGCTATAGAAATAAAATAATTTTGATTTCCTCCCCCCCCTTTTTCTTAGCAAGTGGAAAGTTCCTCACAACCTGTGAAGAAGAAATACTAAATATTGTTTATCGTAAGTGTTATCTTGAAACCCACCTCAGAATCGGATGCAAATATTCAGATCTGGGGTTGGCAATCGCTCCCTGCTTCTCACTGCTCTGCACTCAGCAGATTTTGCTATGCCTTCAGGAACTGCCTAAGTCATTTTGAGTCACTTAATTCAGCATTTCCAAGGGTACTTTGAGATGAAGTTTTTACATTTTTATAAAAAAAATACATAAGAAATAAGGTTTTAACTTCTGAGGACAATGGAAATTGTTTTCTACTCATGCTTATTTTTCCAGTAAACATGGCATGCTTGCTAGGTGTAAAACACTGTTTCCATGCAGGAGTTTGGTTACCATTACAGGGATTGTAATAATTTACATTTGGCAATGAGCATAGCCAATTGTATCACCTCAGCCATCTCCTTATTCCATGCTATCTGCTAAAAACCCAATCGATCATGCAGTGATACACATTGATTGTGTATCACTAAAACAACTCAATTGAATCCATCAATTATGATGTGCTCTGGCCATTTCAAATGTGTTAAAGGAAAAACAAACAACAAAAAAAAAACAGCTTCTAACTGCAGACTTTTCAATGAAGATAAGCCAAAGGAGAGCTGTATTTAGATGACGAGTGATGGAAGGGTTAAACATTTATGTCAGGGATGTAACTGGAAGGGGAATTAGCATTCTACATAGGACAGATGTGAATGTATTACCTAGAAAATGAGAAACAAATCTGAAAATATTGGGTGATTTTATGATTAGGTAAATCTTACACTTTCTAATTATAAATGACAATGAAGCACTCTATTCACTGGAATCTATCTTCCTTATGAAATAAGAAGCTTTCTGAGCTGGTGCCAACAATTCCTTGCACTGAAGTTTAAAATATGGAAGGAGGCAAGAATGTAATAAAAATTCAAAAGCTAATAATATTATGGCGACTGGCATTGTTTACAATGTGGAGCACCTGCTGTTTGAAAAAAAAAAAGAAGAAGAAAAAGTGAAATCATCAAACTGTTTCTAAATGGAAAATCTGGGCTCTCTGCCAATTACACAATGTGTTTCAGGTGCACTGTAAATAGGAACAATAAAAGGTGCAGAGGAAAGAATATGAAATGTTAAATCTCAAATACTCAAGAATATTAATATGATGTTTCTTGAAAGGAAATCTTGGGATTCTTCCAGTGTTCTCCATTGCGAAGAAGGGGGTCTAAAAATTTTACACAGCATATGCAAAGTTCTAAAACTTTTAATTGCCTTTATCTTAAAAAGAATATATATGACTGCAAAACCATTTGCTTCAGCTACAATGCCCTTAGTTATTTCACAAGAAAGGTCTTGGAAACTGTATTGCGTGGGGGAGGGGTGATAAACATGCATGCATGCACCTATACATGTTTGTTGTTTTGTGGGGTTTTTGGCTGGTCTTGGAGCTTGAACCCAGGGCCTAGGCACTGTCCTTGAGCCTCTCTGTGCTCAAAACACTCTATCACTTAAACCACAGCTCCACTTCCAGCTTTTTCTGTTTATGTGGTACTGAGGAATCAAACCCAGGGCTTCATGCATGCAAGGCAAGCACTCTTCCACTAAGCCACCTTCCCAGCCCAGGTACATTCCAAGTCCCGCATGTCTTTTTTTGTAGGACAGTTTGAAGAATTAATTCTGGAGATGAGAAGAGTAAAAGTAACTTCTCTTGTTTATTATACTTAATTTCTACATCAAAATTAGCATTATGAGCAGGGGCAAATCATCAGACACATGAGGGAGTAAAATGTTGTATTTCTGTCTTCTCACTATGGAGCACTTAATAATGATTCTTCCAGAATTAGACACCTATTTTTAGCCACCTAACAATTCACGTGTGCCAAATTTCCCTTTCTAGTTCATGTGTTTTTTATTTTTCCCTTTTTCAGTGAGGCATTTTAAAATCGAATCACCTTGTCTATTGTATTTTAAAATGCCCATCTTTCACAAATCCAAGTGAAGCAGTATCTTAAAATTTATCTTTAAAAAGATATTATAAAGTTATGCAATTGTTTCACAGAGGTGAATAGGAACCAACTTTCATGAAACTGGCTTATTCAACTATACAATATTTTCAGAAACCTCACATGAAATTATATTCGTTGTTATAGCCTGGATCGTAAAAATTCACAAGAACTAAGTAAGTAGTTGCCAAATATCCGGGTTCAATTATGTTTCTTTTGGATCAGGAAAGAACTGTAACATAGAAATTCTCCTGAATATCCATATTGAAAAGGTATCAATTAACACGAAGAGGCAGCTCATTAGTGAGATAAAACATGACTGCCTTTGTTCACTAATTCCTCCAAGGAATATATTTGCTATTTCTTTACTTTCTGGGTCAGTCTGAAGAAGTTCCATGCAGTCTCTAAGCTCACTTTCTTCTTCTTTAAAAGTGGGTCAAAATAATACCTAATATGATTGTTAGGAATACTAAATGCTATGATTTGGGCAAAGCACTTGGTCTACTGTCTGACCCAACATAATGGTTTTAAAGATTTATCTGTTGTAATTAACAATATTACTATTATTATTTCTGGGGAAAATGCATTTTTTCTCTGACAGCTGTAAACAGATGAGATGAGGTATTTGCAATTGGCGTTGTATAAGAGACTCCACATTCCTAACAAGAAATGAGATTTCCCCAAAATTGCTTTCTTAGATATCTTTTTATCTAGCACTGTCAGTTGTAGAAAGACCATATCTTTAACTCTGTACCTTAATATTCAGGAAGTTAGTGCGACTATGGCAAAAGTTTCTTGTCCTCTTTCCCCACTTGGTGGTCCTGGGATTTGAAACAACTTTGCATTTTCTAAGCTGGCACTTTACCACTTGAGCCACGTCTCTGGATGAGGAAGTTGTTTTGATAATATAAACTGGTAATGCTAGAGATGAGGAAGCAAGCAGGACAGGAAATGGACAGTATCTCCAGCAAGAAGGTGGAAATGTACAATATAGTACAGCAAGAGATTAGATAGCAGAAGGATAAGATTAGAAAAAAAAAAGATTAGCGAGTGAGTTCTGCTTTAGAGACCTATGCTTAATACCTGATTCTGTTATCCATTATTACTGATGTGTTTTGAGGTAAGTAAATCTTCTCATCTCGTTTTCTCATGTCTAAGTTGGGGAGATTTGTATCTAACTCATTACAATACCTAAGTGGCAAATAATGACTAATAAAATCCTAGATGAGTAGAATGAATACAACAATATTCACTGCTAGGACACAAAGTTGGATTTGATTTCACCTCTCTTTTAAGATGTATTCTCATACAAATATTTATGGCAACTTTTAAAACAGAGCTTAAGCTCTTTTAATGAAGATAGATCATTTCAAAGATAACTTTATAACTGAAGATACAAACATTTTCTGATTTTATAATCTGAAAAAATGGTACCACATTTACATATATAATCAGGTAAATACTTAAAAATGATATTTCCAGCTTAACTTTCTTCCTTTTTAAATTAGGAAAAAACAAAAAATAATTTAAAATTTTATTTTTATCTGGTTATGAGTGTAATATATCTTGATTATTTCATCATTTCCCCTCATTTTCCTTCTCCCATCCCGACCTTCAAGTTGCATAGGTCAATTTTCACATATTGTACATTGAATGTAATGACTGTATTTGCTTTAAAAAGAGATTTTTCTAAAGTGCAAGGTTTACCACAACTGTGACATTTAGATGCTCACTGTAGATTTCTAAGTGGACACATATTTTGATTAGGTTTATCAAACTGCCCAACCATTTAAACAAGTTGTGACTTCAGGTGCTACCAAATATTTGGCACACATTGGACTGGCTTCCAGTCTCTTAATGCCTTGATTATTGAAATTCTGTTCTTATTAACTCCCATCCATTTCTCAAAATACCTTTTGTACTTATTACTCCTTAGAGGACACGATCTTGTAATTATACTCCCTCTTTAATTTTCTTCTCTCTTAAATTCTCAAAATCACCTCATAAATCATAATCACAAAATGTTGAGCACAGTTAAATATTTCCTTATTAATTTGATGTATCTTTTGATGGTGCTTGTATATAATACTCTATGTATGTTAATATGATACAGATAATGTCCTGAACACATGCTCTGTTGTTTTAAGTACAAGGAATAACCTTTTAAAAAGCAATGATATAATATTCAATACCTTGAATGAATACAATCTCATTGATGATACTAATGATGAATACTTTGATGAAGGCAGTGAATTTGTGCCAAATAGAAGCAAACATCCCAAGTGACTAAGTAACACATTCTATCTGTGGTCAAAAGAAAACAATATTCACGTATATTTTAGATATGAGACCATTGTCTGTTGTATGGCTAGTGAAGATCTTCTCCCAATCCGTGGGCTTTCTATTGATCTTACTAGCTATGTCCTTTGCCATGCAGAAGCTCTGCAACTTCATGCAATCCCATTTGTCCAACCTTTCTTTGATTTGTTGTGTTTCCGGGTCTCTATTCA
>NW_012267233.1:17110141-17195760 GCF_000151885.1 Dipodomys ordii
ATGCATTATCCTGCCCATGTAATTGTAACCCCTCTGTACAGTATGTTCACAAAAAAATTAAATTAAAAAAAAGAAAACAATATTCACAAAACCTCAATCTGATAATTTCCTACATTTTTACAATTGTTTGTGAGATCAGATAACTAAAGATTTGTAGACAATGTGTCAGAATTTTTCATTTATGTCAAGATTATTCTCACAAGAAGAACCAATGATGTTACTTTTGCTGTATCATAAAGGCATGTCTGAATCTCCTCTGGAAAACATTTGACACATTCTTTATATGTAAGAAATAGTAAACATTTATATTAATTTTCATTTAGCTTTGCCAGTAGAGAAACTGAAAAGATTACAGTTTTAATCCCTTGCCAAATGCTTAAAGAAATGGCACAGACTAGTATTTTAAAGAATGTAATGGATTTTAATCAGAATCTCCAGTGGGAAATTCAGATCACACATTGAACTATCAGTCTTGATTAAACAAATAAGCAAACTTATTAGATCATTAACCAAGCACTCCTAAAGCACTACTGGCTTCCGGTACAACTTGGTCCAAGACCTTACACATTACCAGGGTACAGTCTCCCTTCATTTCAATTCTATGCACTTCTTCAGGTTGACTTTATTTTCAAGTTTTACCTAGTGGCACACCTGCAGACTTAAATTTCCTCAAGACATAATCCAGTGGAAAAGAAGAGTCTTCCTGTCTCTCCGTTAGAAATTCTGGGTCTAGCCATAATTTTCCTCATCAATGACCATCACTTTACCTAGGGGAATATGATGTCCCAGTTGACCAATATTACTTTGGGACCTCTCTATCTTCTAGATTCAAGTTTGAGAATAGTTTCATTAAGAAATGTGGTTCTAAAAGTAACATCCCCTAAAGGAAAATAGGAATATGATTGCAAGCAAAAAAAGAAACAAAAAAACTTTGGATGATAGAAATATGAAAGAGGAGGATTCTTACTCACTGTTTTATAGCCAGACTGTACAGTATGACTGCTGAAGAGATGCTTGGTGCCACTTATTGGAATTCCAGATCAGTGGATAACAAAAAGCACATGAATCAAACAGAAGTAAACACTTGCATGTTTTGTTTATTAAAATAATAAGTATGAAATGCCTAAATTTTAATGAGGCAGTACTATAAACTTTTCCAATAATTTATTATGTCTATAATAGCTGAATAAACAAGAAGGTGAGATGTTGATGGAAATTCCATATAGCATTTGTGGTACAAGAAATCATCTTGTATGGGGAAAATTTACCAAATTCAGCATGTCCCATCATGGACTGCATGGAGTTTTGCCATTTACTCTAATGTTAAAACATAAGCACTATAAAAGGAGCTAACAATAACAAAAATAGTGTCAATCTTTTAGTCATTTGTTGCTTCCCTGAAATCTTTCTGTGTCTAAGATGTGCAGCTTAATCATGTCATCTGGCCCACAAGAGGCCTTAAATGTCTTATCAATGACCTTGGTCTTTGAAAACATTTGCTTGAAAGAATTCAAAGACAGTCAGAATATAATTAGGCTCTGAACAACCATAAGCAAGCAGCAGAATAAACTATGCGAAAGAGATGGAGGAGGAGGAAAGAGGATGAGGAAGAAAAAAATAGCTCAAGGAGGGGAAATCTAATCTAGAATTACTATTCAGTCACCAGTCTTTTCAACTCTTTCTCTGGTTTCCCTTTCTACACTCCTTATATCTTTAAAATTTAAGTAGTTCACATTCATTAAAAAAAATAGTAATTCACAGAATTGCATATGGTAGTAAATGTTGACACCTCCTCCCAATAGAACATCACGAGGTTGCCTGGCCATGTTGTGACATGGTTTCCAAAGTTACATGCTCAAGATCCTCCTGTCCTTCCTCTCTTCCTCCTGCCCTCCCTCTTTCTCTTCCTTCCTTCCCTTCTTCATCTCTTTTCTCTCTAGGCAGAAATACCAACATCCTCTCTATCATTTTGTCATCTTTTTTCCTCATCTTTCAGATTGTCATCAATACTTTGTTTACATTTAAATGACTTTCATACATTTTCATAAATGTATATAACATGCAATGATCATATTCCACCCTATTACCAGCTTTTATCTGTATTCCATTCCTACTTTCCAAATAATCATCTTTCTCTTCCTATTCTTTTCTTTGGGGAGGGGTGAGTCTTAAATCTGGACTCTCCATATGGCAGGAAATGCACAACATGTGATCCTTCTGAGGCTGTCTTATTTTAACATTATGATGTCCAGTTCCATCCATTTCCCTAGAAATGACATGATTAGGTTCTTCTTTATTGTAGAATAACCCATGTTGTGTGTGTGTTTATGTGGTATACTTTATTTTGTTATTTATTCATCTACTCTGAGTACCTCGACTGATTCCATAAATTTAGTCATTCACGACTTTCATTGAAAGAGCCTGAGCTATCTTCCAAATATATATTGCAATTGTGTGTATGTGTGTGTGTGTGTATACCTCTCTAAGGGCGACATGGAATAGTATAGTTTGATTTTATTTATTTATTTGTTTTTTCTTGTGAAAATACTGTACAGAGGGGTTACAATTACATGGGCAAGATAATTAGTACATTTCTTATCAAGCATCGTAGTCTCCTCCTGTGTTTCCCCTTCCCATCCCTTCCCATCCTTCCCCACCCTCCCACCCAATCTTCCCCACTACCCTCCCCCATAGTTTGATTTTTAAAATATATCTAAATCATTTTCTTAATAGTAGATGCTTCAATGCTCTCATTCTTACTCCTTTTACTAGGGATGGGGGTGTGTAGGAGCGTTGGTTGTGAGGCTTGAATTCAGGGCCTGGGCGCTGTTCTTGAGCTTTTTCACTCAAAGGTAGTGCGCTACAACTTTGAACCACAGAGCCACTTCCCATTTTTCTGGTGGTTTATTGGAGATAAGAGTCTCACAGACTTTTCTGCCCAAGCTGGCTTTGTACTGAGATCATCACATCTCAACCTCCAGAGTAGCTTGGATTACAGGCGTGAGCCATCAGCGCCTGGCAATGGTCTAATATTTTAAACTTCAAAACCTGTTGCAATAAACATGCTGTACATCTGTCTTTACCTAATCATGTGAGGTTTTCTGTTGTATAGATTCCAAGAAATGACATGTTGGATTGAAAAAGATGCAGATTGGAAAGACACTGCCAAAATCCTTCAGAAAGTTTTAAACCAATTTACAGCCCTAGCAATGGTGTTTGAGAGTGCTGATATCCATATACTCACATAAAGACGTTGCTAACCTTTGAATTTTTTTAGTATTATGAAAGTAAACAAAATAACAAATTGTTTAAATAGGGATACAGGTGGACCCATTGCAACAATGGGATGTACAAGACATTATGTGGAAAACGAACTTTACAACTTTGGTGCGAGGTGGGTGGACGTGCAGAGGGGGGAGATGGGAAGGGATGGTAAGGGGAGGAAGCAACAATGCTTGATAAGAAATGTACTCATTACCTTGCCCTTGTAATTGTAACCCCTCTGTATGATATTTTCACAATAAAAAAATTGAATGCTATGCACGTTATATTTTCCCATTTTAATTTCAGTATAATCATGTGAGGTATGTGCTACCATAATCCTGATTTGCAGATTTAGAGACAAGATTCAAAGCAGTTTTCACTTGGGTTCCCATTAAAATGTCATGATTTTAATGGAGACTAGGAATTGAAGAGCTAGAGTAGCCACTGCCCACTTGATGGGTTAGACCAGAAGAAGAGAAAATTTTAACCAGTAAATAAATTTGGCAATAATTTGGAAATACTCTTTGTCTAACTTTTTATATTCTGCTATAGGCACTACCATTGAAATTTTAAAAGGTTCAGAATCTATATTTCTATACAACTTTCAAAAACTTGTGAGTTAAACTTAGACAGTGCTATTGTGGGCTGAGTTAAGAAGAAACCACCTGTGAGGAAACCACTCATTTTCATATCTTTAGCAATTTGCAAAGCAATGGTGTTTAGAATAAGTATGTCAAGGAGGCAGGTTAGATTAAAGCACTACTAAAGGAGTCAGGTTCTTTCATGTAATTGACACATACCTTTTGTAATTCCTGGGGTTCAGATGAAAAGAACAAGCAGTTATTTCTGCATTCTACCTGCACTTGTTCCCAAATGTCATTCTCCGGTCCCGTGATGCAGTAGTATTCCTTAATTGCCAATTAAAATGTATGCTACCTGAAGAAAGTTGTGGTAGTGAGCCTTTTGAAATAATACATATATATTGAAATTATTTTATGTTGACAGTTTGTAATGACTGAAAATCAATTTGTCTATTTCATGGGGAAAATATACCCAATGAATTAATTCTCATTGTATGAGAAGCAGATAATGTTCATTTTGTAAATGTAACTGTAATCTAAACAGTAAATAACTATCAAGGCATATTAAATACCTAAAACAATATATATAACAGGAGACAATCAATTACCCACACACACACACACACACACACAACATACACAATCAGAACTTCTCCATTTGCTTTGGTCTTTTTCTTTCGACAAAGTCAACATAATAAATAAATGGATCTTGAACACATTTAATTATTCTATCTCCTGCTGGGTTATCAGTCTCTCAAAACAATAGTCTACAATTCCTATATTAGAAAAGCACAAGTAAGTTCAGATTCCAAAACTCAACAATCTCTTTCACATTTTTCTTTCCCTGTTATCTTCCTTTTCTTATGCCTTTTTTTTTTTGCTTTTGTTTTGACAGTACTGGGGACTGAATTTAAGACCTTGCACTTTCTAGGCAATTTATCTACAATTTGAACCATGCCCTGAAACCTTTTTTATTTTAGTTTATGTTCCAGAGACAGCCTTGTGCTTCTGCCTAGACTAGATTCAGACCGCAATTCTCAACTTCTATTTGCTGGCAAATAGTCCTGTGCCTCCATGCCTAGCTGTATTTTCTAGCAATAAAATAATACAGATTAAGTGGATGAGACAAAAAAATTCTAGGCCTAATAGAGTATTACAAAACCTTTGCAAAGTATCACTACATAATGAAAAACTTGGGAATGATCTAAAAGTTCATCATAGTTGTTATTTTCTAAATACCAACCAGACCAATCTTCCAATAACTTCTTATTATAGGTATTTTCTGGAAGCAGAATGACTCAGTAATTGAGGTATACAGTGATGGCGTGCTGAACTCATAGACCTTTTAGGTATGTGAATGGAGAAAATGAAATAGATGTGTAAAAGGTAGAGAAATCCATACCGTTTACTCACTTCATCCTAAGAATGAGAGAAATAAAAGAATTGAATATGGATAATATTATTTTAGTGTAGATGGTTGGGTAGGTGATGGTAATATTAATGGAGTTAAAACAGATTATTAGGTAGATGAGTCTAGATTTTGTTTAGCAGAGCATATCTATGTAATTCCTTTAGTGTTAGAAATTAGTCAAAAGTAGAGTGATTCAGTATATTTATATACTACTTTTTTCTTTTACCTTTCATGGATTAATTTAATTCAATTTTGCTTTTTCTCTATTGGTGTTAAATCACCTTTTACTAATCTAGATATTATAACATTTATCACCTGTATATACAATATTAATAGTTTCTTTCTTTGAAAAGCAATAAATTTAGAGTATTTTAATTTAATTCTTCACTACCTCAGTAATATGATAAAGGTATGATGAATATATTTTAATTATCATACTCAAAAATGATATTGCCTTTAGGGTAGGAAAAAATAGCTCACATTGTAGAGAGCCTGCATAAGAAGCATGGGCCCTAAAGTCAAACTTCCAGTACCTCTAAAGAGTGTCATTTCCTTAATAGCCTTTTTTATTTTATAAAATCAATATTCTTTTGGATATAGCCACATATGTACCATTGTGTTTGTTCCACATTTTTTTCTGCATCTCCAATTCTCCATTTGGCAACATTTTTCTTCCATCTGAAAAAATATGAAAGTATATTTGTGTTGCATTTGGAGTAATAGTTTGACATTTATTTTGTTTTTAACACTTTAAAGATAGCAATCTGTTGCCTTTTGATATCATGGTTTCTTTTGAGATCTCAGTTCTTAGTCTACCTGTTCCTTCTTCAAATACAATCTGTCCTTTTCCTTTTGCTTCTTGTTGGTGGATTCTTTCTCTTTTTTTAATCATTCTTAAATGTCTAAAGATTCTTCAACCTTTTCCTTGATGCCCTAAGCAATTTCAAAAAATTATGAAATCTACAAATTTTCTTCATTTTAAATTGTTTTTTTTGTTGTTAAACTGCTTATTTATCTTTTAGTTGCTTTCTAGTCTCTGCTGAAAGTCTTCATACTATGTTATGTCCTCAGATGTAGTCAAAGTTGTTTTGAAATGTGAGTCTGATGCTCAGGTGTTCATGGAACTCTCATGAATCATTCTTATTGTCTGTCCTTATTTTAGTTGTTTTCATTCTTAGTATCATGTTTCTTCATGTTGCATATTACTTTTATTGACAATAATTATGTTGGAAAATTTACAGAACTGATTTTAAGGTCATTTTCTGTACTACCTCAACTTCACAACTCAATTTCCCATTGAATTCTCTATTTGACTTCGACAATATTTGTTTAATGTTCTGCCATTTGCAACTAAAAATGAATTAAAACAAATGCGACCCCCTGGGGGGAAAACAGAAAAAAAGGATGTTCCAATTTCAGAAAGTAAGTTCTCTATTTCTGCTGAGCATTCACTCTCTGTCCCACTAATCAGAAAGAAGGAATGGTAAGTAATTAGAATGTCAACCCTCCTGCATCAGGACCTTTTGCACTACAGACTTCCAAAAGGAAATACTTTAATTCTACCCTGAATTCTAGTCTAAACTCCAACTTTGTGTCCCATGACTCTGGGAAAGGCTTGAAGATTGTGAAGGGAAGACTAGTTAGTCCATCTTACCCACTTACAGGATTTGAGCATTTTTCTCTTCTCAAGGAAGCTTGTCAGGCATCCCATTGGCAATGCTTCCAGAGAGGCAAAGCAAGAAGTTGCCAAGATCTAATTTTCAGCTAGAAAAAAAAAGTTTCTATTTTATTCCCTATGGCAATCTCAGCTTGAAGCAGACGGGCAAGGCATACTGGGAAACCTGAAGGCAATGTGGTACAAAAGGAAGTTAGAGTTCCCGGATATTGTGTAGTTGAGCATTCAGATTTATGTGAATTCTACAGAGGAAGGGACAAAGTCTTAAGATTCATAGGGGATAAAAGCTACTTGTTTGAGTGCTTGGTTTTAAACATATCAAGAGAAAAGGAGGTCTACAGAAAGACCATGAGTAAGGAGTGAGAAATATAAAAAAGTAGAAGGAAGAGGCTTGATAATTTCCCAGTAACCCCATGATGGCAGAGGAGCTATTTCTGGGATTAGAATGACACTCGATGCCACAGTTCTCATTACAACACAGATGCTCGATGCACATCACCGTAACCCAAGTTTCTGGCTCCACTTTCAACTCAGGCTTGCATGTCTTCCTGCTCCCACATAAACAGAGAAATCTCTGAATACTGAATATCTCTCTGTCAAGACAATTTGCCCTTCTTCTCTAATTCTCCTTACCCAGAAAACTTAAGTCTTATCCAACAACTCCAGGAGGAATCTTCCAGTGGTATTTCATTGCAAATAAAGTGCATTGAGTTGAATGGCACACTACCTATCCTCAATGAGATAACCACTGGGAATACATAAATGGGAACTGACTTGAAAGAATGGTATTTGCAGATGTGACAAATGAATAATCCATGATAAGATCATCCTAGATTATTTTCCATGTGTACAAGTCCAATTACAAGTTTTCTATAAGAATGCTTATATCCCTATAATTCAAGCTACTCAGAAGGCAGAGTTCTGAGGCCAGTCAAGGACAAAAACTTGGGAATCTATCCAAAATAAACTAGTGCTGAAAATGTTGAGGGTATGACACACACATCCTTAAGCACTTGCCCAGAAAGCCCTAATCCCTACATTCAAATTTTAGTATTACTACAGGAAGGAAGAGGAAGGACGTAAAGGGAAGACACTGAAGAGGAGAAACACAGAGAGGCAATGAGAAGTGAGAGGCAGAGATTAGAGTGATCTGTGTGTAAGCCAAAGAGTATGAGGATTATCAGTAGCTTATTAGAAGCTAGGAGAGCATACTTTTTTCTCAGTCTTGAGAAGAAACCTGTGCTGTCAATGTCTTTTCTAAGCTGGGAAAGAACATTCTTCTGTGGTTTTAAGTAACTCAGATTGTGGTTGTTATGATCTAATGAAGAAATCTGTATGCCACACTTAAATATTATACACCTTATTAGATGTCCCTCTCACATTCAAGCTTCTGTTTCTTTGACACACTGTTATTTTTTTATTTCCATGAACCTTTTCTAATTGTTGCTGCCTGGAAAGCCTTGAAACCCCCTTCACCATCAACATAAACACACTAATTCACAGGAGATTCCTATCTGGTATGCATCTCTCAACTCAAATATAACTTTTAGAGACCCTCTAACCAAAGTGTTTGCCCCTCACCTCCCAAACAGCCGCTGTCTTATATCATAGTGCTCCTTTTCTTCACATAATGCATCACAAATGATCAATATTGTGCCTGTGGTTCATGTATTTATTAGTTTGGGAGACTGAAAAGGGCAGAATATTTGTCCATCTATGTATCCAACAGTTCGAACTGAGCATTTGTTCTATGCTAGATACCATCCCAGATACTTAGGGAATACAATGAACCTAATAGAAATATTGTGATGGTTATTTCTTCCTATACCTATTGGTTCTTCTTCCAGTGCTAATTGAATGTTACCTGAATAATGGGTTAAAAACACTTTCTTGTCACTAATTATCTCCCCTTTCTTCATTAAAAAAAACTTTGCATTACCTTTTGAATGAAGTTAATAATTCAGTTAATTATGAAAGCCTTCAGCTCTACTATTTCCAAGGCCTTTATCTTTAATTTTTATTGGAATACATTAAATTGTACATAATAAAAGGTATCACTATGAAATTTTCATACGTGTGTGTAATGTACTTTGATCAGATTCACCCCTTCTATTTTTCTTAGTTCTTCTCTTCCCTCCTTTATCCCTTCCCCTTCAGTTTCCTTGAGAGTCTCCCTTTTTCAAGGTCTTTTCCTTACAAGGACATTGAAATTTTTTTCTGCAGTCTTGCCTTATACTTTGGCATCTGCCACCTTTACTAGGATGATTAGAAGGATGGTTACCCCGTAGAATGTGTTCTGAAAACAACAACAACGACAGCAACAACATCAACAAAACACACACACAGGACCAAGAGACTCTGAACCTGGTAGGTGTTACCAAACATGGCAGAACCCAGGATTGTTGGCTGGATTCACCACTGCTATGTCTAAAGGTCAGCCTCTGGGACTATTTAATTGTGGCCATTAAAGTGTTTGAGCAGCTGCTTTGGAGCAGTCATTTCGAGCCCAGGAGAAAACAGAGGCAACATCACCATACCAGGCCATTAGAAAAAAAAAAAAGCCTGGTCGGGCTCCACACCAGCCTGACAACATCTGGGATTTCCAGAAGTACTTAACCTGGTATAGAGGTCATGGTCTAATGAAAAGGAGGATTCCTTTCATCCCAAAGTAAAATTGTAATGTGGCTCATATTTTTCCCTCTTCTCTCTTCATTGGCTCTTATTCTCCTTGTTTTCATCCTTGACCCAGGATTCCAGAAGCTGCTAGGCAATCCATCAATTACTAAATTTATATTCATCAATTGAGTAACACATAAAGGCATGTACACTATCATCTTTCTACTCCCTTCAGGCAGGTCCATTCTAATCCTTTTTGAGACTAGCACCACAAAGACATGCTAGCATATTGTGTGCTCAATTTCTTGTTAAGCCTAGATATAGGTTCACATTTTTTTTCTCCACATAATTCTTTAAGCAGTCACTACCCAGGTTTCAAGGTTATCATTGGGATGAAATATTTTCATTAGTGTTGAACACTTGCCCATCTTCTTCCCTTGATCAATTAATTGTTTATGGTTGAATTACTGAAGTTACTAGAACCTAGGTAACTTGTTTCCTGAGGCAGAACTCCCATGCTAGTAAGTAAGTAAGCTGCTAATAAGTTGATTAGCATTTTAAAGCTAAACTAAATGTGTGAGCCATAACACACTTACAATCTAAGTTAACAAGTCGTATAAAATAAAATAACATTTCAACATTATATTGTAATGTTTGTTATATTATCTGTGTAATATGCCACATAATCATAGATACTTCTTACAGATTGTTTTATTTAATCCTTGTAGTAACTCTACATGATAGGATTTTTATTTTTTAATCTCACAGACAAGGAAACTGAAATTCAGAACGCTTAAGTAACTTTCTTGAGACCCATTACAAAATAACAGTGACTTAAGTAGTTTTGCCTGACTCAACATGCCTTCCCTGTAGTATCCATTGTAACTGCTGTCAGATTATTTTTCCATATATCTCACATAGTTCTCCACATGGGATTCGCAGAGACACTGGCAACATTTTATTTTAAATTAGTTTTCGATGTCCTCTATACAATAAATAGCCTTGAAGAATAGAGTCAGTATCTTTCTAGAGAAGAAGACATATTTACTTGTTATTCTGAATAATTAAGATAAAATTTCCCTCTAGAGAAACTCTTGGACACATTTGTGAACAACCCTTTAAAAAACATTGACATTTTCCCAGCTCAGAGTTCCCCTTGGTACCTGAATGACAAAAGGAACCAATGAAGACACGAAGCTAATATTTAGCTTTTGCTCAGAAGCTAAACATGTCTTGCATTGGCTTGCAAGAAGGGTAAAAATCTCAGGCTATTTTATTTTTTACAATTTTTTTACTTCAAGTATAGTAGCATGAGTAACACAAGAAAGATGGAGTGTACTTTTACCACTGAGACCTCAAGTTTTGGGTTCACTTTGTTTTCTTTTTTTAATTTAAATGTTATTGTAAAGGTGATGTACATAGGGGTTACAGTTATGTAAGTCAGGTAATGAATACGTATCTTTTTGAACAGTATTACCCCTCCCTCATTTCCTCATTTTGTCACACTTTTTCCCCTCCCAACTTCTTCTTCTCCAAATTGTAAGGTTCATTTCCAACAGTCTCATTGCTGAATTGATTCACCCTTTGTCCCACCATTTCTGTGATTCACCTTCCCCTCTGCAAATCAGAAAAACTTATATACAAGACAAAAGGTAAAGAAATTTTTAAAAAAAACAGTGATATCAGGGAATAAACCAAAGGGGGACAAAGAAAGAAAAAAGGAATAACTGCAAATAATACAATATAAGAAAACCTCCTTACTTCTTGGGGTCTGTTTTGATAAGCATCATTTTGTATGGTCATTGCACATAGCTATTGAGCTATTATGGTTCTCTCTAAGAATATCCTAGACATATTCTAGTTATTACAAATGAGGGAAGCCATGTAGCCTATGTTTCTTTGGGTCTGGCTTACTTCTCTTAATATAGTTTTTTCCAAGTCTTTCCATTTCCTTAAGAATGGACATTGCCATTCTTTCTAGTAGAAGCATATAATTCTAACCACCAGCACAATCATGTTCATTGCACAATTGTTTATTATAGCTAAGATATGGAATCAATCCAGACACCTCTCAGTGGATGAATGGATCAAGAAAATGTGGTATATATTCACTTTGTTTTCTAAAGCTAATCACCTAAAGTTCTTGTTCCTTAGTGGCTGTATAAATATGCTTGAAGGTAATCCTGAAGTCATATCAATGATAATTATGTTTAGCTCTCACAGATAAAAATTACCCTTTCACAGTGCTGTGAACTGATGCAGATGTAAGCCTGGTTATTTCTGGCACCATTGGAACTCAGAAGTAAGGAGTGTTGGTTGTGAGAAGCTTCTTGCTGTATATATTATATCAAAGTATATCTGACCTACAAGATGCTGTCCCAGGTGCCCAGCCCTGTCTATCCCTCCAGAGGAACCTGAGAGTCACATGGTTCATGCTGGCTTTCCAGGCCCACTTCTTCCCCTTGAATTCTGGACTTTGTGTAGATCTATTTATAACCCCTTATTGTCATAGCAGAGACTTGAATAGTCCCATTCTTTTGTTTTACCTTCTCAAGACACGTAATTTGGTCATTGTATCAAACCATATAATAAACTGAAGAACCACGGTCACTGAAAAGTTTTCATAGAATGATTTACAAGATAAACTGTTGGAGGAAATTAAAACCACACTTCCCAAGGGATATATAGCTTCTTCCCTGAAAACAGGCATAGGACTTGAAGCTCCTGGCTCATTGTGGTCTGGTTTGGATAGAAAATAGGGTCAGAAATTCCATGGGTTTGCTCTACCATGAAGACCACAGTGAGAGTGAGGAGAGAGGAACAAGAACTGACTTTGATGGAAAAGAAACCAAGTAAATAAGAGCATGAGAGAGTTTTAAAAAAATAGTTCTCATAAGTATGAAATTGGAACAGAGAGTATGATGTCTGAAAAGTATTTCTAAGAAACTCTGGACAACACATTCGCATGAAAGACCCTGTAGCATTCCCTCTGAGAAAATCAGTAATGATCTATATGAACTTTGAATGCTGTTAGAGTTGCTCCTTATGTTTTCATTTACTGTAACTTTGCGTAGAAGCTGTGCCCGTGGGGCCTGGCTTTATGTCTGAAACTGAATTAAAGACTTAATATACTCAACCATTCCTTTCTAGGAATACCTTAGAATTTTGGTTCAAGGGTTACTTTATTTTCCTACAAATCTTCTGCTGCTCGTTAGCAAAGTGAATATCAGAAATGCAGAGTAGAAGGCTTTTTGTTTTTTTTTTACTATAATGAAAAATATAGGTATATGAAAGCAAAAGAAATAATGAAACACCTACTTTACTATAACCTTTCTGTGCATCATCTTTATAATAACAATAAAAAATACTGAGCAATGAAGAAATCATTTTGGATCCTCTTAACACTTCTTGAAGATAACTAGATTAGCTCTGTTTATAGATGAAACAAAAGCTGGGAGTGTAAGATGATATCCATATGCAGGTGGGTAAGCTAGCTCCTATACCTGCTCCAAACTCCCGCTGCTGAATCCATAAAAATTAATTTTTTATTTCATGTGGTATTCTAAGGTAGTTGGGCCATGGAGGAGGACAGTAGTGATCACGTGGCAGACCTCTATCACTAGATGACACTGAGGTTTGAAGAAGGCTGGGAGTTGCAATCTGGATAAGTTTACAGAATGAAGAGAAGATGAACAGTCAGGAACCTGTATATCTCTGCTTCCTACAACAGAATGATCAGTAAGTTAGAGGCAGTCTTCATACCCAGATCTATTTGATCCCCAGATTCATATTACTCAGTATATACAAGACAGCACTTCCTCTTCTCAAGCTTGGTTTATTCTTCCATTAAGACAGATTTGGATGAAGAATTTATCAGCTTCTCTACTTACACTTTGGTAGGTCACAATTTAGTCTAACTATAATACTACAGAACTAGATTTTGGTGCATTTTTACAAATGTTTCTTAATCATGAATGAATCTTATCAGAATTTTGTTCCCTACAAGCCCTTTTAAAAACAATAATAAAAATTTGGCATTGGCTGAAGAAAAAGCAGAGTGGAAATAAGTTTCACATCCTTATCACCTCACAAGGAAGAAAGAGGAGGGGGTATACAACAAGAATAGAGTGCTAGCCTAAAATAAATCCCATCTTAAAAAAATACCAAAGTCAAAGAAGAAAGAGGAAAACCAAGAAGGTGGTTTTCAGAAGATTTTCCAGAACCCATGACCAAAGATATACTCAGAAATATGGTATGATTGCTCAAGTGGCTTACAGTAAGAATCTATACAAAAGATTCCCATTCTTATATGCAAATGCTTTTTCCTTTACTACATCTGAAAGCCACATGTGATTTTGAATCAGCCAGCACAAACAGACAGACAGACAACCTCCCTCAGGAAATGCTTGATGTGCCATCAGGTTTCAACACGCTCCTTCCCCCCTCTGGAGCAAGCCTATAAGTCTGCATTTGTGTAAATACATATGTGCAGCATATTTATTCACATGCTGCTGGTAGAGCAAATGATGCTACATTCTTTCCTAGTTATTCACTTATGAAATGACTATATTTTTCCTGAGTGGTATTCCAGCCACAGTGAGGTATCCACAGGTGCTCATTAAACACTCAGCATCCCAAGTCTACAGTCTACCTTGCAAGAACCAGGAACATTTTCTGGTCAACAGGAGATGCCTTCCCCCAAAGGACTATAAGGGTGTTTTCTTCTCCTTGCTACAAAGCTTTTGATGTTCATCAGATTTACATACTTATCTGTATCTATGTTCAACTGTGAACAATTCATCCATTTAGAAACCTATTACTGAATTTTACATATAATCATTCTGTAAAATTGTGTTGATGAATGAAGAAAACATTCAGACCTCCTACAAAAGCTGGCCTTGAATATTTAGGGGACTAAAAACTGTGGCATTAAATGATCATTCTGTATTCTGGCTCTAACTAAAACCAGAAGCAAATAGTTAAATAAAGCCTAAATAGTTACTGACATACTCCTATATTTATATCTATATACATATATATGATAGAAATTTAAATGCAATATTTTAAATTGTTAATTGAATATTTTGACTGCACATTGTTTCACCTAAGTGTTGTTCATTTCCACAGTATGAATTATTTTATTGATTTCTGACAACAACCCTAAGTAATAGGTGACAGTAGCATTCCTATTATTTTGAGGAAGTGGACTCACAAAGAGCAAATAGTAATTTGCCCACACATAGATGTCAAATGTTAAAGACTCATCTAGGAAGACAGACTCTAGTGTTTGAGATCTTATCCACTAAGCTAATCATTCTCATTAAAAAATTTATTGTGTTCAAGTAAAATAGTGTCCAACAATATTAGTTTCTCTGAGAAAAGATTATGGTAGTGAGAAGGGAGAGTAGCTAGAAGCAGCCAAGGGAAGCATCCCTGAGAGGTGGCTTTTGAGTTGAGACTTTTTTGATGAGAAGCGAGCAGTGAGGTTAATTTGAAAAGACAAGGTACACTCAACAGAAGATACATCACTTTCAAAATCAGTGATGAAAGGAGAGCTTAGTGTATTTATAGTGTAGGGCACTGTGGCTAAGGCACAGAGTAAAGCAGCTTCAAAGGGGCTGTAAGAAACTAAGTCATTAGAGTATTTGTTAGGATTTATGACCAGAGCCATGGGAAGTCTTTGGACAATTTTATCGTTCTGACTCATGTGTAGAACTAATCGGGGTAAGGAGTCTAGCAAGGAAGAGTAGAAGCCGGTGGAGAAGTTGTCAGTATTTCAGACAAGGTCAGGTAACAGGAGATGTCTGCTCAAGCGAGGATGGTAGTACTAAGAGAAGCAGGTGGCATTCAGATGTGGGGCGGATAATGAGAAGTGTCTAGAATCCAGATGTGGTAAGAATGAGAAGCCTTTAGAAAATATTTTGGAGCCCATTCCCATAGGACTTGCTAAAGGGAAGCAGCTGTTGTGGAAAGGCGTGCCAAAGGATCAGCCCTGACCACAGACCACATGAGCCTTTTGACTTCATATCAAGGACCCAGAATTTGCAGATCTGCCCTATTCCATCAGGAGGTATCTTGACTGCTCTGGTTTCTGACTTGGCATCTTGCTATATGGAGTCTCTTCAGTTTGAGGTAATCTTGAAAAATCAATTAGAAGGAAGTCCAGAACTGTCAGGGCTGTTTACCTCCTGTGCCATCAGGGGATCTCTGTATTCACATCGCTCTGAAGGGCATTCACTCAGGCAGAGTAGATGGAAATGTGACAGATAAGTATGTCCCTGAGCAGAAAACACAGGTGGAACAGAGTGTAAGGCTAGAAAAGAAAAAGGGAGTCAGAATGAGTTTACCAAGAAAGAATGCTGGAGAGAGATTGGACGGGGTGCAGTTATATTGGCTGTTGAATCTTGGTGTATTTTCTTTAAGACAATAAAAAAATCACCAGTGGATCTTGGAAAATGGAGAGAGAGCTGTGATTTGTTTCTCTTTCTTTTAGAGCTGGAGAGGACTCAACAATTGCATGTTCTACCTGCCCAATGCTACACACACACACACACACACACACACACACACACACACACATACACACACACATGCACTGCCATGTCTCTCAGAGTTCCAGTGCCTGAGTGTATCGCCTATGAATGAGAGTGCAAATTTCATTATGTCAGCAGTTGTGGTGCCCAGGAGTCCTTTGTTGAGAATAAATCAACAGATAGTTTTGAGTATTTAATGTGTGCTAGGTCCTCTGGAGAAACCAAAGATGACATGCTCAGTTCATTCATACCAAATCTTACAAAATCTAACAAAATGCAAGGCAAAATGGAAAACTACGATAAAAATACCAGATTTTATGTGCTACCTCTCTGTAAGCTTTTATGCCATAGTGTTCCTCTGAACAATTCTTCAGGCTCTTCAAATTAAACTTCTTCATGAACAAAATAGTAGAGAGACACAGGTCATAACCGAGGTGGAGTGAATGTATACAGAAAATAACCACCTTAGAACCAAAGATATTAAAGTTATATTTACTTGAAATTTCTGAACAGTGAATGCTTTTTAGTTACTGTATTGATTAAGCTATCAGTTTTTCTTTTTGCCAGTCCTGGGGCTTGACATCTGGCCCTGGGCACTATCCCTTAGCTCCTTTCATTCAAGGCTACCACTCTTCCACTTGAGTCACAGCACCACTTCTGGCTTCTTCTGTGATTAATTGGAGATAAGACTCTCTTGGATTTTCCTTCCTGGGTTGGTTTCGAACTACTATTCTCAGATCTGAGCCACCTGAGTAACTAGGATTACAGGCATGAGCCACTGACACCCCTCCAAGTTGTACTTTTTAAATAGAGACAGGATAAACAAAACTTAAACAAAATGAAAATTCATTTCTTTTGTTTAAGAATCTGAGCTAGCAGCCAGGAATCATTGTTGTATGTCTGTAATACTAGCAATGGGAAGGCTGAGGCAGGAGGATGGCAATTTGAGGCCAGCCTAGCCTATCTAGGGAGTGCCAGGCCACTGGCACTAGTGAAATCCTGTCATTATGAGTGAATAAATGACTATGCAGCAAACAAAGAAACAAACGAGGTGGTAAGAAGTCATGGAGAATATTCAATGATTCTCTGCTCTGCAATTCGCTAACGTTCTTTTTCTTTCTTATGTTTAAGTAGTTGTACAAAGAAGTTTCCATTTAACAAAGCAGTTCGTGAATACACTATATCTGACTCAATGTTATCCCTTTCACCATTCTCGCCCATCTCTCCTCTATCCACCTCTTCACCCATCTTAATTTTGTAGGATGTACATTGAATTTTTGACTACTTTTCCCCTACTCATTACCTCTTCACTTGTTCCATCTGTTCTGAGTATCTGTGTCAAGTTTGCATAGTTTCCCTTCCATGTGGTAGCTAGATTTAGCTTCTAAACTTATAAGTAAATACATTGAGTGATACGCTAGTGTACACAGATATATTAACTGAAATATAATAGATTCAAGGAGACCTCAAATAGTGTATTTTTTCTAGAAAGGCAAAGCCGAAGTTCAGCAAAAGTCGACATGAAGAAGCAGACACTAATGTTGTTTAATGTTGTTCTTATTCATGGGGTTATGATTGGATTGCAACTATCCTGTGAATAGACTGTTTAGTGAAAATGAAGGAGAGAGAAATGGTAAATAAATCCCTTTATTTTAGAGGCATCATCTGGAAATGTTAGAAAAGACTCCTGTTCAAATCTCTTGGCTAGTGATTAGTCACATGGTCACACTTAACAAGGGAGGCTGGGTTACCAGGCTTTTAGCAAAAATTCTGGAGGAATAGACCAAAAGAAGGATAAAATGGGTCTCCGAGGTTTGTCTCTTGGTAATTCTGAGAAGACATGAGAATTTGATCAAGGATTCTTCAGTGTTTACCAACAGTTAATGTATCAAAGTACTGTTTTCACTCAAGACTGGCTCTTAGGCCAGGTGCCAATGGCTCACACCTGTAATCTTAGGTACTCAGAAGGCTGAGAACTGAGGATCTCATTTCAAAGACAGCCCAGGCAGGAAAGTCCGTGAGACTCTTATATCCAATAAACCACTCAGAAAACTGGAAGTGGTATTGTGGCTCAAATAGTAGAGCACTAGCCTTGAGCTGAAGAGCTGAGGGACAGCGCCCAGACCTAGAGTTGAAGCCCCATGAATGCTTGAAAAGAAATGTACGCATTATCTTGCCCATGTAATTGTAACCCCTCTGTACAGTATGTTCACAAAAAATAAAAATTAAAATTAAAAAAATAAGGAAGTTTGGAACAGAAAAAAAAAAGTTCTCAGATTTTGGAATAAAAGTGGATTGCTTTCAAAACAGCCAAATCAAATGGTCTTTAAGCTCCAACCCTAGTAGATCCAATAAATCCACATTTTAAAAAATATAGTGTCTTTTTAATGTAGTATGTTGTTTAATGTAGTATTGTGTTTCTTTGTATGTTCTTCCCCCATGGTACAACCCCTGTTGTCACTGTAATTGATTCCCGTGTCCTGCATCTTGTATATACATTTTTCTAATTTAGGGAGGGGAAGGAAAATAATAAAATGCTGAAATAAGGATACAGGATGACCCATTATAACAATGAGATGTACAAGACACTATGTTGAAAACAAACTTTATAACTTTTTTTTTTTTTTGCTGAGGGGGGGGAGGGTGGACTTAGGGAGGTGGGAATAAAAGGGATGGTACAGGGCAAAAAAGGAAGGGGTAACAATGCTCAATAGGAAATGTACTCATTATCTTGCTCATGTAACTGTAACCCCTCTGTGTGGTATCTTTACAATAAAAATATGTATTAAGAAAAAAATAACATAATCTTAGTGACCAAGAAAAAAATATATAGTGTCAGTGATTCTTTTCCATTTTCCACAGTTTGTGAGAGATTGCTGCTCCTCTGGGGTTATCTTAAATAGAATTTGAGAATGGTTGATATATTTTTGTAATTAAAGCCTATCACTTGCACTATATAAACTTGCGCATGGTTTTAGTTCAGTGAATGGTAACTTAAAGGGAAGCCTCTTGTGATTCCACCACTGCTGAAACTCTGTTCATTAATCTTTCTTATTTAAGTTTGAATTCTTTGAGTACAGAGACTTGAATTTTAGAAATCTGACTCATTAACTTCTTGATTCTGCTCAGGATGTAAGACCAATGAGCTACTATTGGATAGGGTTTAAAGTGCCACTATGGGTATTGTCTCTTAGATTTTACAGCTGAAGTATCTGAGAGAGAAAAATTGCATTTCTCATAGAAATAAACCCAATTCTTTGTCCTCTCCTTCCCTGCTCTTTCCTCTGTATCACACATTGCATCTCTTTGCCTCCTATCCGAGGTCAAGACCAAAATAGGAAATGCTCAAAATAGATCAGAAGCAGTGAGCAGAGTGAAGAGTAGACAAATGCATTATAGAAAGCTTGAAGTAACAACATAGATCAGCCTCAAAAACATTATGCTAAGTGGAAGACACGTAAGACTTTTCAGATTGTATGATTCTATTTCTATGAAATGACTGAAAAGGCAAACCTATGGAGGCAGAAATCAATTAGTGCTTGCACTACTAAAGGTAGTTCTACTAAAGGTAGAACAGATTAACTATAAACAGGCAGGGGCTGTCTTACAGGGTAGATGAATATGATCTGAACTGGGATTGTGATAATGGCTTCATAACTATGTAGATTTATTTGTTAGTGCTAGCCTTGAGCTGAAGAGCTGAGGGACAGTGCCCAGGTCCAGAGTTCAGGCCCCACAACCAACAAAAAAAATCTTGGTTTGTCAGGGTTTCCTGGAGAAACAGAAACAACATACTCGTTCATATAGGCACACACAATGCTAAACCATTTTTTCTTTATACATCACCAAGTCTATTATATTCAGTTATAGCTATTGGAAGTAGATATGACCTCCACTTAGGGAGGGATGTGTTTTCTGTACTCCATTGAGTAAAATGCTAATTTTATCAGAGATATACCTAGAAATAACACCTAACAAAATAAGTAGATAATTTAAGGCCAAATGAAGTCAGCATATTACTTTGCAACCCTGAATTCTCATCTTTATGTGTATTTCTTAATAAAATCTACATTCTTCATGTATTACAAAGGTCAAAATGTGTTGGACATTGTCAATGTTGAGGTGAGAATATTAAAGTCATGCATGAAAAAGTCATAGTGATTCATAAACAATACTTTTAGTAGTAATAAAATTATTAAAATAACATGTATAATATATGCTAAGGACCATAGATAAGGACTACTATGATGTATGATGGATCAAGACTTTAGCTATCCATGTATTTACCTAAATTATATTTACATAGATAGATATGAATCCATAAATTCCATATTTATCCATATCAGCCTTCTATCAATATTTGATATTTGTTGTATATAGCTACAGGCTTATATTAATGAATATGGGCACAAAAAGCATTGCATTTACATTCAATATATGTTTCATCTAGGCATTCATGATGTTTTGACAACATTAAAGCAAGAAAGTAATGTCTCATGAAAACTTTAGTTCTTTAATTCTATGAAACATAGGTAAGTTTGAAATGGATATATCCATTTTGACTGTCCTCAAACTAGAAAAGGCCAGCTACAATTTTTTTTATTATTTTCTTACCTAAAATATCACGTGAAACTGTTCATTTATAAAATTAATTTCTGTTTTCTTGCCGACAAAGCAAGGGCTTGGGCTAACAGTATTATGGTGGGGGAGGGCATCATTTTCAGTTCATCCCAGAAAATTATAACAACCACAGGATCAGGATGACAGCTCTGATTCCTAAACACTCTTTCCATCAGGCCGATTCACATATGCGCTCCTCTTCCTTCTCTGGAATTACTTCCAGACAAAAGATTATTTAAATTATTGTAAGATGTTTATTTTATCTTCTTTCTTCCTTATGTGATTCTTGAAAATTTAGCTTTAACGTATTGTGTTCTGTAATAAGCCTTTTAATGTCAACTTGTCAAAAACTAATTACATTTCCTTTTAAGCCAGGAAACACTTGATAACTGATTTTTTTGCAAATTATTATTTAAGTCAGCATCACTTTTCTCTCTAGCCTACCAGGAAATCTGCTATGTTTATACTCAACCTTCTTCAGGTCCAGGATGTACTTATAAAGAATTCAGGGCTTTAATGGGGCAGAGCTAAAATTCCCTCCTGTGTCTCAGAGGTTTGCTGGACTGCTTAATGCATCCTTAGCAGATTGGCACACCAGTTTCCTGGTATAATTTAATGTTAAATAACACTCCTAAGAGTGTGTCAGGAAATAAGCTACATGTAAAATGTCACCTTTACAAAAAAAGAAAACAATTACAGTTATGACATGCAATGTGCACCAGACCATTTTGAGATAATAAAGGAAGGATATCAGAATACAGCAGCCAATAAATAGACTAGCAAGGAGGAAAAGGAAAGAATCTTGATATTTCCGTAGTTCCATGCCTCCTCGGCATGGAACATCTAAGCCAGTCTTTTTCTGAGTCTACTGGATGAGCATTTGTCATAAGCTTTACTGTACCATGAAGTTATGATTAATATTACAGCTCAAGTACAGCGGGTTGAAAGACCACATTCATTTTCAAAGTCACGTCACATTGATTAGAATTCACTGCAGGTTATTCAAATAACGATCCTCTCTTTCCCCAGGAGAATCTCTGTCTGATTTTTCTTTATCCTCATTAAAGATCCCAGGTGCAGACAAAGCTTTACATACTTCTAATTTGCATTATCCTACCGAAGGAGGTAATTCACATGCCTTCAGTATATAGCACTTGTTTTTGTAGTTTGCTCTTTGCTATCATCTATTTAAATAAAGAAAGAAATTTAGCCTTTATAAAACCTCAGACAATAGAAAATGCCAAATTTTATTATCCTTAGTAATGAGCCTATGGATCCCAAACCCTCTGTGATAATTGAGATAAAGTAAGGTATTTCTCTTCAGTTCTTGGATATGCTTTGCTTAAAAGATAATGATTTCTTTTTCTTTCTTGAGAGGTAAAAAGATTTGTTTTAGGAATACAAAACAGCAGAGTCTTTTGTTGTTGTTGTTGGCCATACCAAGATAGGAAAACAAAGATTCATCAAGTCATAAATGTGCTACTCAGATAATCCCTGACACAACTTGATATGCTATTTGGCTAATTAGATAAATTTCTGTGCAAGGACCGATCAATTATTGTCTCCGTTGAGATAATTTATTAGCTAGGCTTCCCAATTTGTCATTTTCCTAGAATCGTAAATGGATTTCCTTGACATAAGGTATGGGCCTCAAAATTCTGACAAAGAATTCAGCCTTGGACTATTTTTACCTTTAGTTTTTGTGTAATGAGTTTAGCCTGCAGCAGACTGACAGCAATTGTTGACATTCCGTTGAGTTTCCATTTCTCAAGAGAGGGGAAATTTTAGCTAATTAAATAATGTTAGAATGTCTTAGAAGCTACAAAAGCAAACCCCGAAACCACACAGGTGGTAACACCATATTTATTTGACTGACCACTTGAATATTTCTGAGATTTCTGAAATCTTTAGAAAAATTGAGGTCTTCAAAACAAGACTTGAAAGGTGACTCAGAGGCTGAAAATGATGTAGCTGAATTCATGGAAGAGCAGGAGAAGAACTACTGGAAGAGAATTTGCATAAAAATAATCTTTTTTTTCAGCTGTTCCAAGGAAGTGAATATGATTGTTTCCCTAGGTGTGGCTCAGTGGATGGGTGATTTTGAAATGTGTATGTGTGGGGGGGGGTACACTGAGAAATCCGATATATTCACAGATTAGACTCCTATCTTCTATGCATTAGTTATTAGTAAAAGTTGATCTCTAGCCTCCTCTTTCACTTTTCCAGAAAAATGGTTTACTGTAATTTGTGAACCTGTTCTTGGTAAGTCTTTTTATATGCAACCAATCTAAAATAAAATTGAACATTTCATTGGCATTTGTATTAATTTGTTTCTGGGAGAAGGCTATGCAATCAAGCCCAGAATCTCATTGACTCTGAATGAAAAGAAATGGAGTGTACGCTTGGAAAAAAACAAACTCTTTCAATTTGATGAGGAACTATTTAACGTGGAATTAAATTTTAATAAAAAATAACCGAAGAATCTATCCAGGGATGCTTTTTCAGTTGAACTTGCCAGAGCTGCATTCAATATATATAAAAAAAGAGTCAGTTGCAGAAGCTATGTCTACTTACAGAACTGGGCTCAGTCATTTTAAAAGAAAAACAAGATTGTGCTGACATTCAGAGCCATGTGGAGTGTGATGGCTAAAGTGATATGTGAGCCTACTCTAATACAGAAAATAATAAAAGAAATATTTTATAATGAAACAAATACCTATTGTGTGTGTACACACACATGTGCATGGGTATGATAGAGCCCAGGTGTGCCTGTGGGGTATGTGTGTGTGTGTGTGTGTGTGTCTAATCTTGAGTACCTCAGAGAGGAAGGCAAGGAAAATCCAGAGAGATTTATTTCCCCTTTAAGCCTCAGGGAACCTTCAAAATTTCATTGACATTAATTAAGCCCACCCCAGGATCATGCACTTGGTGAACTTCTATTTTAAAAAGCAACCTTGCTTGCCAGACAAGTTTTTTCCCAAGCTCTCATTTTACTGTGGTTTCCAGCAGGGGACCTTGTTTCAAGGGATATGATCAAAGTAAAGGACATTTCTTCTGGGACATATTTTACATAGATTAAATCTCATTATGCAACTTACTCTTTAGTCTATATTCTTTTTTATAAGCTGCTATTGTATGAAAGAATTGAACATTTTGAAAAGTGTGAATTTATTACATCAGATACACTAAGCTCCAATGAAGGCAATGTCAAGTAGAACCTAACACTTTCAGGGTTTTTTTTCTTCTTTTTCTTTTTCTTCTTTTTAATCAATAATACAGTTCAGCTCACTGTCAATTTTAAGCATGAAATGGTTCCTTTAAGAAATATGTTGTACTACTTAGTTTTCCTTTTCTGTTTTATTATTCATTTTGTTGCATTTATTACTTTATTTTATTTATTTTACTTTACTGTTTGCTCTTAGCAAGATTTGAACTCAGGGCCTAGGCACTATGCCTTAAATATATCATTCAAGGCTGGCACTCCACCACTTGAGTCATAGCTCCACTTTTGGTGGTTAATTAGAGATAAGAGACTCATAAACATTTTTACCTAGGCTGGCTTTGAAAAATGATCTTCAGATCTTAGCCTCCTAGGTACTTAGGATTGCAGGCACAAGCCACTGACTCTCTGCTCCTTCCTGTTTTCAAACCCTCAGACTCTCATCTTCTTCATCTGAAAGATGAGCGAGTTATATGGATTTTTAAAGACAAACTGTGTTAATGTCAGAAATATTGGAATACTCTTACAGAACATCACAAATTTGGGAATTTGAATATCCAAACCCATGAAATCATATTCTGGAGAGTCATCATTAAAAATAGACACCAGCTAATTCCACTGAGCTAATTCAAACTAACACCAGAATGTACAGTTCTGGAAAATGATGATCCAGTAACAAGCTCTTACATGCTGATGCATCATTGCTTTTAACTTAGTATCTAGAATCTAAGAAAAGTGTTGTTGAACACCACATCTGCTTTCCTCCAACCTTATAGCAGAAAAAATAGTCACAACACAACATGAGATTCAGTAGACCCTGCCCAGATCCTGGATATTGAGACCAAATAAAGGCTTGACTTCTCAAATACCTTCTGATAAAAGCCGTCCTATCTAAATGTATAGTGAACATGTATTTTAGAGTTTAAAACATATGCTCGGTATATAAATGAAAAGGATGTTATATTTTCGATAGCTTTGTTGTTATTTGATTGCCAAAGTAAATTACATATTTTCAGATCTAATCTCATGTTTGCTCTTCTGTGATATAATCAGCCTTGCAATTAAAGTTGTAAGGGTAAGCTGAAGAATTGATTTTTTTTAAGCTGGATGAAAGGATATGATGCACAGCCAAGTTTCCAGTTAAATTGTTCCTCTCTTTCTAGCAATTTTCTTCCCCATTGTCTTTAAAGCTACAATTTCCTTCAGTAGACTGAGAGCCCTCTCTGTTTCAGTTCTCAGACTCTCTGCTGTGAATTAAATGAAGAACTAATTTATAGCACTATTTTCAGTTGTTCTGTGCAATTGGAATGGGTCTTTATGAGTCTATGAATAAGTTGGGTGCTTCATTCCAGTGCCTGAAATAGGTACTAAGGTAGTGGTCAGTGATGTCTTCCCTTTGTTTTTATTTATTTATCTTCATTTTCTACTCAAGGCAAATCCAATTCCCTATGTAAGTGGTTAACTCGTTTTTAGAACTTGAAGCATAATTAAAGTAGGGGGGAAAAAGCGTGTGATGATTAGAGGTGAGAAGCTGGCTTAGTTAAAGCCATAACAAAGAAAATGAATTCACAACATTTTTCTTGCACAAATGCATGGAGGCTTGCACAACTGCAGTTTCCCTCTTCTGATCATATTATGTAAAATATCCTATTGCTTTTAGAAAATGATGCTATTTATGTAATTATTCCAAAAGTAGATATTTTATGTAATGAGTCTTGACACACACATATTCTTTTCTTTGTGGAGTTCTGACACTAAACATAGCAAAGATTCTATTTTCAGAATCTTTCTCTCCACTGGTGGTGAGAAGGCTTAGTGTCTTTATGGTGACCTTAATAATCTCCAGTAGCCTTATTTAGTTAACTTCTGAATAAATATTTCTTGAGATGAATTCCACATAGCTTTAATATTGTATGCACTATCTACCTTAGACAATAAATTCCTAAAAATCTATACAATTTATTGTGTTCTAATGCTTTACAGCTATAATAATTTCTATTGAATTTCTGCCAGTTAGATTTTTATAGCTTTTATAGTATAGTATGGAGGCTATACTTTTTTTCTGTTGATGTAAATTAATCTTAGATAACTTTAAATAAAGAGAATATTACTCTCAAATTTGGGAAAACATTTAGAAGAGAATGCATGTTGGCAACGTACATCTTGAGTGTTTCATGATTGAATGCTCTTTTTCATACCACTTTATTTCTCTCTACCTGACTCCCCCTTGTTACTTGTGTGCCACTTATCATGATGTTTATATCTTATTGTCTGCTGTGATTCCATTAAAGTAATGGTAAAAGGAAAGATAATCAAGGTACAAAACAAAAACAAAATTAATACCATCTTCATTTTGGTCACATACAAATAGTACTATATTCCCTGCTAAGTGAACTTGGGCAAAGTACAGTTCATGACACTGTCCTCAGTTGTCATTTCCGAATAAAGATTCATCTACTGACAGTATTCCAGTCTGCTGTACTGAGAGCTAAATGGTTCAGCCTGTGTCCATTTAACTGTGACCATTCGCTCTAAATGAATGAATGACACACTCAGATCAAGTATTCCTTTTATATTGCAGCAGACAATGAGACTCTCCATCAATGTTCCCTAGACCCAATGAGCAACACACCTGCCCTTGTACGGGCCTAGCTGCTGAATTATCATTCCAGTCATTCCTCGGCAAAGCATTACTGAGAAAGCAGTCACACATGGGAGCTTGAATTTTCCTATAAAAATGTGCATGTAAGCTCTGGATCTAGCAGCCTATTGGCTAAAAATTAAGTGTGTATGTGTGCATGTGTGTGTAGTTTAATATGTAAGGGCATTTATCTAATACTGCAAGAAATATGTGTTTTTTAATGTCCCATGACTTATCAGTACAGCAGGGTTTCTTTTTTGTGGGGTAGGGGAGAAGGAGTTAATTTAAAGGTACTATAGATGATAGAGAAAAATCAATTCGCTAGAGAGAGCCCAGAACCATGAGACAAGAAAAGTAGGTTTAATCCTGGCATCTGGGAAGGCAGCACTCAGCAATTCATCCTGGCCCCTCTGAAGGAAGAATAAGTCAAGGTGATTGTGCCACATAGTCTTAAGGTTTCATTGAGTTACAAAAAACTACACTTTCTGAATACCTATAGGCCTATTTGTGCCTATCAAAGAAATAATGCAAGAAATTGTAGAGGAGTTTTGTCAAGAAATTTCTTGGCCTTAATAATCCATACTAAAGGAGCAGGCAATAATGCTGGATAAGAAATGTACTCATTACCTTGCTCATGTAACTGTAACCCTTCTGTACAGTATTTTCACAATAAAAAACTTATTTAATTTTTTTTCTACTATGGTAATAATGCTGCAATAAACATAGTTGTACTGCTAGCTTTTGTGTGGTCTTGTTTGTGATCATTTGGGTAAATGCCCAAAAGTGGGATTGCTGGGTCATAGGGGAGCTCTATGTGGAGTCTTTTGAGGAACCTCCATACTACTTTCCCACCAACAATGCAGAAAGGTTCCCTTCTGTCCACATCCCCTCCAGCATCTGTTGTTATTAGAATGACATTGCCCCATTTGTTAGGAAATGGAAAGACTTGGAAAAAATTATATTAAGTGAAGTAAGCCAGGCCCAAAGAAACATAGGTCCCATGGTTTCCCTTATTTGCAATAACTCGTATATGTCTGAGTCAAGCAGAAACGGTCAGATGAGTTGATGTTAGGCGAAATGAACTCCAAAATAAGGATTCAAATGTTTTTTTCTTTCTCGCAATTGTTTCCAACATATTTATAAGATGATTTCCTTGTTGCTTTGTATGTCCCTCCCCTACCGTATAACCCCTGTCTGTTTTCACTGTAGTTGATGTTGGTATAATTTGTGGAGGGGAAGGGAAAAAACAAATCGTTTAAATAGGGATACAGGTGGACCCATTGCAACAATAACGTACAATTTGTTACATTACCTTGCCCATGTAATTGTAACTCCTCTGTACCTATTTTCACAATAAAAAAATTCCTTTTCTACTTTTTAGAGGTTCTTTCTTTCTCTCTTTCATTGGTTGTGGGGCTTGAAATCTAGTTCTGGGCGCTGTTCTCAGCTCTTCAGCTCAAGGCTAGTGCTCTACCACTTGAGCCACAGTACCCACTTCTGGCATTTTCTGTGAGGAATTGAACCCAGGGCCTCATGCATGCGAGGCAAGCATTCTACCACTGAGCCACCTTCCCAGCTCCAACATTCTATGTTTCTGATCAACTCAGGCCAGGCTTCTTGAAATTGTCATTTTGTTCTTCCATAGGGGAGGCAAAACCATAGTAATAGCAATAGGAAGAAACATTCAGGAATTACTCTCTGTTTTAAGTCTGTGGTGTAGAGAAGTTCTTTTCATCTTCCTAACAGCCTATGATTTTTTCGGGGGGAGGGTTCCGGTCGTGGGGCCTGAACTCTGGGTCTGGGCGCTGTCCCTCAGCTCTTCAGCTCAAGGCTAGCACTTTACCACTTGAGCCACAGCGCCACTTCCGGCGCTTATGTGGTGCTGAGGAATCGAACCCAGGGCCTCATGCATGCAAGGCAAGTGCTCTACCACTGAGCCACCTTCCCAGCCCCATGGCCTATGATTTTATATTGTGAATAGCTCCTGTTTGAAGAACACACTGATGTGCTGAGAGCCTAAGGTCCCTTCTGTACATCTGTTGAAGCGTGAGGATAAGCCCAGGATTGAAAGAAGAAAAGTATTTTCTCAGAATCTATCTTCAGCCATAGTGATTACTGAAGTATAGGGGTGAAGCTTAGAGACGAGTCCTTCCTGGATTCACCAGTCACCAGTCACGTGTACAGCTACAAGCACCCAAGCCAGGTGCTAATTCTAAGCAGGGACAGGGGTGGATAGGAGCTTCCTCAAAGGAAAGAACTACTTCCTGGTTGGAAGCCCTTCCATCTCCCTTTGGGTTCTATACCTAATGTGATGCCTCCATCTATGAAAAGTTTTTATTTCAGAGACAAATAATCAACCAATTTTTTATAGTTATGCTTTAGCTATTTCTTCCCATCTTGGTTTATTGAATAAATTAACTTTAAGTAAAATTTCATGGAAATGCAATGTATAAATTTTGAAACAGTTCTTTCAGTTGACCGTAGGTACAGAAGGTACAGGAGTGAGTAAGCTAGGCAAAAGCCATAGTTTCACAGGTAACATTTCACTCATGATTGGGGGGAGGGGGTAAAAAATATAATGACCATAGCATTAAGATTTATGGCTTTGCTGTCTGTAAAAAAAAAAGACATATTTTTTAGAACAGAAAATTCTGTTGGGTTGGAGAGTAAATTAAACAGCAAATGGAAACAGTGGTAAGAAATTATTGATATTTAAGAGTTTCTGCAGCCCTCTCCAGTTGCTATATCTCAATATTCACATGTATCTGAACCAAGATTTCTCTTTGCTCACTTACCATGCCCACTGAGGAAACTAAAGGTCAGATAAGAGAGGTAGTAAACTGACGAGCTACTATTCTAAGCAAGTTGTTTGACAGGCAAAACAGAATTATATTTTAATATAATTGTTCTATCTTTCCCTTCCTAAAAATTACCAAGACATTTTCTTCACTTAGTTTCTATGTAGCATAATTAAAATTCAATCTTTCATCATATTTTAACTAACAAAATTATGTTATCCATGTTGCTTGTGGAAGTATTTTAAAAACACAAATTAAAATTACAAAAGCAAAAATATTGGGCACCAATGGCTCTTGTCTATAATTCTAGATACTCAGTAGGCTAAAATCTAAGGATTGTAACTCAAAGACAGCCCAGCAGGAAAGTTTGTGAGATTCTTATCTCCAATTAACCACCCAAAAGCCAGAAATTAGAGCCTATAGCTCTACTTATTTTTTTTTTGACCACAGGCATAGAAGGTATAGTAGTCAGCAAAACAGGTAAAAGCTACAACTCCAAAGGTAACATTGTCCTCATTGGGGGGGAGGGTAAAAATATAATGACCACGACTTATGGCTTTTCTGTCTACTTTGCTGACCACTTGTTCTAGCCTAGAACAAATAAGATCAGAAACTGTGTCTAGGCCTTGAGTTCAAGATCCAGACTGGCCCCAAAACAATAAAAAGGAAAGAATATCTCATAGCATATCACCAAATAGTCTCTCTTAACTCTATAGTATTTATGTCCTCATTCTACCCACTCTTTCTATGTATCTACATACATGTAGATTTATAAATATATAGATTTTTGTAATTCTTTAATGAACACAAGTTGTTTATGTAAAATAAAAACCATAGAGATATCCTCAAAATAACCCTAACACTAAATAACATATTGAAAGTCATAAGACATATTACATACATTTTGATTAGTATATGTATGTGTAATTATACTTGCATACCAAAATTATTAGTTGATTATTTTTATTTGAAACATTTAGGATGTTTCCAAATTTTCATTCTCATAAATGACATTTGAGTTCTGAATGAACAGTTTACATGTTTTTCTAAGCTAGCAATTATTTCTTAGTCTATGTTGCTCAGTGCTGTTGCTCTATCACTTGAGCCATGCCTCTAACACAACAGTTTTGATTATTGAATAAAGATGGCATCTCAAGTACTCTCTACCTAGCCTGATTTCAAACCAGGGTCATCAGATCTTAACCTCCTGAATAATTAGGACTGTAGGCATAAGCTACTAGCACCTGACTCATAGTTATTTGTTATACCTAATTAAAAATAGATAGAATTTCAATTTTGTTCAAGGTTATACAAAAAATTTTAAGTTTAGGACCACTTATGGCCAAACCACTTTTAGAGAAATGGCATCATTGTATATCCTACCAGTGGCACAAATACAGCCATGAAAATTTTCATCAGCAATATTTCATAGTTTACTTTTTATATTATAGTAGAAAAAGGAGTTATTAGTTTAAATCAGCTGCCATCAATTAATAATGATGTTATATATGGTAGTTCAAAATTATAGTCAGCACTTGGGAGGAAGGAGAATGCGAAGTTTAAGGCAGGCCTGGGCTACGTAGTTAGAACCTGTCTCAACAAACAAACAACAAAAAAGATCATTTCCATGAAAGATATGACATTGATTAAGATGAATCTATTCATGAATTGACATGTTTAATTGAAGTATCTTTGTACAACTACTTAGACATAATAAAATAAATAAGAATAAAAAGAAGGTATTAATCATACCACTAACCTTGAAAGATAAATAAAATTGTACATAAAGCGAAGAAAAGAGCACTTCTGAAATGATCATTAATTTATGATGGCCAAACTCAAATTTTAGCCAGCAACTCAGCTCAATCTGAAAAGAAATACGTGTAGAGGATTTTATGAAAAAAGGAAGACAATTAATTATGACTGCTTGAAGGATGAGTATACTACTTCCCTTGAGGTTGTATTATCTATCATGACTAATGCAGAGTACAAATCTACACATGGATGAGATATGACCTAGTGACAATCTTCATGGAAATAATTGATTTCTACACCATCAATGCCAAGGGGGTAATCTTAGGTACAAGATGGTAATAGTTTCATTTGCCTACTTTTCTTAGGGAAAGTTATATTTACAATGCACAGCTAACATTTCCTAAGTCATGTGAAAATAACACATGACTAGGAAGTAAACCAAAACATTAAAACAAATTTCAACACACAACTTTAAGCTTTGGTGGGAATGAACACTAATACAACCACTTTGGAAAGCAGTATTAGGTACCTCAGAAAGATAGATCTCCCCTATGAACCAGCCATATCACTCCTAGGCATCTACCCTGAGCAAGAGGAACCAGGATACAAGGACACATGCACCTCCATGTTCATTGCAGCCAAGATATGGAAACAACCCAGAAGCCCCACTACAGATGAATGGATCCAAAAACTGTAGTACCTATATACAATATTATGCAGCCATTTGAAAGGACAAAATACTGTCATTCACAGAGAAATGGATGGAACTAGAACAAATTATTTTGAGCAAGATACTCCAAGAGCAGAGAGACAAACAGCACATGGTCTCCCTGATATGTGGATGTTAAATCCAAAATGCAAGGAGATATGACAAAGTAAACAGGACTCGAGAAACAAAGGACCTCCACTCAATTTGACATATCAGGGCTGGGATGTAGCTCAGTGGCAAAGCGCTTGCCTAGCAAGCGCAACGTCCTGGGTTCAATCCCCAGTACCAAAAAAGAAAAGACAAAAAAAAATACAGTTAAAAAAAACCCAAACAATTTGACATATCATTTCTAAATAACTCCATGTTCTTAACCACATATATGGTGTGTGTGTGGGTGAGTGAGTGTGTGTGTGTGTGTGTGTGTGTGTGTGTGTGTGTGTGCATCTGAGGGAAGAGAGGAAGAGGACGCAGAATCAGAGGGAAACAGGAAAACACAACAGAGGGGCCCATCAGCTGAACTGGACATTGATGAAAATGAACTCAGCAACTCAAGGGCAGCGATGGAAGGGAGGGAACGAGAAGGAAGGAGGGAAGAAATGTACATATCACCCGCTGTGGAAGAAAGACTTGTATTGTCAAAGCTCATAGAATTCACAAACATTATTGACCATGAATGACAATTTGCCTTGTGAAGATTAAAATGTATTTGTGACCTTAAACTTAGTATCACTATCTCACAGTACTGTGAAATTTGTGAAATTTATGTAATCAATTAATCTCAATAAAAATTATTTTAAAAAGCTTTAAGACAACTGAGTAAATGAGTTTGAAAAGAGCAAAGGCATGTGCAAATTTCGTAGTAAGATTTAAAACAGGATTCTTAAATAAAATATACACTTCGTAAATATATCAAATTGTATTTATATTACATTCATTGTATAGTGGAGTGAGACCTATTTGTTGTTGCTTTTGAATTTCATGGTTTAACAAACAGGATTGGCATTTACTTGAAATTATAGCACATACACAGACACATATACATACACATACAAACACACACTCCATACACTGTCTTTGATGAACAGCCTACCCTTCTAGTTCATTTAACATGAAATAACAGATTTGTATTGATGGTGCTTTTGTTCTTGATAGTGAGAGAACTTGTTACTGAAAAATTAGCTACTCACCCTCGAGCAATTGCTAACATTCCAGTTCCTGAATAGAAAGGAGGAGGAGAGAGCAGATGGAAGCAAACAAAACTTGTATTAATAATACATAACAAAGTACTGCTACAAATGATATTTCAATAGAGGAAAACAATGGGAAAACAGCAGTTTTCATTGGATCTTAATGTATTTATCAGTCTCTAATGCTTCCATCCTCAAGCCGTCCTCTTTTATTGACACAGCAACACAAATTGCAGAAGTAAATTGAATCATGGACTCAGAATGTAAAAATCAATGAGAAATAATTTTGTAGCACTAAAGTGAATAGTGTAATGCTAGGTATTCATTTAATTAACCATGAGCCTTTCCACATAATGCACAATCATTGCCAGCTTTTCAGCTCATAGTTGTTCCAGGAATAATGGGTTTGGGATTCATCTTTAGAAAACCTGCATTAATATTTGAAAGCGTTTAAATCCATTAGTGGGTCATCTGAACACTGCAGGTCACTTTTACATTGCTAATTGAAACAATAGTAATGGGTTATAATCTACTGTCTAATAATGCCTGGAGTGTTTTACCGCTTTTATATCTGCAGATTCCAGGAAATATGTAAATTTGTTGCTGAACCGTTATAAAAATATGGAAATTCAAGCTGCAGACATCAAAGTATTTTTTTCCTGAAAAAAAAAAACACGGCGTTAATAAACTGAAGAGTTACACCACATTCTGGTGTCAGGATAAATTCCCTACTCTAGATCTTCCTCTGTTCTCTGCTCTGGGTGCAGCATCTGGTACTCACATTTTCCACATTACCATTAGGAGAAAGTGAATACCATTAAACCAGTGAGTAAACAATCATGTCATTGTTTCCATATGCAAGCTATACATTGACTCAGCCTGCTGGGTCTTGGTTGCTTTTTATTTTTTTTTAATTTTCCCTACATGAATTTATGCAAGCATTTTATTTTTTATGGAGATTTTTCAACATATATCAACATTTTCTTGGATGGGGGCAATACATGTGGCAGCAACTCCTGCATATGAAATGAGAATATGATTTCAGTGTGAAAACCTACATGGGTGCAAATACACACACATAAAAGGAAATATATGAGAAAGAAGGAGTTGCTTTCAAAATCCCCTTGTGAACTGAATGTCATACAAATTGATACTTAACCAGCATTTTCTTTTTTTAATTGAACATGCATCTCATGCACTTACCTGCATCTTGCTCTGTTTAATTACAATCTGATTGTGCAGAAAATCCAGAAAGATGCATCTCATTACAATAAAGAAAATGGCTAGGCATAGAGATTGTGCATGTATCAATTTTTTTAACAAATTGAATATGCTTTTGGAACCACTGCATACTGAAGCTGGAATGAAAATGAAAACAAGTCCATTCTTTCTTTTGCCATCAACATGATCACATTATCATATTTGGAGGGGAGGGGCTTACTGCAAGAAGCACCATGGATGTCATTGAATCTGGTTTTATTGCAAGAAATTTTGCATTCTAATTTATCGTCTTCATGATTGCCACAAATATAGTTATATCCAAGGAAGGTATTACAAAATGGATGTCAAAATTCTAATTTCACCCACAGGTCAATGATGAGAGAGTTTCCAAGCAAAACAATATGAATCACATCCACAGAGTAGAAGATTCTAGTATTCACTATATAGTCTGTAAGATTTGGATGAAACATTTTAATGACTTTAATGGGGGTTGTGGTTTGAAAAGAGACCTATTGGTTCATGCCAACAGTAAGACAAAAGTGGAAATGTACATAGAAAGATCACAGAAAAGAATCCTGACCTCGTAAAGTGCTAACTGAAATATTCCCACCATGTTCCCTGTCTCTCTCCATGCACTATTAAGCTGCCTTTGAAGTCAGTAAGCATCACTATACTTGAATCAGCAGTATAGGACACGGAGAAAGATGAAACAGTGACCCCAGAAAGCAAGCAGTTCTTTATCAAAGAAGGAGAAGTACCATTTGCTGATAATGCAATAAATAGTCTTCTCAAAGGTACCCTTCCCTTTCTATCTGCTAAGGGAATTGGCAAAAGAATTGGAACTTGATGTTCTACAATGAGAACCCTGTTGTGATTAAATGGTATGACAAAATGGGGCTTTGTGTACCCACTTATAACTCTCCTGAGTTTTATTGTGACAGCAAAAGACATAGGTGCTTAAGGGTTAAAAGAAAATCCCACAATAATATCACAGATCCAGTGAACCAAAAAATCCTATGTGAAGGTTGCAATTCCTTTCCAGGCCCTGAGAGTTTTTACAGCTTTATCTTTTTGTCTAGCTGTGTGGTGATACTACACACATGGAAGCTCTAAAAATCAAAGTTTTGCCATTCCCTTTGACAAATCTCAATAAGTTTGAGACACAGAAATAAGAAGTTACTGAGCTTGTGCAAGTGAACTCCACCTACTTCTCATTTGCCTGTTTCTTAATTGTAACAGTACTTCTATTTTGTATTTACGTTTTACTTTAGAAATCTATAGGTTTCCAGAATTAAGAATATGGACACTAAGTAGTCACAAAGAACATGGAGCTCCCTTCTCCCTTAGGACTCTGGTTATTCTTTACTTTTAACTAAACCAGGGGTATACATTTTGAGATGTTAAAGAAGCTCTTTAATGCCAGATCTCTTCTAGGTCTAGGTTGCTGATCGTTTCCTTTTAGTACTTTGGAAGAACATTCATTTGGGAAGCTTGTTTCCTTCCCATAACTTAAGATGTCCATTAATGGTCTGTCATTCATTGCTTCACTGGCTATTAGCAATGGAAGCACTTGACCTTGCTGCCATGAGTTGGGGAAACAAATCTCTTCATTTTAGTGTGTGCTCTTCATTTTGTGCTCTAGTGACTTAGTGGACCTCTTTATTTCTTTCTGAGATCACCTGTTTAACAAGATACTTTCTTGTCTAAAATTCTGTAATTCTGCTTCTGGATGAGATGACAGAGCCATCACTTTGGTGGAAAGGCATCTTTTTTTTGTAAAAAAATCTCATTGGAGCTTATTTATTTATTTAAATTCACTTACTTAACTTTCTGACTCATTTCTCCATTGACTCATTCACGAAACAACTGATTCCTCCATAAGGGGATTTAAGAACCTTTGGTGTTTTGACACTTACCCAATTGTTTATTAAAGTCACCATTTCTTATTCTGAGAATATATTAATGATGACACACATAGTCTTATGAGTGAACAACTATACATCTACAGTGTGTATTACACACACATGCATGTGCGCGTACACACACACACACACACACACACATGTCTACGATACTCTTATCAGATGAGCAGTAAAGCTCAAAAGCTTTGTACATTTGACCAGATAGGAAGATGCTAAACGAAATGAACCCCAAAATACAGACACAAGGGGTTTTTCTTTGTTGTTGTTCTTAATGAACTATGCGATTTTTTTTTTGTTTCTTTTGTATGTTCTTCCCCCTGTGGTATATCCTCTGTTGTCGCTGTATTTGATTTTGGTAACCTGCATCTTGTATATACATTTATCTAATTTGGGGAGGGGAAGGGGAATAACAAAACACTGAAACAAGGACACTGGACAACCCATTGCAACAATGATAATCAGAAGACAATTTGTAGGAAATGAACTTTACACCTTGTGGGAGGATGGTGAGAGGAGTGGGAAGGTGGGGGAGGGAAGGGATAGTGGGAGAATGACAAAAGAGGGGGTAACAATGCTCTACAAGAAATGTACTCATTTACTTTACTCCTAACTGTAACACCTCTGTACGTATTTCTTACAATAAAATAAAATTTAAAAAAAGAAAGAGTAAGTTGCTTATATCAGGGAGCCAAGTTTTTTCTCTGTATTATTTTAACTTTTATTTTCTTGTAAAGATGCTGTACAGATGTAACTGTAACCTTTCTGTATTTTTTAAAAGTTTTATCCTTCTGATTCAGTTGTGCTGTCTATGCAGAGGGACAGGGCTTTATTTCATTTAACTAAGGCAATGCGACACTTTCACTTTTCATCCAGGAAAGTTCTGTCCTCCAGCTAAGGATGGCTTTGGGAAGAATGACTGTAGCCAATTGAATGAGCCTGGCCCCTCCAAACTAGCACTGTTCTTGAGCTGCCCAATACATCTGTGAAAAACCTGGTATATTACCAGAAAAAAAATATGTCTCTTTCTGTGATCCTGTTTTGTTGAAGAACACAATTATTCTTCCAACAGAAGCTGAAAATTGGAAGCAAGGTAAGTTCATTTGACTGATCATTCTTAGTATATTTATTACCGGAACATTATAAATAAAAATTGCTCATATTTAATATATGCAAATAAAAACTTCCAGATACATATTTATTACCTGAACATCATAAATAATAGCTGGTAGTACTTAATATGCACATGAAATTTGACAGATACTGTTCATATCTCTAAACATGTCTGAAAATCTGTGGAAAGTCATTCTTCATTTAAGCATAGTTTATTTGGTTCATAAAATGTAATGAGTCATATTCTGTAAAAGAAAGTATTAATTCATCTACACATCACAACTCTGTGAGTTAAGTTCAACATTAGGTCTAGTTTACAAATGCAGTTACGATACAAATATAATTAAGTCAGACATTAACAATTAACAACTAACATTTAAGTTAGATATTAATAGGTGACAGAAGTATCGAAGGCAATCAAAGTGACTCAAGGGCCTATGAACTTGATTTCAATGCTTTACCAAGGGCAGTCTCTTGGCTGAGTCTTTTATTTTTCTTCCTAATGGTACTGTGTGTATGTGGTCAGGCAGATCATTAAAAAATTACTCCCTCAGATGGTGTAATTCCTTAGAAAAACGAACCCCCAGTCCAACAAAATGAATACCAGGAAACTGGCACAGGAAAGGTGTGAGGAGGCGGTCAAAGGGAGGGTACAAAGGAGTCAGGAGAGCAATGGAGCGGGGAGGAGCAGTCCTACTACTCAATGAATATCTCATGAAACTAAGAAAATTGAGGGGAGGTAATTTGTCAGGAAGGATGGGGGAGAATAATAAAAAAGGGTAGCATCAATCAAGGGTCATTGTACTTACAACCTGATTTGTTGAATGGTAACTCCTTTATACTACGACTTGGACATAAGAAAAATATAATTTACAAAGGCAGGCTTACTCCTTCTTCTGTCTTGTTTTTTCCCAGTTAAGATGAACATTAACAGAAGCCTCTCAACTTCTGACTTCTGTGTTTGCAATGGAAACCTGCTATGGCTATCTTTTTAGGGTCATTGCTCCTTCTTGTTAAGACTTGGCCTCAAACACTAAAGAAATTTGGCATTAGATAATGTTGTTATTAGATAATTAGTGAATGTTGGTTGACTTCACAAATTAAATCTGCAATGCAAGATCTAGTTATGGAATTAGGAGAAAATTTAGCTAAAACTAATATTATAGCTTTTATCTCTCCAGATTACTCAATAACTAACTCAATCTCAAAATATTTCCATTACCTATTAATTTTTTCTAGAATTAAATGAAATAATAGATATGATTGATTCATATGTGGGTAAAGGAAGAGCTAAACAGCATTTTCCATTTTTATTTATGTCATAGAAAGTCAACTCTATCATTAAGCCACTGGACAATGTAGGTAAGCATATGTCTGTGTAGACATATGTAGGTATGTTTATCTATATAGACAAACATATCTTTTTCTAAGTGTGAAAGGATAGAGGATGGAAAAGAGAAAGGCTATTATCATTTTGTATCATTCAGGGGAATAATTTACTTATTTGCTTTAATAAATCACACTTAAGAATGTGAATTATCTAACAATGTATACAATTCAGTGTGTTTTAACCTTGTGTAGCAAATTTTTGGCTTTGGCACTTGAGTAGTTTCAAAGAGTTTAATGCCCTCTTTCCATGCAAAGAAGTTTGTAGAGTGGAACATCTAGACTTATATAGGTCATTTGGTTTCAACTACAGCATAGCCACTACCTTCAACTTACATCAAGCCTTGTGCTATCAACCAGTGAGAGTTTAATCACTTTTGTTTATTTTTTGAAAATTTCTTTCCAGTGACTTGCCTATGATATAATAATTTTTGATAGATGTATAACCAAAATTACATCACTCATAAATAAATATGTACTTCCTATGTTCCTAACATTGTACAAGGCACTGTGAATATTCAAAATAAACAGAATCCTCACTCTTAAGAATCTTGCCATTTTGTTGAGTGGTGAATACTAAAGTCAATTCATTCAACTTTCTGCACCTGAGGTCTTTCTTCAGCTGTTCCTCAATAAGTTAAACTATGCAGCAAGAAATGATGTGATCAAGTGCCAGCTGGTAATGAGCCATTGTTTGGTAGGCAGGGTCACCAAGATCTTAGTCAGAAAAGGCTATAAGGTGGGAAAGAGTTTGAGCATTTCTGTCTTGTAGCTAGTATCCATAGATGTATATTTCTGGGCAAGATTGGGTAGATATAAAGATTGCTCATTTACTGAAAGTATAAGTTAAGAGAGGTAAGAAGGAGCAAGATGTGATGAAGGAGTAGAAAGAGGTCATAACAAGGACATGGATAGATAAAGATAGGCTTTAACGAGACTATAACTTATTCATTCCATAAACATGTACGTGAGTGCCTGCTATATATGACATGGTTGGTAAAAAACTAGGTACAACTCATACAAACAACACAAACATAAAACAAGACGCCATTCTACCTACCTCACAAAATTAGGAATATTTTCAAAAGGTGACAGGTCAGAAAGAGAAAATAACCAAACTCTTTAGTAAGATAGTCCAACTCTGGTTTGGTGGGCTAGACCAACTAGATATGTGGTTCAGAAGGGAGGGATGGGGATCTAACCTAACATCAAAGCCCAAGAACCTCAGAAATCAGTTGGGTAACAGGCTCTGCCACATTTTTCAATATGGCAGAGAGCAATGTTACAAAATTCCAGGTGAGAAGAAGTGATAGAACTTAGATTTCAGGAGTTTGCAAAGTAGTTGGAGAGGAAAAGGAAAAGAAGGAATGTTGCACGCCCCAAACCATACAACTAGACAGGAAGGAAAGGTAGAGAATTGAAACAAACCATAGAGAACTATGTAAGAATACTTAAAATGTTTAAAAAAATCATGGATTACCTAGATTGGGGATTCCAAATGGAAATCGCTACTGTTTGATAAATCAGGGTTTTACTTTGAAGAGCCTTATTTGAATGGAAAGTAAAAGACACTGCTCTGCTTCATTCACGATTGATGTTGACATTTCCAGGACGTGAGATTGACCATAGTGCAATATGGCACCCTCTCTCTGTGGCCAGGTTGTAACTGTAATCATCAGATGCTCTTCCAAGACTTTCACCATGATGGTATTGTGAGGAGGATAGAACAACTAGGAAATCTATAGCTAAGAATATTTCAAAATTATACTCTGACTTGTCTAGCAATATAATCCTTTTTTTCTTTTTTTGGGGGAAAAAATTCATCAGTTTTCAGGCTCCCATACCTCACTGCCCCAGTTCAGTTCATTCAATGTGTAACAAAAGTATGGTGGGTTTATATATATATATATATCATTAGACTTTCCAATGCTAGGAGAATTAACTTCACCTATTGCCTTCCTCTGCCAGGATAAGGGTAGAGTTCACAAAGATTTGGAGACATAATCTGAATTGCTGACCTTTGAAAATCAAAGAAAGGGAAAGCTGAAGCAAGCAAAACCCCACTCAACACCGAACCCTATGATCTCTTGGGAAATTCTTCTCCATTGAGCGTTTTCTGCTCCCTTCCCACTTCCTTTGGTAATAGTACTGAGAAAGGATCAACTTCAGCTGTGCAACATGCTGGCCAACATTTCAGAAACCCTGGAACCAATGTATTCCATCTGGAAATTAGTTTTAGCTTTTATTGCTGCAGATTTTAGTCCAAACCAGACCCAAATTTCCAAAAGGAGGTCCTTGCTCCTTTACTGTCAGAACTTTCTTGTTCATAAAGTACATTCATTTGAATAATTTAAATAATAATCACCACAAAATATCTTTGGCTGTGTTACACCACTACATTGTTTCCATATAGTGTTTATACCACCTTGCTCCTTTTCGTGGAGATGAAACAGGTCTATCATCATTTATTACAAAAAGAGAAATTTGGAAAATTGTCTTTTTTATCATTAAGTTGCTGTACAAAGCAGTTTCAACTCAACATGTCAGTTTATGTGTATAATGTATGTTAACCTATTGTCTTTTTTTTCTTTTTTCTTTTTTTTTGGTCTGCTGTGAGGCTTGAACTGTGGGCTTGGGCACTGTCCTTTAGCTCTTCAACTCAATTCAAGTGCTCTTCCACTTGAGCCACAGAGCCATTTCCGGTTTTCTGAGTAGTTTATTGGAGATAAGAGTCTCATGGACTTTTCTGTCTGGGTTGGCTTTGAACCGAGTTCCTCAGATCTCAGCTTTCTTAGTAGCTAGGATTATAGGTATGAACCACCAACAATGGCTCATCTATTGTCTTTTAAATAAACATTTCTCTTATGCTAAGTAGTGACTCAATTACTTTCCTACAACAGCTAGATGAACTGCTAAATATTTTTTTACATAATTACATACTATGTGTATACATGTGTGTATATATATGTATTCACAAACACTGTGAATATATGTATATATGTGCATTTGTATATATGTACACACATATAATTAAGTATATATAAAATCACAACCTTCTCAAATCCATTTTTATCAACACATTAAAATATATAACATTGAACACTTCCAACAGCTTTATATATAAGATTTCTTTGTTTCAGTCCATCTGCTACTGATTAAACATTTTATATTTCCATTGTGATTAATTATGCTATTTATATATTTGAAAATGATTTGTTTGGAAAGGTATGGTCTAGTGTGCATCTTACATTTCTGAGAATGACAGCCCTTCAAAAAGCAGAGCAACACCATGCACTCAGGAAATTCACCATCTGCTTTCTTATGCTCTTATAACAAATTAAAACCTATAGCAAAACAGAATTGAGAGAAAACACAGCATAAATAATGCTAATGGTATTCATTTGAGATGTTCAAAATGTATCCATTTTTAATTAAGTCAAGATATGATTTTAGTCCCCAAAGAAAATTGTTCAACTTTATTGCTATCTACATTTGGGTTTTAGAGTTAACTTGCCAAATGGCCATATATTTTCAACCTGGTCTAGGAAGTGCCCTTAATTCATTCTAATCTAGGCTGAATTTACAACACCAAGATAGTTCACACCAGACCAATCCAATTGCTTTAATTCCATAAAGGGAACTGGATTATGGCTATAATCAACATAACAGAAAAATGCTCTGGAACGTGTAAATAGACCATTTTCCAACATGAATATGTGTTGGTGCCAACAGACAGTAAAAACCTGTGCCAACAATTTTCCATCATTTAAAATTTAGCTTTTGTATCATTTTTTTTTGTGCATGGCCAAACAGGCATCTGAAACCACAGAATAAACCATTTTATTTTGCCTAGCCAAAATGCTTTTTAGTAAAATTTTGTAAATAAGAATTAAATTGCCCTCCTATTGAAATAAATGCATGCCAAATATCAGATCATGTCTTTTTCTAATGATTACCATCCATCACCAGATAGTCTACCAAGCAGTCTTCAGAAAGATGATTATCAAAGACATCTTGGCTTGCTTTCTACTTGCTCTCTTTCTTCATTGATACCTTGCTCAAGAACACACTTAAGCCCTCTGCAGCTGTGTGCCCTGCACACCATTTGTCGGCTCTTGGGGGTCTCTGGATTGTCTTTCCTCTTCTGTTTTCTCTATCCCAACTGAAAGCATTTCTATGACTTCTGGCATCTCTATTAAGTAGCAAGCCGCATGGAAATAATTAACTTTTGAACTGCAACACTGAAAACACTCTCTTGCACACGGTGGGAATGAAACATGTCATGTAGCAAACAGGTTCCCCCTGATGGAGTTAGCTGCAAGAAAGGAAAATCATTGGCCGGGATTTCAGTTTTGTTGTCATTGTAGATCAAAAGAATGTGATCATGCTTTCTGATAGCTCTCTCCCCCTCTTGGTAAACAGCCTCTGAGTGAGTTCATTAAATATTTAAACAGCCCTGGTATCTATTAATGTTATCAGACACATGAAATATGTCTGATGGATTTATTCTGCTGTTAAGGAGCCATATCCCAGTGTCCCTCCTGGGACAGTGCTCCAGCTGTTTAAACTATAATTCCATCACTAGGAGGCTTGGTGAAAGTACTGACCTCTTTGAAACGGACTGGTTGCTACTCAGCCTGTAAATTGCAAATGAAACCTTTCTGTAATAATGTTAAAATATGCATGCATAGGAATTAAAGCACTTGGGGGTCACCAGCAAAGCCTGATGTGTTTTCTGTAACCTCTAAACAGCTGGTAGAAGGAATCCAATAAATCAATGCCTAGAGAAGACTAGTGATGAGTGGGTGGATGAGTTTTGGGGGATTCAATAGCTCTCCCACCATATAAGGTTTGGGAAATCTGAATCAATTCTCTAAAGTCTTTAAGATTTTTTTAATTCCATTCATTTATTTAATCCTGTTTCACAAAGAAGATAAATTATATTGATATTATGTTTCTTACTTGTCCTTCATAAAACTCAATTAAGAGATCACACATGAGGTCTTTCAAACTAGGAGATAATTTGTTGTCTTACTTTACCTATTTAAAGCTTAAACAAAACAATTGTTACAAATAAAATAAAGAATACCTTGGTAAATCTTCCATGTGAGGGAAAGAGGTGTTTTGTTTGCCATTGGTAGGCTGTATGTTTGTTTCATGGTAGCTCTTCTTGACAGTAAAGTCATCAAGTGATTTATAAGAAGTATTTTTATTTTTTTCCTGTGAAATAATTTTGATTTAACAGGATCCAGAAACATGAGGCACAAAATGAGAAATTTTCCATTCTTAAAAGACAACCAGATTACAATGAATTCATCAGCACAATCATGTTCATTGCAACAATATTCACTGTAGTCAAGCTATGGGATCATCCCAGATGCCCTGAAAGGGGCAATGGATCAAAAAACCCAAGTATATAGATGCAATGCCATTTTATTCATCCATATGAAAAAAATGTACCAATGTAACATTGGTAAAGAAATGGAAAGACCTGGAAAACATTATGTTGTGAAGTAATTCAAGTCCTGAAATACAGAAGTAGAATCACAAACTTAAATATATTAAGTGTTATGCAAGTTCATACAAATGTATTAAGTGAAATATAGTAGATTCAAAGGAGAACTCAAATAACATTTTTTAAAGAAAGTCAACATCAAAGTTTCACAAAATAGACACTAGGAAATGGGTACTTGAAAGGGTTGAGGAAGAGTCATGAGAAGAGAAGCAGATGAATAAAAAAGAGAGGAGGGGCATAATTCAGTCAAGAATTCAATGTTTACACTACAAAATTAAGTATGGAAAGGAGCAAGTTGATTGGCATGGGTGAAAATGTTGAAAGGGATGATATTAATCAAGATGTACTTTATTCATAAACTGCTTTGTTAAATGGCAACGCCTTTGTACAATTACTTAAAGATAATAAGAATATTTTTAATCTTGAACATGTTGAAACCTCATATATAAATATTTAGTGTGAAAATAGTGTACAGAGGGGTTACAATTACATGGGCAAGATAATGAGTACATTTCTTATGAAGCATTGTAGCCTCCTCCTTTGTTTCCCCTTCCCACCCCATCCTCCCCCCGCTCCCCCACCCCATCCTCCTCCCCCCAACGTTGTAAAGTTCATTTACGACATAATTTTTTCAAATATATTTTTATTGTCAAAGCAATGTACAACAGGGTTACAGTTTCATAAGTAAGATAATAAGTATGTTTCTTGTCAAACTTGTTAACCCTTCTCCATTCCCCCAAGTTGTACAGATCATTTCCAAAATATTGTTTTATGTATATCAAATCAAAACATTGAAATTCCATCTCACTCAAGTTAGAATGACTATAATCAGGAAATCTAATAACAACAGATGCTGGAGGGGATGTGGCCAGAAGGGAACCCTACTGCATTGTTGTTAGGAGTGTAAACTTCTTCAACAACTCTGGAAAGCCATATGGAGGTTCCTCAAAAGACTACACATCCTCAAAGAAACAACTGCCCAATTAATAAGTGGGCTAAAGACTTAAAGCGAAACTTCTCTAAAGAGGAAATAAGAATGGCCAATAGACACATGAAGAAATGCTCTACTTCTCTGGCTATAAAAGAAATGCAAATTGAAACAACATTGAGATACCACCTCACCCCAGATAAAATGGATATTATCAAGAAATCTATTAACAGTTGTTGGAGGGGATATGGCCAAAAGGAAACCCTACTGCAATGTTGGTGGGAATGTAAACTTTTTCAACCACTTTGGAAAGCAGTGTGGAGGTTCCTCAGAAGACTCCACATAGAGCTCCCCTATGACCCAGCAATCCCACTTTTGGCCATTTACCCAAATGAGCACAAACAAGACCATACTAAAGCTACCAGCACGCATTATTTACCATAGCTAAGATATGGAACCAACCCAGATGCCCCTCAGAAAAGGGGCATATATACTATATATATACATATATAGTATGTATATACTATACCCCATGGTATAACCCCTGTTTTCACTGTATTTGATTCCAGTGCCCTGCATCTTGTATATACATTTTTCTAATTTGGGGAGGGGAAGGGAAATAACAAAATGCTGAAATAAGGATATAGGTTGACCCATTGTAACAATGAGATGTACAAGACACTGTTGAAAACAATCTTTACAAATTCAGGATGGGGGAGAGAGAATTTGGGAAGGTGGGGAGGGAAGGGATTGTGGGGGAAAAAAAGGAAGGGGTAACAATGCTTCACAGGAAGTGTACTTATTACCTTACTCATTTAACTGTAGCCCCTCTGTACAATATTTTTACAATAAAAAACATATACACAAAAAGACTACACAAAGAGCTTCCCTGTGACCCAGCAATCCCACTTAAAAGAAGTATTTTTAAAGCAATTGTTGACATCTCCTGGAGACTGTTTCAAGAATTGTAAGAGCTGGACTAATTATCTTAATATCTTGTTATTCTTTGTGAAATCATCAAGCAGATCAAGAAACAGAAACCAGTTCTCCAGTATTATTCTGTTGGATACATACAACCATGTTTTCTAATTAATAACACAGATCAAATTGGTGAAAGAAAAAAAATATATCTGAGAAATATAACAAACGCATTATATAATAGTTTCCCAAAATTTCTCATAAGTATATCATAGCCTAAATCTAATGAAATGGCATTGCAATAGCACAATTTGACATTTGATTTCTTGGGGAAAATTATATGGAGAAATAGGAAAATAGGTTAAGTTTAATAATAGCCAAAGAAAGTAAATGGCAAAAGATGACCTCTCAACGAAGTTTGGGATCACTGCATTCATTCTATCCTTTGAATATACTTTGTGTCTATGACCTAGGTTAATAGTAACATGAACATTGGAGATACAGGTTAGTGGCAGCAGGTCTATTCTTTCCTTCTCTGCTTTATCCTGCAATAATATTAAAATAAACAGGAAATTCTCTGTAATCTAGCTAGTAGTTGAGGGAATTAAGAGAAGCCCTTTGGCTGCATGTACAAATTTCTATGGTAACTAACTAGGTCAGTCTATGTAGGACAGATATAAATGACAAAAATAATTTTTCACCTCTAGCAATTAATTACTCCTGTATTTTGAGACCACAGATAGAACAAAGAGTTCAGAATCAGTAGACAATGGAACAACCAACTATAATAATATATAAGAGTTAGAATGTAACTTAACCCTAACATGAATAAAAGAAACAGACTTTCATAGGCTGCAAGTTATTAGGAGTCAACTCTATACAAGCTAAGATAAAGCCTACTGTAACCTTATTTTTCATGGAACCACACAGAGGCTTGTCCAAAGTTGGTGATAGCCAGGCTTATGGAATGTCTTAATCCTACAATATCATGCCCTTTAGAAAGGACAGAGCTGAACACAGACCATCCAAGAGGAAGCCAAGATAACAAGTGCACTGAGAGTATCTCAAAGGTTAGATTACAGCACACAGTAAGTGTTCAATAAGTGAATTAAAGTGGATTAAGAATTGGTACTCCATTGTAGAAGAGGGATTTGATCTGGACTATCTGGTACTGATTAATGTCATCAAACCAGTTGGTAACTAGTATAAAGGAATCAATTTCACCTGAACATATGCGCTTACTAATAAGTATAGCTAAGAATGAGTTATATAGCACCCAAAAACAGATTATAATATTATTTGGTAAGAATTTCATACATAGAATAGGAAGGTATATAAGATGACCTGAAAACTCTCAGATTCAATGATCATCTTCAAAAGACTTCAGCGAACGATGAAGAATATTCCAGAATGTATAACTGGCAAGTCTTGTAAAAAGGGAAATTATACAGAGAGGTTTCCAAGACAACCCTACTAAAGTAGTAATGCCCACTTTTTTCCATGGTGAAAAATAAAATTATATGGCAAAGGAATATTCTCACAAATTCAGCAGATCCAATTCAGTGTCCCCATTTAGAGAGCAACACGTTAAGCAATTAAAACACTATTTGAATTTCACTGGCGCTTTGGAAAAAGATATATTTAGTGGTTATTAACCCAGTACTTATCCTTCCATGGCACAAAATGTCTCTTTTCCCCCCGAAGAATCCCCAGCAGACAATTCCCAAGCTGAGATAGGGCAGCTGCTTTTCAATTGTCATCCAAACCACAGGACCTAGCCAATAATAACCTGCCATTGAAGCTGCTAGGAAAAGGTGATAATTTTTGCTGCTGGAGTTTTCTGCTTTTTTTTTCAGTTTTAATTACTTAAGGGTCAGTTCTGTTAGAATTCTGGGATGAACTCCTTTAAATGATTTTTTCCCCAAAAAATGATCAAGGTGTAGTTGCAAAGTAATATGAGTACTCTTTCATGGGACATAAGGTTTAGGGAAGTAAAGATAGGTTAATTCCATGCCTGATTCATTCCATGGACCATTTAACGTGAGTCTCTAGAATTGTTCAGCCAATAATGGACTCGCTGAATCTAAAGATAATCACTGCTGCCATTATTAAAATTTACACCAGAATTCTATTACCCTTTCAACAGATAACTATCTTGTATTAAGTGCTCTAGAAGAACTGCACCCACTAGCTTGGTAACACCAAAAAGCTGTTATTTGTTCATTTTTTTTCTCTTCAAGCTGTCCCCAAGCATGAGACTATGCTTGCTGCTAGTTGTATTGAAATATGTATTCTATTTGTATAGAAATTCAGAACTTATATCTAATTTCTTGTGCTTTAGCTCATTTGATTCCCACAACCTGCTCTTTTCATTACTGATGTTTTTTTAAAATTAGCCTCTTCTTTTTACAAGCATTCTCTATGCATTATAGCATTTGCTGAAACAACCCCCATGAGAACTATATTCTTAGTATTCCCATTTTATAGATGAATAGTATAAAGTGATAATCTGAGCATGTACACCATTATCAAAACATAATTCCTCCTTTTATGCCAATTATCATTAGAAAATAAAAGTCCTCAGAAGACTAACTTTATGTTATAGTCTATAGATATTTCAAAATAATTCCTGGTTAATGTAGAAAATTACTTCCTGCATATTTCCAACTTCATTGTACAATTGGGTTGGCATGTCTAAGAAGAATTTGATCTTGTTTAGTATTTGATCACTTAAAAAGCAAAATATCTGGAAGTGGCGCTGTGGCTCAAGTGGTAGAGCTCTTGCCTTGAGCTGAAGAGCACAGGGACAGCGCCCAAGCCCAGAGTTCAAGCACCACGACCGACCCCCCCCCTCCCAGAAAAAAGAAAAGCAAAATATCACTACAGGCTCAGTAAATGAACCTACTCAAACTGAGAGACCTAAAGCAACATTTTGAGTCTACTGATGGCTTCAAATCATTTTTCAAACATTTTGGATTTGAAGAAACTCAAAACAGATTGCTAAGTTCTCTTTTCCTTTTAAACTCAAGTGTTTGGTAAGAGAAATTCAATCCATATGTTTCTGATTCATTTTAAGTTAACTCATCAGAATTTTGATTTTTAAGATCCATTTGATGTCCAAACAGTTTTTGATGGTGGTGATTTTTTCCCCTTCAGAAATAGTATTTTGTTTTTGTCATAAGTAAACAAACATGGATCTTAAAGATTCATGCTCCATGTAGCAGGGATTTGAGTGGGTGCTAGCTCATTCAAAGCTATTCCTTTTGCCCAGAGGGAATGCTGACAACTATCATAGATTAGAAAGCTCACATTGATTTTTATTTATATGACTTTCTTTTGAGTCATGCTATAGATATACTTCACGAAATCTAAAAATAGCTAAATTACATATGTTTTTATTTAGCCTAGAGATGAAATCAACAATGGATCTTTGAAATTTGGTCATGTGCAAATATATGCCCACATTAAAAAGGAAGAGAAAGATATGGGCATTGCTGCTTTACTAATAACAATCCAGGGTAGGTGTCGAATCTCATACCTGTAATCCCAGCTACTCGGGAGGCAGAAATCTAGAGGATCAAGTTTGGAGACAGTCTGGACAAAAACTTACATGACACCATTTCAATGACTATGCCAGATGTGGTATTGCATGCTAGGGTCTCAGCTAGATAAGAGGCATAAGTAAAAGGAATGGGGCTCTGGCCAGTCCAGGGCAAAAATGTACCTATCTAATAGATACCTAAGGTATAAAGGACTAGAGTTGTGTCTCAAGTAGCTGAGTGTCTGCCTTCCAAACAAAAGTCCTGGTTTAACCCCAAATACCACCAAATAATAATAATACTGATGATGATGGTGGTGGTGGTGACAATGATATAGCTGACTGAATGATCCCAAAACCATGATTGAATCATAAATTTTCATTAGAAGGCTTAAATGAACATTTATAAGGCTTGTTTTGTAATTTGTAAAATGAAGGGAACCAGTTACAGAGATGGGGAATACATGAAATCTACCAGCTTCGTTTGCTTTGATTTTGTGGAATTGGATAGGAAAGAAATGAACAGTTAGTATTGGACTACCACAGAATTAATAATAATAATAATAAATAATAATAAACCTCTAGGCCAGGGCATATGTTCCAGCATCAAATGACACTGTTTTTGACTCTCCCTGATGATACAGGCTATCAGATGAGGTCCCGATGTGTTATTTCCCATGAATAGAGAAAGAGGGTGAAGAAAAAAGGATTTCACAGATCTTGTGAAATCCTAGACTGCCCTGAAGCCCAAAGCAGTGTGTTCATAAAAGCTAACATCCATCTTCACATGGTCAGGAAAATATGCTCTTTTCTTGTCATGAAACATCACAGCGAACTGATTTCATGCACAAACGTCTGCCCCGTGTAAAAATCTGCAACACAAACATCCACATCCAGCCCAAGAAATTGCACTTATGTTAGCTGATGGATGTTTGTATTAGAGTTTTTTTTTACTGTGAATACAATACCCTTATATTGGAGCCCCTAAAGGGTCCCTGCAATATGAGAAACACAGCTTCAAATAGAAGTCAGAATATTGTGGTGCTTTGGTTAACTCTGAAAAATAAAGATGCAGGACTTCCAGAGGAGTCCCTGGCTGCTGTTCCTGGAGAAGCTGTCCTCCTGGCTCAGAAGGAAGTAAAACTCATGCCTAGTATGAGAAAATTTTGGCAAGGAGAAGGATGATCAAAATTCTTCCTGCTCAGTGCTGAAGATTCTCTTGTTAGGCAAAAGAAGCCAGACTCACTAAGACAAATAGCACATATTTTCTCTCATATGTAGAATCTGGACCTTTCTAAAAAAATAACATGAATGTAACAGGAGACTATTTGAGGAAGTAGGTGACGAATAGGAGAAGAGGTGTGAAAGGAGAGAGTTGATAGGGTGAATATGATCAAAGAATGTTAAATGTATGCATGAAAATAAAACAGTATAACATTAAGATTGTTTAAAAAGGGAGGAGAAGACAGCAAAAGTGGGAATGAATATGATGAATGTGTAATACATATGTAAATATCATAATGAAACCCTTTTTCACAATTGATATATAATAATAATAATAACTCAGATAAAGAGCAACCAAAGAACAATAGTTATTTCTCCCCTCTTCTTTTCAAACAGACACTGTTAACTTTCATTTGGTTATTTCTTTTTCCTTTGGTAACTATGTTACCTTGAGAGTAAATTTTAAAACCTAGATGTATCATTCCAGTAATAAAAGAGTAAATTAATGCTGTCCCATTAGTTTTAAATTCACATTCCATATCTCCTTGCTGAAAACAATACCAGGAAATGTTGCAGTATAATGGTCTTCTAGATACATATACCACACATACAAAAATGCTACAGCTCTCTCTCCCTCTCTCTCTCTCCCTTCCTTCCTCTCTCCCTTCTTCCCTCTCTTTCCCTCTCTATCTCTGTCTCTCTGTCTGTCTGTCTGTCTCTCTCTCTCTCACGCGCGCACACACAGCAGCATTTCAGTGTTGAACAAGAACTCTCACTGTCAAGATTTTTGATAAGTTGACACTAATGATTTTTTTTCAGTGAGGGCAAAGTTCATTTAGGTAGCCTGTCTTTTCCTATCTGGTATCTTGGTATTGAAAATCACCAAAATGTAAATAAAGTGCTTAACTGCTACAGTAATCCAAACTGAACATGGTAGGAAGCAGCATCGTCCACAGCTCGAACCACTGACTCACTATGGAGGCAAAGCCTTCCCTTTGAGCACCAGAGGCAGGAAACAACTACTGTGGTAGCTCATCATGATGGTATACTAGAGCCACTCAGAGAGCTTTACAAAAAGTCGCTGCTCCATCTATGCCTCAGACAGCATATATACAGTTGGTGCCCAGGTATTTTTTAAAACATTCCCAACTATTTGTCATAATCTAGTTGGCATTAAGAATTTTCTCTCAGATAACTTCCTATAGATTTGATGCAACAGACTGAGAGAGGGAAAAGTCAGGAACTGGAAAAGTGGAACAGAACAGGATTCCAGAGTAGCAACAGCTCCTATGTGTAAACAATCATATCCCCCCCTCTCTCTCTCCTCTCTCTTCTCTCCTCTCTCTCTCTCTCTCTCTCTCTCTCTCTCTCTCTCTCTCTCTCTCTCTCTCTCTCTGAGATGTACAACCAAAAATATAATTTTAAAATCAAGTTTCCTAACTCAAAGGAAAAACTTAAGTCACGTGCCAGGATGTTTTCATTAATACTGTGACTGATAGTATGACAGAATAAAATTGATGAATTCACTACCTTTCTGGGTGATTTTGTTATTCTGATTTTCTTGTTATATCTAAAACAATAGTTCACTTAGGTCTTAGGAAACTTATCTTGTTTATTTCCATCTATATTTCACCAGAATGCTGCCTAATGTATTAAAAATGTAATCTTGAGTTTGATGCTTCTTTCTTAAAAAAATCTTCCTTGGTGTATATTTAAAACTTTCTGGATACATGTCCTCCTTAATAATTTGTTCTTCAAAATTAAATTTAAAAAATTGTCCTCCACGAACCTCTACAATCTGATTTCTCCCTTTTGTTCCAACTCCCACTGGAGCCCTGATCTGGGACTAGGGTCTCTGCCTGTAATATCTTCCTGTCCTGAGAATTTCCTTCTTCTTGATTTCACCACAAACTTATTCCTATCACTCTGACCAACTTCAGTGTGTACATAAAAATACCCTTAGAGAAGAATTCTCTGGTCATCGGGATATTGTCTTCACAGCACTTTTCATCTATCTAGAGTGATATCATCACCATATCACCACTGGATATGTGTGTGTGTGTGTGTGTGTGTGTGTGTGTGTGTGTGTGTGTATTCTAAACTTCCAGATCACGAAACCATGTTTTAAAGTCTTTTAGGAACTTAGTATTCTCAGTGCTAGAGGTTGATTGAATGAATAAATAGTCTGATAAATAAAGCAGTCATTAACTATAATTAAATTTAAATATAAATGCACTCACCTGGGTTCCCTGTGTGGACTTCAAGGGGGAAATTAATAAAACTACTATCCGAAATATACACATGTAATTCTTAGGAAAAATATTCATGGTTTACAAGAAATTTTTTTTCTTTCTCCTCAATCATTAAAAAATACTACATGGAAACAACGTTAAAGGGTTTAAGATACCCCTCAATTTTCAGGTACAAGAAAGATGAACCATCTTTCCCAAGTTCTTATCCATAAGTTAATATTTTGAGGACCTATTAAGAGCTCATACATATCTTACTACTCCCAATAAAATCCAACTGGTACTTCATATACAGTAATCAACCATAAAATATGTTTAATGTTTATTAACTATATATTAGATATGTTCATGTATGTTCAAGCAAATTCTTTAAATTATTGTATTATTTTGCTCTCAGTCCATGTTCAGGTTATCCTCATCTTTAACTTGACAAATTCAGGCACAAGATAAAGTGAGTGAGATGACCAAGTGCGTGGTTGCTCACAAGTTATAAAATAAACAAAGCTGTAAAATACTTAGATTCTAACTCAGATGTCAAGGATCACAGACCTGATCATTTAGTATCAATTTTGCTAATGATTTCTGGGGACCGCTTAGTACAAACCGTGGCATCAGAATGGCCACAAGGAGGGTGACTGAGGAATTGTCAGCACCTAACCCAGTACTGCAAGTACCAAAAGCCCAACAAGTGTTTCTGAGTGCTGAGTAATTACTATCTAGACAGTGAACTTATGTAAGCTTAAAATGTGAATATGGAAAATTATACACTGAAATATACATTTAATAAAAACAAAATTCTTATACACAGCATCCCTTAAATTAGTGATGAATTTTCCTTTGTGGTTGGAATAAGTCTTATAAACACAACCTTTTAATTTTAAGCAGTATCTTTAGTGACAATTGTACTAGCAGAGAAGTCATGAACCTTCTGTTCTGCTCCAATCAGGTTATGGTTCAGACAATACTGGGGTGTGGGGGGGTAGACAGAAAGGGGGCTATGAATCTTCATGATTAACTGAATGCAATTCAAATGGTTACAATGCAAGTAGAAAGGGAACATTTAAATATCACTAGTGGAACTTGGGTGCTAGCAGTAAATTTTATGCATAATAGCTAGCACACAAAATATGTAATGGCTTCTCTAACATAAGCATATAGGCTAGGATCCAGTCCTTATTCAAATTGCCACTATCCCTGCTTCATGCCCAGCCTTCGTGGAAGATAGGAGCTAGACTCAGACTATCTCCTTCAGAGGAAGTCTCTAGACTAATTTTGCTTATCTTACCACTGTTTACTGAAATGTTAATTAAATTCTGCTTTAAAGAGCTAGTCTTGGCTTCTGACCAAATATGAATTGACAGTTTTGGAATGAACTTATACTTTAAAACATTAAATAATAGTGCCTATACATTTCAAGCTAAATTAATTACTTTGAATGAATGGCTTTCGCTGGTTTTATAAAGATACACTGCATTGTCCTCATAGAACCACAGGTTATAATCTCACCAAAGCCGGCCTTTCCCCTGCAAAGCAATTACGTCTTTCTATCTGTTAGCCACTCATCAGTTTGGGACTCTCATTTTTGGTGCTTCCATATGATATATGAAACTCCTTTCCCTTAGCTCAACGTGTAAGCTAACCGCTTCTCATCCGATCCTTTTTAGTTAAACCAAGATGACTCAAGGTCATAAACTCAAAAGTGCTCGCTATGACTTGAATGGCGGTAGAATAGGAGATGTTTTATTTTTTGTAGCCTGGAGAGCAGTAGTTCTGATTTGCAGTCTTTGCTGTACCTCATTTAGAGTTCTGATGAGGTATGTTTTGCTTGCTCTTTTCTTCCTTCCTTTCTTTTCTTTTCTTCCTTCTTTCTTTCTTCCTTCCTTCCTTCCTTCCTTTCCTTCTTTCTTTCCTGATTGTGGGGCTTGAATTCAGGTACTTGTGCTCTTCTTGTGCTCTTGCTTGATTATTTATATTAAGTGAAGTAAGCCAGGCCCAAAGAAACATAGGTCCCATGGTTTCCCTTATTTGCAATATCTAGTATATGTATGAGTCAAGCGGAAAAGGTCAGATAATGTGATGTCAGGAAAATGAACCCTTCGATATGTATTTTAATGTTTTTTCTTTCATGCATTTGTTTCTAACGCATTTATAAGATTATCTCTTTGTTGCTTTGTATGTCCCTCCCCACAGTATAACCCCTGCTTTCACTATATTTGATGTCAGTATAACTTGTGGAGGAGATGGGGAAAAACAAGTCGTTTAAGGATACAGGTGGACCTGTTGCAACAATGAGAAGTAAAGTTATCATGTCCAAAACGAGCTTTACAACTTTGGTGGGGGAGGCGGGGCCCAGGGGGAGGGGGGACAGATTGGGTGGGGGGGTAGGGGGGAGGCTAGGAAGGGATGTGAAGGGTAAACAAAGGAGGAGGCTGCAATGCTTGATAAGAAATGTATGCATTATCCTGCCCATGTAATTGTAACCCCTCTGTACAGTATGTTCACAAAAAAAATAAAAAAATAAAAAAAATGGGTCCAGGATCATTTTCATCCTGGGATATGAATTCAGGGCCTTATACTAACTAGACAAGTTCTCTACCAATTGAGCCATGCCCTTAGCCCTTCTGTGCTTTAGGAAAAAAAAAAAGTTTGCCACACTACCACTTAAGCCATACTTCCACTTCCACAATGAAGTATTCCACAGTGGTGCTCCCACTAAGAAAAATGGGCTTGGAGCTTGATGCAAGGAACAAAAGGAAAAAGGCAAATCTGATTAACTGATTCTGTATATTTATTACAGCCATATTTCCCCTTAGGGCACTATTTAAGATGGTTTTATTATCACTTGTCTGTAGACCAAAAGATTCTAATAACATTTATAATAACCAAAAATAGTTCTTCAAAAAATATTTAAAAGTGTTCCTCATGTTGTTTTTTGGAGAATTTAATCATTCAACTTTTCTGATTCATAGCTGTGTTGGATCTTTTTGTACACAGCCATTTATTTAGTCACTGGAACACACAAAGTATGTTCTACCACACAGCCTTTGCATAAACTGTCCTACTGCTGAGAAAATTGTGTTGATTTCTTTTAAAAATTTTTATTTTTATAATATTTAAGGGATTGTACAAAGACGTTGAAATTACCAAATGAATACAATATGTTTGTCAATGTCCCCTTTCAACACTCTCCCTTATATACTCACTTTCTTACTCTTGTTAATTTTGTAGTATATTGGAGTCTTATCCTTATTTCTCCCTTCTTCTCTTCTTCATTCCACTAGCCCTTTATCCTTGATCCAATCCCACCCATTTTGAGTACCTGTTTCCTAATGTTTCATTTGGCTGACATTTGATTTTTGTCTTTCTAAGGAATTTTACAATTTGGTATCTCCCTTGAATCTACCATATTTCAGTTAACAGATATGTACATACTTACATATCACCCAATGTATTTACTTATGAGTTTGTAAGATATATCTAGCTGTGACCTATAAGGGCAGACATACATTCTTTGTATCTCTATGCCTGGGAATATAAACTTGTTCAACCATTCTGGAAAGCCGTATGGAGGTGGCTGAAAAAAATTAAATATAAAACTACCATATGATCCAGAAATGTAACCCCTGTGCTTTTACCCAAAGGATCACACACAAGGATCCGGGAAAGCTACCAGCACAACCGTATTTATGCAAGCGCTAGTCACCATAGCCAAGATACCCCTCAATGGATGACTAGATCAAGAAAATAGGGAATAAATACACAATGGAATTACACTGATTCATTAGGAAGAACAATATTGTTCCATTTGTAAAGAAATGGTAAGACATGGGAAAATTGGGGTAATTACTTTTTGGGCAAATCAATCACCTTCAAGAGACAATCTTTAGGCTTGTCATTTATATTAGCTGTAAGAATAGAGGAGTATCTTTGCCAGCCAGTGCAAAGCAAGTTTTCCCCCTTACTTCTTACAGAAGCTTGGGTTTTGTTTGTTTTATTTGTCATTTGGATTTTTTTTTAATTTTTATTTTCTATGTTTGCTTTGTGACTATTGTGATACTATAGCTAATATGAATTGTGTACATTAAAGACCATGTCCCAAGATTTGTAATTTCAAGTAGTTATTATGATCAGATGAGTATAGTGGGTTTTTTAAATTATCTTCATGTTAAAACAAAGAAACTGAGTGATAAAAAGTTAACAGATTTTTATAAGCAGCAAATAAATCTAAGCCAAAATTTTGACTCACAAAGTCCAATTCCAGGTCTTATCTTCTTTAAATAACACTCAACTGTCTCTTGCAATTAGAAATTACATATGCATTATAAAATCTATTTGTTTACTGGGGGACCATATTGTTTCTACTTATTAATGCATCTCTCCTAAATTGTAAAATGTTTGGCAGATAATAGACACTAAGTAAAGGCAGACAGACAGCAAGAAGGAAAGGAATGGCAGCTAAGTTAACAGTGAATGGTCTCATAATACCTAAAATAAAAAAAAGTGGGCAGGGTTTTAGTTAAACTCTCAGTAGCTTCACACCAGACACAAATGATAATACTCACACAGGGAAATACCAAAGGTCAGATTGGAAAAGGCAGCTCAAACTATAGACTGTCTTTCCTATGTGTAATAACACCACCTCAACATAAGCATTTATGATTTAGTAAGAAATACTATGGCTGAACTAGATCTAGACTCCAAGCACATTATAAACAGCAATCATAAATCCCAAAGTCCAGTCCTTGTGGATTAAATACTTGAAGTATTCCTGGCTGCATAAAGATTTTGTTCGAAGTCTACTTCTGCAAGAAAATACAGTGAGTTACCTGGACACACTAGTACTGTGCAACGGTTATCTATTGATGCAGATTGGATAGGCAGTGCTAAAGACGGTCATTAGGCCTCAGTGCTATCAGGCAAATCAATGTCAAACAAGTTGGTTTGATTTCAGAGTGACAGAATGACAAACAAAACCTGGCTCCCATGAGGCAGAGCTCCTATGTCATACATATGTTTTTTTCTTTTTTAATTGAATACACTTTGTGGGAGTTGGGTGGTAGAAGAGCAGAGGTCAGTCAATGGACAAAAAAGGACCTAAGGGAATGAGAGACAAGAGGGCTTTTACTACTGACCTGCACTTGTGTTCTGTAAATGTTGTTTGAGAAATGATGCATCCTGAGGGTATGGATCCTGCTCCTGTGTGCAGAGCAGACGTTTGTGGGTTCATCCTTGCAGAAACATGAATTCTAGTCCTCTGTGTCTGATTGGTAACTACACCTGAACACTCTTAGAAATGCTCATAGACAAATATAAATACAGGTACAATGGAAAAATCTAGTACAAAGAACATTCGAATGTGTAAGAAATGTCTAAAAAATTTTTTTGCAGTTATTAGGACTGGAGGAACATGCTTATAGTAATTAGGTAAGATGGATTTCGAGGCCGAACACCACTCACAATTTGTGTAGTCTGGGGGTCAGGCGGGCAGCTGCAGAAACCGCTCTGCTAATTATGAGAATTCACTGTTCGTTAATAGAATCTCTCTCCACAAACAGCAGCTGTGTGTTTGCTCACGCAAATTATTAATTCTGGCCTCGCCTCAGCTGCAAGTTTCTGCTGTGCGAAAAAGGAATCCTTGGATAGAAGTGTCAGTTATCACCCAAGCAATACCGAGGAGAGAGGAAAAATATGAAATAAAAAAAAAATCCTCTAATCACAGGTGTATAAAGATTTTGCATCTACCTCCCTTTTCTGCCTTTCACTCCCAAACAATTGAATGCCAATTTTGGAACTCATTAATCTGTAGGCAACCTAGCGAGATCTAATTTATACCTGTCAGGAGCAATGGGCAGCAGCTAATAGGAAAGTAATTACAATATAAGTCTGCTTTCCCACTTGATAGTATGCAAGATTTTAATGACAGCCCTTCTTTATTGGAGTATCAGACTGACCAAGAGATAGGTTCTCTCTTTTTTCTTTTCTTTTTTTCTTTTTTAGCAGAGAGTCACACTAGGAACAAAAGAGATGTCTTCTTAAGCTTTATTATATACTGCAAATAAAGTGCTAACAGCATAGTAGATGGAACTTGGATGGACACCTACGTATTTTCTGGAAGAAATGAAAGCAATATTCTTGCAACACACAGTGAACAAGTATGCTCATGTTTTTACTGTGCAAAGAAAAATAAAGTTACCTGGCTGGAATGTAATACATAAAATATTATCACCTGTCTCAAATTGAATTGAATATCTATATTCAGTGACAACTTGAAATGTCAGGATACTTAAAAGAACTTAGAGTTTGCCATGGGTATGACAGTCTTTAGGAGCAAAAGAAAGTATTTACTACATAAAAAAGAAAAAGGTATCTATTGCAAATCCTTTTTTTTTCTTGGAATTGTCTTAAATGGAATTTTTCCATTGTTGGTGAAGAATTTCAAAGATTACCTAGGATTCTGGCAGCTGTTTGGTAGACTATGCTTTGCATGTAATTTCTTGTTTCTTCATTTGTTGTTCTAATAGGTGATCTTCAATGTGATCTTGTAGTTCAAACAGGACCTGAGAAGAGCATAACCTGTGGAACAAAGTCTAGATCCAAATCTTTGGATCTGCATATATATTTCCTGTATAGCTTTGAACAAATTCATTAGTCTCTCGAATATTAGAAATTTCACATGGTTGTGACAGAATCAAATAAACTCATATGCGTGAAAGCACTTTGGGGGAAGATAGTCCACCTTTAGTTGTGTCTCTTTGAAGACAACGGAAATTGCTTATAAAAAGGGAATCTATTAAAAAGAAGGCGTCTTGAGGGTAAAAAAGAGAAAATGGTATACTATTTTACTTGCACCACAAATACTATGGGTGTCATCTTCCTTTAAAAACCAAATCCCATCAGCCTTTTGGAATGTTTGATTTGAGGTTGAAATATGTCCTAGTTGCTGAAAATATAAAAACATAAAATAAAATAAAGCATATTCCCTGCCTTCAAGTGCCTTACCACAGAAACAAAGAGAAACAGTGTCTACACAACTGTTTATTTATTCAAATAACCATTAAAGTTTCCATACTTTGACAGGCACTCCTGTACATAATAGTTGGGAAGATAGTATATAGGGTGGGACTATGAAGGAAGCAGCTGGAAAACAAGAGTCATGGATATCCCTTTGCATAAATTAGTTGTTACCTGTTAAAGTTTCTGAAAAAGAATGCTGAAATAGATCATTTGAAAGGTCTTTTCTAAGTCTCAAAGTTCTGGTTCCATGATAATTTTTTTTACATTTGTAAGTGCAAAGTTTAAAATTATTACACTATGTTCTTTACTTCAGTGAATAAAAGTATTAAAAATTAGACAAAAATTTTCAAAGGAAAATGTCATTTACAGAATCATGAGCTAAAATGACTTGATTGGTTATACTTTCATAGTAAAAATTTCTTTCATATTTATAATCAAAGCTGATAATAACTATTAAAATGATAAATAATTTGCACTTTCTGAAATATTCTAAGCTACAAACAAGAACAAAAACAAAATCAAAAACAAAGAAATCTACTGGAAGTCCAATGCCTGAACTATCTCTACGATAAAATCTTTTGGGTCAAATGTGTGTGAGTTTGTTTTCTAAATGTGTATTGAGTGTAATGGGTAGACACTGACTTTCAACCAGAAGCCTAATTGTAAGAGTGCAAAAGAAAGATGCTCTTAAACCAGCAATGGTGCCAGCAATATCCATTACTTGGGAAACAGAGGTAGAAAGATCATGGTCTAAGGTTAGCCTGAACAAAGTTAGCAAAAGGATTAGAGGCCAGCAACAGGATTAGAGATTTTCTTCATGTAGTAGAAAGCTTGCCCTGAATTCAATCCCCAGTATGGAAAAGAGGCAAAAAGTAAAGAATATAAAGAAGAGAAGGAAAAGAAAAAAAAGAAGAAAGTATCCAGATACTTGATTCTCAGATTGCCATATTAATCATGGATATCTTGTGTGGATAGGAGTGGACTTTTCAGAAAATTAAACTTAGTTGCATATACTACAATTTTATACTACAAGTACCTTGTGAATATGAAATACTGCTATTTCTTTCATGTGTATATGTGAAAAATCTCTTTGGAGCATCTGTAGAATCCATGAACTTGGCCTTTTAATACTCACTCTATATTGTCAACAGAAAGTTGGAGATGTGGAAATTTGCAATTTGATTTGAAGAAGGTGCAGATGAATTTGACGCTATTTGCCAAGTGAGTCTTCTTTTGATTAAATAGTATGTTTGCACTGAAGAATAGAAAAACCCGGAGAAGCTGTAAGGAGGAGGCCAGCCCACCAGTAGACGAGGGGTTGGAACATCTGCTGTCCTGAGCATCCCATGGTTTGGGGGAGGTTGTGTGATGATTATATCACAGGGTCAACAATCTCTTTATTTAGGTACATCAGCAAGTGCTAAGACACTCTCCAGAAGAGGTAAAAGTGGAACTCAAACGATAACATTTAGTTGGATACACCAAATTACATGGGGTATTCTGCACTTCAGGCTGACCAATAATTGAAGATTTGTTCATTATCTTGCATTTCCTTCACATAAGCAGTCATCTTGGCTATTTATTTTGACAAGAAAAGCTGAAAGTTTCTGACTTGAGTATTTGACTTCTATTTAATTAAACAGATAATGCTCCATTGTACAAAATTTCAACTAATCCATAATCCAGTCTTGATTTCAACATCCCTATCTCTAGTGACACCAGGCAATAATCAATATTTTTAAATGGCCACATAAATTAGGACACCAACAAGAGTCTTCCCGGGGAAAAGTTAGCTCATGGCTATTTTCTGAATGTGAAGAGTATAGTAAAATCACTTTCAGCAAAACTGCATCTTGATAGTCCAGTGTTGCTGAAAGGAAATCCCCAGCCATGTCTTCTAAGCCATTGCATCAATTTCAATAATGAGAAACATTTTGTTTAGGGCTTACATAAAATTTATCAATGTGTTAAATGCTACAACAAGGAAAGAGTAAGAAAGGGTTGTAAAATATGCTAAAATTATAGATAAGTTAGAGATTTGTGATGGAAGAAGGGTCTCCTTCAGAATAATACAGGTCATAGTTCTTTTCCTCTGAACCTTACAGCAGTAACTCATGCCTGATATATCTGGAAATCAATCATTAGAGTACCACTGACTGGCTCCTTGTCAGCACTACTAATTTGCCACTTAGCATGTGCCATCTAGTTCCCTGTCAAAGTTCACCATTCGTAATATGAAAATTTCTTATAATCAATATGTATATTTTATTCAGGAAATAATAAAAATAAAATATTTTAATAAAAATAAAACAGGTTAATCTGTGTGTCCTAACCATGACTCTCTTATTATGGAGCAATTAACAGAAATGTTTTATGATTGAATAGGATGAATTCCTATCATGGAAGAAAAGTAGCAAAGACTCAGTTGTGTGGCATAGAATACAAGGAGTGAGAGAATGAGATAGAGAGAAACAAAATGAAAATATAGGCTAATTGAGGCAGAAACTTCATCCTGCAACCGTGATTAAGAAAGCAAATGAGAAACAGCAGGATATACATACTTCAGTTTTAATCTTTGTTCTTTAATTTACTTTCATCTAGGTGCAGAAGAAAATGAGTTTTTGTGCTAATGGCTAATGTTAAGATTTCTTTTTTTAATGCAAACGCTATACTTTTTAATAAGTCATAGTTTTGGTTAAGCAGCAATGTATTTTAAAATATAGACAAAAAAGCATGGTCACATCAAATTAGCTTGATTATAATTTATCAGGAGATCTATATGGGTGTGGTTTTTGACTGATTTTGGAAGAGATGATTTCTGAGGTGTAAAGGGCAGAAAGCTGAGGATCCAGAACTTGAGCTTGAGAGGATAAATACATGAAAAAATGCGTGGAAATAAAAAAAATACCAGAAAGCTTAAGAGGGGACATTTATTTGTCCCTCCATTAAAGGCAGATTTAGTTTTACTTTTATATAGCTTAGAGCCTGCAGTAGGAGCTAAGGGAGGCAAAGAGACTTAGAGCCAGACAGAAAATTAGGTGGACAATTCAATTTTATCAGGTGATAATATTTTAAAATAGAATAAATGAATCTTGAAGGGTAGAATAAAATTTGGACATATAAGTTGAACAAAGCTGAGGCTCAAAAAGATAGATGCCTGACTGGAAGTACAGCATAGTATGGCTGATGCTTGATGGATGTGTGATTTAGGATGGAAGGCTGGAAATAGGACTAACAGGCTAGCTGGGTATCCAGGATGGAGACATAGGAAGTAATGAATTCAGACTTTACTAAACAAGAATGGTTGACCAATGAGCTGTGCTTCCAAACAAGTTATCTAGAAACGTGCTGAGGAAGACATTAAGATACTTTAAGGAGACATAGCAGATCTTGGGGGACCAAGGTAGGAAAGAGTAAGGTTTAAATTAATGCAGGATTTTGAAGAGAATAGGGAAAGTCCACCTGCCTAGGAATTATTTGCAAGACTGGAGTAAGATAGGAGATATAATTATGACTTCACAGTTCTAGTGAAGGGCAACAAAAACTAGTAAGTGTGTCATTCTGAAAAACACAGTGCTATAAATTGATTTTACAGAGAAAGTAGTAAATTTAGTTTTGTGGAAGGTACCTGCAACTAGCTAGCAAAGAGTTGAAATGTCCAGCAAAAATGTTGAATATAGAAGGATAAAACTCCAAGGAAAAGGTCAGTGTGGAAACTTGATTGAGTGTGGAACAGAAATGTGGCTAATGATGGAGCAAAGCTTGGTATTGATGTGGCCTCACAAATATGTACACGTACATTGGTTAAACTCTATCACAAGACTTGAATTGTAGTTGTTTACAGAATGTATCAGTGCACCCGTTCCATATGATCAGAATCCATATTATACTGGCTGTTTATTACTTTTAATGTGACCCTCATTTATCAAATAGCAAAAGGATGCTTGGAAATCTTTGGGAATAAGGGATGAAAATGAGATTCATATCCTCTATTCAGGCCTGACTCCTCAACTGCTAGAATTTCATTAGCCTTTCCATCTAGGATTCTACATGATAGGTAAGAAACTAAATTGAAAATATATTCTTTTGAGTTTTTCTTTCAGCAAGTCTGGATCTAAATTGTTTAACACACACACAAAATAATTTGATTAGGCTTTGTTAATTCTAATTTTCCAGCAAGGTTGGAAATCCTAGAACAGCTTCAAGTTTCATAAAACAGAGTGTTCTATGCTATTTAACTTTATTAAAATTGTTTAACAGTAAAATATATCTGTCTGGCTAATTTGGTTATAATGCATAGTATAATATTGCTGAGTGGCAAAGATAAACTCTAAGAATTCTCTATACTTAGTTTAGCCTGTTTTAGCTGACTTTCTACCCTTCCCTATACTGAGATCAGAGTAATTTCTCTTCCTCTCTGTCCCAGTCTTGAATATTTTTACTAATATTACTGTATCTTGTATTTGTAGTTTTTCCTCTCCTTAGTATCTCACATCAGTTTACCTAGTACTACTTCTTGTTACTATCCTATTCTGAGGCTGTATTTTTCCATTCATCTTTTTTTTTTTTTTTAAAGAATAGGGCTGGGAAGGTGGCTCAGTGGTAGGGTACTTGCCTTGCATGCATGAGGCACTGGGTTGGATTCCTCAGCACTACATATGCAGAAAAAGCCAGAAGTGGCACTGTGGCTCAAGTGGTAGAATGCTAGCTGAAGAGCTGAGGGACAGTGCCTAGGCCCAGAATTCAGGCCCCACGTCCAACAAAAATCCATAATTTTCTACATGTTCAATGATTCACATTATCATCTGGGCACATTTTAGAACTATTTTTAGTTTCCTACTATAGGTGCTATCAAAACATTTTCTTTTTACTTTTTTTATTTTCTAGACTAAGGGTTCATTATGTGCTCAGGACTGCTTTGTTGTATATTCTGTCTCAGTTTAATTGCTTTGGATTTTTTCCCCTCTTACTTCTATCTTTATTGCCCTGAAGAACCTCATGATAAACATTTTCCAAATCAATCTAAAAAGTCATGTGTCCTCAACATATTTTATTCAGAAAGTGGTTTTCATCTTCTTCTTTTGAAACTCATATGTACAGAAAAGGATCTTTCAATAATGACACTAGTGATGTTTTAGACAAATGATCCCTAACTATGAAGGACTGCCCTCTGTATTGGAAAACCTTAGGCAGCATCAGGGGTGTCTATTCACTGGGTATCACTAGCACTCCCCATGCCAACCCAAACACACACAAGTAGTGACAACCAAAAACATGACTTTAAACATTGTCAAATATTCCACCAGAAGGTAGTCTTGCCCAGGTAGGGACAATTGCTACAAAGGCTGATAAGTTAGCTGATTAAAAGTAAGTTTTCAGGCGCTTAAGAAAGGCCAGTCTTGTATTAGCTTACAAACATGACCATAGAAATTCATCTCTTGTTTGCCTTTGGTTTCCTTAACTATAGGATAGAATGTCAACAATTATTTGTCTGAAGAATGATTTTGATGGATCAAAAACAAATAATTAAAACACCATTACAAAATGTATAGCACCAAAATAGCAGTCTTTCTTCAAATTTCCTTTTTCCTTTTGGGTTATAAAAGGGAACACAAACTGTCATTAAACTTGGATTAGATCAGACAACTAAGCTTCCTTTTTAGGAGTAAAAACAGCCCCATGTGGCAGGTTAACTAGATTGTTTGCCTATTCTCCTTTTCTAATGCCCTAAACTTTGAAGAAAACACTCAGAGAGCTTTTGTTTCCTTTGAAAAACTTTCACCTCCCACCAATGTTCTCTATGCCTTTCTTGCCCAATTCAGTTATTATGTCAAGACCAGAAAAAGTTATACTTATGATGGCTCAATGTTGAAATGTCATCTTTTGGGCCCTGATATTATTTATATGTGGAGTAAATAGGTTCGCAGTAATTATGTGCTACTCATATCACCTTAAGTCTGCAACATCTTATATATAAACCTATGATGCCCTAATTTTCTCACATTAACATAAAATAAAGAAACTCAAAAAACAAGACAAATATAGCATAAAGAAGCTATACTAAAGCTCTCTCAAGAAAGTAGTTTTGCTCTCTCTTGGGATATACTTGATTAGGAAAGGGAAGACAGATGCTGCTTAGTACAAAAAGGCTACGATTCCCTGTACTTTATATATTCTCTTATCTATATTGTACAATGCAGTCTCCACTTTTGCTCAGTGACCCTCTTTAATAATCTCACTTACACCTACACACTGATTTTTTTAACTTGGTCTGGCTCTGTTACACCAACATGTGTTGTTTATACATGTAAGTTATTCAGCTTTTCATATAATGGGGATAATTTCAAGGCTATAATGATACCCCTGAAATAAATTATTTAATATATTTTTTGAAAAAAGAAGTAAAGCAACTCTTCTGGGTAATTGATGTGAGGTAAGCTGCAGCATCGATTGTATATTCATTTTTCTCCAATGTATGCAATTATCCACTCAGTCTGTAACCATTAATATTATTTTTCTTCCTAAGCTGGAAGTATTTAAAGCCATTAGAAAATAATCCAAAGAATTCTATTTGCTGAATAAATTTTAATTTGCATGGCACCAGGAATTTTTTATTAATGGGAAATAAATTATTGCAATCTTTGGGAAGGAGACAAGTTAATAGCTTTGTGAAAAGCAATGGAGAGAAAATGATCTTGAAAAGGTCAGGTCTCCTGTCACAGTGTCTTTATGCACAATTAAAACAAGTCAAGAAAGTGGCTATATAATCAGGACCATGAATATGCATTATATCCTAATGAGAGTGTGAAGATGTAGCAGGCTTAGTGCTAAAGTCATGGTGGGGTGGTGACATAAAAATGGTAATTTGTGATGTAGTATTTAACTGTGTTTCTCTTTCTTATGGAAAACTTAACTCTTTGGTAGCTAGTCCATCCTGTCACCATATTTCAGCTCTTTCTACATAGACAATAGCCACAGTTGAAAAATTCATAAGAACATTCCATCATGTTTGTGAAAGACAAAGGGCAACCAAACATTATCTACTGTAGTATGCATTAATTGGTGCAATTACTTTTTTGAATGTTTTATTATCAACTGCTTTGATTTTTTCAGACAGTTGGGTGTCCCTGAGCATACAGCTATGTAAATACATTTTAGCTTAAAAATAGAATCACTCAGCAATTCTGTCCTGAAGTATCCACGTTCCCTTTCTGTTGCTCTTACCCTTCTTCATTTAATTCTCTTGGTTATTGTGTGAGTCCATAAGAAAGGACAGGCATAAAATAGCATTACTCCTTGATGGAATTTCAAAAACCGTGGACAGTTTTTACCTTGAATACCCTATTACAAGGCATATTGTTTATATGCTTGCTCTTTTTGTAGGAAAAGCCTTTGGAAGAGACATTAGGCGGCATAACTGGCTGCATCAAGAAGTTAACTTAAGTTCTTAAGTGGTCAATTACCTCTAGGTAATGGCTGCTTCGCTGGGTCTTATGGCTGCTGCTCTGTATGCTACTGAGCCATTTCTGGCTATTCTACATTTTAATTGAAAAGCAGTATGAACATTCTGATTCAGTGGTCATTTAATAAAAGATAATGATCACTGAACAATGATTCTGATTAGCTAATGGCAATTTAAAGGTTTATAGAACCTTTCACAATTCTGACTGCTTATTCCAGAATATTAATAGAAGACCTTGAACTAATAAGATTTCTGTTCTTATCTTGGCAGAGAGTGAAAAAAAAAAAAAACCCTGGAGCAAAGCAGAATTTGTTCTTGTGCATTTCTGCTAGCATGACTAACTTGCACTATAAAATGGCCAGTCTGTATGCCTTGTCCATCACCAGAAAGGTGGAAGGGACCTTTGTCTACAGCTATCTACTATGCCGGAAGTAAGAAACAATCATTTTATTACTGAGATTCCATTTGTCTGTCATTGAAATGTGGGACCTTATTTGTAGGGCTGTATGAGGTGTGCCACCACCCTTCCTCATAAATACTGTAGAAACCAACCAGTACCCCTAACTACACAGGAGGCTGAGATCTCAGGATCACTGTTTGAAGCCTGCCCAGGCAGAAAAGTCTGTGATACTCTTATCTACAACCAACCATTTTTTAAAAAGCTAGAAGTAGAGGTGTGGCTCGAGGGGTGGAGCACAAACTTTAAGTGAGCTGAGGTAGGGAAGGGATAGTAGAAAAAAAAAACCAAAGAAGGGTTAACAATGTTCAACAACAAATGTATTCATTACCATACTCATGTAACTATAACCCCTCTGTACAGCATCTTTACAATGAAATAAAATAAAAAATTTTAATCTGAAAGAGTGCCCAGACCGAGTTCAAGCCCCAGTATTGACACAAAACAAGCAGACAATAAACAAACAAAAACAAAATCCTTGGTCATTAACAGGGCAGTATATGGTACAGAATGCTACAAAGAATTCAGACAGTGAGAACTGAGGGAATTGAAAGGCTAGTTTCATGCCCTCATTATTTTCCCAAGGTTTAGTCCCAAGTATAGTCTATATTACATAGTACTAATTTCATTTGTAGAAGACTTAAATACACATAGAATATTTTCCCAATGTATACATGATATTCCTGCTTTACCTTCATCACAGTGTCCATTTCCCTAACTGCAGGCCTGATGAGTAGAGGAAGCTGGAGACTGGAAACAAAGGAAGCACATACACTGAACAGGTTTTTTGTTAGTTTTTTCCCTGCAACTGAAATCATCCCCAGTTTTACAGTGAATGGAGAATTTCTGGAGGTGTAGGGAGTATTAAGTAAGTATATTCTGCAATATTTACAAGGCAGAGTAAAGCTTGGCTGAGTAATATGTGTGTATTTAAGACAAATGGAAGAATACTATTTGAGAGATAGCCTACCCTGAAGAAGAAAACGTATTCAATCATTTGAAGTCCACATGCCTGAAAGCTTTGTATTAAGAGAGGTCTCTGGGTCCTTGGTGAATACTTTGTTAACAATCTATGCCCAATTCTAAACACTGGTTTATTTGAATCATTTAGAGAAGTTTGGGGATGTAGGGATATTAAGTTACAACACTGAGTTTAATCTTGTTCTTAAATTTAGCTTAATTAGAGTTCCACTTTAGTAGCTATGTGACTTAGGCAAACTGATTAAATTCTGAGCTTAAATTATATCTTAACCAATGAAGAAATAACATAGTCATTTCACTGTAGCAGAAATACATAAACTCCTGAGTGGAGAACTTGTTCTGTAGCACAAATTGAATAAGTTAGCTTTCCTTCCTTCCTCTCAGCCAAGAGAAGGTTAGAGGTAGGGTAGGTACCTGGCTCCAGTGCTCTGGCATTTCCCACTGATCAAATTGCTTCAGTGACCAAACAGAAAATGGAGTTTAATGCCTAAATGCATGCTTTCTAGTGGTAGATTTTCCCAGTTGCCGGCAGGAATGGAAATGTTCTTAACAACAAAAGTTGAGAAGGTAGGATCATTGAATCTACAGCACAATCTGAGCAGGATGCTTTTCTGGAAGCTGCAGATGTATTTCCACCTGTCCCCACATGCAGCCCTTTCCCCACTTGTTTTCCATCCCCATAGCAAAGAGGAGACGATATGTCCAGATCCGAAACAGAAAATACTGTGATCTTTTTGTTAAGTGTGACTTAATATCTTCAGCTTTGTCATAGGAAAAATGTCAGGAACACAAGGAAGAAGGACACTAATAAAACAAACACTCATGGGAATAAAATGTTAGAAACAAAACTGAAACATAAAAACTTGTATCTACACTCATGCATTAATGCAGTAACTGTATGACCATAACCTTGCCATCAACTTCTAAAGACTATTTTTTCTGTTTATTCCACATCACATAGAAATTTCTGCTTACATTCAACCCCAGAAATAGCAGTTTCTGAAATAATATTTCCCATTTGAGAGATGTAAACCTCAAGCTAGAAAATTGGCTAAACCCACATGCAATTAATCTTAAGGCAGACTTGATAGCATTTCTATGTTTTTAGACAAAGGTAATTGATTATAAAGATTGCCTTTTGGTTGAGAATAAAAACCTGATTGTGAATTGAAAAACTTCGGTCAAGCCTTCCACTTTGTAAAACTTACTAAACAAAAATACAATTTAATTCAGTGCTATTTTCCAAGCTACTCTAACAAACTCGGTATTTTTTTCAAGATGTTGAGCTGAGTTGGTATTAAGATTTTTGTTTTTGCAATCAAATGAAATTCACTAACCTGCAGGTTTATAAGTGCCTTCCTCATGCTTATTGTTTTATAAATTCTGCATATTTTTAAGTTGTGTTAAATTAAAATTCTTGCTATATAACACTTTAAAACTGTAGTGTGAGGACATCTTCTCACATTTCTGCCTGCTTAAGAATCTCATGGGCTGATGGGTCAATTACAATTCAGAATTAGCTGGGTCCAAGCATCTGAATGCTCAGCAAGTTTCCCCATGAAGACTGGGGTGAGAAGCCAGCATTGAGAAACATCACTATTGTCTTTCCTCATGGGCTTGCGCTGCTGCTACTCTAGTTCTGATGCAATATAGGCAGCCAGAGTCTTAACTGCTGGTTCCAGGATTCACAAAGGCTAAGCAAGCACCAATTACTGAGAAAAGAATGTCCTGTTAAGACTAAGAGACTGTAAGATGAGAAACTCTAAGGAAAGGATAATGACAATAGGGAGAAGGAAAGATAAAAACAATAGGGAGAAGGTAGGAGCGTGGTTAGTATCAGAGATGAAGGTCTTCAAGAGAAAATAAAGTGAGAGGCCAGCTGAGACCAATGTCCAATGGGAACAGGGGAAGAGATTGAGTAGCTCTAAAAGACCAACATTTCCAATTATGATAACCAAAAGGGAAACATACATGAACAGCTAGTCAGGAAAGTTGAAGGTGGGCATGCTTTCCTTCAGATTTAGAGTAAAAATTAAATACATACATGTCAATGGATGGTGGAATGTTTTCCAGTTGCACTGATTTTTTTTAAGAAACTATTTATTGCTGAAATAAAACTAACCCAATGAAAGGACATTCAAATGGTACTGAGTCCTTTTGGAACAAATTATGGAAGGTTGTAAAAGACTCAGAAAGTAATGCATACATATACTTCAAACATTATTCTCAAGGGACCAGGATAAGCTGGCTCAATGGGACACTGATTATTTAGTTTACAGGACGCTCTGCAATGGATCCTTAGCATACTGGGGTGGAGGAAAGATAGAAAGGATTACTTTTCTTTTCCAGTTTTATTGAGGTATAATTGATATATTTATTTAGGGTATTTACTAATTTAGTATACCTGCAATATACCATTACCAAAGTACTTAATATATCTATAATCTAATATGGTTCTTCTATGATGATTACATATAGGATCCAATGTAGTAGCAAACATTAAGTTACTTGCTGGAATCACTGTATTTTACTTTTAGTTTCCAGATTATATTTACTCTGGGTAATTGACCCCTTGTATCCTTTGTACATGATCTTCCCATCTTCTTCAGCCCTTGGTAACGGTAACTGTATTATGTTCTTTGCCTCTGTGAATTCAACTTTTTAAGATTCCATCATGCAGTATTGGACTCTCTATATGTGGCTTCCTTGTGCTCTTGCTTGATTTGCTTGCTCTGTTAGCGCTTTATCACTTGAGCCACTCCTCCAGTCTTACATTTGGTTGGTTAATTGATTTGAACTCTGAAGGACTTTTCTCACTGGACTGTTTTGGTAAAGCTCACTGTAAGATGAGATGCTCCTTTGCTCTCAGCCTCCTGAGTAGGTACAGTTACAGATAAAAGCCACTGGCACTCAGCTTGGAGTTTCTTCTTTTTATCACTGAATAATATTCCTGTTTGTATGTGGATATATTTCACACATTTTTTCTGCATTCATCCATTGATGGACTACTAAAGTTGTTTCCATGTCTTCATTACTGTGTATAAGTCTTCAATGAACATAAGAACCAGAGTTCTTTTAGATAACTTGATGGACAGGAAGAAGATACCTTATTTGCACAAATACTTGCATTATTATGAGTAGCTGATTAGTGTATACATCCATTCTTTCATTCCTTCTTTGTTATAAGCAATGCACGTTTTGGAGCTATAGGTATGGCTCAAGTGTTAAGAGTGCCGGCCTAGCATGTATGAGGACCTGAGTTCCAATCTCAGTACTGCCCTCCAAAGTATGCTACTTCATGTGAAATCGTATTTGTAGAAAAGAATCAAAAGATTAAAGATTAAACAAAAAAGATTTTAAAATAAATAAACATAAAAGCTCTACACTTTACTAGAGCTCTAGCTGTTATATAAAGGAAACTTATACTTTAGCTTGCCTCAAATAAGTTAGGAAATGTGGCGTGGTAACAAAGTCAGGAAGTCATAAAGAATTCTGTGTAATGAAGCAGACAGGCAAGAGGGAGACTGTGCCAAGAAGCAAAACTAGCTTGAACAGGTCATGGAAGCCTGATCTAACACCAAGTGTTTGGAAGCTTGGAGGAAGGTGGGGCTGAACAAACCAGTAGGGAGTTGCTCGTGCATGTTTTTGCATACTACACAAAGGAAGGAAAGCAGTTTCTCCCATGGAAATGGTGAAATACTGAACAAATTTCAAGAACAAAAAATGGACAGTGCACTAGGAACTTGAGACGACCATAGTGAGTCTATATAGAAAAAAGAGACAGACACTGTGGCGCATACCTAATACCCTCAGCTTCCCAGGATGAAGGGATGGGAAGGACTGCAATTTGAAGTCAGCCTGGGTCAAGTATTAGTGAGCCTCAACTAAAGCAAGAAACTAGGTACAAGTGGTGTGTGCTTAGGATTCCAGCTGCACTGGAAGCATAGATAAGGAAGACTGCAGCCCTGAGAGAACTGGGACATCAGACCCCACCTAAAATAAAACTAATGCTAAAAGGGATGGGGGAATTTCTCAGTGATAGAGCCTACTGAGCCCCAATCAGTAAAGGTAAGTTCATCTGGATTCAAACCCAAGTTCACATTCCAGTACTTCCCACCGCTCCCAATGAAAGAAAAGATAAAGGAAGCCAAAACAATACAAAGCATGGAATAAAAAAAAAAAAAAGATAAATCATGGAAGACAGTAGTTGCTTGTAAGTATTTTAACAACGCTGTGGAGAGGTCCTGAGTGGTTGATACAGAGGAATGATTTCCCTGGGTTTGTATTTTAGAAAGAATATTCTAATACACAAATAAACTTATTAAAATGAAACCTCTAGTAAAACGAACTGATGCCAATTTAAAAAAAAAGAATGAAGATTCAGGGGCAACAATATAAAAGATGGGTTAAAAGTAACAAGACTAGTACAGGACATGGGTAACGAATTATTCAAATTATTCAGTGTTCACTTTACAGAAGGTACTTACAAGCACTTTACAGCCAGATAGATTGTGGGAATTAGCCATAATCCTAAAGGGATGTGAGGTTTGGAGTTTGGAAAACAGTGTGCAAGCCCCAAACATTGTTGTCAACAATGAATACATTTCATTGACCAAAACCAAACAAACATTGGCTTAGGGTGGTATAGTAGGAAAAATATTTACCAAGCAAATGGATGCTGAAAGCAAGCCAGTAACTATATTGTATCTGGTATCTTCAAGCCAGAAACAATCAAAAGAGACAAAGAAGTTTGCTTCATACGAATAGAGAGAACAATGCATCTAGAGGAAATAGCAGTTGTTAACATGTGTATGGCAAGTGTCACTATGCCCAACTTCATTAAACAAACACTACCGCACAGGTGGATTTAAGAAGCACAAATACAGACTAACACAATAATAGTGGGAGACTTCAGAAACCCATTGTCAACAGCAGATAGGTCATCTAGACAAAAAAAAGTAAGAAAGAATCAAAGAGAGCAGGAAAAGAAGGAAGGAAGAAAGAAAGGAAGGGAGGGAGGGAGGGAGGGAGGAAAAAGGGAGGGAAAAAGGAGAGAGAGAAAGAAAGAAAAGAAAAGAAAGAAAAAAAAAGACTGAGCAAAGGAACCTCATAATTAAATGACACCATTAACCAATTGAATTTAGAAGACTACTACTGGATAATTCATCCAGCAGCTAGACAATACAAATACAGCCCCTGGGACTTTCTCCAACATAGATTAAATTTTAAAACATGAAGCAAGTCTCAGCAAATACAAGAAAATTGAAATAGCTCTCTGAATAAATTGAATAAAACTAGAACTTAACAGCAAAAGAAATAGTAGCATATACTCAAATGGAGACTGAATAACACTTTGTTGGATGACAAGTGTATCATCGAAACAATAAGAAGACAATAATGAAAATGGAAACATCCTATCAGAACTTTTGGGAGATAACAAAGGCAATGGTAAGAGGAAAGTTTATAGCTATAAGAATATACATCCAAAAAAAGAAAAAGAAAAAAACAGGAGACAACTTTCAAATAAAGTGCCATATGATGAACCTCAAACTCCTATAAAAGCAAGTGAAACTTAAAATGCTTACACTGAAAGAAATAATAAACTACAGAAATTAATAAATTACAGACTACAAAACTATGCAATGAATCAATGAAACAAAAAGATAGTCTTGGAAAGGATATATAAGTTTGGCAAACCCTAAACCAATGTAACTAAACAAGGTGAAAATTAAGACATAAATTAATGAAATTAGAGATGAAAATGGCTTATCACAACAAACACCATTGAACTCTAGAGGGTCATGAAAGGCCACCTTGAAAACGTACATACAAACACATCAGAAAAGGTGGAGGGAATGGATATATTTTCTTTTTTGGGGGGGGGGTCCAGTCGTGGGGCCTGAACTCTGGGCCTGGGCACTGTCCCTCAGCTCTTCAGCTCAAGTTTAGCGCCCTACCACTTGAGCCACAGCGCCACTTATGGCTTTTTTTTTTCTTTTTGCTTATGTGGTGCTGGGGAAATCGAACCCAGAGCCTCATGCATGCAAGGCAAGCGCTCTACCACTGAGCCACCTTCCCAGCCCCTGGATATATTTTCTTGATGCAATTGACCTACCAAAATTGAACTGTATCCATGCATATAAAAATTACAATAAAGCCTCCTCCTGTTATAAATGAATAAAACTTTAAAAAGAAGCTCAGTTTTCAGGCACCAACAACAGGCCTCTCACAGGCTCACTCTTTTTCACTGCCCAGAGGTGCTTAGTCTCTGTTGTGTGCAGCATCTCTTGTTCTCTAATTAGAGTGATCTGCTTGTTATCTAGCTGCCTGGGTTTAGTCCTTGGTGATCTGTTTTCTATTTGTGAAGCAGAAAGGAAAAAGTTCTTAAATCCCCTTTTGGCAGGAAGCATAACTTCCTGATATGGATCTAACCTGGAGAACTGATCTCTCCTTAGGACAGCTCCTTCTGCACAGAGCAAGGAAGAGAGTGGTACATTCCCAAAGCTCTTAGTTTTGTCTTTGTTTGAAGATAGAATGGCTGAAAAACAAGATTTTATGTGTGAAGTTCTCCATTACCCAACAGCAAGTCCTTATAGAGACTAAATTAAAATGTAGCAGAAGGAAATATGGCAACAACTATAAAGTCATGTGATAGAAATAGCTACTGTCGCCTTAATTTTGGTCTGATTTTTGGTGGTAATTTAACATTATCTTTAGCCACTTAGCACCAAGAATGGTCCCCCTACATTTTTGTGACTGTCTGAGCAGAAATTTGCTAAAGCAATCCGAGATCGTCAAGGAAATAGCTGTTATCATTTTATAACAATCTACTCAGATGTTCTTCTAACACAATATTGTCCACAGATAACTTTTTTATGTTTCATTGACCTGTTTTTTTCTTTTTAAAAATATTTGAATTATATTGTAAAAGGTGATGTACAGAGGGGTTACAGTTACATAAGTAAAGTATATATATATATATATATATATATATATATATATATATATATAAAACAGTGTTACCCTCTCCCTCATTTGCTCCAACTTCTGTTTCTTCTTTTTTTAAATTGTGAAAATACCCTACAGAGGGGTTACAATTACATGGGCAAGGTAATGAGTGCATTTCTTACCAAGCATTATTGCCTCCTCCTTTGTTTCCCCTTCCCATCCCTTCCCATCTCTCCCCGCCCACCCCAGCCCCCCCACCCCTGGCCAAAGTTGTAAAGTTCATTTTTCGACATAACAACTTGTACATCTCATTGTTGCAATGGGTTCACCTGTATCTCTATTTAAATGATTTGTTTTTTTCCTTCCCCTCCACAAATTATACCAACATGAAATACAGTGAAAGCAGGGCTTATACCATGGGGGAGGGACATACAAAGCAACAAAGAAATCATCTTATAAATATGTTAGAAACAATAGCATGAAAGTAAAAAACATTTGAATACTTATCTTGGGGTTCATTTCACCTAACATCAACTTATCTGACCTTTTTTGCTTGTCTCAGACATGTACTAGTTATTGCAAATAAGGGAAACCATGGGATGTATGTTTCTTTGGGCCTGGCTAACTTCATTTAATATAATTTTTTCCAAGTTTTTCCATTTCCTAACAAATGGGGCATGGAGGCATAGAATTCCATTGTGTATATATGCCACATTTTCTTGATCCATTCATCTACTGAGGGGCATCTGGGTTGGTTCCATATCTTAGCTATGGTAAATAATGCTGCAATAAACATAGTTGTGCTGGTAGTTTTATTATGGTCTTGTTTGTGATCATTTGAGTAAATGCCCAAAAGTGGGATTTCTGGGTCATAGGGGTGCTCTATGTGGAGTCTTTTGAGGATAATATTTTTGTGTGAGTTAGCTATGTGAGAGACATGGCACTGTAGATCATCAAAAATTATCTGGTAGGCACCAAAATAACACAGACAAATTGTGAGAAGTAATTTATAGCATCTGGGGCAAATTGATCATGGAATTAGAAATAAACAAACCCCTGACAATAATAGTAATTAACAACTTAAGTGAAAACATTAAGTACTTCCAAGCTAAGACTTCTTTCACTGACCACAAAGCTAATGAAATTATAATAGTAATTTAGTTTAATAAGGAAATATGCATCTTGGTTGTATCTGCAGATAACCTCTTCTCTGGTCTTACATCCTATCATAAAACCCAGTCATCATTGAATGACTAGGAATCCCAGTAGGTTCAGAAGTTTGAGCATTCAACAAGAGTAACACCTTCCCTAAGGACTCCTAAAGCTTAAAATTAGCTTAGATTGGCTCAGGTTTAACTTTTAGTCATTTGTTTTTTGTAACTTTAGCACACTGCAAAACAAAATTGAAATGTCAATAAAAAAATATATTGCCAAATACATCAGAACATTAAAAAGGCCACAGGGGAGGATTTGACAACTAGTGATAAAGTTAAATTTAAAGTGACATAAGTACATACAATTGGATGAAGTAAGTATAATTTACTTGTCAATATAACAGCCCTTAAAAAGATCACAAAATCAGGAGGTTATAAGCCATTACATGAACACTGAGTTATAATATTCTTTCTAAACATTAGGAGAGTAAATTGAACTGGATGAAATACAAAAGTAATAAATCGATGAAAGAAAAATTAAAGGATGTATGAAAAGTAAAATGTAACACAGGAGGAATAAAATTATTAAAAATATGAAGAGTGGGTGTAATAGCCAGACTCCAGTGGGAGATGAATTCTTTAATATGATATATCCACAATCTGACTTAGATTTTAAATGCGAAGTAAAAAATATGAATAAAAGCATTAACATCATAATATGTTCTCTCTACAGATAAGTGAGTGATTTTACATGATACGAGATACATGGCTAAGCTTCTAGCTTTATCTTCTCAACATCCAACATTAAATGGATGCAAATAAAATTTACTTTCATTTGCTTTTCTCTAAAATGACAGTTTATAACTTTAAAGTTCTCAAACTCAAAATAATTTTTCCTGTATGTTAATCTAAACATTGTTAGATTTTGCTTCATCATACAAAATACTTTTAGTGGGCTTTTGAATGTGTCTGTTAAAATGCTTAGGAAAATCACTGAATTTTCTTCATTAAGCTATTCTTGTTTCAAGAGAAAACCAATTAAGGTAGGCATTGATAGCTCACACCTGTAATCCTAAATGCTCAGGTATCTGAGATCTGAGGATCATGGTTCAAAGGCATCTTGGAAAAGTTTCTGATACTCTTATCTCTAACCAACCACCAAAAATCCAGAAGTAGAACTGTGGCTCAAAGTAGTATAACACTAGCCTGAATCAGGAACAGTCCCTGAGTTCAAGCTCTATGGCTGAAAAAAAAATACAATTGATTAACCAGGTTGCTAGTTTTTAAGAGTTAATTTGTTAAATTCTCTGTATATTCTGGATAGTAGGCCATTGTCTGATGTGTAACTGGCAAAAAAAATCTTTTCCCATTCTGTAGGTTGACTTTCTGTGTTTCTTGGCTATGTCTTTTGCCATGCAGAAAATTTTTAGTGTGATGCAATCCCATTTATCAAACCTTTCTTTGAATTGCTGTACTTTTGAATCTTTACTCATGAGATTCTTTCCTAGGCCAAGGAGTCCTAATGTTTCTCCCACTCTTTCCTGTAATAGTTGCATGGTTTCAGGTCTTACCTTGAAGTCTTTGATCCATTTTGAACAGATGCTGGTGCAAGGTGAGAGACCAGGCCCAGTTTTGGTTTTCTGCATGTGAAGTTGGTTCTCAGGCCTGTTTTTGTGTCCATACCAAACTATTCTCATTATTAGCTCATTATAATGAACTAAGAGAGTCTTCTCAGAGGAAGTAAAATGGCCAATAGACAGATGAAGAAATGTTCAACATCTTAGGCCACAAAGGGAATGCTAATTAAAACATTGAGATTCATCTCACCCCAGTTAGAATGGCTCTCATCAAGAAAACAAACTAGAGCAGATGCTGGCAAGAATGAATGCACAAAGGAACCCTGGTACACTGTTGGTGGGAATATAATAGTGTTCAATCTCTCTGGAAAATAAACATAGAGCTCTCCTATGAGCAAGCAATTTCCAATCTTGGAAATTTATCCAAAAGATTACAAACTAAGATACATCATGGCCACCCACACAATCATGTGGATTGCAGCACTATTCACCATTGCCATGGTATGGAATCAGCCCAGATGCCCCTCAATGGACAAGTGGATCAAAACATGTGGTATGTATCTATACACCATGGAGTATATATATACTCACCCATTATAGAGAATAATATTGGATCATTTGCAAAGAAATGCAAGTATGTGGGGGAAAAATCAGGTTAAGTAAGTCGGGCCCAGAAAAAGAAAGGATGCATGTTTTCTCTTACATGTGGAAGCTAGAATTAATTAATGAATATATGAGTAAACACATTGGAGTAGTATGCAATTGTACACCAATAAACTCAAGAGAGAACTCAAAGGTGTCATTCCCTAGAAAGGAGAAATCAAAACTCAACAACATAAACACCAAGCAAGGGGTACTTGAAAGGAGTGAGTGAGGTCGAGGGAAAAGGGATAGACAATGAGGAGAAATGGGAGAGAATGCAGTCAGCAATTCATTGCATATCCTACAAAATTACGAGAGTGAGGGAAGGGTGGGATAGGGTAGGGATGGTTGAAAATATTGAAAAGAGTAGCATTGATCAAGACGCAGTGTATTTCTAAACTTCTTTGTTAAATGGCTGCTCTTGTGACACTACTTAAAGACAATTAAAAAAAGTTATGATCAAAACAAAAAATGTATTCCTAACAGTATTTTCTCACTCAGACTCCATCCTCCAAGTCTTCCTTGTGTTTTACTTTCTGAGACAGGCAACAATGAGTTTTATTGTGTTTAAGCATTTTGAGCTAGCCTTATTCAATATAAGCAAAATGACAAAGGAAATTCAAATCCCAGCTATTTACACATGAAAGACACAAAGTTTGATGTGGTCTGTTATCTCTTTTCATCCTTTGATAAGATGAATGTAATGGTTGTTACCCATTACCAGGTTGTTTCCTGAAGTCATACCAGCTACTATGTGGACAATAGTTTAATCAGTGTCATAAACAAAGTTAGATTGTTGCCCTCCCAGTGAGAAGATGAAACCTTCCCACTTTTCCTCCATCAAAAGTAGGCATAATACCAGTACACATTATTGTGACCTGGGTGAAACCTGAAGGGACCCTACCATCTAGAGATTGGTGCTCCTGTCCTTTTGTCATCTGCTCAGCTAGAAAGGTCATGGCCCATAAAGTTTTGTTGCATATATAAATGCCAGTCACTTATAGGGCACAGTAAAAATGCCATTGTGTTATTTACATTTAGAAACATATACATTGCTCCTTGGCATACTTTTGATGACCAGTTTTTCTGGCTTTTGTGCTTAATTTATATACTTAAAAACATTGAAAATAAACTATCATGGAAACATGGATTAAATGATCATTACCCAACCTCTTGAAAATGTTTAAAATTTATATAGCCTTTATTTTTATTTTTTAATTAAAACTGGTTCAAATCTAATTTTCTATCTATGTTAATCTTTGGACAGTTTGGCATTACTGTTTGACAAGAATCTTCTTCTTCTTAAGTGCCTATATGTTTTTAGTTTAACAATTGGAGATGACAAAACACAGATCTCCCTTTATTTAAAAATAGCACTCTAGTTGAAATAGGGACATAAAATTATTTATTTAAATATTTCCTCTCTGCAGACATAAGAAGGGTAATTTTTTGCTATCCATTGAAAAACAACAGATAATTAAAAGGTAATCTGTAGGGTCTACCAGAGCTAATATCTCTGTAAGTCTCAAATATGACACCTGTAAAATTAAAATGTCATATATTTTATACACTGTGGTTAAAAAGTCTCTTTTCCAAGGTATCAGCAGAAAACAATAAATATGTACTTCATACAAATGTAAATGAAAAATCTAGCAATCCTTTCACCAAAGGAAATGTCCGCAGGATATTTTAAATCATGAAGTGTGTGGGTACACTCATTAACCCATGGGAATTAACCATCTGGCACATGATATCCTTAGTGGTTTGAAAGAAAAATAGATCCTTCTCACAAAACACTTCCCATTCAACATGCAGAACAGTCATTAATAGAATACTCACTGCTGGATTCTAGCACAAGGAAATAAGATCTGGGGCATAGAAGCAAGTCATCCTTAAAAAGTTATTAAGAGTCCCAGTGACATTGATAAAAAACCACACAGCAACCTTTTGCCTAACGAAAGACTCAACAACAAGGAAGACAGCTGTATACAAAGAAGAGGTTCTACTCATAAGCACCTGCAGGAATTTACATTCCAGGTCCATCTGTCTACATATATACCATTAACAATATTCCATACATTAATAGCTTGTTCTAACCACAGTGAGAGCAATAGGAAATTATGTTTGACTGAGTGAACCTGAGGGGCATCTATACCATTATAGAGGCCAAGTTCATTTGAATCTTCACTTCCACCCTAGCACCAAAGCCATAACTCAACTTTCTCTCATCTCAAGAATAGTCCAATAGACATGCGCAATTTTTTCATATTTCCATATTAATATAGAACATGCAAACTTCAAGCAATGTAAATCATGTAACTAGGAGCATACTGTGTTGATCAAGATTCATGGAAATTAAACAATTGTTCTTTTACAAAATCTTTCTATATTACTCTGTAATAGAAGCAGACAGTAGTGTGACAAGGGAACTCACATGAAAGGCAGGGGGAATTTGGAGGAATGTCAGGCACAATGGTTTTGACACAGAGATAAGGTTATTTTTAAGTGTCTTATATGAATAGCCTTGCACAAGTGTCCAGCTAAGAAAATTCTTCAGTCATTTCTCTGTTTCCCTTGTCCTCTCCCTGGTGATTATCTAGCTTCCATATCTACCATGTTTATTTTTCTATATGTCCCTGAACCTTTTCACACACTTTTACTTCATAAACTACAAGATTTGGGGTGTTTTTTTATGTGGCTTATTTTATTATGTCAACACTTTTAAATTAGGGTCTCTTCATACCAACTATAGATTTAATATTCTTTTCCTTCAGGAAGATAGATATGTATCTGCCTATTTGGCTATAGCCTGTCTGTACTATAGGACCAAGTTTCTCATTCACTTAAAAGTGATTAGCAAATAGTATGTACATTCAGTCCTTTGCAGTCATTTGATGGACATCTACTGGACACTGCAAACCAAGGATTAGTCTTAATATAGGTAAAGCTTTAGGGTAGAAACTGAGAACACCTGAATAAAAGCTGGTGGAAAACATTTAATTCAAGAGATAAGATATATGCATGACAGCAATGGACCTCTCTATCAGCCAAGAAGAAATATATCTGGCAGGCACAAACCTTATTTATCTTTATATGCTCTCTGGTGGAGTGCAAATAGGGAGAGCCAATGCTGATAAGTGATGGTGGAATAAATTAATAAATGAAACTTTCTTAGCCTTCCAAAATCCTTGTCCTAATGTGATATTCAGAACTTTTTCTTTTATAACTACTCTAGAAGTGGCAGCACTCAGTGCTGGGCATGATAGTACACATGTGTAATCCTTTTTTGAAAAAAAGCAAGAATATGAAATTTTTGAGCCCATGTACATTATGTAGCAAAGACTTTTCCTTAAAAATGTAGAAGAAGGTAGAAGGCCATGCATATAGAATTGACTAGCATAGTTTCCCTCAAGTAGATCATCTTAAAATGGCCTGTTGGTGCAACAGTACCTAAAAACTTCCCTCCAGTAAGCCAAACACTGATATAGAAATCTCAGCAAGAGCATATACTGACCAAAACATAATAGAACTAGGTAGAAATTTCATGTAAAGAAAGTTTTGCCTTAACCATATGGATAGTGTTGGCAAGCACATGTTTTGTGTTTATGATCCAGAAAGTTGCCTTTGTTTTCTGGGTCACCTTTTTCCCTGTTTGCTTTTGTAATTGACATGTAATGATTATATATATTCAATTGAACCTATTTCCACTTGTGAAGTATTTTCAAAGCTAATGCTTTAACACAAAATGGACTTTCTATTTTACCATTTGGGACACTGAAGAATAGAGAAATGAAGATTTACACAAAGATACTGTATAAAAGTTTGTCTTATCCTGCATTCTTGGAACACCAGCATAAGGAAGATCTTGGATTACCGAGATATGCTACATTCCTTTTATTTAGCTCTCTGCAAAAAATAAAAAGAAAGAAAGAAATAAAGAAAAAAGAAAAAGTTAAATAGTAAAGAAAACCCCTAAATAAGCTTTAGTGTCTTGTCATTTTACCAGTGCTGGAGTCCAGGCTTAAAAAAAAATGCTTATTCCCAAACAACAGCCAGATAATTCTTCCAGAGATTCCAAATGATGATCAGAAGGGTCAGAATTGATTCCAAAATTTGCTATCTTCTTTAATCAGAGGTCTCAACCTAGATGTGGTACAGTGTTCTGCCTCTTTATCCTTCTCAGCAATTAAGATAATCTGGATATAGGGGCTGGCAGGGATGAATTCACCTGAGTCCCTCACGTGATTGAGCTCATCAAGTAAATGTACAGAAAGAGCTAAGCCAAAGGTTTTATAGAAATCTCCTGTAGCTCCGCCAGGGCCAAGAACTTTCTCTTGGGGAAGATTTTTAATTACTTCATCTATTTCTGCAAGTAAAGGGGAATCAAGTAATTCCCCAGTCTTCTGCAAATCACCTAGACAACTTGGAAAGAATGAGAACTGTTTATCTGTTCATGATATTGGGTTCTAATTTCTGTATCACTCTTCATCCTATTTCTGAAATAACTTACGAAGGAGCCCTGGGTCTGTATTTGTCTTTTCCTCCTTTGGGCACCTAACTCCCATTATAGTTATGAGTTTATTGTGAGAGCTCAGCAGCCAGCATAGCAATCACTAGCTTCACCCTCCCATTGGTGCAGGCACTGCCTGGCTGAGTGATGGATATCTTCACTTTACGGGTTATGAGTGAGCTTGGAGCCACCAGGGTAAAAGAAGTTTGCTTATGACTTTTGGCACAGCTGATCTTCCAAACTGAGATTTTTGTCTTTCTCTCCTGGACAGGCTCAGCCTTTCTCACTCACGTTTCCCCATGTTTTTATTGAGCAAGAGAACTGTGGTCACCAACTGGGAGTCACACAGGAAGCAAGACAATATTCATTAAAAAACAAAAGCAGAAACAAAACAAAACCTGCAAAGGAAATAAGCAATATGACAAATCCTTTTGTAAAAGAAGTGAACACCATGATATCTAACTAAAGAAACACAGATTAATAAATTCTACCCTGAGAGGAACATGTTAAGTTTGGTTAGTTTGTGTCCTTGAATATTATCTATAACAATTATGGAAATGATTTCTGGTATTCTACTGCACCAAATTGGCTTCTCATTCATCTGAACACCTTGGAAGTCTCACATAAGCACAGTCCCTCAGAAACCTATTCACCAGAAAAAATTAGGAGGAGCTTCTCAGGTAACTATTATAATTATAGCAACTTCAGAGAAATGTCGGAAAGTGATCTTTACATCTAAGCCAAACCCATACACAACTACACAAAACACTAAATGCCTATTTTCTGGTTTTCATCTAAACAACTAATTGTATGGTTATACTAATTTAAGAGAGTATAAATCTATTTTTCAAAAGCAGTATAGTGTGTTTCAAAATATAGGTCAGTTATTCATGCATCTCACTTCAGACAATTTTATTTATTGCCAAATATTTTCCTTTTTTAAAAATTAAATAGCAACTTTGACATTTAGTCCTAACTTCTTAAAATATCATGTTACATTTTATGTTTCAACTTTCTCACAGTTTTCTAGACTTCAACATTTAGATGTCCCCAATAATTATTTATTTGTTAACTGCTATTTTTATGATCCTTATTAACACAATTAATTGAACAGTGTCACTTTTTACAGTAATTTTTAATGAGCCTCTTTAGATACTTGGCATTGGGCCTCCAAATTTCATTCTGTATTTTTCAAGTTGTTTAGACAGCAACTTGATCAATATGGTAATTTTCTAGAAACTCTCTTCTTATTATAGTTGATTATTTTTAATTAACACAAATTTAGTCACTAATCTGTTATAATCCTTAGTGATGCCTAGCACAACCATGTCTTTTTCCAGTAAGCAAGCATTGATAGGAGAATTTCTGGACTCTGTTCTCCTCTTTAGAACATGAAGAAATAATTATTTGTCCCCCTTGGTGTAGAGGGAGAAACTGAAATCCTGTGGTGCACTCCTTCATAAACTTGGAATTCTGCCCTCCAACTAAAACCTTGAAAAAGAAAAGCTTTTAGAGTCCTTGCTGGCAATGTCAGTTTATAGTTCTGATGACCAAGAATCCATAGATTTTTGCAGATATATCTTAATTCAAACATTTCCTTTAAATATAATTTTAGATCCAAACTATAGTTCATTACCATCTCATTTATCATCAAAACATATGCCTAAAAAGGTAATTCTCCACATCCTCACCTCTCCAAGCCTCATGTAGAATAAAAACACACAATCCTTGACAATTTGTAGAAAATCACTAACTTGCAAGAACTTAGAAAATGGCAAAACCTCCCATGCTCCTGGATTGGAAAGATTAACATCGTGAAAATGGCAATACTTCCCAAGGCTATCTACAAATTC
>NW_012267233.1:17197074-17232555 GCF_000151885.1 Dipodomys ordii
GAAAAGGTCAGATAATGTGATGTTAGGAAAATGAACCCTTAGATATGTATTTTAATGTTTTTTTAATTTCATGCATTTGTTTCTAACGCATTTATAAGATTATCTCTTTGTTGCTTTGTATGTCCCTCCCCCGCAGTATAACTCCTGCTTTTACTATATTTGATGTCAGTATAACTTGTGGAGGAGATGGGGAAAAACAAGTCGTTTAAGGATACAGGTGGACCTGTTGCAACAATGAGAAGTACAAGTTGTCATGTCGAAAACGAGCTTTACAACTTTGGTGGGGGGGGAGGATTGGGTGATGGAGGTAGGGGGGAGGTAGGGAAGGGATGTGAAGGGTAAACTAAGGAGGAGGCTGCAATGCTTGATAAGAAATGTATGCATTATCCTGCCCATGTAATTGTAACCCCTCTGTACAGTATGTTCACAAAAAAAATTAAATTAAAAAAAAGAAATAGGTAACTCAAATATGCTTCTGAGTAAGACCATCTTGTCCATCTTGGAACTAGCTTCATGCTAGTCATAGTTTGCAGTCATTGCATGATCCTCTCACCCAAGTTTTGCATCTCTTTGGGATCAATGCTGTTATCCCCATTTACAAAGGAATGTGCTACTTAAGGGTAGCAATTACATCCCAGGGGCTTCACCTTTGCTTTTCCTTTTGCTCATTGCTCCCTACACCACAATTCTTTCTGGATTATACTCTTAAGATACTAAGCCCAAGTTAATAGCCGCTCACGAGGTAGGAAGGTTGTATTAGCAGTATTGCCAAGTGTCTACACAACATTCCATTTAAAGAAGGAAACAATAAAACAGCAATTCAAATCTTCAATCTCTGACAATAAAGCAGATCTTCTTTGTAGAGTTTCTGAAAAGAGGAGATATGGTTGCATACGGTTATTCACATGGAAGAATTAGTACATTTTTTTCTTTAGACGCCCATCTCTCTTTTGCCAGTTTCAAATTCAAAACTCCTACTAAAACTTCTTTTCCTTTTTTAATGTCTTCCCATACCTCAAAGTCCTCATGTTGTCTTTTCATTGTAAATCAAAACAACATTGAGATTCTACCTCACTCTAGTTAGAATGGCTAGAATCAAGAAATCTTATAACAACAGATGCTGGAGGGGATGTGACCAAAAGGAAACACTACTGCATTGTTGGTGGGAGTGTAAACTTGTTCAATCACTCTGGAAAGTAGTATAGAGGTTCCTCAAAAGACTAAACATAGAGCTCCCCTATGACCTAGCAATCTCACTTTTGGGCATTTACCCAAAAAACCACAAACAAGACCATACTAAAGCTACCAGCACAACTATGTTTATTGCAGCATTATTTACCATAGCTAAGATATGGAATCAACCCAGATGCCCCTCAGTAGATGAATGGATCAAGAAAATGTAATATATATACATATATATATACATATATATAATTCTATGCTATATATACTACATAAAAATATAATTCTATGTTTCCATCAGAAAGAATGGCACCATCCCATTTGGAAGGAACTGGAAGGACTTGGAATAAATCATATTAAGTGAAATAAGCCAGACTCAAAGAAACATGGTTCCAGGGTTTCCCTTATTTGTAATAATTAGTATATATCTAGGATAATCTTAGCAGATGAGGAGAATAGTTCAGTAGCTATGAACATATAACCATATAAGATGATGCTAAACAAAATGTACTCCAAGACATGGACACAAGGGTTTTTTCTTTGTTGTTGTTCTTAATGTACTGTGTGATTTCATTTTTTCTTTTTGTGTTATTCCCCTTATAGTTTATCTCATGTTGTCACTGTATTTGATTTTGATATCCTAGGTATTGTGTGTGTGTGTATGTGTGTGTGTGTCTGAATTAGGGAAGGGAAGGGAACCACAAAATGGTGAGACAAAGGACAAAGGGGGAACCAATGCATCAGTGATACAAGACACTATGTTGGAAATGATCTGTACAACTTGGTGGGGGGTAGAGGAAAAGAGGGAGAAAAATGAGGGAAGGGGTAACAAGTTAGACAAGAAATGTACTCACTACCTTATTTATGTAAATGTAATCCTTCCACATCACCTTGACAACAAAATTAAAAAAGACAGATTCAGTTTAGCCATATGATCGTGATCAAGATGTTTATTTTGTATTTTGTCTGTTTCAGTACTCATAGGACAGCTGTGAGATGGTATAACTTACCAGAATAACGTATATTTTCATATCATGAAGTAGGTTTTACAAAAATGAAAACTGACTTTGTCAGAGTTTTTATACTTGACAAGTCACAAAGCCAGTAAATAAAAGGGCCGATAGAGGATTTCAGTCTATAAAAGTGACCAGGAAAGATGCGTTGATCTTGTTTGCTTGGGGCAATGGATTTTAAAAAGTGAAATCCTCACATGGAGATTTAATTTCTGCCAAAGGTCAACCTTCTTACAACCTTTCAGAAAGATTCCAGTTTAGGTCCACATCAGCCATTCACATGTCCTCCCATTGGTCCCATGACAGCAAAAGCACATGTGTTCTCATACAACAGAAAAGAAAACTGAATGAAATATTATTTTTCTCATCACAGTTTTGTTTTCCCTGATAGCTTGAAAGTGATGTCTGGACAATCTTAAAAATAATTTAACACGCCTCCATTTCAATTGAAATCAATCTTTTCAGTCGAACTATTGGGGGAATTGTGGGTTCCTGGAGTTTTCATTATACTTGAACAAGGTCACAATATTAAATGTTTATGTTTGGCTTACTTACCTCCCTTCAAATATTTTAATGTGACTCTATGACTCATGATATTTCTGTTGGAGCAGATCAAACATCAACCCCGTCACCTATTTTATTACAGTCCTATTGGCACTTATTTTATAAAGATTATTTATTTGTTGCTAAACCCACTGACATTTATATATTTTTCAACCACAAAGTAAGACAACCTTGACTAGAGCAAGGTTTATAGAAACAACTTAATTGTCCTCGTACAATAAATGTGTTCTTACTAACACTCAACGTTTTTGATCAAGAAAATGGAGGTCAGCCTTGGGTAAACATAAGCAGGACAAATTAGCATCAGCATTTTTGCCTCTTCTCCTAGCAGAATCATATGGACTTCAAGTCTTGCTGCTTTCAGATTTGAGTGTAAATCTCTTCTCTACTTTTGAACTCAAGATGTTATAGTTCCTTTTCTCTTTTTTGATAACAAAGATTTCATTGTTATGCGGGACTGTTGGTCACATGATCACATTCCTCTTAGGGAGACTAGACTTTTTAAAGAGGTCAACAAAAATAGTCTGTGTTTATTTTATAAAATAGTTCAACCAAAAGTCTGAAGAGTTTTGAAAGCATTAAAATTTAAGAATCTTTTCAAGTATCTTATTTGTATCTCTGAATAACTATATGTAGATGGTATTATTATTTGTCTTTTCCAAATAAGGAACCTGAAGTCCTATGAATGTAATGTCAATTGCATGGTTCAAGCACAGACTTTCTCACTTTCAAAACCATACTTGTCTCATTATCTATGGACCAGTCTTCCAGCCCATGAACATACCCTCTTCTAGACACTAATTGGTGAAGTACAGAAGAATTTTTAAACAATATAATAAGCAAATTAAAAATAAAACATAAAAATAAAAATAAAAATTATACGTTAAGATCATCCATGTTGTAGCCATTCAAGAGTAACTATAGAATATGCAAATCTAAAAGTAGCATGACTTAAAACTCATGATTCTGCAAAAGAGGTAAAAGATAAAACAAGGCATGCAAAGGGCTTTTCCTATTCCACAGAGAAAGAATGGGTTGAATAAGTATTAGGAAGAAAAAGAACTGACATACTAAAACAGTTCCTACCTACAGTAACTGTATCTGACACCTAAAGAATATAGATAAATTCAGGATAGAAGTTGACTTATCAGACTATGAAGAATGTAGGATAAGATCAGGATAGAATGTTGACCACTCAGACTACTATAATGAATGAAAACCATTCTCCTTTCTTTCTCTTTATTCCTTAGTGACTACTCATTACAATATTTTTCTAAAAATTTTGAAATAACATCTTATTAAAAGGACAATGAATATTAAATGCAGAAAATATTCCAAAGAATAAAAATGAAACTTATTAGGATGCACTTTGCACTGAGGATTTGTTTTGAGGGGATTTAATTTTTTGGGTTCTAAGTGTATATGCAAAACAAAACAACATTGAGATTCCACCTCACTCGAGTGAGAATGGCTATAATCAAGAATAGCAGCAGATCCTGGAAGCTCTTAATAGTTTTTAATCACACTAGAATTCACAATGTAAAGCTAAAAACAAAAACTAGACTATACTTAAATTGAAATTAATAACATGATTTTTAGGAAGACAACGAGATTCATTTGGACAGTTCAATTTCCCATACAGCAAAAGTTACTAGTGTTGATTCCTCTACCAGTGTTTATCCTCTTTTGTTTTCTATGTGAATGTGTAGTACTTAAACACAAATGAAAATCAAAATAAAGCAAAACCACCTGACTAGGTAATGTTATGAAAATGGAGAAGTTAGGGATGCTGACCGTGTAACCTCTCTCTTTTTTTGTACCTTAGTCACTTGTTTGTTATATGTCACTCAAACAAGAACAGAATTGCTAGGGGTTGGCAGAAGTAAATATTTAACTGCAAAATGGTACCACAAATTCAAATGAGCACAAGAGGCATGATGGATCTATGTTGAACTGACATTCGGCAACTTCACAATTAAAAACAACAATAGCAATGACTCACTAGCCTAGTTGGACCCTGTCAGGGGGAGTCCCAGACTGTACTTTCACCACTCACCTCCAGTGTAACAAAGAACTAATTGGAAGCTATTCTTATGTCTGTATTTCTTGAGAGTGATGGTAGAAACTCTTCTGAATAGTCACCAACGTGATCAAAAAAACATAATTCAGCATAGCTTAAAATGCTTTGTGACTGAAAGCATCTTAAAACTTCCTTCCCCAAAGTAACACTGATAAGACAGCAAAAGTATTTGCATCACCAGTTATTTCACTTCGGGCAACTTTAGTTCTTAACTTTTTCTGTTTTTTTACAAATACAAAGAGAGAAATAAAAATAAAATATAACTAACATTTGTAAACAATAAGCTTTCTGTATAGACATTATTCATGAGTGACATGAAGATGTATTATCTTATTTACTTTAAGTAGCCAGAAGCCACAGAGAAAATGCTGCTCAAAAGAAAATGTTCCTAGCCAGGCACAGGTGGCTCAGGCTTGTAATCCTAGCTACTCAGGAGGCTGAAATCTAAGGATAGTAGTTCAAAGCCAGCCTGGGCAGGAAAATCTGTGAGACTCTTAGCTATTGTATTAAACAGTTTCATTATATTTCTTTGGTCTCATCCTGTAGTTTTAATTAAAAGTGTCATTGACTTTAATTCCCAGGCTGGTTTTGAACTGTGATCCTTAGATCTTGACCTCTTGAATAGCTAGGTTTACAAGCATGAGTCACTGGCCAGTTCCACCTATTTTTCTTTACAATAAGATGGAGCTTACTGAAGAGGATCTCAAACAATTAGTTGGACTAGTATAGTACTTACCAGTCAGACAGAAAATCCATTAGACTAGCTTGCAGGCTGCTCTGTCCATTCTTTGTGTGCTCTCTCCACCAGTCATCCATCCTTTCTTCATCAGGCAGTTGTCCCTGTGTCTCTCTGTCACTTCTACTTATTACTTTCTGATCCTGTGGCTGAGTCTTACAGCTCCTGTACCTTAGGTGATGCTTGATCAGTTGCTCCTATTATAATTAGGTGTCTGAAGTGGACATGAATGTTAAGGAAATATATCACTAAGGGAATATATACTAACACATTTTGACTTCAGGTGAGCTGTAAGAATTTTAATCATTTTTATAAATACATTCTTTTACAGTGAAAGCCTGTTATACCATGGGGGAGGAACATAACAAAAAAAAAAAGATCACATAGTACATTATAAGTACGTTAAAAACAATAGCAAGAAAGAAAAAACCACTTGTTTCCCTGTCTTCAGGTTCATTTCACTTAACATCATTTATATGGTCATATGGACATAGCTTTCGACCTTTTCTGCTTGTCCTAGATGTATACTAGTTATTGCAAATAAGGGAAACCATGGGGCCTATGTTTCTTTTTGCCTGGTTTACTTCACTTAATATACTTTTTCCAAGTCTTTGTATTTCCTAACAAATGGGTGATTGGGGAGGGGAAGGGAAAAAGCAAAATGCTTAAATAAGGATACAGGTTGACCCATTGTAACAATGAGATGTACAAGACACAATGTTGAAAAACAACTTTGCAACTTGTGGGGGGTTGGTAGTGTAGGTGTGGAGGTGGGAGGGAAGGGATGGTAGGGAAAACAAAGGAGGTGATAACAATGCTCAGTAGGAAATGTACTCATTACCTTACTCATGTATCCCCTCTGTACATTATTTTTACAATAAAAAAGTATTTAAAAATAAATAAATGCATTCTTTGGGCCTCACTTTACCTAAGTCTTCCATGAATATTCTCCTCAAGTACACAATATTTGTGATGTGTTTGTAATACCCCATAAAACCTTGTGCCCATAAATGTAGAATAAAATAAAACTTTGTGTCCATAAAGGGATGGTTCACACCTATAATCCAAGGTAATCAGGAGGTTGAAATCTAAGGATGGAGGTTTGAAGCCAGCCCAGGCACGATAGACCATGACACTCTTGTCTTCAATTAATCACCCAAAAAGACCAGAAGTAGAGCTAGTGGCAGAGCACTAGCCTTGAGTAGAAAAGCTCAGAGACAGTATTCAGAGCCTGATTTCCCTTTTTTGGCACACCAAAAAAAAAACAGCGGAATAAAAAAGGTGAAACTTCTTTCTTTGCTGTATTATTATTCTATACTACATGTCATAACTCCCTCAGAAGCCAGAGATCAGTTGAACCACTTGAAACCAAAAAAGACTGGTTCATACATGATAGGGACCCAGTAAATATTAGCTCTATTATGAATTTTTAACTTTGACCCAAATTTACCTGAACCAAGTCATGACTTTCTACAACTTTCATTTATTTACACAGTCAAGAAAGCAAAGCATTCACAATTTGCATAATGCTTAAGGCTGAATTTGGATTGACACATTTGAAGTTGGCTTTGGTGAAAACAGATCAGTCTGCTCTCTCTCAAAGGAAGGAATTTATAAATAATTAGCATTGAGTGAGTGAGTAAGTGAACAAATAAAACTGTCACAATCAACTTGACCTTCAACTTCACCGCTAACCCTGAATGCAGGTTCTAGGGGGCAGATTTCATACAGATGAGAGCACTTGGTAGTTGTATTTTGATTCTCTGTTGAAACTATGAAGCTTATTTTTTATTCATTCTAAGCCTACATAAGAAAATGGCCCATCTGAATAAGACCCCACAGTTTGACCCTAATCAGCATTATATAGTATCCCTGAGTAAATCTGTTACTTAATTTGCTGTATAACAGCTATGGTGCTACACCCTGCTCTCAAGTAAACATCACTTTACATTCTTCCCACACATGTCCTTTCAACTCAGCAGCACTTTTGAATCAGAATTTAAGATTTTCTGCAGGTCTGAAGAAAGCTTCCCTTTGTAAATCAATGGTAGTGTAATAGCATTAGCAATTTGCCAAGAGAAGAGTGATAACCCTATTGTAGCTTGGTTGACAACAAACACTTTGGTAATTTCTCAGGAAAAGTATTTCCTGTTGATCATTAAAAGCCAAATTTTGAGTCACTTCCCCCCTCTGGGTTAAATAAATACTATTAGTTTTTCAACTGTGTACAGTAAATATGGATTTCAAGACTTGTTTGTCTGCATTTCTTAAAACATTTATGAACATTGAACAGATGAATTTGTTTTAGGCATATTTTTTATTTGAACACTTTTCCCAATGGTTTTTAATATGGATACTGTTCATCACATATTGAATAAAGCAACTTTTACTTTATTTAATGTCTTGACCCAAATCACATTGTCTCCATAAATATTTTACAGTCTGTGTGCAACAAAAGCGTGATTACCAAAGTCATGTCTGCACTTGTAGGTAATATACCATAAAAAATGGATTATTTTTTCCTTTTCTTGTTTTTCAGAGAGGGAATTGGTGCTCACATTTGCCCAAGTGGATTTTTTTTCTTTTTCTACTCTGTGTCTCTCCCCCCCTCCTCTCTTTCTCTCTCTCTCACTAACTAGCTCCTTAGGGGTAAAACGTTGGAAACATAGGTCTGTGTCAAGTTACTATCTCCATAAAATTCACAAAAGAATAAGAAAATATTGCTTATGTTCCAGCTGCTCTTCTCTGAACTAAGACATTTGGAAACCTCCATTATCCTGATAAATAGAATGACAGTATGCCATGACTTATTAGGAACAAGTTACATTGCTATTTAAATTTTTTAATCAAATAATTATTTCTTCTTAGAGCAAGAATCTTGCCTTCTTTGAACAGCTGATCTATCATATCTCAATAGTAGAATACTTAAATTTTACATTTATCTTAACTTTGAAAACTCCATATATCATCCTTTGTCTTTGTAACACAGAAGTCAAGATACATGTTTTTTTTTGTGAAATGAAATTATGTGGAGTAGCTAAGAGTGTGGGATTTTGTTACTGTTTTAGCCCCCCATTATTCAATTCCGATGGGATAATCATTTATTGCTATTTAATTCTAATCAAATCAAGTAAAGTCTATGTACTTAATAGCAATCTTACTAAATTTGCAAAGACAAAGTAGCCTTTTCACAAAGGGAATCTCTTTAGCATTTGTGCCAATTAATAGCCAGTCCAGATAAAACACATCCTGTCTTAAGTATTTTTATGAAGATTAGAGAAGTAATCAAATGACTACATATTTATATGTTTAGGCCTTTCTATCAGCTCAAAATAAAATTTCAGTGTAATATTTATGTGAGACAAGCATAAAGTATGCTTCTACAAGTATTTTTTTGTGTATATACACAGAAGAAGCTTTGCTCTAATATATTACAAGTAATATCCCAGAGCTCTTGGTAAAACAACATGAAGACAACTTAACACTCCCTTGCAAACACAATTAGATTTGTGCAATGGCTACTGCTTATGGAGTCCTCAGACCTTCCTCTCTGAACTTCCAACAGTAGACACTGCTTCTCTTGGACATGGGCTGGACACAGACAAGGTAAAGCCTGGCCACTATGAGTGCTCTAAGAGACTGGTACCAATAGTATCAGAAATGGATCAAAATTGTTCCCCTGGGGTCTCTCACACTGGTGCTGACAGAGAAAGGTAGTCTTTTCTTGAACATTCAGGATACTATAAAAAGGCAGGTTTGAATGACCCATCACTGAATCCCCTGAAGTGGTTTCAGCCTGTCTAGGCTATTGACACCAACACAGAGACCAAAAAGAGATGAGAGATGAAGCCAAAGCCAGCTGGGTGGCGTGAAGTTTCCAGTTCCACTTTTATACAAAGCCAGATTTACTTCTGAATGTCTAGTAATCAGGTCATGTGAGATAACAAATCCCTCATTTTTGCTTATATATTTTGACTCAGATGTCTTTTTCAGAAAAAAGCAATCCTGATCTGATGTCTTGATTTGATGTTGGTATAACTTGGAGAGGGGAAGGAAAAAACAAATTGTTTAAATAGGGATACAGGTGGACCCATTGCAACAATGAGATGTACAAGTTGTTATGTCGAAAAAACAAACTTTACAACTTTGGTGGGAATGGGGTTGGGGGGTGGGGAGCTGGGAGGGCAGGGATGGTAAGGGAAAACTAAGGAGGAGGCAACAATGCTTGATAAGAAATGTATTCATTACCTTGCTCATGTAATTGTAACCCCTCTGTATGGTATTTTCACAATAAAAAAATTTATTAATTTTAAAAAAGAAACAAAAAAATTCTGATCAATACAACTGACAAGTGAATTAATATAATTAGAAGTCTTTCAGATGTCAATTAACAAAATTTGAAAGTATTATGGCTCAAAGTTCTCTCTCATAAGTTTGTTTTGGTACTGGAAACTTTGATATTTCAATTCAAATTTAAACAAGATGTAGCAAAAATTATTATGAAAAGCTTTCCTATATTTAATTTGAGGATTTCAGAGGAATTATGACTGTGTCTTACTTTCCTCTTGTACACTTACTAAACAGTAGTTGCTCTGCTTGTATGTATAAAATAATTTTTTAGATTAAAAATAACCTGGGACTTGTTTGATACAGGTAGATCCATTGCAACAATGAGATGTACAAGTCGTTACGTCGAAAACGAACTTTTCAACTTTGGTGGGGGCGGGGGGGGGGAGGATGGGAAGGGTAAACAAAGGAGGAGGCTACAATGCTTGATAAGAAATGTACTCATTATCTTGCCCATGTAATTGTAACCCCTCTGTACAGTATTTTCACAATAAAAATAAATAAATTTTTTTTAAAAAATAACCTGGGAGCTAAAGTTATTGACCATGCTAAGGTTATAGTTCTCTGAGAGTAAGAGTAGAAACATAAACTCTACCTTAAACAAAATTCAGTGTTATCTACTTTCCTTAAATAAGAGACATTACAAACACAAAGGTCACCTAGAGATACTATTTTGCAATCTGAGGTTTGAACTCAGGTTCGCACACTTGATAGACTGTAACTGTAACTCTACCACTGAGCCATACTTCCAGCTATTTTCCTCAGAGGTTATTTTTCAGGATAGAATCTTGCTTTCAACAACCCTGTCATGCACCTGAGCCATCTACATTGGACTTCCTGTAATTTCTGGGATTATAAGTGAGTACTACCATGTCCAGCTTCCCTCCATGGAGTCTCTCTGACTTTCCTGGACTGGCTGGTCTCAAACCATGATCCTTCCTTCTCAGTCTCCTAAGTAGCCAGAGTTACAGTCATGAGCTTAGCTTATGTCATTGCTTAAAGAAATACTTCAACCTTCATGTTAAAAAAAGAAAAGACAAACTTTCAGATGAATTACTTCTACACATGAGACATTTTTGTTTTACTGGCCTTGACATAAGGTTGTGTGATATGTCATCACAGAAACAACCACTGACTTTGGAGGACTGTGGTGCATATGTGCTGTTCATCAGGTAAGTGTCCTCAGGCTAGGCGGGTTTGTGGAATTCCACTTCCCTGAGTAAGGAATTTGAAGAGCCAGCATGTCTCTGTCCTCTTCCTCCTTTTCCTTCTCCCTTTATCCCATGCCGTTATTTGAGAAATGATAGTTATTTAGCTCGGAGACTCAGTGCCTCTTTCCCAATCAATCTCTTTTCTCCCTGTCTGTCTGCCAAAAGTGGGGGAGGGCTCTCTGGGCTTGGCAGCTGTCAGCCCATCATTATGGACTCGCTGTCCCAGCTGTACTGCTTAGATTGGTGTGGTCACAGGGGGGGTTTACCCAAACAGGCTCTCAGGGGAACAGTAACATACCTCTTGATTTGGCTGTGAAGTTATACTTGTGCTTATTAATAGACAAGATAAGAGCCTGGTGTTCTATTCATCCATGTTTGAACTAATTATTCAATTTGGATCTAAGCTGATTATAATACTGATAGATAACCATACTATGTTGATAAGAGCAGCAAGCAGTGGCCAAGAGCCTTGACACAGGGCTGCCATTTGGGTTTATCAGAAAGGAAGAAGGTTGGGGGAGGGATAGCGAAGGAGATGAAGAAGCTGCTTTGGTTGATTAGCAATGTGCTGCATGGGACCATTTATAATGAAGCATATCATTTAAATTTTCCTTTACAAATGAGTCCAATGCGTGTTGCAGGCTGCAGGCTCCGTTAATTGTCACAAACATTGCTTTTTTTTTTTTTTTTACATTATTAGCTCTTTGGCAGGATCTCCATTGTTGACTAAAAAATTGGCATGATCAGAGCTTGCTGAATAATTTAGGTGGTTGGCAGCTGGAGAAGGAGAACACACACATCTAGGCAGACAGACATGCTGCTTGAGCTCTTTATATAATAGGATTGTATACAAAGCAGAGTACAGTCAGCAGTGACTTCTGTGTCTGTTTATAGGTAAACACTGATGTTAGTTTTATAGGAAAACTGGAGGGATACTTCTCACAAATTGCATGCAGCATATGAGGCAGATGCACTGGAGGACTGTTCAGATGACTTGGATCATCCCTGACTCTCACAGAATACGATTGCTGGGCTCTCCACACACCAGCGCTTGGGTTGCAGCTACAGTGGGGGTATCTGAGGCCTTGACCACTGGCCACAGCTGCAATATTAGGAAGTAGAGCGGCTGGAAACTCTGAAATCTTTCAGGAAGTAGACTGGAAAGACCAGTGAGTCACAAAGTGTAAGAGACAAGTACACCTGGAAAGTGCATACACAGCACTATGATGGCAGCAAGGTATGGTTAGAGCTAGGTGGAAGGACACGAAGAAGGTGATGGGCAATATCAAGAATACTTAATTCAATGTGCATTTCTACATGAGGGGGACCCACTGACTCTCCTTCACCTGGTATTGCTTAGGACTCCGCAAGGTTCAAGGAAAAAGAAACCCCAAATTTCCAAGCTACAAAAGCTCAGGTACAAAGGGAGACTTGGAGAGATCCCAGTGTTGCCACAGGTTACTGGTTTATTGGCTCTGCCATCCGACTTTCTTTCCAGCATGCAGGCTTCCTTCTCAATAAAAGGCTCATTGTCACCCTGGTGACAAATTGGTTAGTTAAGAATGAATGGATGAGGACATGACTGAAAATTCTGAAAGTGAGTCTTGGTATTCTATCAGCCAAACTGAGTCACAGACTACTATCCATAGCCAGATGTAAGTCTGGAAAGAACAAGGTACACAAAAATTCAAAAGGATAGATAGTAGGTGGTCAACATAAAACAAAGAAAATCAAAGCCAGTAAAAGTGAAAGAAAGAGTACAGTTATCAATTCTCTTTGCTTTTTTTTTTTTTTTTTTTAGGAAATGAGGTTAATTTCTATTTCCCTGTCTTTTCCATTAGCCTGGGAGCAATTGTTGGTAAAGAAATGTTACTTTAATGAAATACATAGGCAGATATGAGTCCTGATCAACCCCTCCTCCATCCCCTCCCCGAGTTTGAGGACATATTAAGAATTAAATTGTTGAATCGCATCATCACAAGACAGTAAGAATTGCCTTGTAGACTAACATGTTGAACCCTTCCGTGCCATCATGGCTTTACCATTAGCCTATAGAAAGCTTAATCCGCCATCATTTATCTAAATCTCCATAGCAAATTAATCTGTTTGTGTCACCTATATCGATCCTTGAATTTTAGATGCTCCTCAGGGAAAAACTAGAGAGCCATTATAAAGCTATGTCCACTCTTTTTGTATTTTTTGTGGGTATTTCATGCTGCTTTCCTACTAGTTGGATAGTAAAGTGAAAGCCACTTTGATTTAAGTCACTTCCTGTCAGCCTTTATATTCGGTCTATCTTTTATAGTTTGCTTGCTTCAGCACACAGAAAATACTGTAGACGAAACCAGTTGACCCTCAGAAGATAAAATCCAAGGCCATGGATCAATCAATTATACAAATCTGCCATTTGAGAAAACTTCATAGTATAATATAAGACTATTAAAATTGTATTCCTGGGGGGGGAGAAGGAAAATAGGAGAAAAATGTGGGAAGGGGTAACAAGTGTGAAGAAATGTACTTATTACCTTACTTGTGTAACTGTAAGCCCTCTTGCAACACCTTGACAGTAAAAAAAAAAAATTTAAATTGAATCCCTTTCAATAAATGAGTCTTTCAGCAGGTCTTTCATGATGTTACTTTTTCAAGAGTCCTATTTTTTTAAAGGACATCTTTAATGAAAATGTAGCTAAGACTATGGCTTACATCCTAGGAATGTTTTCTACCAAATTATCTACCTCATATCTTCTTTCATAGGCTTTCAACCTCATGATATAATTTAACTAGTTATGGTCTTCTGGATGAACAATTCTATATTGTTTCATGTAGACAAAAATGATATGTAAATATTATAGGATTATATATAGAATGATATGTTTAATATATACGATAAATAGGATAAGATAAAAGGAGAGATGTTGATTTCTGCTTTCTGATCTGAACCAATGATAGTTTGATATTTTTGTATAAATAGCAGCCTCTTACCAGTGCAGCATTGTGGTACACTAATGTCTTCTGAGATTTGGAGGTCATTTTTTGTCTATAGGCCACTGGCATCACACTTCTCACTGAGTTAATAATTACCTTAGAATATTAAGTTAGAAATGTATTATTTCAGAAGGTAGCAAGAAAGCCAATAGCATTACTAGAATATAGATATAGATATGTTTATGATATGTCAATGCAATTACTAGTATGATCAATTATTTCTGAAAAACACACACATATTATTGTGTTATGTTTGTGTTCTGCATTCTACCTATTAGTGAAGATAAGAGAAAAATATTGAAATTGGCATTACAGAGTAAAAATCTTAAGAAATTCTAAACTAAAATACTGAAAATGATAACTTAATAATTAAAACTACATTTTGATATGTCTCTTACCTAAATGTTCCTATTCTGTCTGGCTTTTTCAATCACTTTTTAGTTATTCAATCATTCACCTACAAATTAGTTTTTAAAAATTAATAGGTATCAAGCATTGTGTAAAGTCCTAGCATTATAAGAGATAAAAACACAAACCCAGTCTTAAAGAGATTGAATCTGGTAAGGTGAAGCTCACAAACCATCAGTTTATCAAAATGCCTTTGGTGGGGGCTACAATAAGGTTTGCATGGAGCCATTGGTGGAGGGGTAGGATGCATCAGGAGTCACTTTCTGAAGAAACAGTGCCAATGCCAAGTTTGAAAGCCCTAGCTGTATTACCTAACACTAGAGAGTTTGTGAGGAGCAAAGCATAGGTGGGGAAGGAAGAGAATTAGTGTTAAAAAAAATATATGTCCAGATAACTATGCTTGAAACCTAGATTCCAAGAGCAATTAAAGTTGGAAAGGTAAGTAAGTCTGTCTAAAAGCTATTGAAGGTACCACAAATCTATTTTGAGTTTTAGACCTAAAAGTCACTCTAGAAGCAGAATATAATTACATTAGATCAGACTAGATGGTGTAAGAACAATTCCAGAAATGGTGAAGGTTGGGCTGGGAAGGTGGCTCAGTGGTAGAGCGCTTGCCTTGCATGCCTGAGGCCCTGGGTTCAATTCCTCAGCACCACATAAGCAAAAAGAAAAAAAGCCGGAAGTGGTGCTGTGGCTCAAGTGGTAGAGCGCCAGCCTTGAGCTGAAGAGCTGAGGGACAGTGCCCATACCCAGAGTTCAGGCCCCACGACTGGACCACCCCCCCCCCAAAAAAAAAAGAAATGGTGAAGGTTAGAGTGCCGCCAGCAAGAAAATATAGCTGAAGCAGAATTGAGAGACTTAAGGAGAGTTAAAGAGGCTTAATTTATTCTTCTTTGTCAGTTTCAAGCACAGGTATTCTGTTCCCTTAAGTTTATCTGCCATTTACTTTTCTACAAACCTACTAATGTCTCTATTATCAAGCATATCTCTTTCCTTGCTTTGCTCCAGGTAAAAATGTATGACTATGGCTTCCAAATGTATCTATGGACCAATATTTAAAAGTGCATTAAAAACACAGATTTGCATATGCAAAAGAAACAAGATGCTTTCTTAGTTAATTCTGCTGTTTTCTGATGGAGGATGTGGTTAAAATACAGTTACATGGAGATGAACACACCAGCCTTCCACTTAGGGTCTGGTTGCTACACACTGCTGTAGAGTGTTTAAAAAACACATATGAAAACAAAATTTTTCCAATAATGTCCAGAATGGACATTATTGTACTCTACAATAGGCTATGCATAAAGCAACATTTGAATATCATTTGCAGCACTTTTATTACTATCCTTATGCTTCCAGAATGAACATCTGATTACTATTAAATTTTATTCTCCTGGAAAAATGATTCTCTTCAGTCATGTAAGCATTCTTGAATTATAGCCAAAGAAATATGTTTCAGTAGTTTCTTACAACACAGATTTCATTATGTATTAATGAATCAAACAAACCAATGCTCTAGTAGACGATTAGAGGGCTTTTCATGCAACTATTCATCCTTCTGAACATGCAATCAAAGGAAGCCAGATCCATATTATGACTGCAGATTAAAAGCATCACAATTGATGATTTTACCAATATAATTTTAAATAAGTTTCAGGAGTCTACATGCAAAAATGATACTAACAAATTCCCGAAGTCCCAACTTCTACCACTTTCAGGTGATTGCACTCTAATATTCCATCTTGGTAGCAAGGAGGGGGTGACACTTGAGGGCACAAGGAATTTGGAAAACTGTGCTATGTGAGCCAAGTAAACAGGAAATATCTGTTCCTAACCCTCAATGATATTATGACTGAGGAGACATTCTACTAGTAAAATGTAGCAAAGGAAGGATGAGATGGGAATTGTCATGTGTAGTTGAAGTGATTCAGATAATTTCATGATAAACATTGGAGGTTTCTCTGCCCTGGCTTTAAAAACTCAATGGGAGGATCACATTAAGCAGATTAGAAATAGTAGCATATATCTGAAATGTGAAATGGGTTCTTTAAATTTTTCTTCTGAATATCTCACATTTATTTGAAATTTAAAAGGGGGTTGAAATTGACAATCAGAATAAATACCTTATGAAAAGGAATCCAGTTTTTGTCCTGTTTTGTATTTTTAAGTAACTGTGTTTGAAAGTGAGGAGACTGGCCATTGGTCTTCCTAACACACATTTCCCTCACATTATCTCTTGATAACTATAGTATATCCCTCCAGCCTCCTTTCCAGATCTTTCCATCTTCATCCAGGTCTTTCCTCATACCCAGAGACTATGATATAAGCATTGTATATAGGTCCTTCTGAAACAAGCCCCTAGTGTTTATAAATGTACAATCCATGTTGAGCACCATTAGGAACTTTTTGAGGACAGAGATTCCACAAACCTATCTCTTAGGCAGAGCCTACAACATTGTGACAATATTCATTAGATGAAGGTGAGAATAACTACATCAAAAATGATGGAAAATTAAAAGAAAAAAAGAGAACCCAATCCATTGATAAACATCCCATAGTTTCATTATTTCTCATGAATAAACATTTATTTATTTGAATATAATTATGGCAACTCTTAAGTCTTTGAGCTGACAAGAGCCTCTGGAGTACAAGAACCTTTCAATAAAGAAGCAACAGTTGGTTATAAATCATTCATGGGGTAAGAGATTCTTACTAGATTAACAATGGTATTCACTTTGATGAATCTCATAAAGATTTAACACTGGGCTCATGAAGATCTTCATGATGAAATGCAGAGACCTAAGGCTACTTATGTCCACCTTATTATAGGATGCCCAAGATGTAGAAAAAAAAAAAGAAAGAAAGAAACTGGAATTTGATTACACTGCTCAAAATCGCCATGAATTAAGATGGCTGATTCCTCTCAAAATAGAAGGCAGCTCTTACTACATACACATGAGAACTACAAGGCTAAAATACAATGTTAGAAATCTTAGATAGCGAGAGACATTTTAAAAGCAAAATTGCATATTCCATACCATTCTGTTTCTCCTTCCAGAAGACTAAGTAGATCCCTCTAAAAAGGAGTCCATAAAGGAAAGAAGGGCTGATAATCTTGTTGAGAACTAAACCAAACCATCTCTGGAATGTTTATCATGTGCCAGAGACCTTGTTAAGACTGGTGTATTATCTCACTTGATTCCCAAAATAACTCTTTGAGATAAATACTCATCCATCTTGAGGAGCTTAATTGACCTGCTGAAAGATTTTCAACAGTAAGTGGCAGAAGTGGCTCTCAACCAAGCCCCGTTGACAACAGGACACACTCCTCAGTTCTCTTCCGACTACACCATCCCTACAAGCCTCCAACAAGGCTTTATTTACCTTGTAAATTATAAAGAAGAGTCGGGTGCCAGTGGCTCATGCCTGTAATTCTAGCTACTCAGGAGGCTGAGATCTGAGGATCGCAGTTCAAAGCCAGCCAGGGCAAGAAATCACTCAGAAAACCAGAAGTTAGGCAGTGACTCAAATGGTAGAGCGGTAGCCTCGAGCTGAACTGCTAAGCAACAACGCCCAGGCCCAGAGTTCAAGTCCCACAACAGACCAAAAAAAAAAAAAAAAAAAGATGACCACTGAGTGTCCCTTTCTGAAGAAACCTTTTCTTGCCTTCTTCCTTCCATGAGCAATGTACCCGTTTAATCATGGGAGTCAGAATTTAGAATTTCTGTAGTGCCTGACACAATCAAGAAAGTTATTGCTAGCTCAATCTGTGTTCTCAATTTCACTATTCAAAAGTCTAAGTAATTTAAGTGTTCTGATGAGGGGTGTGTGTGTGTATATGTGTGTGTGTGTGTGCATGCGCGTGTGTGTGTGCATGTGCGTATGTGTGGTGTGTATGAGTCTGTGTCTGTGTCTGTGTGGTGCTTTTCTATCCATTGGACCCATCATTAAGCACTAGAATATCATCCTAAGTATCTTTTCAGGTATTTAACATGGACGCTTTACATTGCTCAGTTCATTTTAAAAATTATTCTGTAAATTATGAAGAAGCTTAAAATTTGAGGCATTATAACTTGCTCAAGGTCAGAAAGGGTAAGAATTCACATGTGATGGTTCTGTCTCTGTGTACATCAACTACCACCTAAGGAAAGAACTGGTGATCTGGATATTTTTGCATTTGACAACATAGCCACCTCCTCTTCTTTATTTTTTAGAGTTAATTAGGAACTTAAGAATCTTCTTGTGTTGGTCTTTAATTAAACAAGTAAAAAAAAGATATAATGGATGCTAAGATTTCTAAGGAAAATTTAAATGATTTTAAGAAAAAAAACCTAGAAACCTTCTCTTCTAAAATGCATCCATTGAATAAGGATGTGCTTGTGTGGAGGAAGATGCTATCCAAGACCACTTGGATCCAACCAAAGACGCTTTTCAGAGAAAATCCAGTACTTGAGTAAAACATTTTTCATCTGATCACAGCCAAACATTTTATTTTTTTCAAGTAAAACCAAGTGCAAATTGTGTTTGTTTTTGAAATTATGATCTCTATATTACAAGTGAAATTCCACACACCAAAGTGTGAGCTTATTTTGATAAAACCACATTTCAGATTCCACATGCAACTGGGTATAAAATCAGGACATGTGGTGTGGGGTTTTCATAAAAGTCAAAATCTGATAATTAGCACCAAAACTGTTCTTTGGAATATGAAAGTATTGGAGATAATAGAAATGAAATCTCATGGAAATGCCAAGAATTTCTCTTCTGGTTAAGTTCTATTAAATACCACAAAACACCAAAGTGGCACGCATTTCAAATCGATTATACACTTCTTACTAATAAGAAAGAGATGGTTATGATTTTATGACTTCTTATTGCTATAAAGTTTCTATACTTCAAACAAGGATATGGTCCAAAGAGAGATTTAGGTTAGACTTTATGAGAAGAAAATGGAACGCAAAAGTTCCTGACCCCAGTGTAACATGTATCTTCGTTTGGGGAGTATGCGTGTATCTGTATCTGTACATCTTAATTCTTTCATCTTTAATAACAGTAAACTAAATTTTTAAAAATCTACCTTGGCATGTTTCCAGTCTGAATTGGTGACTGGATGCTTGATTCTGTTGATTTCAATAGCTCCTTCCTCTTACCGTGTTCCCCAACACACCTCAAGCCTGTATTATTTAGTAGAGGAACTGTGAGATTTAATGTTTCAAGAATTGGCAGCAGACTGCACCAGCAGTCTTGAAACAGCAGCATACTGTATTTATTTGTATACCACATTTCATCCACTGTATGTAATTCTATCTCCAAATTTAACATTTGTTGGTGATTACATAGGGAATGATTCTGTTTAAGTCAAAACAGCAGTCAAAACAAGAACAATGGTATATTGTAACTTGGATGTGAACTAAATAGCCAATGCCAAGTTTTAGGAAAACACCAATGTCTTTCATTTCAAATAATACATGCTATTTTTATAGAAAGTAAGCCAAACCTTTAGTTATGCAGGAAGACCATTTAAAATAGTTAAAGGTTATTAACTTGTAATGAAATATCCCAAAACAATTTCTTACAAGATAGTTTTACCTCTACGACTAAGAGTAATGAATATGGACTTTCCAATATATGGTTAACATCTAAATTATATTAATTTTAAAGCATTTAACAGTGTTAACACAATTATTTTTGGATACATAGATAGATAGAATGACACATGACTTAATGACAAAGACAGATGTCAAATACCCTTAAATGCCAAAAAGTTTAAACATTTTTTAACTTACTTAGATTTGAGGATATGAAATATAGATCTGATCTATATTTACCTTGTGTACAGCAAGATACAGATGTATTTCATCAAGTAAAGGAGCACAAGTCATTAATGTCATACTTGTAAATTATGGGTCCCAACCAAATTCATCACTTTATGTTCTTTTGAGTTTTGACAAAATCATTTAGCCGGGCACTGGGCATAGGAAATTATGCTACCATCTGGGAATCTGAGTACAAAATGTGGAGGAAGAGCCAAGGACTACAAATGATGGTCCCACTGCACTGCCCAAATATCTTATGTCTCTAAGTGGCCTCATATGCTTAATGTGTTACTTTCTGGCTGAGTCTACACAGCACAGCATAAGCAAATAGTGGATAGTGAATGGTTGGATGAAGTTTTTAATAAGCTAGCTTGTAAAACTCTTCAGCAAAGTAGAAGACCATCATCAAAGACTATCTTTGAAATCTGTGGCAATTACTTCACCTTCTGAATCTGTTTCCTTATCCATCAAATGCACAGATATTACAAGAGGATCTTCAGTTCAGTTTTGTTCAAGGGCCTTCTCTCATCACCTATAATATGAGTTGAAAGGAGTGAACAGATGAATAAGATGTATTTCTATTGCAGAGGAATTTATAGCCTAAAGGAGAAGTAATATATCAATCAGTTAGAGATAATGTGAGGTCAAAAGAGACAGATTTACAGATCTTTATTGGGAATTTAAGGCTTCTTTTTATAAATACATCTAGTAATTCTTCTCCACATATTTTTCTCAGGAAGATATGTGCTGTTGTCAGGGATTAGGGTGGAAATTTAAGGAGTATGAAGAAGGACATGGGACAAGATCCATGGTCTTTGATTCCAAGAAAAAAAAATCTAGGAAAAAAATAACACAGAAAAGCCAAGAAACCTCACAATCAAATGACTTAATTATCTCTCAGCTGGCTTATGAAATGTTGGAGTGATTTATCAGTCCTACTTAGACTACAGGCCAGAAAAGAAACATTCTGTCTCCTTCCTAATAAATACAATTTTTGTACTTGATAAATGATTGCACAAGTCTGACAATTACAGGACTGGTCAAAGAACCCACAAAATGTGTTTGACCTTGTTCTAACTCAAACATAAAAGATTTTACTGATGAGTTTTATGTTTAAAAATTGTAAATAGTCCAAACATTTCATTTTAATTTTAAGACTTAGAAGACCTTTGAGTTGAAATGCCAATACGATGGTATTTTTAATATTCTATATTTTAAAACTACTTCATATGATGTATTTTCTTTGTACAACCCTCCCCCAAAAAACAACCAGCTAAAAGGGCTACCTAAGTAGCTCTTTATGACTATAGTTTTCATGCTGAACAGTGATAAACATGCTGATAATTCATGCTGACAAAATTTTGAAGGTAAAAATAATACTTTAAATAAGAAGATTGTAGGTTTGCCTCCAAATAGATTGGAATATAGCTGATTGATTCCAATTTTTTTTTGCTGTGTGTGGGTTCAGTGCTTCGAGATGGGAAAATATCTGAGAGTCGAGGGAAAAAAAGTCCTTGCCAAGCAGATGCTGGGAAATTGCCAGCTGAAACAAAGTTGTGATGTTGGTGACAACAAGATTGGTTTCTAGAGGATATTTAGAAAGCAAAGAATATGGCTTGCTATCATTTCCCTCAGGAAGGGACTGGATGATGGGCTATAGCACATTACCAGCTAGTATCTTGCTTCCAAGCATCTGGATTTCTAGTCTCATCCATTTAAAAATGATTTACTCATTGTAGCTTGTTGTTTTGTGGAGGTTTCAGCCAAAAGAGAAATCACTCAGCCACCTCTTCCCCAGACATCCATTTCTGAGCTTGCTCTGCCACAATCTTCTGTAAAAGATCTCAAGAATCTTACCTTTCAATCCCTTTTGCTTCTTACAAGCAGATCCAATAGCTAAAGTTCTATTGGTTGCTTTTAACATCTATGTTTATCAAATCAGGGATAATAGGAAAATTCAAACAAATATGTCCCAAACAATGAATGTGTTTGCCTCAGCTACTTATTTAAAAATATATTTAAGTCTCAAATTAAAACCAAACATTGATTTATAATCTACATTATTTTATTGATAAAGAACAGTAATTGGCAGTCAGGTTTTTACTTCAGAATCAGTTCGGAGACTTTTCAGAATAGATGCTCAGACCCTAGGCTAAACCTACAATAGCAGATGGGATAGAAGCCTGGTTATTTTGAAAACTATCCTCAGCCTTTATTAAAACAAAACAAAACAGTTTGGGGGTTTAATTCTACTTAGCATAGGTATATAATATCATGGCATATAGTACACTGCACAGGATCTTGTATGTGTAGTAGGGAAAGAAAGAGGAGGGCAGATTGTATGTATGAAAAACATAAAACAATTTACAACTAGATTACTAAAAAGAGCAAGAATGTAACAAAAGTAAGTACTATAACGTTAATATTTTTAAAAGTGTTATTGCTACATACTCACCACGAAATATCAGAATATGAGAAATTTTTAAATTATAGTTGAAAATACAAAAAAAATCAATAAATAAATCCATCAAAATATGTGGGAAAAAAATAAAACATTATTGAGGCTAATGAAAAGAAATCTTAGTTAGACACTAGATGGCTCAAGGAGTAAAACATGGCCATTCTCGTTAATCAATAATGTACAATCCAAAAAAAATCCTAACACATTATTTGTTTGTTTTTGTTTTGTAAGTTGACAAGCTGTTTGTTAACTGTACAAGAACATTCAGATCTCTCTCAGGAAGGATTGAGGGTTTTCCTCTCTGTCTTGGTTACAAGTGTAATCAGGCAACCATTAGGCTGAAGGAACAATCTGTCACAAACCCTTGGGAGAGGAAAGGGAGAACAGATGATCAAAGCAGTGATCCATCCAGTTGATCTTCCAGCCTATCGATGGGCAAATAACTTCCTTTCACCATGTGTTTCTGCAAGGTTTACAATGACCTATGAGAACGCACCATCTTCCCAAAGGAAGTGACATCAGCAAGATTGTGAAATAAGAATTTTGCAGCATTATATCTCTGCAGCACATTGATTTTTCATAGCCTTTCATGGATGAGAGCAACTTGGTAGAGGGCCAGGAGGAGAAAAGGTCTAGCATACCAGTGGAGAGAAAAAAACAAAGTGTGCATACACACACACACACACACACACACACACACACACTAAAACAAAAACAAACAATCAAAAATCACAAAAAGCCTAGAACTAGATGCATCAAAGAAGTAAGTTTTCTTTTCCTGTCACCCTCCTTCAAGGAGGCAGAGCCCAACACCTCAGCCCATGATTCTTTCCCTGGGGCAAAATGAAAACATAGCCTGACTATTCCAATTGCTGAGGACAAGGACCAAGAGATCCACCTTTTCTTCAGATCTTTGTAGCAAATCCTCCTGAAGATCAGCAAGGAAAATAAGTGGGGACTCTCAGAGTCAGAAAACAAAATTCAAGAAAGAAAACCTCTCATTGTCAGCAAGCCTGTCTACAAGCTTATAATAAGTGCCTTGCCTATAGACCCTCTCCTTGCAGCTAACATATAGACATTCCTGACATGGTATACATTATGACTGCCTTCCCAGTTACACGCCTCCATCAGAATGAGTGAGCATTGTAGGTAGCATGCAAGCATGCATAGTCATCCAGCTTGACTCCATAGGATTGAAACAAACATGAGCATTTCTGGGGAAATTGCCATTTCAGAGAAAACAAATAGGAAACCCGCAGTACCAGGCTTGGCTCTGTAAGTCAAAAGGAAGACATAGAATCTGAAGAATCCCCCACCATTCACAAGAGTGAAAAAGTAATTTGTAAACAATACATCTATACATATGTCTGAGAGAAGGTGTCTCATTTTCAAGAGGCAATCAGGAAAAGCCAGAGAAAGGTGACTATTTTTTTCAAATGTGAACATACCTAGTAAAGGAATCAAGGAACATAACAAAGCAAGAAAACATGATGCAAACAAATAATATTTCAGCAACGGATTCCACAAAAATGGAGACAACACCTGTACTCCTAGCTACTTGGGAGGCTAAATTCCAGAGGATTTTGATTTGAAGCCAGGCTGTATGGAAATGTCTACAAGACTCTATCTCCAACAATAACTAGCAAAACCTAGGCTAGGGATGCCAGATGAGTAGGCATACTAAGCCAATGTGGGGCCTTGAATTCAAACACTAACACTACCAAAAACATAGTAGAGACAGATGAGAGATTTGAACAGAGGAAACAAGCTAAGAGATAAGGGATAGGAAATTTAGGATTATCTAATTAAAAAAAGGAAGACGACAATGAGTGAGAAAATATTAAGGAAATTTATATGACTGTAGGACAATATCAAGAGATATGTGTAAGAACTCCCAGAAGACAAAAAGAAAATGTTAGAAAGCTAATTTAAAGAAACAATGGCCAAAACCCTTCTAACTGTAGAAGAGATGTATGCCTGCAAGTATATAAGCACAAAGGGCTCCAAACAGAGCAAACAAGATTTCAATAAGACATATATAAATAAAATTATTAAAAGTCCAAGATAGTGTTTACTTATCCATTTTTGGTTTGTGTTTGTATATTGGAGTTACTAGGGTTTGAACTCAGGGCCTTGTAATTGCAAAGCAGGTATTCTACCATAAGAACCATGTCATCAGCCCTTTTTGATTTTAGTTATTTTTGGAAAGGCTGTCAATCTTTTGGTAGCTGGGATTACAGATTAATAACCATGCTTGTCTTATTTTATTGAGACTGTGTCTTGAAAATGTTTTAGCTGTAATGACAGAGGCAGGAAAATCTCAGTTACAGGGCAAAGACAAATTTAGTGTAATGCTTTTGTTTTTGGTTTGAAAAACTAGCAAAGTAAAATAATGGGGGCTTAAATAAGTAGTAGAGTATCTACCCACCAGCTGTAAGGCCATGAATTTATCCTCCAGTACTGAGGTTGGAAGAACTTCACAAGAAAGACAAGGTATAGCCAAGTGGTTTCATTGCTGACCTCTATCAGAGTTTTACAAAAGAAAAATCACTAATCTTCAAATAAATCCATTCAAAAATTGATGAATGAAGAGAAGGGGTAAGGAGTCTGCAGTCATAGAGGAAGAGGAAGGTTGGAAGGGATGGATGATAATGTTGAAAGGGATGATGTTGATCAAGACACATAGTATTCATAAATTGTTTAGTTGAATAACAACTCCTTTGTACAACTATATGGAAGAAAAACTTCCAAACTTATGCATTTGGCCACTTAAACACTGATAACAAAGACAAGGACACCAGAAGAAAAGAAAGTCATAAGCCATCCATCATTTCTGCTATTCCCAATCTCTTAGACTGCCTATTTCCTGTCTCTTAGATTGTTTCCTGTTTGTTTAAATCTCTTTACCTGTCTCCACTATTTTTTTGGTAGTACTAGCATTTGAATTCAAGGCCTCTCACTAGCTTGGTATGCCTGCTCAGCTGGTATCCCTAGCCTAGAATTTTGCTAGTTATTATTGGAGATGGAGTCTTGTAGACATTTCCATGAAAGCTGAGATCTCTGTTGAACATAGATGAAAAAATTCTCAATAAAATAATGAAAACCAAACAGAAAACAACATGAAGAGAACCAGGTTAAAGAATGGTCCTTTGATACTGGAATGCAAGCTATCTTGCTTTCTTCATAGACAATTCAATCAACTTGATAAATCATATTAACTGCCTGACTAATTAGAAACATATGATTGTCTCAGAAATCCCAGAAAAGGACTAAACTAAATTTAACTTCTTTTAATGACAAAAATAAACTTTCAAGAAATTAGAAGTAGCATATAATAAAAAAATTATGTGTATCAAGACCACAGATAGCCTTATACTCAGCGGTGAAAATCTGTGAGCTCTGTTGTTCACAGATTTGTGAACAAGCTTTGCTTCTTGTATGGTTAGGAACTAGGAGAAAACATTTGTTCTCATAACTTCTCTTCAACACAGAAGTCCCACTTGGAGCAATGAGCCAAGAGAAAAAAAAGTCATTTAAATAAAAACAGCAGAAATACAATCGTTTCAAAGCTCGTCATGTACATAAATTTGTTAGGAGAGTATAACCTAAGTGTTTTGTACACAATTAAAAAAAATCTAAAAGACTAGGTCCAGAGGGTTTTCTTCATAGCTGAATAATTCAGTGTTCCAACAGAGGGACTCCCCCAGTGTCTTACTTACTTTATGCTTCTATGAAATTATACTTGAATGAAACAATGCCATTTAAAAGGAGCAAGCTTTATTTGGGTTCACAGTCCAAGGTCAGTTGGCTCTACTACTTTGGGCCTGAGGCAAGGCAGAATATAATGGCATCAGGACCATGCAGTAGAGCAACCTCCCTCCTCAGTTTGTGGCCAGGAAACAGGAGGTGAGGGAACTGGGGACAGGATATACCCTTCAGAGACACATGCTACATGGCCTACTTCCTCCATCTAGACCCACCCCAAATACCCATTCATTGATGAGCTCTTCCATGAATTAGTCCATTGATAATAAATTTGGCATCCTCATGGTTGGGAACCAACCCTCAGAAAATAAAAGGACACATAATACTTGGACCATTAAACTCTGAGAGGGCATGGAACCCCAAAACACTTTCCCCTTTATACAGTGTTATGCATCTCTTCCATCTAACTTTTCATCCATAACTTGAGTATTAATATCCTTTGTAATACAACTGGTAAATGTAATCAAGTGTTTTTCCTGAATCTTATGAGCTATTCTAGCAAATTAATTAATCTCAAGAGCAGGTTGTGGGAACCCTTACTTACAGTCAGCCAGAAGCACAGCCTACAATTTGTATTTCGTCTAGGCAGAGGAATCGGACTCATCCTACAAGACTCAGTCTGTGAGACTTAATGTTATCTCCAGGTAGAGAGTGGCAAAACTGAATGAATTAGATAGTTTGCCAGAGAATTGCTTGGGCTATGGAGAAAGTCTACACACATCTGGTGTTAATGTTCAGTGACCTTGTGAGAATAGAGAGTAGACATCATTCTCATGTTTTGAATCTATCTATCTATCTATCTATCTATCTATCTATCTATCTATCTATCTATCTATCTTCTAGTCAGCCAACAGGTGTTTACTGATGGATTCTGGAGCTAGCCTGCTTGAGTCTGAATCAGCTCTGCCTGTGACTTTGGTTAAGTTACATGGTTGTGCCTCATCTCTGCACCCTTTTTCTTCACTGCAGTGGTCACACAAAGATTGAATGAGTCGGTTCTCACTACTGTGAATGACACAGAATGACATAGAAACACTGATCCTTAAATATAAGCTATAATCATTCATCCAGCACTCAGCAAGTACATACTAAGTGCCTCCTATTTAAAACAAATGGCAAGCTGGCCCTGTAATTGTAGCTACTCTTATCTCAAATTAATCAGCAAAAAAACTAAAGTGAAGATGTGTGAAGATGTGCCAGCCTGAGCAAAGAAGCCAAGCATGAGAGAGAAGACCCAAGTTTAAGCTTCAGTAAGAGGCAAACAAAAGAAAATATAATGAGGAATATAATAACATGAATATGACAAATATGATCATTGCTCTCATGTAGCTTTTGGACAAAAGGACCAGGCAAACTAGCAAACAAAATGTATTTCTGAATAAATTGGTCTTGTTTTCAGTTTTAAATAAGTAGCTGATGAGTTTTTTGGAAACTTATGAAGCCTTTTCCTCCACACCTCCTAGAAAATGTTTAATAACTACAGGGGATTCCAAAAGACATCATTGTCTCTAGCTGGAACTTCTGATAGCAACAATAAAAGCAACAAATGGCTTCCAAGTTTTCTTTGGTAGCTAAGCTAATGTTGCACCATTCTCCCCTGCCAACCTCCTTTTCCATCCAATTTATTCTTTACTATTCTGAAACACACACACACACACACACACACACATACACACACACACATACCACATACAAAGAAAGAGACAGAGACAGACAGACAGACAGAGGGAGAGAGGGAGAGAGAGACAGAGAGAAAGTAGAAGAGAAATACGGAAGGAAGATGTTTCTGAAACAGAGGAAGAAGGGAGAAAGACAAGCTGTCTAAAACTGAGCCAGAATATTTATGTTATAGATTTTTTTAAAAAAAATTTTAAAACAGAATTTTTATTGCTTTCATGTATATACCTCCTTCTTCCTTTTAAGAGAAAGAAGTCAAAGTACAATGTCTCTACAGATATGCCAGTGAAATGAAAATGTTACTGTTTTTAAGATGATATACTCTAGCAGGAAAATAGAGAAGCCATGTTCTTGCTTATGAGAGAGCAAACCAGTGGCGGTTTGGGGTCGGTTATCTTGGATCTCCAGGGTTCCTTCACCACATATTTTATGGAGAGAAAAGGAGTATTTTCTCACAGCCATCATTTATTATTTATTTTTTCTGCTTTAATTATTTGTGGAAATTCCTGACAGCTTTACATTCAGCCAGTGTTACTGACAGTCAAGTTGGTACGTGAAGGAAGGGGGAGACCAGTCCCTGATGGAGGAGGGGGAACTGATGCTAGCACTCTGTGGTTCTGAAGGCATCGCTGTGCACTGAAAAATAACTTGATTTAAGTAGGAAGATAATGTATTTCTTAAAAATGATGACAATGGTGCAATTTGCTGTCTTTCCTGAGAAATGGTTTGAGAGTATGTTCTACTGATGAGAGGAAGGTAACGGCAGCTCACTATATTTAGGGGATTTTTCCCCACTGTTCCAAGTGCTCCATTGTTGCTCTCTTGGTGGACTTTTGTACAACCCTGGGACAAGACAATGTTTAGTTGTGGAGTAAGGTCATGACCCTGTGGTATTGATGATTTAGGCAAGTTAATCGGGTAGTATAAAGATTTGATGGAGTCCATTCATTTATCATTTATCATTCCATGCATATATTCACCAATACAGACTGCCAGGTACTTTGTTCAATATTTAATTAGGATCCTGTTTAAGTAATGCAGTTTGAAAGAGTAAGGACTTGAATTGAATAGTGGCTCTCATATCTTCCTAACTCCTACAAACAGAAAAAGCTTTCTATTATAGTTTTTTTTTTTTTTTACTGTTAACATTGTTAATTGGTACATACAAGTTACACAGGTTTCGGGGGTAGCATGAGATGATGTGATACATGTATACATTGTGCCTGTCAAACCAGAGCAAGTGTGACACCTCCTCAAACTATGTTGGAGGAGTTGTGTTCAAGTTCGTCCTTATCTGTTTTGATTCATTACTGAGTAATGTGTTTTTGAAGTCTGATCTGTAACAGCTACTCTTCTTTGTACATAGATGCTCACTCCTTCATTCTAATGACCCATAGAATTTACTGGCTGTCTGCAATAAGACCTATCCTATGAGCACTTCTAGCTCCTGGATGGTCCCTAACATTCCTGGAGCAGTGCTCCAGCTCATAGCATGATTCTGGAGACTCAAATCCCATCATCACTACTTCTACCTGAAATGGGAAAAGGGATTATTGCTATTCCCATTTTACAGATTAAGCGGGGGGGAAAAACAAGTCTCAATGAGGCTTAAAATAGCTTCTTGATTACTTCATGGTGGAGTAGAGCCTTAACATAACTGGCTGGAAAGCCTACATTCTTCAGAGTTTTACTTACTTTGTTCCTCTTTTCATACAAACTTGACCTTAAGGAGTAGCACAATGACAATTACAATTCTTCTAAATTGATACCAAAATGGGAAGCTGCGGTTGTGCCTTCTTTCATAGCAGCTCCCTGGAGGATTTCTTTGAGCAGCTTCTGACAATACAATGAGCCCACAGACAGGCATTATCTGCTCCTGCTCCACGCACCAGGACCTCCAGCTTCCTCGTTTGCCGTGCACATCACACGCCTCTCTTTGAAGGGAATCCCATTTTCCCACCTGCATCCATCATTCAGCTGTCATCCCATTCAACTGGTGAGGTTTTTAACTAGATGATTTTCTTTTTAATCTTTCTTGGCTAACCTTGTCGCTCAAGGTCTTTGCTCTCACTACAATTATAAAGCTTGCTCATTTTCTGGCCCCCAGTTCAACCCCTTGAGAGTAGCAATTAACACAGGCACCTGTTTTGTTGAGTTTTGCTTTTTACATATTAAAGGGCAGAGGCAACCTGCTTGGGTTGGTCTGAGCATCCTTTTGATCTTGCAGAAGCTACACAACAATATATCCATCCTGCTCAACCTGAGCAGGGTAATTTAGGAATGGTTTAAGGAGGAAGCTTCGAGGTACCTGTGTGCTTGGGGTTTGAAGAGGGACCCATTACAGGGAGAGCATGACCCCTTCTCAAATACCGCTCAGAGCCGCAGATGTAAGCTGCTGAAATGGCACCTCCTCTTCTAATGCAAGGGATGAAAGCAGCTCTGAGCAGGAACAAAGATCCGTGCTTCCATAAAGCATAGTATTTCCCCATTGCATGTGAATTGACTACATTGCTCTGTTCAGTTTTGCTAAGATTACACGAAATGTAATTACATCCACACTATTCACCTGGGATCCTAAGCAGCGATGCTAATGCAGCCGCCCTGGGGGAGGAAGGCGTTGGAAATGGAGGAGGGGGAGAGAGATACTTTTCCGTGGATTCACCATGCAGCCTGCTTGCCTCACCTGAGCACTGTGCCTTTTTGCGAGGCTCCAGAAACCCACAGTCTCTCCATATGGGAGCACAAGTGTGTTTATTTGATAGTATTGGGGTTAGTGGACTTCCGGTTCTCCTTTCCTTCGTTTCCTAGTATGCTAAGAAGCCTTGTGAATACCCATGAATTATCTTCAAATACAATTTGATTTAGGACTAGCTTTATTTTATTTAATTCTGCTTTAAATTTTCTTGACACAGAGTGGTGCATACTGATGAAGTACAATGCAGTGTTTAAATACACGTGTACATTGTGTAATCATCAAATCAGGGTAATTAGAATATCTGTCACTTCATACATTTAGCATTTCTTTGTGGTGAAGGAATTCAAAAACTTTTCTTCTGCTGAGTGCAGAACCACACCTGTAAAACTCAGCACCCTGAAGGTTAAAGCAATAGGATGGTGAGTTCGAGGGCAGCCTAGGCAACATAGTGAATTTAAGGCTAGTCTGGGGTATGAGGGAGACCCATCTCCAAAAGTCAAAGGCTGGGGATGCAGCACAGTGATGAAGTGTATGCTCGAGGTCCTGGGTTTGATTTCCAACCTGATAACTAGTTAATAAGTTTAAAAAGTCCAAAACTTCTTTCTTTTGAAATAGTCAATAAATATTGGGGGCTAATTTTATTTTGAAATAGAAGTAAACCAAGTAATATGAGTGTAGACCCAAAATGAAAACTCAGAATTTTAACTAATATCCCAAGGCTTGTATTCCATGTCTCAAATGATCTGTGCAGGTGGCTAAGTTTCAGGCCATAAATACAAAAGAAATAAAGCTTGTGTGTATGAGCATGCATGTGGTTTTATTGAACAGGTAAAATTTATATAGGTCAAATACTAGTTGTTGCCAGAAACTGGTGACTCACCTATAATCCTAGCTATTCAGGAGGCTGAGATCTGAGGATTGTGGTTCAAAGCCAACAAAGGAGGGTGTGGAAGGGAGGAGATGGTAAGGGATGGTAAGGGGAAACAAAGGAGGAGGCAACAATGCTTGATAAGAAATGTACTCATTACCTTGCTCATGTAATTGTAACCCCTCTGTACAGTATTTTCACAATTAAAAAAAAACTTAGTAATAATAAAAAAAAAACCTGCAGGGAGAGAAAAGTCTGTGAGACATATATCCTATTAACCACCAGAAAACTGGAAGTGGTGCTATTGCTCAAAGCAGTACAACACTAGCCTTGAGCAAAAGAACTCAGGGACAGTGCCCAGGTCCTCAGTTCAATCCCCACAACTCAAAAACAACAACAAAAACAAACAAACAAACAAAAAATCCGTAGCTGTTTAGACACTAGTACTATCATTCCAGAGGTTCCTTCTATATATGAGAAAGCTATGTGACTCCAAAAAATTAAGGTATTTATATGACTTACTTAAAAAGGTTTTTTATTTGAAATCATAAAGAGGGAGTATGAGAATACATCATGAAGAGAAAAAAATACGTAATAATGAGAGTGACTCTATGGGATTTTTAGCAAAGATTATAAATCACACAATTATCCAAAGAATTTCTCTAAGAAAAAGATTACAACTAAAAGTTTCCTAATATTAAAGAATATGATGCTGAGATCTAATTTTTTAAATGTGAGAATAATTATAAGCAGAAAAATTATTAAGTTTAATAAGAAAAAATATGAAAGGGAACATAATCATACCACAATGCTCATTTGTCATATTTGCATAGGAATAATAATGAATCATAAATACAGAATAATGATTTAATCAAAATTGTAATCCAAGTTTATTGGAAAGATAGAGAAGGCAAGGTGATTAGTCTGAAAAAGCTAAGTCTAGACACTCACTAGAAATGATGTGACAGTGAGAATAGTAGCATACACATGCGATCCTGAAATATAACAATATGTGAATGTTCAAAGAAATAGCTTAAAAAGTCAAAATGGGTTGACAGAAGACTCCCATCAGGAATGAAGGGCAAAGGTAGGGACTTGTATATTATTGGCTTTTTAACTGAGATGTTCAGTCATTTTCTTACCTGTCTAGCAGAGTCAGCAGTGGTTCTCTAGCAGCAACAGCCCAGTGCCTAGCATGCAGCAGACTTTGGTAAGCAGCCACTGAACGTGCATAAAGGTCATGGCCATGTGATAGAGGAGCCTTCTGTGAAACACATGGCTCATGTAGAGGAAATGTCACAGACAAGCTTGTCCTCAGTCATGGTGACCTCCTCCTGGAGTAAAAGGACCTGCTAAACTGAGTTAAACCATTTCTCCACTCTCCCCAGATAACTCAGCAGCATGGAGGAAGAAGTCATGAAAATTGTCGTAGCAGAAGCAAGGCACATCATCTTCATAAAAATCAGTACTATATGATCTACACATCTTAAGAAATAGCCAATCTGCAGAAATAATCTCAATTGCTATACTACACAGGAGAAAAAAATATAGCTTGAAGACAAACTTGAATGCAAAAAACAATTCTTATTCTTATTTATCTTAGAAAATAATTTCACCTCTCTCTGCTTGTTTATTCACCTTTAGAGTGAAAATAATAGTGCTGAGTTTCTAAAAGAATAAGAGAAAACATGTTTTAAAACCTTAGAGTGAACATCCAATACAAAATAGAGAACTATTATTTTTGTAGTTAGACTATAATAAAAGTTTCCTGAGCCAGGTACCAGTGGCTAGGGACTGTTATTCTAGCTATTCAGGAGACTGACATCTGAGGAAGTGGTTCAAAGCTGCCATGGGCAGGAAAGACTGACATTATTATTGCCAATTAGGCATGAGTGCACATGTATGTGCACTCACACATCCACACACACACACACACACACACGCACTCATGCTTGTGCACATGCATACTCATGAGAATTGGAGTTGTAGCTCAACTTGTAAAGTGACACCCTTGAGCAAAAGAAGCACAGGGACAGCACAGGCCCTGAGTTCAAACCCCAGGACTGTCACAAAAAGCAAAGAACAAATTCCTGAGACTGAAACTTGCCAGAAACTGAAACACTGCCCAGCACATGGGAAACAGCTGAGGACTATTTGATGAGTGAATAAATCAACAAGTGATCATTTCAAAAGGAAAAGCGCTTTATTTGGGGACTGGCTTCTTCAGGGTATAAAGCTCAGCTTTGATACATTTACTAGAGTATCTTACATAGACAGTTTTCTGGTAATCAATTTCCTCAAAGAATGACAATGGTTATCTCTAGAAAAATACCTGTTCAATTATAGCTTGTGTTACCTCAGACAGACACTGCTCAGCTTTCGATAGTCTCTGATTTTCATTATGACAGGTGTAGAGGATGCAGCGAAGGAGTCACAATATCCTTCCGCAACATTGCCCAATATATCCTGATAGCCTGGTGTTGTTTCATTAATTTTTATTTAATCTGTAAAGGAAATACCTTCATGATCATTGATCACTCTCTTTTTGATTAGGAAAAAATACCATCAACATTAGGATATACTTCTGTAAACTAAGCATTTTGTGCAATTTTTGGTCACCCAGAGAGAAATTGCTCTTCTGATATTCCCTTTCGACCACACATGTCTAAGCAAGCAGTGTTTCTTTGACAGGGAGGAAGCAATTAAGAATGTTCTAGAATGCTTAGATTAGTGTAAAGCATATTTCCCTGGAATAGTTGCTCCTTTTATCTGACTCTTCTTGCCCCACCCCTCTCTATTCCTTCCCTCTAAATGTGTCTTTTCTGCTGTTCTTGGCCATCTGGAGAACATAAACAACCATTTTAGAACCCAGATGCCCACCATTGAGAATTTTCTAATTGAGTTATGCTGCAGTCAGCTGCAACAGAGCCACACCCACATCCTGTTGTATTCTACTGTGCTGCTAGAGAGACATAGATATCCCAGGGCTTCCAAGGGGAGGTGTTCTGTTGTGGGAAGCATAGTTCCTCCCTTCTTTCAGTTTTCCGTGTGCTGGTACTTTTCATTGATCTTGGAAAAACACATGGCCACCCACAACCAGCCCAAAACAAACAAACAAAAACACATCAGGAGCCAATAGCAGACTCCAGTATTTGGGAGAGTGCATCCAGAGCATCTGATCTTCCCAAGAACACCCGTAGGAGCAAACACAAGCAGTCTAGGCTGCTCAACCCTTCCAAAGGCGGGAATTGCCAGCAATCTACAGCAGAGAGCTGAGAATCCTAAGTAAGTCAGAATAGCAGCTGGAAATAGACTCCCAACAAAACCCAGATCAGGCACAGACTCTCTCTACCAATACAGAATCAGCAACCAAGCAAAGACAGACACACCAAAACAAAATTGAAGAGCAGTCTCCTGAACCCCCATGCAAAAATCACAGAGAAAAATCACAAGGTTTACCACCACCCAGGACAGCAAGCTCACCTAAAAAGCCAGCAGCCACACAGGGGAGAGCCCCAGTGGGAGCAAAGCAGGAATGGAAGACAAAAGCTACATCCAAGGGTTGCTGGAGGCAATGACTCAAGAAATAAAGTGAGAAATTGATCAGAAATTGAAAGAGCACAAGGATGAACTATCAAAAGATATACAGGATATCAAACAAAAGTTGGATGCA
>NW_012267233.1:17236970-17304128 GCF_000151885.1 Dipodomys ordii
CTCATCTGGTTGAACCACTACTAAAAATCCCCATGCAGCTGATCACATATATGGTATATAACATGTGAGCACTGTTATATATTATAGACTGTGATAGACAATTTGCTCCAGGAAAGTTAGAATGAACTTGTGACTTTAAATGAGCATCATTATTCCACAATACTGTGAATTTCCAGAAATTATGTAATCACTTAATCACAATCAAAAAAAAAAAAAAGAACCTGGGGAAGGGAGGGAGGGAGGGGATGGTGGGGGAAAACAATGGAGGGGGTAACAATGTTCAAGAGGAAGTGTACTCATTACCTCACTTATGTAACTGTAACTCTCTGTATAGTATCTTTACAATAAAAAAAATAAAAGGTAAAACATAAAAAAAAATCAAAACACATGGCCAGCATCTGTCTGTGAATAATGGTTTGTCGTTGCATAATGTAGGATATCTATGAAGTGTTCTTCTCATAGAGACTTCTGAAAAACAAAACACAGGCTATGTCTTTTAGGTGGAAATATTTCTTTAAGCCAAGTTATGGAGCAAGTGAAATGTAATTATAATAAAAGAGCTGAGTTTCTTGATCGCATCATAGGCAGACAAAAGAGTTTATGCCCATATTTATTGTATGTGGTTTTTATTTGTTGTGCTTCTTTTTCACAAAAAATAATTCTTAAGTACCATCCTCATTTTCTCATCCTAACCCTCAGACTGGAATAGTACTATTACAGTTAGTGTTTAATGATTCAAGGCTCAGCAAGGTTACAGTATATGTTTCTATAAATAAACAGTTTTCAATATAAGGTTACCTTCCAATATTCTTAAGTCAATTTTTGAATGTTTTTTTTATTGTGAAAATACTGTACAGAGGGATCATAATCACATGGGCAAGGTAATGAGTACATTTCTTACCAAGCATTGTTGTCTCCTTCTTTGTTTTTCCCCTACCATCACTTCCCTCCCATCTCTACACCTCCATTGAGTTTTTTTCTTCATTTATTCACTCATCTATGCATCTAGAGTATGTGTTACAGTCCATGTACTTGGTTATTAGAATCAAACATTATAGTAAGACTTTTGATGGTAGGGGCTTGATCAGCTGAAATCTCAGAGCATTTTATGCACAAACAACTTCTGGAAAGAGGACAAATAATAGTAATTGACTCCTTTAATGACAATTCAGAAACAGAATTTTCTTATCCAGTTTCAAGAAAATGTCTTATTGAGGCAGATATACAAGCTAGTGCTACTCAGAAGTGTTCTTTCTTTTAGTTCATTCAATATATGATGCCAAACTCTTCACTAGTGTCTGTGGCCAGTGTTGAATGGTCACATGGAAATAAGAATCATTTGGCAGCCTATACAGGAATTTGTTGAATTCCAGTAGAAAACACGGATATGGGAAAAAATTAGGCTACACAGAAAGCAGATCCTACAAGAAGGTAATCAGAGGCCAGGTGTGGAAAGGAGCCATCTGCCTAAGCAACCTGGAAAGTTTCATATGGAGATGATACTCTACCTCTTGATGGGTAACAAAGAGTTTTACATACACATACACACACACACATGCACACACACATGCGTATACACACACACAGACACAAGTTAACAAACAGAATGCATAAAGGTACAAGGACATAGAAATGTCAGCATGTCAGTCTGGATGAGAGGTCTGGTAGGAGTAAAGATGTTCGAGGATTCCTGGAAATGAGACAGAGATGATTATTGAAGGTTATGTTCTATGACATGACATTTATATTTAGGAAAAGTGGAAGAATATAGGAGGATGAAAGCTGAACAATGACATCCATGACCAGATGCATCTTTTCTGAGCTGTAACCCAATGCCAGGATGAGCAGAATGAAAGGAATCAAGAAGGTGGGCATGAGGAGGCAGGGGCAAATATAAATCTAAGTGAGGCACATAGAAAACAGGGCTTTGGGAGTCATAGTCAAATAAAGAAAGAAATTGTAGTTGATTGCCACTATTTGTTACGATTATGCTGTGCAAATTCACTGTTAAGTTAGCAAATACTAATACTTCTGTGAGAAAGATATGGTTAAGTTTCTGTGAACCTCTTGTCACTACATTTTCATCAACTAAGTGCATAATCAAGTCTTACATGTGTTTCTACTTGAAGACACCTTATTAGGTAGGTGATAGCTCACTAGTTAAACATATGACCAATAAATGAGAGATAGACAGGTAATGATTGAAATTAGTGGATAGATGATTGATAGATAAGAAGGTCAGTATCACTCATGACTCAATGAAGCTAATCTAATTAATATACATTCTCTGTAAGGCAGATCACAGCTTTCTTTCCATTGGAATTCTAGACAAAACTTCAGAACTCCACTTGTAGACCATCCAAAACAGCAAAATAACTAACAAAAAGGCAAAAAGAATGTGTAAAATGGACCAATGAAAGGATAATTTCATGTAAAAGAAAAGGAATAATTATAGTAATATAGATGCTGAGCTGATAAAGCCACTTGCGTGACTGAGGTCCTTGCTATACAAGTATAAAAGCATCCACAAATGATATGAAGGGACAATGACTAAAAATTGGTAGCTTCGCAATACGGAAGGACCACTGAGAGGCTGATGGCACCATTGACTGAAACCAGAAAATCTATAGGGAAAGTATAGTTTAGGGAGTGATTGAGAAAAGCAGTTGGAAATGAACTAGGTGAAAGATATATGGAGTATAAACAGAGATCAGAATATGGAGTGCTTAGATATGTGAAAAAATTATAGAAGATCAGGTGAAGACATCCGATGGACAGCCAAAGCAAGTGAATGGAAATTGAGGAGAAAGTTAAGGATGAAAAGATTCTTTGAGATAATGTTCTAGTCTGATTCACGTTGAATAGTTCCCATCCCAAGAATAGTAGCTGAAACTATATAGTGAATTATTATTAAATAAATGAAAAGAAAGCAGACATGGTTCAAGTGGTATAGAGCACTTGCTTAGCAAGTAAGAGATCCTGAGTTCAAACTCTAGTACTACCAAGAAAAAAAAGAAAGGCAAGAAATCAAGAAAAGGAAAGGGAAGGGGAAGGGAGAGGAGAAGAGAGGAGAGGAGGGGAGAAGAGGGGAGGGGAAAGGAAAGAAATCACACTTTTAAAGTTACATTCCCTAAGAGAGGAAAAAGTCCAGTAGAATACTGAAGTTTGAAATGTGATGGTGTCTTGTAGAAGAGACGTTCCTTTCTAAAAGGAGCAATTGCAAAATAGTCTTGAAGTTTCGTGAAATTATGCGAAGCTCATTTTAGAAAAAAACCAAGGGAATAAAAATCCTTGGTAGAAATGCAAAGCTGAAAAACACACAGGCTACAACAGAGCAGGCAAGAAAACATGCCACCCATGCCACACAGGTCCTACAAGTACAATGGAAGTAGAGGTCACCTTGAAAAAAAGAGGAGGACCCCCCAGTTCTCTGGAACAGGTGAAAAGGGTGAATTTCATAAAGAGAGATTCTCTAAACACACCAGAATTGCAAGCTTTCAGCCTCCTTCCCCTGTGGTTCCTGGGAGAATTTTATATGGCTCTTACACAGCTTTATTTAGGACTGGAGGGGAGCCAACTGTCTATTGTTCAAGTTCACATTTTAGCTGATGATGGAAATTCACACATTCTGTACAAGGCCATCCTGAGGAGCAATCCTCAGTGTGGGACTTTGGCAGAAATAAAAATAAAGATATATATGCATACTACATTCTAGGATAAACATTCTTTCGAGAAAAGCAAAGATTTTCAAAACAAACAAACAAATCAGTCAGCCAGAAAATGGATCTTTGTTTTAAGTGTTTACTGCAGGGAAGATATCTGCTAAAAAGTTTCAGACTAGTGGTAAGCATCACTGCCCTCATTCATTATTTTGCTTCAGTAAAAGAGAAAACCCATCCCATGCTTGTGACATTTTCTTGTAATTAGAGAGGTTTGCCTTGCTCCCCATAAGTTAGAATTTCTTTAAAAATTTAGAATTTTGAGAAGAAAAAAGAAATCTTGTGTGTTCACTAAAATATATATTAGAAATCTTGAGAGACTAACATGACCTTGGCAAAGAAAAGTAGTTAAGGGATCTTTGAGATATCCTTATGCTTATGTACATTCATTGAAAAGTGAAAATGTGTCAGGTGCTAAGCCTGTAGTCCTAGTGAAGCAGGCCATAGTTCAAGCTAGCTGGAACAGGAAAATCCATGAGACTCTTGTCCTCAATAAACTACCAAAAAGTTGGAAGTGCGGTGGTGGCGCAAATGGTAGAGTACTAGCCTTGGACAAAAAAGCTCATGGACTATGCCCAGTTCAAGCCCTAGGACTGGAAAGAAAGAAAACGAGAGAGAGAGAGAGAGAGACAGACAGACAGAAAGAGACAGAGAGAGAGAGGGGGAGGGGGGAGGAAGGGGGAAGGAAAGGAAAGAGAAAGTAGAAAGAAAAAGGGAAGAAGGATGGAAAAGAAAGAAAGAAAAGAGGAAAGGAAAATACGAGGTCAGGGTTGTATTGGGATACAGTGAAGCCATGTTAGCTTCCTTCTGGAGGAAAGTGAAGCTGGTTACTCTCAATGTGTAACCTGCCCCTGACTGACCCAGACCAAAGACACTGAGGAGCTATGCCAGTGGCATGTGACTTTCAAACCCACCCTAGATAATGAGAAGCCAATGTCTGTCTGGGGCATGTCACTAATCTTCTGAAATCTGTGGAGTATACACTTCTTGGAAACAAGGCCTACCAGACATCCACCATGTTCCTTGGGACCCAAATGTTCAGGTCCTGCTTGATATTTTCTGAGGCACTCAGGCAGAATGTGGGTGAGGTGGGCTCACAGTTCAGTATGTCACTACCTTAGCATGCTCTGGCCTTCTTCCATGTGATTACCTCCCTAAACTCATTCTGAGATTTTGTCTCCTTCCCAGTCAGGGACAGTGATCCACAGGGACCCCGATGGTGCCCTTAGGAGAGCTTGGTATTTCAGAGTGGCCATGACCTGTTGTGAGAATCTAAGAATGCACCTAAGTAGGCCACTAGTCTCAGATTTCACTGAAATTTCACTTATATCCAACACCAAGGCCCAAACAATGCCTAATTCTGGATCCCCCAACAGTATCCTCCACCCGGTCCTCTGTAATATTTGAAATGTTTGGGCACCACAGCCCAGTCTGTGTGGCTCAGATATATTGTGAGATCCTACAACCTTGAGATTCCCTCAGCTAGGTCACAGTCTTTGATGAAAGCAGGATTCTCTTGGGAACCAGTCAGTTTCCCAGGAAAACTCCTCCCTACCCGAATGGCCCACATCTCTTTATAGTAAGTGAGATAATATATAAACCCAGCATGATGACAAGGGTCCATGAATAGGAACTTAAGCCTCTTTGTTTCTTTTACATTATATTTACTTTGGATCATAATGCTGGTTGGATTAGAGAACTGAATTGTCAGAAATACACTCAGAGAAAGTTGACAGATTGTGATTCCCACAAAAACTAAATAAGAGTCTGGGTGTACGAATAGCAAAAAACAATCCTTAGCAGAGAGAACTGTGCTGGAGGAATATCAATACCAAATTTCAAACTCTATTACAAAGCCAGAGTGATTAAAACAGCTTGGTAATAACATGAGAACAGACCTGGGAACCAATGGAATAGAACTGAAGACCCAGAAATGAGCCCACAGACCTATAGCCACCTAATCTTCAATAATGGAGCTAAAAAATAGAATGGAAGAAAGATAGCCTCTTCAGTAAATGGTGCTGGCAAAACTGGTTAAACACCTGTAGAAAACTAAAGTTAGATCTTTTTATATCACCCTGTACCAGAATCAACTCCAAATGAATCAAGGACCTCAAAATAAAAGCAGACACCCTGAAAACATTACAGGAAGGTACAGGAGAAACCCTAGGGCTCCTTGGCACAGGTCAAAATGTTCTTAATAAAGACAAAGAAACCCAAAAATCAAAGAAAGATTGGATAAATGGGATTGCACGAAACTGCAGAACTTCTGCATGGCAAAGGTCATACCTAGCAAGATCAATAGAAAGCCCAGGGATTGGGAGAAGATCTTCACTAGCCATACATCAGACAAGGGTCTCATATCTAAAATATACTTAGAACTCAAAAATTAAATCCCCCCCAAAACAAATCCTCAAAGAAACAATTGTCCCATTAATAAGTGAGCTAAAGAGTTAAAGAGAGACTTCTCTGAAGAGAAAATAAGAATGCCCAATAGACACATGAAGAAATACTCAAAACTTCATTGAGATTCCCCCTCACTCCAGTTAGAATGGTTATTCAAAAAATCTAATAACAACAGATGTTGGAGGGGATATGGCCAGAAGGCAACCCTACTGCATTGTTGGTGGGAGTATAAACTTGTTCAACCACTTTGGAAAGTAGTATGGAAGTTCCTTAAAAGACTCCACATAGAGCTTCCCTATGACCCAGCAATCCCACTTCTGTGCATTTACCCAAACAATCACAAACAAGACCACACTAAAGCTACCAGCACAACTATGTTTATCGCAGCATTATTCACCATAGCTAAGATATGGAACCAACCCAGAGGCCCCTCAGTAGATGAATGGATCAAGAAAATGTGGTATATGTACACAATGGAATTCTATGCCTCCATCAAAAAGAATGACATGGCTCCATTTGTTAAGAAATGGAAAGACTTGGAAAAAAATATGTTAAGTGAAGTAACCCAGGCCCAAAGAAACATAGGTCCCATGGTTTCCCTTATTTGCAATAACTAGTATACATCTAGGATAATCTTAACAGATGAGCAGAAAGGCTCAAAAACTATGTACATATGACCATATAAGATGATGCTAAGCGAAATGAACCCCAAGATAGGGACACAGAGATTTTATCTTTGTTGCCGTCGTTTGTAATGTACTATATAATTGTTTTCTTTCTCTTGTATGTTCTTCTCCCATGGTATAACCCCTGTTGTCACTATATTTGATTCTGGTGCCCTGCATCTTGTATATATGTTTTTCTAATTTGGGGAGGGGAAAGGAAATAACAAAATGCTGAAATAAGGACATAGGTTGACCCACTGTAACAATGAGATGTACAATATTCCATGTTGAAAACAAGCTTTACAACTTGGGACAGGAGGGAGGAGTTGGGGAGGTGGGGAGGGAAGGGATGGTAGGGGAAAATAAAGGAGGAGGTAACAATGCTCGATAGAATATGTACTCATTACCTTACGCATGTAACTGTAATCACTCTGTACAGTATCTTTACAATAATATATATTTAAATCAAAGAGAATAAAACTAAAATTTGAATAAAAAAAAGAAGCTGGGGCTGGGTGTTGTGGTGGCTCAAGCCTGTAATCCTAGTTACTTCTGAGATGGTGATCAGGGAATCATGGTAGAAGGATAACCAAACCTAAAGATTGCAAGACTCTACCTTAATCAGTAGCTAGGCACGCTGCCATGCTCTTGTTGTCCTAAGCAATGTGGGGGAAGCACAATTGCTAGGAGTAGTAGCGTGTACTTGTCATCTCCAGCTGCATGTGGAAATATAAGTAGAAGATTTTCAGCTCAGAAGAGCCTGGATAGAAAGCAAGACCCAGTCAAGAAAATAATCAATGTAGGAAGGGGCTAGATGTCATGGCTCAAATGGTAGAGCACCTGCCTAGCAAGCGAGAGACCTTGAATTCAAGCTCCAGTACCACCACCATCACCAACAAAATAAAAAAGAGCCACAATAATTCCATTTAGGGTGAGGTCTTGGTTCAAGATACATGACCTGATTTATGTTAGGTTCTAGAAATTTGCCATAGCCGTAGTTCTAATAGGCTTTTAGTTCCTTCTAAGAAAAGCTCCACACATTTCTGCCACAGATTTATTAAAAGTAAGTCTTTGAGATGACAGTTCAAAGAATATTGAATTCAAAACACTCTACACTTTCCCCAAACTCTGTCTTATATGTAGGAAAAAATTAATTCAACATTAACAGACTACAATTCAAATGCATAAAATTTCTCAGCACTATATTTGTTAGGGATATTTTACTAAAACTCATTTAAGTTTTTAAGTATTTTACTTGTTTTATACATGTAACATACTGAACTATGAGTCAGTTCAAGTAAGATTTAAAACTGAACTCCATTTTCTTCATACATAACTACTCTTAATTGTGCAAAAAATGTTTGTACAGTTTTGTCCAATTAAGACAAAGGTAGAAAGAATAATTAAAAGTAAATCAAAATAATTGAATGCTACATTTGTAATATCACTTTGTGTATTGTATGGGGTTCCGTTTTGCTTTATATTTAAATCAGCCTTGAAAGAACAGCGGACTTTAAAGCATTAACTTCTCAGCTGGAGAAAATTTTACACAGATTGCACTGGGTGTCTGACTTTATCTTAGTAAATGAGCCCTGATCAATAAGAGAAGATCAGCCCATCAGTTTGTCTTTTCAGATCCTTCGCTAAATAGTTGGAATTGTTTCCTTATCTGTAAAATGAATTACATTACAAACCACAATTATTCCTCTACTGTCTACGGGACATGAGTATATATAAAGAGTTTTAAAAATACATTTCTACTTAGCTTATGATTTTATCTGCCACAATTCTTTTCAGTTAGGTCATTTATTAATGAAATCTATAGGTTGACACAATGAAAGACTTCTATCAATGAGCTGAGCTCCTTTAAACAAAGGTAATTCAGTAATTATACTGTCTGAGAATTGACTTGGTAATTGAGTATTGCCAATGATTTTATGTGCTTATTTGGGTTATATTCCTTTTAATTAAAATCATTTTCCCATTTGAAGAAAACTCAAAAATATTTTTATTACTGACAAAGTCTCTATGGGCTTTTCTTTGTTCAACTCTGGTAATTTAGAATGCTTCACCTCTGTGAGGTATGGTAGTGCTGCTCATTTGTAACCCCAGCATTCTAGAGGATAAAGCAGAAGACCACCAGCTGTAGGCCAATCTGGGATATAACACAGGACTCTGTCTCAAAACCAACAAACAAAACAAATGGTTTATATTTTGTAATTGTATAAACAATACTAAACAGAATAACTTGCCCACAAATTCTTATTTGCACTTCTATGTTTCCATAGAAAGACATGCTTCAAAGGAAGATTCTATTCAAAGAGATTCTTCTAGTACAAAAATTATTTAGTAGTAGAACTATCACGATTTTGACAGCATATTTTTGTATTATCTTGGATGCTCAGAAGACAAAACCAAGTCTATCTCCATATTAATTCTATTTTCCTATGAAATTTCAAAGACAAATGTCTTGGTTCAAACAAAATTTTTTAGTTAATTCTTCTTCTACAACTGCAAAATAAAGGCTATATATATATATGTGTGTGTGTATGTATATATATATATATATATATATATATATATATATATATATATATACTGATTACCATTTTATAAATAAGTATGGACATCTGCTTCATTGTATACAACACTTACTCATAAAACAATTGTACAACTAATGCTTGTGTTTTGTGCAAAAAAGTCATATAATCCTTAGTTATTAATAAACATATTCTGTAAATTGACATAATAAATGATTTGAGCAAAACACCAAAAAGATCCAGTGGATATCAACATACAGTCTCACATTTTTCTATTCAATAGAAAAGTCTTTCTGGGGTTGAATTTACCATATCCCTGAAGATTTGTGACCATTAATAGAATGAAGATTTATTTCAAAATATATAAAATGTCAGAATTCATGTCTTATACCTTTATTACTGAATGTTACTACTAATGTGTTTGAACCAAATTTTTTTCTGACACTAAAAGTAATAAACTCATATTGAGAATTTATAAAACAAGAAAATGTACAAAGAAGAAAATAACAAGCCACCCATAATCACACTGTAACAATATCATTTTAGACATTGTTTCATAATTACTTCTTGTCTTTTTCTACAAATTTCTTCTTTTATTATTCATATGCCAGTCTATATTCTTCTGAATTCTTTCCTACCTATTCTTCATTTAATATTTGTAATCACACTGCATATATAATTTTGTGTGCTGCCTTTTGCTCAACATTACTGATTATTAAAAGCATTTTCATGTCATTAAAGCACTCTTCATTTTTAATTACTACATAAATATTCTATTGTGCAACTGTACCATAATTTACTTCCTCTAATTCAGGATATTTAAAGAGATTTTATTTTTCACTGCATAAGTAATGCTGCAGTAAACATTCTTACTTCCAATAATTTTACATTTCTAATTATTTCTTAATGATAGATTTCTGTAAGTGAAGTTAATGGTCATAAGCTACAAATGTTTTTAAGGTTCCTCAAACAATTTGTATGATCACATTTCTTTCTTTTTTTGGGGGGGGGTCCGGTCATGGGGCTTGAACTCTGGGCCTGGGCACTGTCCCTCAGCATTTCAGCTCAAGGCTAGCGCTCTACCACTTGAGCTACAGTGCCACTTCTGGCTTTTTTCTTTTTGCTTAAGTGGTGCTGAGGAATCAAACCCAGGGCCTCATGCATGCAAGGCAAGCACTCTACCACTGAGCCACCTTCCCAGCCCCTGATTACATTTCTTATTGTAGAAGTGTTATACAGATGGGTTGCAGTTACATAAGTCAGGTATTGAGCATATTTCTTTTTGAACAGTGTCACGTCTCTCATTTTTCTCCCAATGTTTTCCCTCCAGACTCCTCTCCACCAGAAGTTGTATAGTTCATTTTCAACATAATGTCTAGTGAATATCACCAATGCATTTGTTCACCCTTTGTCCTACCATTTCTGTGCTTCCCCTTAACCTCCTGAAATCAGATAAACTTACACAAGACAAAGGTACATTAAAAAAAAAACAATGACATAGGGAAAAAACAGAAAAATAAAACACAAAAAGTAAAATTAAAAAAAACCTCTTTTTTCTATTTATTGGAGTTCCTTTTGATAAACATCATTTTATAAGATCATATGCACATACCTATTGAATCCTTGTGATCCTCTCTTAAGAATATCCTTCTTTAGTCTCTCTGTGTGAATGTTTAGAATATCCTTCTTTAGTCTCTCTGTGTGAATGTTTAGAGTGTCCAAGTGTAGATGTTTGTCTTTTGGTATCCATTAGATTTAATTGCAGATTTATAGGCACATACTAATTCTTACAAATGAGGGAAAATGTGCAACCTGTTTCTTTGGCTCTTGCTTACTTCACTTGATATAATTTTTTCCAAGTCTTTCCATTTCCTTACAAAAGGGGCATTATCATTCCTTTTGATGGAAGCATAGAATTCCATTATATATATTATGTATACATACACACACACACACACACACACACACACACACACACATATATATATATATATATATATATATATATATATATATATATATATGGGGGGGGAGGAAAGAAAGACCCTAAGCTTGGGATTGTGCTCCTTTTTTGTTTGTCATAGGGCTGTTTTCTATTATAAGTTAGTTTGACAGTCAAAATCCATCCAATGTTTGCATTCTGTTTTGGGTAATTTTGATTTGATTAAAGCTTCCACTAATTATGATATGTCTTTTAATATTTTACTTGTATTTCACATTTATTGAATAAATAAAAGGTATTAATCTCTGATCTTAGATAAAAGAATTCTGATACAGGTATTTGCACAAAATAACATATACTTAAATATAAAGAACCATTTAGGCCATTGTAAAGGCCATCATATATATATATATGATATGTACATATTTATATATCATATATATACATGTGCTTGATCCATTTGTCCACTGAATGGAATATAGGCTGATTCCATATTTTGGCTACAGTAAACAATGCTGCAATGAACATGGCTGTGCTGATGGCTTTAGTGTGGTTTGGTTTATGTTCTATTGCACTGCCTAGGAGTAGAATTTCTGGGTCATAGGGAAGCACTATGTCTTTTGAAGAACTTCCACACTGATTTCCAGAGTTTACATTCCAACCAACAATGTAGTAATGTTCCTTTTTGGCCACTTCCCTGCCAGCATCTGCTATTGTTATTTTTCTTGAAAATAGCAATTCTAACTGGAGGGAAATGGAATCTCAATATTGCTTTTATTTGTATTTCTTTTATGGCCAGAGATGTTGAACATTTCTTCCATGCCTATTGGCCATTCTTATTTCTTCTTCAAAGAAGTTTCTCTCTAAGTCTTTAGCTCACTCATTAATTGAGTTGTTGTGTCTTTAAGGATTTTGTTTGGTGGGGGGTGTGGTTAGCTTTTTGAGCTCTTAAGTATATTTTACATGGGAGCCCCTTCTCTAATGCATAGCTAGTAAAGATCTACTTTCATTCGGTATACTTTCTATTTATTTTGTTGGCTAAGCCCTTTGGTGTGCAGAAACTCTTTCATTTCATGCAACCCCATTTATTTAGTCTTTCTTTGATTTGTTGTGATTCTGGATCTTAGGAAATTTTCAACACATGCCTAGGAGACCTAGTGTTTCCCTTACCTCTTCCTGTAATATTTTCATGGTATTTGGTCTTACATTTAGGTCTTTGATCCATTTGGAATTGATTCTGGTGCAGGAATATATATATAGGGATCTAGCTTCAGTTTTCTGCATGTGTATAGAAAATTCTGCCAGCACGACTTGTTGAAGGGGCTGTCTTTCTTCTATCCTTTGTTTTTGGTCCCCTTTTCAAATATTAGGAGTCTATAGGTCTGTGGTTTCATTTCTGGGTCTTCTATTCCATTCCATTGGTCCTCAGGCCTATTCTAACTTCAGTACCAAGGTGTTTTTATTACTACAACTTTGTAATAGAGTTTAAAGTTTGGTCAATACCAAACTTTATTCTTCCAGCACTGTTCTTCCTGCTAACAATTGTTTTTGCTATTTGGGGTCTTCTGTTATTCCAGATGTATTTTTGGATTGCTTTCATTAAAGAATGTTGTCGGAATTTTTATGGATATTGGACTGAATTTGTAGAAATCTTTGTGCAATATTGCCATATACATATTAATTTCCCTTTTCACATTTTTAAAGTTTTCATTTTCATAGATATCCTTCACATCTTTGGTTAAGTTTATTTCTAGGGTTTTTTTTTTGAGGTTATTACAAATGGAGTTGCTTTCCTGATTTCAGCTTCATGCTTCTCCTTGTTAGAATACAGGAAAGCTACTGATTTTTGTGGGTTAATTTTATACTCTGCTACCTTGCCAAAATGTTGGGTCAGCTCAAGTAGCTTGGGAGGAGAATCTATAGGGTTCTTAAAATACAAGATCATGTCATCTGCAAAGAGGATAGTTTTACTTGTTTCCCTATTTGGATCTCCTTTATGTTTGTCTTATTGCTGTTGGTAGGAATTCCAGCACTATATTGAAGAAGAATGGAGAATGTAGACATCCTTGTCTCATTCCTGATTTTAGAGGAAGTGTTTTTTAACTTTTCACCATTAAGTGTAATGCTGATTGTAGGTTTGTCATATACAGCCTTTATTATATTGAGGAATAGTCCATGGATTCCTAGCTTCTCCAGAGCTTTTATCATGAAGGATTGTAGGATCTTGTAAAATGCTTTTGTGCATGTATTGACATCTTGATGTAGTTCTTGTCCTTCCTTTGTATTGGTGTATTTAATTACATTAGTTTATGTGCATATATTGAATCACATTTCAACCTGGAATGAATCCTGTTTGATCATAGTGTATGATTATTTTGATTAGTTGTTGAATTCAGTTGAGAATTTTATTAAGAAGTTTTGTATCAATGTTCATCAAAGAGATGAGTCTCTAGTTCTCTTTGTTTGATGCATCCCTATCTGGCTTTGGGCTTAGGGTTATGCTGGCTACATAGAATGAGTTTGGTAGTGATCTTTCCCTTTCAATTTCATTGGAGAGTTTGAGGAGTATTGGATTGATTTCTACTTTGAAGGCCTTATAGAATTTGGCTGTGAATTCATCTGGTTCCAAGCTTTTCTTGGATCAGAAGTTTTATTACCATTTCTACTTCATCAATTGTTATGGGTCTGTTTAGTTGGATTAAGTCTTCTTGGTGTAGTTTGTGTACATCAATATCAATGGGAATTCTTCCCTTCCAGATTTTTCAATTTGTTAGCATAAAGGTTTGCAAAGTATTCCCTTATAATGTCCTGAATGTTGCTTGTTTCTGTAGTGAAGTTCTCACTTTCATCTTTAATTATATTTATTTGGGTATGTTCTCTTCTTTTTTGGTTAGGTATGCTAAGGCTCTTATGAAATCAGAGCCATCTGGATAGTTATCCCATTCTGGACAAACAAATGTATCCTTATCCATTTAAAAATTAAATTTCTACAACCTCAGTTTTCAAGGAAAGACATCTTTAAACTTAAATATAGTATAATCTAGATTTATTTCTCATATTATGAAAATTTTAGCTAATAATTCTAAAATGTTATACCTTCTCCTTCAATAATCTTCAGTATTGTACATTAGTTAATTGGAAAGGATTCTCAGGTTGAATCAACTGGACTTAAATCCCAACTCTGTCATTTACCAGTGGGGAATCACAAGTACTCATTTTAAGCCTCTGTGCCTCAGCTTTGTTATCTTTAAAACAGAGATGATAATGATATCTCCTTCTTAGAATTACTGGGAGATGTAAATGAGGTAATGCTAGCAAGGTGCTGAGACCACCTGGTACCTGGCACAGTATTCACTGTTAACAATCTTCATTAATGCCACCAGACTATATCAACTGCAGGGTCTCAGCTACATGACACTCATAATACATGCAGAACATGGATTTAGAAAGGTTAAGCTGTGTGACAATATGGTGTAGCATGCATTAAGCATTCAGGGAATTACAAGAAAAAAGAAATTATAAGACTCACATAACAATTATTGAAGAATTATTAAAAGAAACAATTATTGGAGAATAATTTTCTACAGCTGGCTTCCCACAGAGAAAGTATAACTGAGGTAGCACTTTGAAAAGTGGAAAAGACTTGTAATAAAAGTAGAAGTACCTTGTAGATTATGGAAATGTCAAGAGGAGCTATCATTATAGTCTAGAAAAAACTCTAAACCAGTCATGTTGTCATTAACAACAATAAAAAGAACCAGAATGTGAAGCGCCTTTGGGAGTATACCATTCAGAAATCTGATTGACTGTAAGCATAAGGAAGCAATTGTATGTTGTCAGAGGAAGAGCAAACATGAAAGAAATTAGAAAAACATTTAATTTTCAAGACCAATCAAATTTAAAGATATTAAAGACAATTTTTTTATTTTATTGTAAAGATGCTGTACAGAGGGGTTACAGTTACATGAGTAAGATAATTAAGAAGACAAGTTTTAAATCAACTTATGAATCTGTCACAATATTCCAGAACATCAACTAGAAAATTTGATTCTGATAGAGATCTGATAGCTCATATTTTTATTCCCTGCTGGTTCTTTTTGTTGTTGTTGTCAACTACAATGTTGAAAGAAAATCCCTTTTCATCTTATTCAATTGAGTTTGGTGTTAAATCTGGCCTTGTATTGAGTAGAACCTGAAAAGGTTTTCTAAACTTACTCAGATCTATAACCCTTAATCAAGCAGGGACCAAGAATAATTTAAGAAAAATGCTAATTAAGTATTTGAGAAATTATAGTACCTGAAAAGAATCTCATTCATAGTTCAGAAGTCCTTAGCACAAATCTATGAAGTCTAAAACCTGTAATAATTCCTAGGCCTAAAAATATTAGTTTCTTTTACAAACTTAGTTGATTTGATTAGCAGATGACCAACCCACAGTGCTAAGATTGGAGAGCTTGAGTATGAACTTCAGATATCCTTGAGAAATTTCAAAACAGGCTCGCGATCATACAATACAACCAATTGAGAGATGTTTTGAATAGAGCCTACAGAATATTTATACCTGGAAACCTTGATAAGACAAATAGTAATCAATTGTCTTTTTCTAAAGCAGAGCATTTGGTAGTTACATATGACCTTTTAAGAAAACTGTGAAAATAAACACTGGCTAATGTACCTAATTTTTTAAAAATAATGTAATTATGGACATAAAAAATTAAAATTAAAATGCATGAAAATGATCTGCTTGTTTTTATAGGATTTTTGAATGAAAATTTCTTTTTGTAAGTAACATGAAATGTTTTTCCCCCCTGGAAGGTCTATTACCTTAAAAATATAACAAGATTGGCATAAAAGAGGTAGAGAGACGTGTCTATTTTTCAGGCCAAAAAGAAACCTTGTGGGCATAATTCATTCTGCAAATGTATCGGAAGGCTATTTTTAAATCCTCCTGTTATTGTGATATTATGAAGCTTTACTGCTGAATTCTTTTTGACCCTGGAAAGTCTCTCCAAGTCATTGAAACTCGGTTTCCTAATCTATAAAAGAAGGTAAAAACAGCAGGAGAGTGATGAGGGCACATTCCATTAAATGCTTATAAGGCTTTTTGCAAAATACAAAATGTTGATAATCACTTCTCTTCACTTGCTATAAAATTATGTGGCTTTCTCTGTTCTTTAGAAATTGCTCAGGCCAAGTGGCATTCTCTTACTCGAATACATTTTACACTAAGCAGCTTCTTCTCTTCAACCAGCAGAGTCTGGGTGTTCAATTACTGTGACATTTTTCTTCTGAGGTGAGCCCACAATGGCTATGATAATGAGTCCCAATTAAGCTGAAATTCGCAGAGAATTTATTTATTTTGTAATAATATGGAAGGTTCCGTGAGGAGCTATAGATGCTAACCATTGATTAAATCTAAAGAGCTAGTCTGTTTGCTTTTTCTTTCATTTCCCCTTCTCACTATCAGGCCTTTTTCTTTTTTTAAGCCATTTCCTGATGTCCTCAGAACTGTACAAACTAACACCACACCCCAGCCTTTCCTCTTGATGAAATCCATGTTAGTCCAACCTTGCTCTACATTTGCAGTCTGCCATTTGCTAACATATTCCATGACCAGCTGAGCCACCAAGCTAGAATAAACAGAATGCACTTTAGCACACAGGGATATTTTGCAAGAGATATATTCTCAAGTCTTGGAAACTTAACTGTGTGTTACCATATTGTCTTCCTTATGCTCCTTCTGTTTCTTAATTTCACATATCACTCTTTTCTTTGAAGAAAATTTCTCCCGATGTGTTAAGAAACTGAGTCATGTCCTAAATTCTGTGTTAAAACTCAGGAGGGTGGGAGGAGGTTTAGCTCTGCAGAAAGTAATCTTGGCTCACTCAGTCGGTCCATCGACCTGGTTGTTTCACATACGAGTGAAAAGGGCTCTGTAAATTCTAGTGCGATGTAATTATACATTATCCCAGGATTCTTTTTCAGCTGTGGACCACATGCCAGTCCTTTTGTACACACCAGACTCATTTCAGGTGAGGTAATTTTCCTGAGGTTTTAAAGCTGAAGGCATTTTTAAAGACAATTGATTGTACTATGAGGACCCCTCATAATACTATGATATTATGATATGATCCTCATAATATGGTCCCCATATTATGAGGTCCTCATTCACAGGGAAATGGCCTTAGTATAAATAGTATTCGACAGTGAGAGGTGGGGACATACTACTAATCAGTTGATCAAAAATGTTATAATGTATCTCCTTCAATATATTGCTTATTCAAAACCAGTGGCTAGTCTGTGCTATGTTAGCCTATCAGGCTAACATTCCTTCTCACCTAGGAAATTTTCTTGTTCAGAACAAGTGTCTTCCATCTCAGAAACAGAGAACTAAAGTATAACTAAGAATCACTATTGCACTATTAAAGCTGGTAATTTTTTTTACCTTCATAATTCTGTTTCTTGGCTACATTCTGTGCTGTCCTGACATATGTTAATCAATGCATTTGTTACCACACAGCTTGATTATTGCATTTCTCTGGTGGCTGGCTTATCATCGTCTATAATTATTTCAACTCCAATTAATCCTGAACTTCTTTGCAAGGTTATTTACTTGCTCTAAGCAATAAGACAACATGGCACTTCTTTGATTTGTAAGCATCTGGTCAACTGCAAATTGAATTCAGTGCCTTCCTCTTTGCCTGAGAGTCCAATTTCATAACCCTTCATATCATATCACTGGTCATGGGCCATGGATGGGTAAAAAATGCTTCCAGCAATATTCTCATCATGGCATCATCTAGAAACACTAGAAGAAATACGAATACTGATAAGTGGAATCTATGAAAAACAGATTTGTGGAAGTGTTCATTTTTGAACATGAAGAAAATTGAACAGTCTTGAGTCTGGACTGACCTTAAAGGAAAAATAGATATTTAGTCATGCCCTAAGTATTAATCAAACATGTTAATATCATCAAAGTCATCAAGCTCTTCATCATTATGACAGTTATTGAGGTAAAAAATGTTTGCCCTCCATAGTAGATGAGCAGAGGGAGCGCCATAGAAAATAAGCAAGCATGTGCTCAAGGACTCACAATAGTAATATGTCAAAACTGGAACTTAAACTATCTGACCATACCAGCACAGAAGAAGTTAGAAGTAGCCAATAGAAGTTTATAACTTTCCATGCAGGAAGGACTTGGAATAGTACAGCTAGAGGAATGAAATGCAAAATGTCGAAATCAAAGAGAAACAATCAAGGCCTAAAGCAAGGAAATTAATTGATAGAGTGATATATGGACAAAGAGTCAGTCTAGGACATTGTTTTCTCTCTCAGTTTTAGAGTGTAATATATCAAATATTTCCTGCTTTATAGCCCATACAGTAGTTTCATCTTAACAACTCAACTCTGTCTTCATAGTGCAAAAGAAAGAACATATGGAAATAAATGGGCAAAGCTATATTCCAAGAAAACCTAATTTAGAAAAACAAGATGGGGCTCTAAAGTCAAAATTTACAGAACTCCCACCCATATCAAATTAATGTTTCCAAGCACAGTATGATACCTATACCTAAGAGTTGCCTGGAAAGAAATTACTATTATCATTGGAGCTCTGGGAGATCAGTCAGTTGATTCTTGGCAAGGATGCTAAACATTCTGCAATGATCATGGGACAGATTCATCTAAACTAGAACTTCTGACCCTAAGTGATAATAGCGTCTCCACTGAAAAACACTAAATTAGGCAAACACAAACAATATGTGTATGAAAAATAAAACTCTTATTCCCATTTCAGCTCACAGGAATCTGCAATATGACATAGTTACAAACAAGAGTCTCTGGAAAGAAAGGAACTGTTACAATGCAACCAATTTCTGAATCCAGTTTTTCTACCTCATAGTCACGTGTCTTAAGCAAGTACTCTCATAGCTCTGAATCTTAACTTGTGTCAATAAATAGGAATCATTCCCTTTTTAAGATTCTATAAAGAGTTAAAAAGAGAAGACATGCAAAGTGAATATAAAGTATGGTTTGTGTAGGCCCCTGCAATCCAGTAAAAATATAACATGAACCACATATATAATTCTAAACCATCTACTTAGTTACATTAATAAGGGGTAAAGAAAAACAGAAACATGACTTTTACATTGTGTTTAACCCAGTATGCTCAAAATTCTGTCACTTCAACATGTAACTAATTAAAATGAAGCATCAGAGAGGCATTTTGCATTTTTTTTACTGTTCTTTGTTTTCAAAATCTGTGTTACAAGGTCCAGGGTGTCTCAGAAACATCCTAACTACATTTTCAGTGTTCAACAGTGACAAGTCACTGGGTTTATTAGAGACAGCAGATACAAACAAAGAGATAAGATATATTCTACACATCCATTCTTTCAGGTCCCAAATAGTTTATTGACTCAAGGAATGGAATCCATTCTGCCATCTGCCAAACCTGTAGATGGAGGATACCTCTTATCCAAGTGGAAGAGCATCTTCCATCACTGTCTGAAATTGAGATATGGCACTCTTACCAGGCTATACTGCCTCAGTGTAACTGAATTGTTCTTCCTTCACATCACCGTCTCCTAATAGGAAGAAACAAATACACCAGAAGACCTATATTTACTGGTGCCACTTTAGTAACTTCTGTTTGGGGGCATTTTTTTTGGAACAGCTATGCAATAACTTCTGAGTACCTAGCAGTTTCCTGTAACTTTAATATCTCAACTCCAAATAAGGAAATACTTTTAAGAAGTCTAGCAGAAGGATGCATCTCAATCACTCAATGGGAGGAAGATGAATAAATAGGCTCTATTGGTAGCTCATTGATGTTTATGATTAATGTAGTTTTAATCACAAGTAAGCCATAAAAATTGAGACCTTTTAACTTGTATTTTAGTCTCCACTGAAACAAATTATTTCTCCTTTATTGGTGTCTTGTCTGTCAAAGAAACTTATGAAAAGAGTATATTATGAAGGTTACACAATAAAGTGTTAGTACATTATCAATTTAGCCTCATTAAACTATGTACCCCTGTGCTTCATCTGATAGGGACATTTCAAGAGCAAAAAAGATGGAAACCAGAAGGGATCACCCAGTTTGTTCTCTAATTATTTTTTGAGCTGAATTCACTGAGAATGAATATGAAACATTTCTAGCTTTGAGCATTATGGTGGCTCCTAAGGCCCACAGTGACTTTCATTAAAGCAGACACTCTCTCTGGCCCAAGCAGCTTCACTGCAGGCTCCAAGCAACCTGATTGAAGCCGGCACCACTTGGAGAAAGGCAGGTCTTTTTTGGAAAAATCTGCCCTTCAGGGAGAATACTGTTTTGTCTGATTGTGTTGTACCCTAGTAAAATCCTTCCCCCCCTGAAAACTTTCCTTATCTTTTTGTTTATTTGGCTACTTGTCTGCTTGATTGCTCTTTTTAAAAAGGCACCATGAAGAGGGATAATATTTGCTTAGTTAAAAAACTTGTGTCCCAAAACATACATCTCTATAGACAATAGTGGTTAAACCAACTGATACAATTGGGTCAGATTCTATCAACCTCTTACACTCTCACCCCACAACATCTCTTTCACCCATTTACACACACACACACACACACACACACATACCACATCACATTGCATCAAATACACCAACACTCACTGGCAAAGAAATAGAAGAAACAAGCATTTCTAAACAATGTACTTTGAAACTTCCTGGAATTATTGATGTGATGAACAAGAGAGGCTAATAAATTTAAATCCATTTTGCCTACTAATGAGGGTCTTGCAGAGGCTGAAACAGCTATTGATTAACCTGTTTAATATCTTAAAATCAGTGCTACACCATGGATAATGCGCCCTCCTCCAACTCCCACCTATCTCAAAGAATAATGTCATTGTTTACTTTGCACATGCCAAGAGGAACTGTCTGCTGATTCCCCAGATGACAAAGGTGCAGCAAGGGCTCTCTCTTCCCCTCCTAGGCAACAAGAAAGCTGCCCCTCCAGATGATAAGGTCTTTCCCCCTTCCTGCAGGTAACTGTCAGTCAGGCAGGGTGTGAGGTATGATAATTCCATCTGCGCCATTCGGATTGTCAGCTGCATTGTTCTGCTCAGTGTGCTATGGATTGTGAAAAACAACCAGGACGGATGATTTTAAGTAATTGCTCTGACAGAGACTGATTACTACAGTAACAACAGTCAGTTATAGTTAAGGAGTAGCCTTGGCATATGGTCTACATTTGACGTAGGGGAGGAGCGTGGGGGAGAGGAAGGGAGAAAGCTTTATAATTCTGCAGATTGCTTTATGTTTTCTAATGGCTGAGTTTTCTTTTCCTTCGCTTGATTTGGAAAATATCAGCAACAGAAGCCTGGAAAGGAGGGGGGGGAGAAATCTAAATACTGTTACAGATAAAGGAATTCAAAGAAAATATTTAAGGGCTATTAAGATAAACCTTAAAATGATTAGCATTTGCAAGATGAACAATTATCTGTTGCTATAGTATTTATTGTCCTATGTACTAAGGCTTGGTGTCAAGTTCATGCATTCAGAGATTACCTGTGTGGTTGATTATATAAAACTGTTGAATCAATCTTGAAAGTTAAATCATTAATGTTTGTGGACTTACCTTCCAAGTAGTCTAATGTTTCCAGTCACTAAGAGTGCCTTAACAAAGCAAAGAATACAACTCAGATATATTTGACAAAATAGACTGCTACATTTAATGAGAAGATAAGAAAACATCACACAAAAATGGATTTACCTTAAACTTGAAAAGAAAGATATGTTTTGAATTGTAGAAATGTGTAGAGATAGATATAAAGTAACTAATTGGGTTTTTAATTTTCAAACTTTTCTCATTTTTAATTTCTTTAAAAATAATACCTAAGAAGTAGCCTCAGAAAGTACATGCAGGACAATGAACTAGAAAGCTCATTCAAGAGTAATGGAAATGATAGTAATTTTTTTAATAAATGGTAATAGTTCCAATAAAACAATTTGATACCAGATAAATAGGAAAGTCATAGGAATAAAAATCAGAGTAATAATTTAACACTGTGCAGAGTATGATAAAGTACATCTGAAGGACATTAATTACTTATACATATGTGAGCTATTGTTGAGCACATAAGGTCTGACCCATTTGCCAGCTTAGTCCTGCTGCTCCTGCTCTCTTAACTCATTACTTTGTAAAGCCCTTCCAAGATACCTCAAGAATAAAAGGTGCTATTTTCAACCTACTCCTGTTAGGTCAAATAATTTCCATCAATTTCTACTCAGACAAAGGAAAATGCTGGGCTAACTAATATTTTCTAATGTGTTTGTCACTCGCTGGAGTCCTAGAATTGCCAAGAAAATGGTTAAGAATATCGCTTTAAGTTCCCTATGAGCCAACGAGAAGGGCTATGATTGAACCATTTGCACCATCAGCCTGCAGGAGTGATTTCCACAGATTAAGAAGACCATGACTCTAAGGGAAGTTCAGAAAAATAGAGAGCTTTCATCTTTAGTGATTTGGGTCATGACCTGCTGATGAAGAAGGGCAAAGTCACATTGCCGAATGACCTTCCAGCTATTGCAAACGACCCATACTAAAAAAAAATTCTCAGCTGGGAAAACTGGCAGTTATTCAGGAATACTATGGAAATCAGTTCTAAATATCCAGTTGCTTATGATTTTTACCTCCCTAAAAATTATTGTTCTCCAATGTGCTCATTGTCTACCAAATACATCTATGCTTCAAAGAGCTGGCTGCTTACACATTAAATTGAATAAACAAATCAGCCATAATTAATTCAAATTAAATGTCTTTCTTTACAACTCTTTGAAAAATGTTAAGCTTTGATATAATCCTGAGGGTTGTTTTTAACTAATGGAAATTCACTTAATGAATTATAAACTACACATACTCATACTAAGGATAATACTTGCTAGATTTAAACATTGGTATTTTATACTAGATATTTAAGACAGTTGGGAGAACACAATTTAATAGTTTAGTTTTATTTTTATTTTTTGTCAGTCATAGGGCCTGAACTCTGGCCCTGGGCACTGTCTTTCAGCTCTCAGCTCAAAGCTAGTGCTCTACCACTTGAGCCACAGCACCACTTCCAGCTTTTTTCTTTTTGCTTATGTGGTGCTGAGGAATCGAACCCAGGGCCTCATGCATGCTAGGCAAGCACTCAACCACTGAGCCTCCTTCTCAGCCCTCAAAGTTTATATTTTTAATGGTGCAAAAATGGTAAACATTTTGAAAAACACTCCTAATATTTTATCAAAATTCTTTTTTTCTTCCTATTTTCTTTCAGATTTACAAATCAGAGGTGCTATTTGTTTGATTTATATAGGCATTTGGGCTTGAAATATTTAAATTAATATTATTCAAGTCTTTAAATTTTTTATCTAAAAATCTCCTCTTTGGGAATAAGTACAAAAAAAAAGAAGTTGGGGAATCTTATAGTAGTTTTAGTAAACAGATGTGTGTGTGTGTGTGTGTGTGTGTGTGTGTGTGTGTGTGCGTTGCTAGCCTTGTATATACTAAGAAAGCACTCTAGCCACTGAGTTACATACCCAGCCTTATGTTTCATTTTGGAGACAGGGTCTCCCTATGTAGCTCATTTTGATCTTGTACTTAATGTATAGGCCATGCTAGTCTCAAAATCTAGGTCATCCTGCCTCCTCGCCTCAGGTGTACTGGGATTACAGCTGTGTGCCTAGAGCCTACTGCCCTGAATTTTGAGTAATTATATTTTACTTTGATCTGATGACCTTGAATACATATACAAATGTATAGAATATAGTTCAAAACTGTAAATCATTCTGTGCTTAATAATTCTTTCCATTCTGTCTTTATCATCAATTACATTTTAATCCAGACCATAACATAGTGGCCTTCCACAATAATGTGATATTATCATCTGATGATTATTTCTGTGGATCCTGTACAGGACTGCACTGGGTGACTTCTTCACCTTGTATGGTATTATCAGAAGTTAGTCACCCCACTGGCTTTGGTTTTCACTAGCCTGCACTGAAATGGTTAAGAAAACTCCATCCACATGTCTGACATTTCAATGTTTCTTCACATGACACTTGTCCTCCACTTCCCTTTTTCTTTCTCTCTTTCTTTCTATCTTCATTCATTCAATCGTCCCACTAAAATGTCTTCACTTCATGGTAAATGATCTCCCCAGGAAGAACTTTCAGGGCCCTTTATATTTGAGGCCTCAAACTTCCCAATACCCCATCTGTGCTGGCTACTAAGTAAAACAAGCCTAAAAATCACTCTGATTTAAGAGAAAAAACAAGTCTATGTCTGATAGGAGGGGCATGTCCTGTGGACATAAGAAGAGGAGAAATTGATTGGAGCCATTTTTAGAAGCTATTCAGAAATCATGTGCTTACTTTACAGACTGAAAAAAAATAAACAGTTCAGTCAAATAAAGGTAATTGAAGTCTTTAATGTCTTTAGTTATAATTATAGAAAATGAAAAACTAGAACAACATTTGCTTAGCACAGTAAATGTTGCACCATCCTTATGATATCAACCAATCACATTGTTTTGGGTATATTTTTCTTTTTTTTTTTTTTTTTTTTGTCGGTCATGGGGCTTGAACTCTGGGCCTGGGCGCTGTCCTTCAGCTCTTTGGGTATATTTTTCTTAATCTCAAGTTCACAAATATCTGTATATTTTTAAACATAAAGTAAAATCTATCTCTTCCTTTAAATATCATTTTATCAAGGTGTTGTGCAGAGAAGTAAAACCTATTGCTACAGAAAGCTTTCTAATGATTTTTCCCAAGAGAGTTAATTGGGACAAAGAATATTGATTTTAATGTTCTGAAAATTAGTTTAGCCTTGGTCTTTGGCAGGATTACTTTGTGTTTCTAAGCAGCTAAAGAGCTAGTACTGAGAACATCTTCCCTTTGGCCTTTTCCAAATGAGAATCTAGTGAAACTTTATTAAGTAGTGAAAAACATTATCGTCTAAGACTATTCATTATAGATGCTGGTAAGACCAGAGTCCATTTGTTTTATAACAAATTTGATTTTGTTCTCTTTACTGAAAACTCCAGCATTAAAATGATATACTTGTAGCATAAGATCTTTGCAACGGTGTCTCAAATTTTTCTATAGATTTGGCTCCAAATTATTCCTAAATACACAAATGATTATTTATTTTTACTTTCAGTTTAAAAAATTATTGATACATCCCCAAAAGAAGGAAGTCCTAATTGCCATCAGATTTGGGTTTAACCATTCTGTTTCAACTGTTTATGGGGTCGATTGTTTTCAATAGCATATATACTTACCAGTCAGTCTTTGTCTACTCATTTCTAGAATAGAAATAAATTCATTTGTTATGTAAGGGCATTGGAAATCAGGTGCTGCAACTGAATTTTTAGGTCAGTCTTGGAATGGCTTTTGCACTCAGAGAATGATAACTCATGAGTGTACATGCATATATACATATGTGTGTATATGTGTGTACATGTGTCTTTAAGCAGTTGTACAAAAGAGTTCCTTAACAATACATCTTTATCAATGTCACCCCTTTCAACACTCTTACCATCCATCCCAAACCACCCCTTCCCTAACTTTTCTTATTTGTGTACTACATACATTGAATTCATGACTGCATCCTTATTTATCTACCCCTTTCCCCTTGGCTCTACCCCCATCCTTGCAAGTACACATTTCCTGATTATTTTGTTGAGCTTTATTTTAACTTTGCCTTTCTAAAGAATTACACTATTAAAATTCACCTTGAATCTACTGTATTTTGGTTAATATATTTATGTACATTTGCATTCCACCCAACTTGTTTACTTATGTGTTTATAGGCTAATACTAGCCTTCATATATGAAAGAAAATATGCAACCTTTGTCTCTCTGAGCCTGACTTACTTCACTTAGTATATGTTTTACAAATGGTACAACATCACTCTTTTTGATAGATGAACACAATTGCATTGTGTATATGTACCACATTTTGTTGAACCATTTGTACATTAAGTGGAATCTCAGAGGTTTCTCAAAAAAATAATCAGAGAACTACTCTATAATACAGCAATTGCACTCTTGAGCACTTACCTAAAGATAACAAGCCAGGATACAGTAAAGCTACTAGCACAATTATTTTTATTACAATGCTATTCATCATAACCAAAGAAGGGAGAATGATAAATCTTAATATTAAAATTTCAAGTTTAGTATTGGTTTGAATATCAAATATGTAAATGGGTAATGATCAATAAAGTTGGCTTTGATTATTTTTTTTTCATTAGAAGCAATGCTTTCATGGATTGGTAGTTTCCCAAAATATTCCTCTTAATAAATGTATTCTGGTCAAATGCTTTTGTAAATATTATGCATTATTAATTTCTTTACAAATAAATCACAATGTATATTAAAAGTTCATACATATTATGAGATAAAGAAAGAATATCTTTAATTTAATGTAGCATTCCTTAAGCTGTGATAAAATCTAAGCATATGAGAGACTAACTAAATCACAAAATTCAAAGCAGTCAACCTAAAATGTAGCTTACACATATTGAGGATTCTTTGTTATGATCTTTTTCTTACTTTCCTACTAAAGATTTGTATATTTAAATAGGAAGGTTTCTTTAAAAAATGCTTAATCAACAGCCTTACATAATAATTCAGTATCATTATGCAGGTCAACACTTTCTGTACTATCCTAATAACCTTGAATTCATTGTGTCAAGTTGTTTCTGCTTCCCCTTTGACAAAAAGGTTCCAGACTACTAATTTTGTAGTTGATACTATTTTTTTCTAATCTGTCATGTCCGGTCAGTCTTCTTAGTATATTTACTTTATGGTCTTCCTCTTTGACTGCTACCTTACTGAAGGTTAACAAAAGAGCCAAGAATTCCAAGATAATCAGTTAACCAATTTGTTAATTTAATACTCTAAATGAATCCTATAAAGGCTACCCAAATAGTGAGTATATATAACCCATTAGAATAAGGCTTGCTTTATTTAAAAAAAAAAGACTTTGTATACTCTCCTCCCCACCATTCCATCATTAAACTGTAATTTCAAAAGTGAAAATGTTTTATATTCTGGCATCACTATATCTATTAATGGCAGTTGCTTTGCAGAACTGAACAAATAGAGAAATCATCGCTTGAATGCATGTTAGATTCATGAAATAAGGATCAAATGGAAATAGGAATTGGAGCAAAGAATAAGCAAAGAAAAGAAACAAGAAAGAAAAAGAGATAAGAAAAAGCCAGGAAGTAGGCCAAATCAATTAATAACTGTTCTGAAAGAATCCCTAGAACTCAACACTAAATGAGCTAAATGTCATGATAAGAACCAATTTAAAAAAAAACAACAACCCTGTAATGAAAATTGATATGAATCTAAACAATATCTAAAGAAAATGAAATTATTCAAGTAAGTTAATTATTTGCTTGTTTATTTGTTTCTGTCATTCAAAATAACATCTTACATTAAGATCAATATCAGAAAAGTACCTTCACAAAGCCGGCACATTTATATATTGCTTATGTGAGCAACTTCATAAGTTATATATTATAAAATAGGTGGTTTTAGCCCAAAAATGTTTTGTACACACAGTGCACATTTCCTTTGCTCACATACCCTCACTGACTTCTTCGTCACCCATGCTGTTGTGTAATGAGCGAAGACACTAACAGGACTGGCCTTTAACAGTGCATCTTACAAATGGTCACATTTTGCTCCCACGACCAACCACACTTTTCTTCCAGTATGACAGAAGACATTTGTGCTTTCAGAAAAAATATTTGGATGAAATATTTTGTCATAGGGATCAATTGGGCTGTGTAAAAATAGCTGCCCACAAATGCATGCATCAATTTGTGCTTTTTGAGACATTTGTCGAACACAGGATACAGCAGAATAAGTCAGTGAGGAGCATGTGGATTTGAATGACAAATATAAACTGCACATCTTATTTTGTGAAGTTTTTTTTCAGTAAGAGTAACATTTTTTCCCTTAAGCACTAGAGTCACCACATTTACAGAAAGACTTATTCCCCATGAACTTCACACATTAATTTTACAATATTTCCTGTGAGATAAAACAGAATCAACATGAAGAGACTAAGTTCAGACTTTTAAAGGTAAGAGTAATAGAAAATGATTTTCTTCTCCCTTAGATTTTTTAAATTAATTCTCCAGAGATGGAAGCATTCTTCTTTAGAGGAGAAGATGTTTAGTAATACTGTTAAAATACTATAATTTAACTAAAATGGAGATGCAAATGGGAAATTATTAACAATTTATCTGTGCCTCAAAAGGTAAGGGACAGGAATAGAAAAAAAACATCAAATACAGGGCACTAGTTACGAGTTAAGTCCTCTTAACTGATTTATTTTACCATTTTTTGTTCAAGTAACCTATTTAAAAATGCATCCATGCATAGAGTGCCCCTATTATTAATAGTAAATGTACATTTCAACCTGTCAAGGTTTTCTAGCCCCACTTTTGCAAGTTTTTTTTTTAAGAAAAAAAATTAAAAAGCAAAGGCATTTCCTAGGGCACATGCTGCCAGACACCCAGCATTTATCTTATCTCAGTTGATGACTTTCCTTTTATCCTGAAATGATTTGACAATGACTCTATGATTTCCTGTACAAATTACCCTTTGAAAGTGGCAGTGGCGCTTGGCAGCGATCTTCACTTAATTACTGAGTGGATTATTAGCATACGGCTCCCCCCCCCTTCATTTCTTTATATCTTCTAGATTGCGTTGACAGTTCCCTTTCATTGCCTGCTTTAACTCACTGAATACTAAACATTATGCAGATTGCAGCTGAGAAGTACCCAGGCTACTCCAAACCCCTAGTCTGCACCAGAACCTTTTTTGATGGAGAGTAATTTACAGGTCAGAAATCAATAGTGTGTCTGGGAAGTGCATTTGTGGGTTTTCTTAATTTAGCTTGGGGTGGGGTCGATCAGAGCACTAATGTTCAAAAGTGAATATTCTTCAGCAATCCTTCTGAAGCACACACACACACGCGTGCGCGCGCGTACACACACACACACACACACACACACACACACACACAATTCATTTTGTTCCTTCCTTTAATATCTTCTGTCTTTAATTAGACCCAGATCTTGAGATTCTGTTTTCTCTTTTAACTCCTTACACTGCCATCTAACTTGACAAGAGGGGGTTAAAGATAGTCTGTTTTCAGAAATGACAAGTTTCTGTCTTCATCAGTCTGAGAAGCCATGGGGCTAACTAAGAAGTTGACCTCCTCGAGAGACACATAGAGTGTGTTATTGTTATTGCCAGGGCAAGACAAATGCAAATGATAAATTGCAAGGATGTCTTCAGCACGCTCAGAAGAAACCTTCTCTTCTCTCTTGGCTCCCATCTTTTGGCACAAGTATGCACATATGTCAGGCATTCTCTTTCCAGATCTTTATCCTTTTTTTCTTTCCTTCCCCTGAGCTGCATTCAAAGCATCTTCCACGTTTCCTAGGCTATAGTAGGGACATAAACTCCTCTCTATTCCAGCCTTATGGTATACTTCAGCTTATTTTTCCCCTCTCTCTTTGAGAGAAGAATACAATACATGAGTGATTTCAGGACTTGGTCGAAGTGGCACCAAAACAATAGCAGTGAGCACGGGTTGGGGAACAGCTGGGTGCTGACTGTGGCATCCCCATTCCAAGACTATGAGCCACCAGCTTTATTCTTCTAGTGTTACATCTGCGATGAAATTTGGGTCTTCCAGGTGGCAGCCCAACATGCTGTCCAGTGCTATCAGGCCATTTAAATGCTTTGAGCTAATGCTGCATATCCATTTTCTAAACAAGTTAGCAGATACCATATGCAGCAATTAAAGTTTTATTGAGTGGTGCCTGCTTACCATACTGAATTTGGATTGGCTACCATCTGTCTCAAAGCCTGTGGTACCATCCCTGTTGCTTGAGAGAGCATTTGTAAGAAGAGAAGATTTTTCTCAACTTCTGAAGAAGCTGCTCAGATTTTTTTTTCTTTACATGCCAGCCCACAAAAGTGGAATTGGTACAAATGAAAAATATCAGACAATTAGAAGTTAGCATTAAATATGTGTTTCTGACAGTCACAAGCCACAAGCCACTAACTGAAGAATGAACACTTTTAGAACTTCTGCCCTGGCTCTTATTAGTGTATAGGTCTTGCTGAATATTTTATTTTCAGAGATGCTTTCTATAAGAAATACAAAAATCAAAATTACAAATAAACAAAAACCATGAGAATTGTTTGTTGTATGGATGAGAATATAATATTTCTGGCTTTCTAAGAAAAGTTACCTGAGGGGCTGGGATGGTGGGGTAGAGTGCTTGCCTTGCATGCATGAGGCTTTGGGTTTGATTCCTCAGCACCACATAAGCAGAAAAAGCTGGAAGTGGTGTTGTGACTCAAGTGGTAGAGCACTAGCCTTGAGCTGAAAAGCTGAGGGAGAGTGCCCAGGCCCAGAGTTCAGACCCATGACCGACAAAAAAAAAAAAAAAGTTACCTGAAACCAGAGAGGAAAAAATCAAAATAGGAATTTACATTTTACTCATTGTTAAAGTCCATAGAGATCATCTGTGAATAGAAGGCTTTAAAGATAATATTCATTACAAATTAATTAATAACTAAATACTTATGATACAGCAATAGATTGTTAATGTTAGTTTTCTCATAGTTGTATCTGTCCCTTTTACAAAACTTCTTGAATGGTGAATGCAAATTATAGTGAATTTCAAAACATTTTCAAATTCTTCACACTACCTGAGCCCTAGTGTGGCTGAATAGAGGAAGAATTGTAAATCAACTCTGTTGCATAGATCCAAGTTATATTAGAATTTTAGTGGATACTTTTCTTTATGAGAAACATACATCAGAGCCTGCTGATTCTGTTCCTTTTTCACCCTATATTGGGAGTTTCCAAGCTAAGGTTTTGAATCTTGAAAAGAGTGAATAAGAAATTACTTGTAGTTTCTATATCGGCTTTATTACATGTGGTGAAGTTACTCATTAGGGGTTTTCTGACAATTCAGGCCCTACTAATCAGTGTCATATTTAATGGATGGTAATTTTATAGTATTGTAAACTTAAGCGAAGGGGAAGTGCTTGAAGTGAGAAGACCTAGCTACTAGCCTCAAAACTACTATCCACTGTCTAGGAAATCTTACTCATGTGAATCTTTCTCCTGTTTTACAAAATAGAACTCAAAATCCATGTCTGCTTTTTCTGAGTTTTTGTAATATTTTAAAAAAAGAGTCTATATGTTACTACAAGGATCATTGAAATATGAAGTAAAGCTGGACATAGTGGCACACATTTTAATCTCAATACTCAGGGGTCTGAGGCAAAAAGATTGAAAGTTCAAGGTCAGCCTGAGCTATATAATAGAACCAATCTCACAAAAGGATGAGGAGAAGGAGAAGGAAGTCGATGAGGATGACCATACTGGAGTGGAAGGAGGAGGGGGAGGGGAGAGAGGGGTGGAAGCAAATAAAGAAATACCAAGTGAAAATTATTTGCAAATTTAACTGAAAATAAAAATTATGTGTGTTATGTAAGGTCTAAGTGACAGGAATCTCTATTTTTCCTTTGAAATCATATAGTAAGGTATCATAACACATTGATTAATCTTTTTTCAGAATCTAAGAGATTTCTTCAACAATATCTTCAACCCTTGATATTCAAGTCTGTACTCTGGGTAACAGAAAAATTAGCATCACAAAGAAATGTTTTAGAAATTCAGAAGTTCAGGCTCTCCCAGACCTGAGGTAGATTCTAATTTAGCAAGATCATTTTGTGACTTGTATGAGCAGTAAAATTTGCAGTTCACTGGTGTATAGAATAATTCTAATTCTCAGGAAGTTCCTCCATTATTTTCTATTAAAATATTAACATATTAAGATATGAACATTTTGTAGGTTCCATGTCTATCATTTGAATAATAAAAGAAAAACAACTTCAAAATAGAATCCATATAAGTTGTGAATCACTTAAGATTAACTGTTAGATTCCTTCACTTATTTGTTTAGCCACTTCTGAGTAACTAGTTAGGAATGAGACACTGCCCTAGGCAGGGAGGAGTCCATTTATAACAAGACAAAGCCACAAGCATCAGAGGCTTATGACATAGTAGAGAACAGACATGTTTTCTTGCTCCACCATAATACAATCATCTTTCAGAGGTATATAGTATTCTAACCAGCAATTAATCTCACCTTTTTATTACAGTTCTTCCACATTTTAACGTTGATTTGCTTTAACTGCATAGAGTATTGGCAGCCCTCTGATTAATGAATCTGATGAAATCAAGTGGTACTCTTCAATTACTTATATCTATATTGAGAGCTCACTATATACCAGATATAGTCCTAAATGTGTCACATGTATAATCTGCTCTCATCCTCACAACTGTCCTTTGAGTGAGGCAAACATTAATCTATGCCTTTTTGATCTCATGGCCTCTTGAATATGAACTTTTTATTAGCATGAATGAGCTGTACAAAAGGGATTTCATGGTGATAGTCATACAGTCAAATTTACCCCATCCCAGTTTACATGATTTTTGTCCCATCCGAATGCATATTACATTTTTTTTGTCAGTACTAGATCTTATTTCAAAGGTTAGTCATTTATAGGCAAATGCTCTACCACTTAAGCCAAGTTTCTAGCCCAGACATTTTCAGTCTGGTTTAATATTAGGTTTCCCTTTTACCTAGACCAGCCTGGATGATGATGATGCTATTTACATACCTTAATATAGGTGGGATTGGTTGAGAAAGGGTCTCATGGGCTGAACTGATAACCTTCCTATCTCTACCTCACAGGTAGCTATATTACTGACAAGCCTATATCATTTTTCTTGACCATCCTCTCTCCTTTCCCTACCCCCTCTAACAGATTTAGTGAGTTTCATTTATACATGTACAAAGTGTTATTTTCTTACATGTCCATAATTTACATCTACGGTGTTTAACACACCCCCAGACCACCATTTCTCTTTCTTCCCACCCACTGGGATGCCTCTTTCAAAGTGTTCCCTCTTTAAAGTTATATCATAAGGAAAGCAAGGCACTGGAAAATTGTGCAGTGTTCCCTAATTAGAAGAGTGACAGGGTGATGTGGCTCAATGGCAGAATGCTTGCCTAGCATTAAAGGCTCCGAGTTTAATCTAACACAGCAAGAAACAAAGAGATAATGGGAAAAGGAGTCAGGAAATGGGAAAGAAAAAAAGGGGGAGAGAGGGCTGCAGAAGAGGAGTGGTAGAGGTGCATTAGAACACTGTAAAGTTTGATTTTGGAAGCCTACCATTGTGCATAAAATCTTGAGATGAACATACCTCATGGAAATTTTCCAACAGTATAGGTTTCCCCCAGTTACATATTCCATTTTTCCAGCTTCCTACCAGTGCTAATGCTGATTCTAAACTGTTTAGAATAGTCTCAAGGAGTCTTTTCAAAATAAGCAAATGGATGAAAACCTTGTTTTGCAAAAGTTTTGTTTCATTTTTTAACAACATGAATCATCCTTTCTCCTATTGCATTTTGATTGAGGAAAATTCATCTCACTCTTAGATTTCAGAAGATATCTCCATGTTTAGTTCTAGTATTTATGATTTAATTTAACCAAAAAGAATTTTGTAAAACAGGTGATATAAAAATTAAGCCCAATCTCATTTTATGACCTGGCTCACTAGTTACCTTCAATTAATTTAAAAACCCTATTTTTTTTCCTGACTAATCCCAACATTATATGTTGAGATATAATGTTGGGATTATTCTGATTTTATAACATTTTATGCTAATTTATCTGAGATTTACAAATTATACTAATTGTCCATGAGACAACAACCACTGCTACAAAGTCCACAAGATTTAATCTATATTTAACCTGTTACTTTGCTACCCCCTCATTGCTCCTGTTTTTCAGGGATCTCTTGGATATTGTATTCCATGCTTTTCCAAATAAATTATATAATGCTTTTACTTGAAGTCCTTAGCAAACATGATGGTATTTTCATAGAGATTTCAGTGAAGTTATAAATTAATCCAGACATACTTGTCATTTTATTGATAGAGTGATGATGGATAGATAAATAGATGAAAGATAGAGATAGATTGATGATAGACAGGCAAGTATTAAAGAATTTAATAGCATTTTCATCTGAGTACATGCTCATGTATGCCACTGTATTACATGATTCTTAGGAAGCATATTAACAAACCACAGTAGGAATTCTTCCATATAATACATTATTTAGCAACATAGTGACAATATAAGGTTTTCAAATACTTCCTCTAGTTTTTCTCTGGTGAAATGTCATGATACAATATGATGGGACACAACATAAATGACTTGTATTATTGTCATTGTGTTTTCATTTATTAAAATGATCGTTCATTATATTTTTAGAGTCCTAAATATTCTGGATGTTTCTTTAAAAATCATTTGGAATTTCACTAAACTCAAGACAGTAGAAGAAGGGCAAAAATCAAGAACTCTAACAACAACAGATGCTGGAGGGGATGTGGACAGAAAGGAACCTTGCTTCATTGTTGGTGGGAATGTAAACTTGTTCACTAGTTTGGAAAGCAGTATGGAGGTTCCTCAAAAGACTTCACATAGAACTCCCCTATGACCCAGCAATCCCACTTTTGGGCATTTACCCAAATGTTTACAAACAAGACCACACTAAACTACCAGCACAACTATGTTCATTGCAGCATTATTTACCATAGCTAAGATATGGAACCAACCCAGTTGCCCCTCAGTAGATGAATGGATCAAGAAAATGTGGTATATATACACAATGGAATTCTATGCCTCCATCAGAAAGAATGACATTGCCACATTTGTTAGGAAATAGAAAAACTTGGAAAAATTATATTAAGTGAAGTAAGCCAGGCCCAAAGAAACATAGGTCCCATGGTTTCCCTTATTTGCAATATCTAGTATATGTATGAGTCAAGCAGAAAAGGTCAGATAATGTGATTTCAGGAAAATGAACCCTTAGACATGTATTTTAATGTTTTTTCTTTCATGCATGTGTTTCTAACGCATTTATAAGACTATCTCTTTGTTGCTTTGTATGTCCCTCCCCCACAGTATAACCCCTGCTTTCACTATATTTGATGTCAGTAAAACTTGTGGAGGAGAGGGGGAAAAAACAGTTGTTTAAAGATACAGGTGGACCTGTTGCAACAAAGAGAAGTATAAGTTGTCATATCCAAAACGAGCTTTACAACGTCGGTCGGGGGGGAGGGGGGGGAGTAGAAGGGTTGGGATTGGGGGGGAGGGGGGAGGCTGGGAAGGGATGTGAAGGGTAAACCAAAGGAGGAGGCTGCAATGCTTGGTAATAAATGTACGCATTATCCTGCCCATGTAATTGTAACCCCTCTGTACAGTATGTTCACAAATATAAATAAATAAATAAATAATATATATATATATATATATAATCAAAGGTTAAAAAAAAGACAGTAGAAATTTACTACTTTGACCAAATTAACCCAACTTTACTGATATTTTACCAAATAAATAACATTTTTCGTTGGAAAATTTGGTAATTTTCTTTTGATGGCTTTTTTTTTACTCCAGCCTAAATTCCCAGGCTTCCTTTCCTGGTTTTAGTGGCTTAAAATAATTTTCAAAGATGTTGTCTGGAAGCATTCCAGTGCAAATAACCTAGAACGTTACAATTCTTCACTCCAAATGTGCGGTTTAACTGTGATTGTCCTTTGGCTGATCCTCTGAGCTCCATACACATCCATTCATCAGTTCCCACACACATAGTATAAGAATGCTAAGCAATTTCTGTGTCTTAAAGATTTACTTCCCACAGAATTGGCGCTGTGGCTTGAGAGATAGAGTGAGTGCTAGCCTTGAGCTGAAGAGCTGAGAGACAGTGCCCAGGCCCAGAGTTCAAACCCCATGACCGACCCCCCCCAAAAAAAATTTTACTTCCCAAACTAGATTTTTATTTTTTATTTAAAGTATCTTCATACCACATTGTTGGTTCTCTTCTTGTCCCCAATTCTTGGCTATCTTAGCAACCATGTTTGTACCATGGTCTCATTACCAGCTGAGTGAATTCTCTAGTCCTTAACTTTGTACTTAGCCATGGGAATTCCAATGGTTAGTTGCATGAGGCAAGAAATGAAAACATACTATTCAACAGCTAGATGTTTAAAGCAGTGTATTGTCCCTTGTGCAGCTATAAGAGTATGCTTACAACCCTATCATTGTCATGAGATAACCATAGACTGGCTGATGCATGATACAATAATGATGACTAACATAAGATAGAACTACCCAGCTACCTTATGAACATATAGTAATGGAATGTTTAGCCTTATCTTCCCCAGCCTGAACTAGAGTCACTTATATAAGCCATATGACATCTGAAAAAGAGTACTTAACAGATTCATCAATTCATGATTTATTAAATGATTAGAAAGGTACCAAATTTTAGAGTTGGGCATTACACAACAACAAATGATTGACTCAACAGTTGGTCAGATCTCCAAACCAGATGCTGGTTTTCTTGCTCTTCTTTCTCTTCTACTCCCCAAATCTAAGTGATTGTCAGATGTTTATGGGGCTGATGTGTTTCTGAGGTGCCCCTTCCTTTCCATCTCCTCGATCACCCACTCCCCTAAGTCATGCTGTTCATATCTGTGTTGTTACAGTGACTTTCTACACTTTCCTTTCTTTCTCTGAATTGGCTTTATTGCCAACAAGATTATAGTCTTTTGGACATTCTGCTAAACAAATTACAGATCTGACCATTTGACCATGTTCATTTTTTCGCTTAGAAACATAGATAAATCTCTCCACATGGACACTCAGTATTTCCATATCTTTCTTATAATGGACCCAAAGTACAATTTATCTTACTGAGTCCAAAGAAAGGCTCAGTCTGACTATTTCCAACAGCCAGTCCCCATCCATGCAAACTGTGTGTTTTCTACAATAGAGGTAGGTGGCTCATTAACATATACATGTATATCAACTATCAAATGTACACTGCAATTCCAAACTACCTTTAGCTTTAGCTTTTGTTACTCTTTCTCTGCCTCACTGAATCTCACCTCTAAGTCACACTGAACAAACTTTCCCTTCCTGAAACAGGTTGTTGGTTTCTACAGGAATTATTATGAATTTTTTTTCTGTCAGACATGCCTTCCAACCCTTTTGCCCTTGGTGAAACTGAAATATCTCAACTCTGTGTTAATCATTCCTATCTTTCTCTATTCATAGCCCAAGATTCCATCCCTCTGGATTTCTCCCCACACACATTGATAACACTAAACTTACTTATACTTTACTGTACCCTGCCAAGGCTCTCCTCCTCAAAAACCAAGCCCTTATCTTACTAACCTGGCTCAGCATAGTTGCAGTACTTAATAGGCACAATACAGTTTAGATAGTTAAATTCTTCAAGAGACACTGGAACGTCTATGGCCAATGTCTTCTGCTAACTATAATTGAGATGAGATTTTAATGTATTTTTTACTGAAAAATTTTTTTCACTTCAAAATTATTTAGAAATCAGAGACGTGATGAAGCTCCAGGGATACTCTTCTGGAGTAGTATAATTTGTAAAATTAAATGAGTTTTCAAGGTGAATTTTACACATGCTAATTAATACCATTTAAGGAATGCCTGATTTAATGAGAGACTATTGCACATACAAAAGTGTTTGAACAAATTAGAGTAACAGAAAATTGATACTAAAAATGTAAGTGTAATTATCATTTGACCATGCTTATCCAAAAGCTATAAGTATTCAGTCATTTATTTATGGAGTAAAGAAAATAATTTCCAGCTTTTGAATTAATATAATCACTTCTAGCAAATACAGGTATTACTGTAATCAATTTGTGAATTAAAAGAATAGGTGTTTTACTTAGAAGGTTAAATACAACATAAACTATGACTCACTATTAAATTGACACATTGATCTGTAGATGCTATTTATAGCACAGTATTTTTAAAGTTTAGAAACAGATGGAAAAAATGTCACTGACCAGTTAGAAAGGACTCATGTTTTCCATATCACCCCCCAACCCTGACGCCATTCCTTAGCTCATGGACTCAAGTGAAAGATTTGAAGATAAAATAGGTTTTTTTTTTCCTTAAAAAAAAAGCATTTGTCTATCGAACTTGAAATTCTGTGTGATAAGAATCCACTAGGGGCTTTAGAATTCAGATGATAAGGACTCAAAGCAACAGAATCAGAGGGGTTGACCCACATTTTTGTGATTGCTCCTGGGAAGGTTGAAGAAGAAGAAAGTCATAAATATCACCACCCATTGTGTTCACTTCTGCTATGCTGAGTTATTTCTATTTCTCCTCTCCTCCCTAAACCCAAAAATTTCTACCAATATATCTTCAGTCTCTGGAAAAGTGCTAAAGTAGGGGGTACAGAGTTTAGAGTATAGCTCAGTGGTAGCATGCCTGCCTAGAATATGTGAGTACCCATTTCCCCAATCCCCATCCCCAATCCCCAAACAAAACAAGCAAACAAAACATAGTGTTCAAAGCAATCCTCAATGATAGAGAAATATAGCCATAAAACCTCCTCTTATTTTATCTGGTCCTTCTTAGTTCAAATATTTTATTTATTTATTTGTGTGTGTGTGTGTGTGTGATATGTACACATAGTATTTCCTTTGTCTGTGTATAAATATACATTGTCTGTCCTTATCTAAGGTCTTACTTGGATTTCAGTTACCTACAGTCAACTACTGTCCAAAAATGCTAAATGGAACATTCCAAAAATAAAGAATTCACAAATTTTTAAGTCACTGGTTGGCCTGAACCTTATGATGAAATCTTGCACTGTTCCTCTCTACCCCCACCTCAGGAGGTAAGTCATCCCTCTGTTCACACTGCACATGCTACTCACCTGTGAGTCACATTGCAGCCTTCGCAGTCACCAGCTCAACTGTTGAGCATCACATTGTTTATATCCACCTAAGTCTAATGTTACTGAATAAGGGCCACCAAACACAAGAGTAGTGATGGTAGCAATCTATATACATCAAAAAAAAGTACAAATTTTTTGTACGTTCTTCCTCTTATAGTATATCCCCTGTTGTCACTGTTTTTTGGTACCCTGGTATTGTATATGAGTGTATTTGAATTAGGAAAGGGAGGGGGAACAAGAGAATAGTGGACAAAGAACCAATGCAACCAATATACATAAGACAACATGTTGGAAGTGATCTGTACAACTCAGGGGTGGGGAGAGGGGGAAAGTAGGAGAAAAATGAGGGAAGGGGTAAAAAGCTTGACAAGAAATGTACTTATTACATTATGTAACTATAACCCTTCTGTATATCACTTTGACAATAAGAAAATCATTATCTCATAATTTCTCTACCGCATGTAAATTTCTTTGTAAAATGTATACATCATTTGAAACAATTTTCAAATAAAACACACTTATGGTTATAATTCCTTTCTCCCAAAGCACAGACTCAGCAAAATGGAAAATTTTCATTGTGATTTTAGTAAATTTAAGATATAATTAACGGTCTTATGTTGAAAATAAGAAGTACAAAGTGCTTCATTTGAAGGAAACAGTGATAATTCTCAACTTAATAAGAAAAGTTGAAAAAATAGCATATTGCAGGGCTGGGAAGGTGGCTCAGTGGTAGAGCGCTTGCCTTGCATGCTCGAGGCCCTGGGTTTGATTCCTCAGCATCACATAAGCAAAAAGAAACAAAAACAGCCGGAAGTGGTGCTGTGGCTCAAGTGGTAGAGCGCTAGCCTTGACTGAAGAGCTGAGGGACAGCGCCCAGGCCTAGAGTTCAGGCCCCACGACCGGACCCCCCCCAAAAAACCAGCATATTGCAGTTGCTCGCATTCATGGCAATAATGAACAGCAATATATACATTCTGTCCATAGCTGCTGGCCCCTACTGAAAGTCTTAGAATGCAAATAATGGAAACTACTATAATTTGCCACCATAATTTGTGATTTTACCCCCAACTTTTAAATGCATATTAGGCTAGGTTTCCAAGGTATATTGTTAGGCTTATGTGCCTAATGTTTTGGAAGGAGTTGTAATATATTTCACCTAGGAAAAGATTTCAGAGCTCTTATTTGCATTCTGTTTTAGAAATTTACAAATAAGAAGTAACTAAGTTTTACTGTATTTTTCTTAATCCTCAGAACCCTCCCTTGATAACTGTGTTTTGTTCTTTGATTCAGAAGGCCAAATTGCCCATCCAAATTTCTTCAAAATGGAAAGCCTACACTGGTTTCCAAAACATCCTATATGCCACAGAACACAGTCTTAGTATATACAAATAAGTTTGCTTTTAAGTGTCATTTTCTTCAATTAATTGAATAAGTTTTTACATAAAAGTACAAGTACCCTTTCCCAGAAATACTGGAAAAACAAGAAATTAACAGAGTTGGTAATTTGTCAAGTATAACTAAAAACAAGACACGAGAATAGTTAATATTCTCCCCACCCTCAGCATAATGTCACCATCAACTTCATAATGAGATACAGCTAATATCCATCACACTAGACCTGATAAGAAAAGAGATAGGTATTTAAAATAGTTGAAAGGACTATTTAATATAAGCCATAAATCCATATTACTAATCAGGAATTGTGCACTAAATTTACATTGAACCGTAAGATATTATGTACATCTATCCACACTGCATTTTCTCAAATTTTTAAATTATATGTTTCAAAATGTACATAATTATATGCATAGATAAATAACTGATTATAATTATACAATGATATACATCAATATTTCCTTATTATTCAGAATGCATGATTAAGTTTAATAGATAAGAATAAATAATAAATAATGTGTATACCAAAACGCTAGAGAAAATAACAAAACTTGTTTTAATGTTCTTTTAAGAGTATATCAGATACCTTCAGAAAACAAGGATAGATCTCAAAAAATATCTACTTAAGACCTTTGTAAAGCAATTGCTAATCATTTCTTCTATTAAAGGATTCTTATTAACTTAGAAGGAAAGATTGTTTTCTGAGCTATTCATGTTTGTCATTTGGAACAAGGAATTGAAAGAATCCTACCTATAAAGACCTTGAAGTTTATCAAATAAATATGACATCTTCATTTTCCAAGTGAGTCTATGGTTCAAAGCAGTTAAATGACTTGTGGAATTCCTATAGTGACTTAGTAGCACAGCCAGTTCTATAACACATGGAAAACAATAGATAATTTATTTGTAAATAATATTTATGGTTTATGCACATACGTATCCACCTCACTGCATTTGATTCTCAAAATAAATCTGTGAAGTAGGTAATCATTATTATATTCATTCTGCTGGAAGGAAATTGAATTGACTAACTTTAGGTCACCTAGTTGATTAATAGCAGCACTCTGTTTACTTGAACCTAGATCTTCAAACTTGACTCTTATCCAATCCATGGCTCTTCTGAATTGAGCTTGAATCGTGCTTGCTTACCTTTGCTGCTCAGTTCTGTGAGGTTGATTAAGTATTTCAGCAAATTCTACTCACATTCATTGAACCATACAAAGAAAATGGTGATACTGACAGATATTATATAAGTATATTTCTCCAACCAGAACAGCTGATATCTAAGTATTTATTAACAATAACAACAGTATTGAGATCATATTTAAATATAATATTTTTAAAGTATTTTTCTTTTTTTATTATGAAAATACTGTACAGAGGGGTTACAATTACATGGGCAAGATAACGAGTACAAGTACATTTCTTATCAAGCATTGTTGCCTCCTCTTTGTTCCCCCTTCCCATCCCTTCCCATACTCTCCCCCTTCCCCCACTCAATCCTCCCCCCACCTCCCGCCACCCCACCAAAGTTGTGAAGTTCGTTTTTCTACATAACGACTTGTACATCTCATTGTTGCAATGGGTCCACCTGTATCCCTAGTTAAAAGATTTGTTTTTTCCCTTCCCCTCCACAAATTATACCAACTTCAAATACAGTGAAAACATGGATTATACCTTGGGGGAGGGACATACAAAGCAACATAGAAATCATCTTATAAATATGTTAGGGGTGGGGGGACGATCCGGTGGAGGGAGGGGAGGAGTATGGGAAGGGATGGGAAGGGGAAACAACTAGGAGGCAACAATGCTCGTTATCTTGCCCATGTAATTGTAACTCCTCTGTATGGTATTCTTACAATAAAAAAATAAAGAAAAATAAAGAAAATAAATAAATATGTTAGAAACAATTGCATGAAAAAAACATTTGAATACTTAAATTTTGCTGCCAATCAACAAATGATAACTTAAAATTTTTCCTTGTCCCTTTTTTTTTTTTTTGCCAGTCCTGGAGCTTGAACTCAGGGCCTGGGCAATGTCCCTGAGCTTCTTTTTGCTCAAGGCTAGCAATCTACCACTTGAGCCATAGCACCACTTCCAGATTTTTCTGTGTATTTGATACAGCGGTATTGAACCCAGGGCTTCATGCATGCTAGGCAAACACTCTACCACTAAGCCACATTCCCAGCCCTTTCCTGGTCATTTTACTATAAAATAAAATTCAATTCTTAACCAATGAGAGAAAAAAAACACAGAAATTATAAAGGCATTTAACCTTCTCTTATTTCATATGAAATTACTCTAAACTAGAAAAATATCAGGTAGATTTTTGTCTTTTATTGAAACAACTTCAAAACATAAGCACTTACTACTAAATCCCAAATTTCGTAAAAGATGACACAATGAATGCTATTTTTAAATAAGTGAAAAGCAATTGGCAAAGAAAATAAAGTGAATTTTAAAACTGAGCTATTAACTTGAAGAATTTTGCCAAGAAAATGAATGTTTTATTTCTTTGAAGGCAATTTGTGAAGCATGCAATGTATTTAAACAAATTCTAGTTTGTATTTTCTTCAGTGAAGGAAGTATTTCTTCAACAAACTAGCAAAAGAGCATGGAAAAAATCTCAATAATGTACTCATGTATGAACAGTTTCTGGACACTATTTGGATTACTAAATTCTCTGTGGCCCACCCAAAACTTCAATCTTGCATGATTATAAATCTTTTCCATTTTGAGTATGGGCATTTTTTACACCTACACATAGCCACGTTCTTTCAGTGAGAAACATTTCATAATGTTCATAGTGTATATTTTTATTCTGTGTTATATGTATATATAATATGGGGCATAAAGTACAGTTAGGAAAAAATTTAAAAATGACATTCTCTTATATCAACAACCTTTTCTTGAGGCACTGGCAATTAGAACCAAATATTACATCAGCTTCATAAAATTCAGACAGTTAAAGAAAAGAACAGTATACAATGAGCCACATTATTGAGTCAGTGGTAAGTTAGAAAGAGCAGTCAAGTCTTTATGATTTAAAAATGAGAATTCTTCAGCAAACTTGCCTGACCCTGTTGGCTTCTATTTTTATTTAAAAGAAAAAAAAAAACACCCTACTTACCTCACTGCTTATTAGCACCTAGTGGAGAAAAAGGAAAACTAAAAGAAACAAAATGTTCCTATCAATAAAGCTGTTAGTAGCTTTCATGAAAATGCTGTGACAGTGGGATTTCTTTTGTCTCACATCGTCAAAATCAAGTTCTACCTAGCCTTGATGGCTCGCACCTGTAATGCTAGCTACTCAGAATGCTGAGAATTGAGAACCACAGTTCAAAGTCAATCCAGGTAACAAATCCTGTAGATTCTTATCTCCAATGAGCCAGTAAAAAATAGGCAGTAAAGAGGATCAGCCATGATTTAAAAAGCCTAGTGAGAGCTAGAGGACTGAAGGTCAAGAATTTAAACCCCAGTAACAATTTGGGGTGAGGGGTGTTGGGAAGAAGAAAGGAAAGGAAAGAGGAAAGGAAATGAATGGACAGAAAAGAAGACTGGAGAAGGGAGGGGAGGGAAAAAGATGGAAGGATCAAAAGGGGAGGGAGAAGGAACACAGAAAAGAACAATAAAGAGAAATGAGAAAAGGAAAAGAAGGAAGGGAAGCCCTGACTGTCAGTGATTATATGATGTATTTATAAAGGAAAGAGACATTGAAGTTGTACAATATGATTATGTGTTTGCCTCCAACACTATCTAAAATGGTGACACTGCTTAGAGGCCATCTTGTGAAGAGAGAGTCCAAGTTTGAGGGCTAAGACAGGATCCAGAGGAAAAAAATTTTTAGCAATAAGTAAGAAACACATCTTAAAGAATCCCAGTAAAGAAGCTTGGCCTCCTTGTCATCTGATGTACAATGTAGAATTCCTATGTAAATGGAAGATCATGCTGCTGGGGCCAGCACTTCCAGTGGCTTCCTCTTGATAACCTGATCATGATTCTGCACAATCAAGCACACATAGGACTACTATAGGACTACTGTGCACTTTGGGTTTATTTTTTTGGGGGGGAAGGGTGCCATGAGAATACTGCTACCATTTAAAATCTGTTTTGTCATCTGTTTTATTTTATTTTCTTTGTTCATAGTACATCTTCCCCTGTAAAATCTAAGCTTTAAGAGGATGAGGATTTCTCTTTGTATAGTCCTGCTCTATCCCCAGTTCCTATAACATAACCCAGCCCATACAACTTATTGAATAAATATTTATTGAGTGAGCCTCTAATGGTTCACTTGTCCTCTTATAGGCCCATAGAGGTAAAAAGGCTACAATCAACATCCCACATGGAACAAAAAATATGTCTTCATCAAAACATCAGCCTCCAGAGAGTTATATAATGGAGAATACCTTCCTTGTCTATCTATCTTGATAAAAGGATAGGGGGAAAGTAGGTAAAATGTTGCTCCAGAAATCTTAAGTTTCTGTTTTATTCTTCGTCAAGTCTTAATCAGTTTTGATGTAAAATAATTGGCTAGAGTGGAGAAAAAGAAACCTCACTGAAGGCTTGGAAGTTAATCCAAGCATGAGACCTCATCTGGACTTTAACACTTCCACTGTCCATACATGAAGTCCTGGTGTGCATCTAGAAAAGAGCTAGCTAGTTCTCCAAGGGTTTTACTCCTGTAGGGCTGCCTAGGTGGAGAAGATTTAGATCGAAGAATTCATTTAAAAAATAAAGAAATAGATGTAATCACCTTACAAAAATCTACCTTTAAGATCATCCAAAGTTCACGTTCACTTAGTCATAACCACTTCAAAAGACAGGGCAATTTCATCCATGCACTGACAAAGTTGAAAGCATTTAAAAGTTCCTTAAATACTGTTTTTTGCTGGATCTATATTTCAGCCGATTCTTGGGTAATCTTTTAAAGGATACACTCTGTCATTGCTGCAATGTCCAGTTTCTCAATATCAGGTGAGCCAGGGCAACATTTCTTGAATTCTTTTCGAAGATCAAAGAAGGAATAGAAGCATTCAGGTAGTAATACATTCTGAGGAGTACAAGGTAGAGATTGTAAACTAGGTGAATTGGAACTCAATGACATTGCCCCATTTGTTAAGAAATGGAAAAACTTGGAAAAAATTATATTAAGTGAAGTAAGCCAAGCCCAAAGAAACATAGGTCCCATGGTTTCCCTTATTTGCAATATCTAGTATATGTATGAGTCAAGCAGAAAAGGTCAGATAATGTGATGTCAGGAAAATGAACCCTTAGATATGTATTTTAATGTTTTTTCTTTCATACATGTGTTTCTAACGCATTTATAAGATTATCTCTTTGTTGCTTTGTATGTCCCTCCCCCACAGTATAACCCCTGCTTTCAATATATTTGATGTCAGTATAACTTGTGGAGGAGATGGGGAAAACCAGTTGTTTAAGGATACAGGTGGACCTGATGCAACAATGAGAAGTACTAGTTGTCATGTCCAAAACGAACTTTACAACGTCGGGGGGGGGGGGCGGGGGGGGGAGGGGGGAAGGAGAAGGATTGGGATGGGGGGGAGGGGGGAGGCTGGGAAGTGATGTGAAGGGTAAACAAAGGAGGAGGCTGCAATGCTTGGTAATAAATGTACGCATTATCCTGCCCATGCAATTGTAACCCCTCTGTACAGTATTTTCACAAATAAAATAAAAAAAATAAAAATAAATGTACTCATAAAAAAATAAAGAAAGAAAGAAATATGGCTGGGAAGGTGGCTCAGTTGCAGAGCATTTGCCTTGCATGCCTGAGGCCCTGGGTTCGATTCCTCAGCACCACATAAGCAAAAAGAAAAAAGCCGGAAGTAGTGCTGTGACTCAAGTGATAGAGTGCTAGGCTTGAGCTGAAGAGCTGAGGGACAGCGCCCAGGCCCAGAGTTCAGGCCCCACGACTAGACTCCCCCAAAAATAAATAAAATAAAGAAATATATAATGGAGAAATTTATAGTGGAGGCTGAGAAGTACCAGAGGGAGGTTCCAGCCTATTTGGTCTTTGGTGAGGGTTTAGCCTTCATAGATGGCACCATCTATAGTTTTCACATGGTAGATGAGGAAAGACAAAAAGAAAACCTCAACTCTTCCAAGCTTCATTTATAAGAGCATCAATTTCTTTCATGAAGGTGGAGCCTTCAGAATCAAAAATCTAACAATTTGGGAGTGGAGTCTGTGGGATTCTCTAAATACAAGATCATGTCATCTGCAAAGAGGTAGAGTTTTACTTCAGCTTTCCCTATTTGGATCCCCTTTATGTTTGCATCTTGTCTTATTGCTGTAGCTAGACATGTGGTACATGAATGTGGTGGGGCACAAACATTTGGAGCACAGCACCAAACTAAAGGCACTATGGCCTACAACTTTTGAGGCCATAGTTGGCCTTAAAGGACATGACAGCTGACTTCTCATGCCCCTGTCAGCACTACCTACTAAAACTACTGACATCACAACAGCAGACGAAGGGAAGGCAACATCAGCAATCGCTGAGTCTGATGATTCCTTCCAGAAAGAATGAAGAGCATGGAGCTCCTCAGTCTACTGGATTAAACATTAGGAAACTCTTTTCCATCCTTCTGACACAGAATGGCTTTTTTAAAATGTATATTTAATAGCGATTCTGTGCATTTATATTTAAAAGTCTTATGTCCCTGACCCCAGGAACCAAATAAAGAATGGTGTAGCTAAAATAATCATTACAACAAGTATAACTTGCTTACCAAGTATAGGTCCTGGGCTAAGTGTTTTGCATATATTCTCTCATTTAATTCTCACACTTGTTTGAGTTTCACTGTCAATTTCTGTCAAATTTTAGAGAGATTGTTTGGACCTGAAAATGTCATCTCCCTTCATTTGTGCCTGTATTCATCTATGCTTTAGTCTAAAACTACTGACTGTTCCCAGATGCTAGGGTCTGTTATTCTTTCCATTTTGTAGAAGGAAATTGAGTTCTAAGATGCTCAAATAAATCACTTGCTCAGGACAGCGCAATGGGAAGTGAGGGAGGCAAGAATCAGGACCCACACCCTGAAATCCTCCACCAACTGCGCCCTAACATCCCTTCAAGCAGAAGCTAGCAACGTGAGTATAACATACATTTCTTTTTTAATATGTATTTTTATTGTAAAGATACTGTACAGAGGGGTTACAGTTACATGCGTAAGATAATGAGTACACTTCCTATGGAGCATTGTTACCCCCTCCTTTGTTTTTCCCCTACATTCCCTTCCCTCCTCCCCTCCCCAACTTCTCCCTCCCCCCCAAAAAAAGTGTAATGTTCATTTTCAGCATAGTGTCTTGTACATCTCATTGTTACAATTGGTCATCCTGTATCCTAGGGACACAAGAGGTTTTATCTTTGTTGCTGGTTTTTAATGTACTTACAATGTACTGAGTGATTTTTTTATGTTCTTCCCCCTTGGTATAACCTGTATTTTCACTGTATTTGATTCCAGTGCCCTGCATCTTGTATATACATTTTTCTAATTTGGGGAGGGGAAGGGAAATAATATACACTTCTAAGGCACTTCAAAAGTTATGAAGCCTTTCACAAATTATCTCATCCCATTTATTCACATTCTCCTACAGGCATTTTCTTGAGTCAAAGACTAAAGTTTCTATGATATGCTTATGCATGAAGCATTGGACTCAGGAGAATTCACAGAAAATGGCAGCTAAAGCAATTACCACTTTTTACTTTTTAATGTTTTTATTGTAAAAATAGTGTACAGAGGGGTTACAGTTACATGAGTAAAGTAATGAGTACATTTCCTCCTCCTTTGTTTATCCCCTACCATCCCTTCCCACCTCCCCAACTCCTCCCTCCCCTCCCCAAGTTGCAAAGTTCGTTTTCAACATAGTGTCTTGAACATCTCATTGCTACAATGGGTAAACTTGTATCCTTATTTCAGCATTTTGTTATTTCCCTTCCCCTCCCCAAATTAGAAAAATGTATATACTGACATCAAATATAGTGAAAACAGGGGTTATACCGTGGGAGAAGTACATACAAAAGAAACAAAAAAAGATCACATAGTATATTTTAAATACATTAAAAAACAATAGCAAGAAAGAAAAAAAACAGTTGTGTCCTTAACTTGGGGTTCATTTCACTTAACATCATCTTATACAGTCATATGTACATAGCTTTTGATCTTTTTTGCTTGTTCTAGACTTATCACATAAAAGAGAGAAAAAGTGGAACAAAGGGTGAAAAAATGCAACAGAGGTACTCACTAGATACTATGTGGAAAATGAACTGTATGTCTTGTGGGTGGGGATGAGAGGGAAAAACTGGGCAAGATTTAGGGAAGGAAGACATGGTTCAAAAAGAAATGTACTTGCTGCTGATCACATATATGGAATATATGTGCGCACTGGAGGGAAATTAGGAGGGGGACACAGAACTAGAGAGAATCAGGGAAAATCATCCAACAGTGGGACCCGTCAGCTGCACTGGACATTGATCAAAACAAACTAAGCAACTCAATGGCAGCGATGGGGGGGAGGGAATGAGTGGGAAAGAGGGAACAACTGACACTATGCAAAAGGAAAGGAATGTGCATATCACCCGATGTGGAAGAAATAAATGTATTGTCAAAGCTCAAAGAACTCATAAACTTTATAGACCACAATAGACAATTTGCCCCATGAAAGTTAGAATGTGCTTGTGACTTTAACTAAGCATCACTATCCCACAATACTGTGAAATTTGTGAAATTATGTAATCACTTAATCACAATAAAGAATTTGCAAAAAAAGAAATGTACTCATTACCTGATTTATGAACTATAAACCCTCTGAATATCATCTCTACAATAACAATAAAATATATTTTAAAAAGGAAGGAAGAATTAAAGAAAGAAAGGAAAGAAGAAAGAAAGCAGGCAGGAAGGCAGGAAGGCAGGCAGCGGGCATGAAGAAAGAAAGGAAGGAAGGGAAGGAAGGAAAGGAAGGAAGGCAGGAAGGAAGGAAGGAAAAAGGAAGGAAGGAAGGAAGAGAGAAAAACAAAGAAAGAAAGAAGCAAGGAAAGAAAGAAAGGGGGAAAAAGGAAATAAAGAAAGAACCTGTAGTCTCTCATTTGGTGGGTCATGGAGTCATGTAGATTCACATGTATATTTTTCTTAGTGTAATTGTTACATTTTACACACTTAAGCACTGAATTATACACTTCCACCAAAGCTGATATTTCAGTCACTAAATAGATAAAATATTTAAATAAACCAGGTGAATATACCCTACTAAGAAGCATAGGTATCTGTGTAAATAAAACCTCATACATGCAGAATCCAAACACTGAATTTGCTATGTTATGGGACCCAGAGTCCTAACACAAAGAAATAGTTGCAAAACTTTCCTCTGGTCTAATGAAAGAAATGATTCTTTTTTTTATTGCTTCCTTGGTTGTGAATATTGATGCATGTAAGTAAGTTGATGCAAACCATTACTCATAGACATTAAAACTGACAGCATTACCTGGAAGGAAACAGAACTTTAATAATACCTGAAATTTTTGTGAGGATCTTTCAGACAATGTTCAGTCTTTAATTCAATTTGCTCTATCCTCATGGTAACCCTCTATTGATCATTCTCTGATTGGTTTCTAAAAACCCTTAAAAATCTAAGGAATCTCAATATACACATATTACTTGTATTTACCTGAGATGACTAAGTTTTACTACTGTTAAATTGTGCTATACCCTTATTTGCTTCCTGAACATAACATTGATCAAAATAAAAACTAAGTATATATTTTCAAGCTCCTTGACTCATCAGCTCATTTTATTTTTTAATTTTTATTTATTTTTTATTGTGAAAATACTGTACAGAGGGGTTACAATTACATGGGCAAGATAATAAGTACATTTCTTATCAAGCATTGTAGCCTCCTCCTTTGTTTCTCTTTCACATCCCTTCCCAGCCTCCCCCCACCCCCACCCAATCCTCCCCCCACCAAAGTTGTAAAGTTCGTTTTCGACATGACGACTTGTACTTCTCATTGTTGCAACGGGTCCACCTGTATCCCTATTTAAACGACTTATTTTTCTCCTTCCCCTCCACAAATTATACCGACATCAAATACGGTGAAAGCAGGGGTTATACTGTGGGGGAGGGATCATCAGTTCATTTTAGAAACTCCTCCCTTCCCTCTCCCCTAAAAAATGACTAGTGTTAGAAATGCAAGTGCAAGATATTCTTCTATTTCATATGATGTGTTCATTTTGAGTTACAACTCTGTAACTATCTTCACAGGTTGCAGTCTTTTCATCATCTGCTTCTTTAAGCTTTCTCCACCAAGGTCTAAGATGGGTTAACTTCATAGACCCATTATCGAATGCAATCAGGTAGAAGGATCCTTATGGGGAAAGAATTAATAATAATAATATCACTTCCTATTTATATGCCAGGCCATCAAAGTCAAAAGTCATCCTCATCATAGAATACAAATTGACTGCTTAAGTAGCCTTCACTGTCTCATGTAGCTCAAAAGCTTATAAATAAGGCCTCCCTGGAGGTTATTTTCTAAAATAAATAATACACCTTATTTTTAAAAATTTATAAATCTGTACCACTTTCATAGAAAAAAATTCAGGTATAAGTGATAGGCAAATGATGAGTAGAATAAATGTACTACTACATGGAGAAAATTTAAACATAATTTTTAGAAGAAAATGATCCTTAAAGTGCCTGTGTCACAATGCTTTTGATATGGTTGTATACAGCCTCACAGTGCCAGTCAAAATATCACCTTGGTCTGGGAACATTTCTACAGTGCTAGTCTTTTATTATCAAATTACTTTTCCCTAATCTAAGAGAAATGTCTTTCTGGCCCTAGCAGGTGCCTTGGCGAAAAGGCTTACAGGGTTCTACAGGGTCTGGTCATTTGATAAGACTCTCCTTAGGTTATCAATGACTTTCCTCTTTAACATTAACCCTTAGTGATTTCTGGCAATAATACAACTCAAGGATGTTACTGAGGTATCTAGAGGGATGTGCCTTCTTCAAGAAAGCACCAAGTAAAAAAAAAGCCTACTCTCAAGAGTTTCTAGTGTGGTTAGCAATGATGGCTTTTAGTTCATGTCCTCAGGGTCTTCAATGGCTTCCCCTCTGATGGTACTAATACACCACTTTCTGAAACAGCTATCACATAGAAAAAGGTAAGGTACTGACTCTTACATTCACTGATTTCAGTGAATCCATATACATCATTCTTTCTCTAAGCAGAATGGAAAAATAAGAACATCAGTCATTCACCTCATGCATATGGTAAAGCTATTTCACTACCACAAAAACACATGACCTTCACATTACCAAATGCTAGTCTAAGTAGATAAAACATTCATGCCTGAACAAACTCTACAGACATAAGTATCTACAGTTCTATAGTGCTCTATGGTCTCCTTCCTCTAATTTCCTTAACAAGCAGCATCATTTCCATCTCAGAGAAGGAACCTTATTTCTCTGACTTGTTCACCACTCTACACATATTGTTTACAGCACTATAGGCCCTGTAGGTACAACCAATGAGTACGTATCTAAGATTTCCAGTGCTTCTATAAGCACCAGTACTGACATGGAAATGTATCTAAAAAGACCGGTGAAGTATATCACAGAGTCTTCTTATTTCACATGAGTGTAATATACATTTGCACATCAGTTTGGTTGTACAGTGAGCTACTCTCCTGCAGCTCCCTGGCTGTGACAAATTGCTTGACTGAATGCCCACTCTAAAGAAAGTATTGATGGAGAGATAGCTTGCTAGGGCATCCCACAAGTGGTCATAAAATTAATATTTAATTTCCCTCATCCTGATAATTTAATAATAGAAGTATGGTAGAAGTTTTAGAAATAAGTCACATAGACAGGTTGGCTTTTGTTAGATAGAGTATGAAATTATGCACTTGCAGCACATGCTGGTAGAAATAAATGGCAGTGACTATAGCAAATATTTCTAGGATAGATAAGCATATGTTGAATAACTCCATGGACAAATGGATACATAGATGATAGATAGATAGATAGATAGATAGATAGATAGATAGATAGATGCTGAGGAAAGCTAATGTGGAACTAAAAGCAAAGATATGGTTCTTCCCTATTTTGTTTGCTACCCTCTGCCAATCTCTTTCACTATTTCTACCTCATAACCCCTTTGTAACATAAATAAAGCTGGCCTAGAGAAAAACCCAAATTATCATCCAAAAACATGTAAATGCTAATCTTTGGTTATACTATATACTATTTACCTTCTCAGGAAATGGAAGAAAACCCCCAGGACTATATATCCATGTGTGCATGACAGAGGAGCAATCCTTCCAGGAGATCAATCCATATATCTGACTGCTTTGTAAGGGATTTACTAAGTGCAAAACAAATCATTCTTGGCGCCTGACTTTTGAAACATTTCCTTTTGTGTTTAGAGAGTGCAGTCACCCGGTCACTTACATTCTGAGACGTGAAGTCTTGCAGATGGTTTAATGTGTGCTCGCTAAGATGGTCTTCCCCATTAACTCCTCAGCTCTCAACACATGCTGTTTTCCAAGTCTGTTTGGGGTGATAATCTTATGGCCTAGCAATAGCCTGGTAGAATTAGTATTAGGTGCTTGGCTTAGCACTAAAAGATTTAGAAATATATTAACAGAAGTTTTACTAAAATGGCCCATCTGCAGAGCCTGAATGTGCAGGCTTTAAAATGCACACACAGAATAAAAGAGCAGTGTTTGCAAAAAGAGGAAGTTCCAGGGAGCTTTGAATGTCTAGTTCACTCTCTTAAACTTTTGTATGCTAGTGTTCTTCTGTTTCTTGAAAATAACTTCGGTTCATCACTGAAAGGAAGTGCTAGAATTTTATTAGGGAATCCTCTTCAATTTCAAAAGAGAAAGGAAGAAAAAATTTGAAAGAGGTCCAAGTGGAAGAGCAAAGCAGTTGTAACGGATCTCAACCACAGAAAGTCAGAATTATTTCCCAAGAGTCATGGGATTTTGTAAAAACTGGATGGACCATATGATTTGTGCCTCACTGAGTCAAGGGGTCAAGCATTTGGGCTTGGCACCAACCACTCACTGACTGTGTGCTACCCCATGGCACAGGGTGTTATCCTGGGCATGACAACTCCCTTTGGCAGAGGGCAAGTACTGGGAAGAGACAGCCTTTGGCAGTCAACATTTCTGGAATCTTCTTTGTTCCAGAAGGGAATTCAGGCACAGAGCCCACTAAGTCTGCCATATCTAAGGTTACAAATATGGACACATGATAGGCCATTGAAAACGATACCCTTTGTTTTTAAATACCATACCGTTTTCTTCTGAAGTATAATTTAAGGAATCATTCTTAAAAGAAAATTGGAAACTCTAGAGATGGTACAGCTATTGATTTGAGCTTAAAAGGAAACGTCTTTACCTGAACAGAGAATCCCAAACTAACTATGAGCTATCAACCTATCATTGGAAAAACAAAAGCAATATTTTTGAGATAAGGTTATCACTATGCAGTGTAGACTGACCTCAAACTCATGATCTTTTAGACTCAGCCTCCTGAATGCTAGGATTATAGGTGTGTACCACCTTACCCAACTAAGAAAAGCAAGTTTTGTGCCTGTGCACAAAACTCTGTGTGTGTGTGTGTGTGTGCATGTGTGTGTGTGTGTGTGTGTGTGTGTGCTGTTCCTGGGGCTTGAACTCAGAGCCTAAGCACTGTCTCTGAGGTTATTTTTGCTCAAGGCTAGTTTTCTGCCACTTGAGCCAAAGCTCCACTTCTGGCTTTTTGGTGTTTTCAGTTGGTGATAAGAGTCTCAGGAACTTTTCCTTCCTGGGATAGCTTCAAGCTGTGATTCTCAGATCTCACCCTCCTGAATAGCTAGGATCATAGGTGTGAGCCATCAGCGCCTGGTTAAGAACAGCAATTTTAATCATTATTTTAATAGTAGCAAAAACTGTCTCTAGTTCTTCAACATACATTCAAGCTGATGAAAATATGTGTAAATGAACTGTAAAAGCACCTAATAAGTTTCACAACTCCTCCTTTTCCTTCAGAAAAAAGTTTTGATGTTTGCATTTCATAAATTACAAAGAGAATGTCTATGATATTCTTTTATAAATGTAGATGGAAAAGTCCTTTGATAAAAATTATTCATCCAACTGTAGGAAGTAGAATAATATCCCGGGAGACATTGGGAGTTGTAAGAATAGACAAATGGGCTTTTATTAGATTGAGCTTATCATATTTTCAAATTCAGTGAATTCACATTGTTTTTTTCAGGTAGTAAATTAATATATTTTTATTTATAAAAAACATCATAGTCTATATCTATGCCATTGTCTATGTCTATCTTAACTAGATAGTATAGTATAATGTTTTATCCTTATTATATTTAAGTAGCTGTTATAAGGGGTTTCATTCCAGAATGTCAGCTTATGACAGTTTATGACAGTTTATCTTGATCAATTTCATCCCTTCCATCTACATATTATATTTTTAAGATATTTGTTTTTTCTCAAGATTTAGAAGTGGTCATATAAGTTCTTTTAATAATTTTTTGGAGCTAAAATCTTTCTTACAACTCCTCCCAAATATGAGACTACTGTTGAAGTTCTTCATGCCAGTCATTCTCATTGGTGATTAAGAGTTGTTATGGAGATGTTTGTTCACTTAATAAAACCCTTAACAGATAATTAACTAATAAAGTTGTAAACAAGCTTCCTGACTGTTGCCCTCTAACCCCTGGACTTATATCCACTTTCCTTACTCACTAATTTGTGACCCACCAAAAAAGGCTGAGACCACAGCTAGTCTTAACTGGTCCTGCCCTATCCAAGCTGTGCTGTGACCTGTTAGCCTGTGGCCTGTTAGTGAAATGCAGGTCATTCGGGAAGGTCAGAAGTCAACCAATTGGGAAATATCCATGTCTTCATTCTTTCAAAGTCTATTGATACAAGCTTCAGTGGTCATGAAATAGATTCATGAACAGAAAAGGGAGTGCTGGCTAATAAGCAGGCCACGTCTTGATAATCTACTCTGCACGGGACCACAAAGGGAGACTAGTCCTGAAGGCAGCACTGGCTCTTTCCCTTTGACTTCATGCAGTACCCCTTTGGGTGCTGCCAGAGTTTGCTAACTAGTTTATTCCACCAGAAAAGTTACCAAGTCAATACCAACTCCCATCTGAATCTCCCAAGAGGTAATACATGATTAGTTTTTTTCAAAGTAAAGGAAATTAAAGAGGAGAAGAGTTGAAGTTACAAAAAGTAAAGGTTATTTGCTTAAACCCCTGTCAATGGCCTGCAGACCATGCTACTTCAAGGTCCTTCTCCCCATTTTCTCTTTTTTAAAGTATTTTAGTAGGTAGATGAGAGACGCGGGAGGGTACAGAGAAATTTGCTAAAGACTAACAAATACAAATGAACCATATATTAGAAAACACAATTACTAGATCAGATCATTATATATAATCATAAGGCCACAAATATAGTAGTTGTTAGTCAGATACCTACATGAGTCTGTAAGACTTATTTTCACTCTCTAAATTTTATGTAAATTAACAGTGAGAAGAAAGTGATATTTGATCCAAGAATTGGCAGCTCTACTATAAAAGAAAACCTTTGCTTTATTCTGCATCCTCTCTTCAGAAATGAGGGTGTCCCTCCAGAAAAAACAATAGGAAGCTCTGTAATGAGTTTCCAGAGTGACATTAGCTCTTTTCAGGAACTACTTGATTAAGACTGCGCAGATTAAGGAAAAAGAATACAACCAGGTACTGGTGGCTCATACCTGTAATCCTAGCCACTCTGGAGGCTGAGATCTGAGGATTGCAGGTTAAAGCCAGATTGGATAGGAAAGTACATGAGATTCACATCTGCAAGTAATTAACAAAGACCCACAAGGAGAGCTGTGTGTTGGCTCAAGTGGAAGGGCACCAGCCTTGAGGGAAAAAGTTAAGGGACAGTGTCCTGGCTCTGAGTTCCAGCCACAGTACTAACAATAAATAAATAATAAACAATGTCATTTCTTGTGTGTAAATCTACATGGTAGAGCATATTGTACAAAGAAAACTAGGCAGTTTTACCCATAGCAAAGCATGATTGTGGAGTGACATCTTTAATTTCAAGTGTTTGTGGAGGTGTAAGCCAATGGCCTCTGTCTTTGCCTAGGCAACTTGTTTGGGGTGGCTTCATCCCTGGACAGCTGCAGGTGCCAACATTGCACCTGCACTTAATTGCAGCCACAATTAGACACTTAATTCCATTGTAGGAATAATTAGATAGTTAATTTTGAGGATGTAAGTGACTGGCCCACAATTAGTCTTGGCTAAAGCATTTGTACTCCCATTAAAGGAGATTCTGTTCAAACAAGTCAAACTTTTTGACCAGGCATTTCTGCATTCTCTGTTCTCCATTTGCAGATAGACGGAAATGAGGGGAGATAATTGGGCATGCGGTGATAAAACACATGAGAATAACCACACTGAGTGAAAAATGAAGCTGTGTTGACAACAATACAAATAAGGGCAGCAGCACATGTATAAACATCAACCAGGAAAGAAATGCTGTCAAAAGAGTTGCTTCAAACAATGAATTCCTTACTTATGTCTCCCTTGCCAAGCTAGCAATTTATGATAATGGTGTGGAGAAGATTGCAGTGAGCTTGAAATCATTAGGTGAGTGTTCTTCACCTATGATATGTTTATCCTTTTGAATGGGGAGGTGACTGGGGATTTATGCCTATAGTGGAGTGACAGCTGAATGGACGGCTTTTCCAGACTTTGATTTTATTTATTTTAACCCCTGAATTTTCCCTTTGGACATATGTCACCTGTTCATGTTTTGCAAATACAGATATTTTCTACTTTTAGGCATAAGCAATGCTAGCTTTTTCTCATACAAGTTCAAACTTAGGTTAGATTTGAAGAAAGAAGACATAAAATGGTAAAATCTCTTTTTTACTTGATTCTTATGAGACAAAAAGCTGTATCTTACAAAAGTAAGTCTTTATTGCCTGATCTTTTATATTTAATAAATAATTTTTGCTTAGTTAGAAAAATACAACAGAGCCAAATCTAATTCTCATAGAGAACTATTAGCCTTTCTAATGTAAAACAAAGAAAATATGTTTTGCCTTCTGGTCATCTTTCTGATACACACACACACACACACACATATTCTATTGTTTGGAACATTATATCTTAAAATGGAAATTCCCACATAGAAATGTTTTGCTTATGCTCAAAGACAAGTCAGTGTACTGTATGCAGCAACATACCTTTTTTTTTTAACTAAATCATTAATTGGTTTTCAGAGCTCCTGAATTTACTGGCTGAAGTTTAAATGTACCCTTAAAATCAAGTGAGAGGAAATACAATAAATGTTGAAACTCTTTATCATCCATTCAACTACAAGCCTACTTCGAAGTTAATGCTGTGCATCATAAATGCCAGTTACATAAGCCATGTTTATAAATTATTAAGTACCTTAGATAGCAACTAACGCCTGTCCAAATGGGAAGATGGACTGAACTTCATTCAATGAGCATTCCTAGGACTACGAACTAGTGTTTCTTCCTTTGTTATAGCCACTGCACCAATGTCAGCAAGATGCCATCAGGGATTTCATATCACCCTTCAAGGCAACCTTTGCATGGTACTAGCCATAACCAAGTGACCTGCTGCAGCTCATTAAAGTTAATGTGATGGATCATTCCCCCTAATTGTCATCATCAGCAAATTGGCCTCCTTTTTAGAATAACCAGGCAGTGGGGAAGAATGTGATCAAGTAGACTGCATAAATAACTTTTCTCACAGCCAGAGAGAGAGAGAGAGAGAATAATATGTGTGTGTTTTCGTGAGTGTGTCTGTATGTGTGTGGTGGTGGTGGGGCATTACAAGAACAGGCATTCCAATGTGCCTATTTACATCATATATTACAACATAGCTACAAGAGAATGGTTTTGTGAGCTACATCTTCATCTCACAACAAAGCCAAGAGTTGAAAAAGATAATGTGGATAATTCAGGTGAAGCTCTTATTTGGCTGATGTGTCAGTTCTTGCCTTCCCTTTTGACTGATGTCTACTATTCTCAAACGTTAGACACATTATTATCTAACTACTGGTTGTAATTGTGAACTCTTTGAAAACCCCAATGATGTCATATTGATTTTTCATTTAAAAATGATATATGGAAACACAAATGTAGAGACACATAGGAAGGATAAACCACAAATTCTTAGAATTAATCAGTATAATGTATCTGAAGTCCTTATTCTATCTAATGGTTTCTATTTCAAAAATATTTTTTCACTAAAAGATCATTAGTGCTCATTTTATGATTGTACTGTGGTTACAATAGTTCCCTAGCATTTAGAATGTTACTGGAAATTGAAGGTTAAAGAGTAATCTCATTAGATCGTGACATTGTGTGAAGGATTTTCTAATCTACTGGGCTAAACAATCTCTTGAAGAGAGCAATTTTCAGCCTAACCAGAAAAGGTGGTGGGCTGTCATGGGAGAATTTATTAGCTCAGTTAGCAAAGTGAGCTCTGTACTACTTCACCAGGTGAAGGTTGACCAGCCATTCTTTGAGTGGGTGTCATAAATTGAATAAGCATTCAGATTTTAAAAATGCAGAGGAATTAGGACCTCCCTTAATTCCTATAGTATAAGTGCCCCTACATACAACTTAAACACAGTGGTTCGCGCACGCGCACACACACAAACACACACACACACACATTGTTGTACCATACCCATGCTTCTCAAGGTAAGGTTGCTGAACTGACAGCATGAGTGTCATCAGAGGAAATGAAATTCTTAGCCCTACTTTAAATCTACTCAATTGGAAACCCTGATGATGGGGTCCATCAATCTATTTTTATCAAACTCTTAAGATGATTTTGATTCATGTAAAAGTTTCTAAAATAACTGTGTTAGAAAAATATAACAATTTTACAGCAAGAGGCTGGGCAGAGAAAGTAGCCAAAGTCCCTAAGAGAAAGTAAAGCTGAGATGATCTGAAGTAACATGTAAGAAATGGTTATAAACTAGATGCAGTAGACTGAACCTGGAATCCTAGCTCCTTTAGAGACAGAGATTAGGGGAATCTTGGCTGGAGTCCAGCCCTCCATAAAAGTTCACAAGACTACCTCAACTAATGGTTTAGCTCAACAGCACATAACTATTATCCTAGCTGCAAGGCAAGGACAATAGCTAAGTTCAGGGGTGCATGTTTGTGGCCCAAGCATAAAGTGAAACCATACTTCAAAAAAATCAATGCAGAAAGGGGCTTGAGGTATGGTTCAAGTGGTAGTGCACCTGCCTATCAAGCACAAGTCAAGAGGAAGGAAGGAAGGAAGGGAGGGAGGGAGAGAGGGAGGGAGGAAGGAAGGAAGGGAAAGAAGACAAAAGGAAAGAACTGTCCCAAAGCCCTGAACCCACTGAATAATTTGAGTCCTTATGGTTCCATGTGGATTGTGTACTAGTCAATGTTCTCCAGAGAAGGAGAATTAGTAGGATATCGATAGATAAATAATAAAAAGAGGTTTATTTTTTTTGGGGGGGTCCAGTCGTGGAGCCTGAACTCTGGCGCTGTCCCTCAGCTCTTCAGCTCAAGGCTAGCCCTCTACCACTTGAGCTAGAGCGCCACTTCCAGCTTTTTTCTTTTTGCATTATGTGGTGCTGAGGAATCGAACCCAGGGCCTTGTGCATACAAGGCAAGCGCTCTACCACTGAGCCACCTTCCCAACCCTAAAAAGAGGTTTATTATAGACATTGGCTCCTGTGATTATAAGAACATAATGATTCCATTACTTGTCATTCAAGCTGTGAAATAAGAACAACCACCTTATCTTCACAGGGTCTTTCCCTCTGTGTGTTTCCATGTTCTCCTCTTCTGTCAATGTATTTAGACTCACCCAATATACCATGATACTACCTCACGATCTTTAATTTAGTAACATCGGCAAGATTACATTGACCAGTTCCAGATGAATGTACCATTTTAGGGATTCACTAAACAATCCAGTACAATAGGTATACATCTTATCATTATTAAATGGCTATACATAGCCCTTATAAATGTATTCCTTTGGATACATGATACAATTTTCAATAACTACGCTTTAAAAATTAAATAAAGTAAAAAGGTTCTACTGCCAATTTCAAGATTAGATTGTCTCTACAACTTGACTAAAGTAAATAGCATCAAGTTCAACACATCTTTACCATCCATTCAACTACAAGCCCACTTCTAATTTAATGTGCATCATAAATGCCAGTTATATGAGCATGTTTATAAATTATTAAGTACCTTAGAGAACAACTAATGTTTGTCTAAATGGGAAAATTCAGTGAAGTGAAAACAAGTATGTAAACCATGTAAAGACATTGTGACACACGCTTATATTCTTGGACACAGGATCACAAGTTCGAGGCCAGCAGCTTGGTTTAAATAGCAAGTTTCAGGCCAGCCCAAGTTACATAGTAAAAGTCTGTCCCTCCCCAGCAAAAAGTAAAATAAATGTGTTCTTGGTATTTTATGTTAAAGTAATTTTGTTTTTATATTTTATGCAGATTGAATATTTGCAACATTGGCTAATCTAAAATATTCTCAACACTGCCTAATCTAAAAGTGTATTGAAGTTGAATTTTCGATTCTTGTATTTTTTACTAGAAGCATTAAACTTGATTTTAAGTTTGAGATTAGTTCTAATTGTAATAAGTATCATCTGGAGATCAAAGAGAAAAGAATTAAGTATTCTAAATTGCTTTTGAAACACATTTACTTTATTGTTATTATAGAGGTGATATACAGAGGGATTATAATTACATGAGTCAGGCACAGTGTCTTCTATTTGTACAGTGTCTTGTACAGTGTCTTCTGTTTCCTCACTCTCTCCCAGTCCCTGTCTCCACCCATGAGTTGCATAGTTCACTTTCATCAGTGTCCAGTGTGCTCCACTGCTGAACTTTTTTACCCTTTTTTCTTCAAGTTCTATACTCCCCCCACATGAATACATCATACATAAAGAAAACAAGACAGAACCATCAACAAATAGAAATTTTTAAAAGAGATCTGTTTCTATATCTTGGAGCTCATTTTGGAATGTATTATTTTACATAAGTATATATTCCATAAATATAAATTTTATATAAATATAAAGAGGCACATAAGCATCAAGACTGTGTTTCCCTCCTAAGAGTATACTCTTGTGGTCTCACTGTGTATGAGTGCCCATGGTCTCACCGTGTGTGTGAGTGTCTACAATGCTGTATAATTTTCATATCCCAGTATATTTTAGATCTAATTTCTGCATATCAGAGAAAAGATTCACCATTTGTCTCTCTGGGCTTGGCTTACCTCACTTAATGTGATTTGTTCTAGTTCCATTCATTTCCCTGCAAATGACATATTTTTATTCTTTCTAATAACTTTCTAATTGTTTTCTTTATCTGAGTAAAGAACATTATTTTGATTTTAATGGGGATTGCATTGAATTTTTATATCAGCTTTGACAGTTTAGCTGTTTTCACAATTCTGATTCTACCTATCCATGAACATAGAAGGCCTTTCCATTTTCCTGATACCCTCTTTGATTTCTGTCTTCGAATTCTTCACGTCTTTGGTTAGGCTTATTTCTAGGTGTTTTTGTTTTTGAGACTACTGAAAATGAAGTTATTTTCTTGATTTCCCTTTCTGCTTATATATGGTTGGCATACAGAAAGACTACTGATTTTGTGGGTTAATTTTGTATCTTGTCACTTTTGCCAAAGTGGCTGATCAGTTCTAGAAGTTTGAGGGTGGAATCTTTTGGGTCCTATAGGTATAATACCCTGTCATCTCCAAATAATGATTGTTTGACTTCTTTTTCCCCTATCCTTTTTATGTCCTTTTCTTGCCTTATTGCTTGGGCTAGGAATTCCAGAATTATATTGAAGAGTAGGAGAGAGAGTAGATAAGTACATATACTTAAAAAGTAATCTCTTCAAATACTTTTAATAATTCACAAAGGGAAAGAAAAGATGAAGAATCATATGGAAGTGAAATAAAAAACCTGCCTCATCTGAGTTATGAAGGGTCCCATTGCTGCCCATCATGTTGATGGCTATTTTGAAGAATATTAATCACCCATGTTAGAAAGAACATGAACATATATATAGAGAGAGAGAGAGAGAGATTCTTTTTACATTGCTGTATAATTTGTCATAATGTTTCCTGAATAAAATGTATACCAATAACCTTAAAAGTGTTTATACTCTTGATCCTGATAACTATTCACAGGAATTTATATTAAAGAGGTAATTAGATATTACTAAAAATTTATAAACCATTTTGTCTAATCCAAAATCATTAGTAGAGCATAAAGCTGAAAATATTTTTGGTTTCCAGTCAGCCAATGCCATGTAGAAAACTGCTTTAAAAGTTGTTTTAAAGTAAAATGAATTATTATACCTTAGTGTCTGGGTCCTCAGGAGAATGAACCAAAAGGCTAATCCAGAAAATACCCCAACACTGGCCTGGGCATCTGTCCTTTCTGCTACATGGCTTATCTGTGTGGCTAGTTGGTGTTTTTTTCACAGCATAGTGGGATGAGAATAGTTGAAGTTCATCAATGCTAGAAGAAAGAAACAATGAAAGCTGCCAGCTTCTTATTGCCAATTTGAAAGTAGTCATTGTATTGGTGAATGCAGTTGCAAAGCTCAATCAAATTCCTGAGGAGACTCAGGTTTAACTTTTGATGAAAAGTGTAAAAAAGAAATTATAGAAATTTTTACCCTTTTAACACTGCTACATTTTATCCTGTAATAATAGCCACTCAAGGTATTACATTGTTAATCACTGGATGCAGAGAGGGTGATTCTAAATCACATTATTTTGCTTGTGATTATTGGAAAAAAATTGAAAGCAGAGAGGGTGATGCAGCTAAATCATATTGTTTTGCTTGTGATTATAAGAAAAAAAGTAGCTTATTTTTAAGGAAATTCCAAAAGAGGGAAAATATATATGGTAGAAAATTTTAACTCAAATGAAAGCCTTCCACAAAAACTTCTTTGAAGATTGACGGGTATTTACATGTCATGTTTTGAAAAGTTTATGCAAGCTGTTACCATTTTTATAGATTTATTTTTGTGGGCATCAAAACTAATTGAAGTTCATATGACATAAAACTTGAAGAGAAACCAGTGACAGAAACTAGCTGAGTACAGAAGGAAATGGTGACAAGTGTTTAGGGAAATCTACAGCCTACAGGGATTGGAGAAATGAAAAAAGTTATTAATGAAAAACACCCAAATAATGACTAATAAAGGAAGAAAAAGGACAAAAATGAAAAGCCTGGGGCTGGGAAGGTGGCTCAGTGGTAGAGTGCTTGCCTTGCATGCATGAGGCCCTGGTTTAATTCCTCAGCACCACATAAGCAGAAAATGCATGAAGTGGCACTGTGGCTCAAGTGGTAGAGCACTAGCCTTGAGCTAAACAGCTGAGGGACAATGCCCAGGCCCAGAGTTCAGGCCCCACAATCAACAACAACAACAACAACAAAAATGTAAAGCCTATTCTAAGAAGAAAAATATCTTAACATAAAAAAATTAATGACATTAAGTGTCACATTCTTATAATTCCATTGTTTGGAAATTAAGTAAAGTTTTAGTCATTTTTATTACTTTTATCTATGGAAGTAAAATTTTACAGATAAAAGTGGGAAATGGAGTCATGATTAAAGAAATAGTCTAGAGGGGCTGGGAAGGTGGCTTAGTGGTAGAGTGTTTGCCTTGCATGAATGAGGCCCTGGGTTCGATTCCCCAGCACCACATAAGCAAAAAGAAAAAAAAGCCAGAAGTGGCGCTGTGGCTCAAGTGGTAGAGTGCTATCCTTGAGCTGAAGAGCTGAGGGACAGTGCCCAGGCCCAGAGTTCAGGCCCCACGACCAGACCCAAATTAAAAAAAAAAAGAAATAGTCTAGAACTTCATGAAATATCAATATATTAGAATATGATCTAATCATAAGATTTTAAAGTTTACTTGGGACAAAGATAAGATTTTATGTAACAAAGCTAATAAGAAAAGTAAAATATGAACTAAAAGTTTACTAGAATTAATATTTTCTCTTTTTTTCTTGGTCATGAGGATTAAACTCTGAGCCTGCGCACTGTCCCAGGCTAAGGCTAGAGCTCTACCACTTATGCCACAGCTCCACTTCCGATTTTCTGAGTGGTTTATTGGAAATAAGTCTCATGGACTTTCCTGCACAGGCTGGCTTTGAACCATGATCCTCAGATTTCAGCCTTCTGAGTAGCTACGATTGCAGGTGTGAGCCACTTGCACCTGGCTAGCATTAAAAATACAAATAATGAAAATTGATAGACAACTTAGACACATAAATACAGTGAAGAACTAAAACTAAGTATGTCCTAATCATTTTGCTTAATATTGTAAATGTTGTGCTATTGTATAGGGAAAGTTATGTGAGTTACTAAATATATGCTAGCACCATCTGAAATTTTAAATTTAAAGACTTGCTATGTCTTAGTTTTATAATCAACTGATTTGATGTATTTAAGATTTTAAGATCTAAAAGGACAAAATATCCAAAATGGAAAGATACCAATTTTATAAAATCACACTCTTTAGCAGTCAAAGTTTTGCCAAGGGCAGTATTACACCATTAAAATACAGCTATTATCTTTTTAAGGATATGTAGCTTATTTTAGTGCCCTTTAACCACAAGGCACCATTATTGCTCTTCCTCAACAGAAATGTTACTCCCTTAGTATATGACAAGAAAACCAGGTCTGTTAGAATGAACTTTTAATCATAAGTTACGAATAGAAAAAATTACTTTGAAATCATATTTTTCTTAAGTAACAAACTTGAAGTATTAGTCATGCAACTTGTGCCAGTAAGATATTATAGAAACTAAAAATGGTATATCTTTTATAAATTTCTGCCTCAATAGATCACACTACTCAATAGACAACAAAGAAAAAAATGTCTTTTCTGGACTTCTAAAAGGTGTTTATGTTCTCTCATAGTAATAAAGAAACAAATCTCAAGGTATAGATAAAAGGATGTTTATTAACTATTCTTTTTTTCCTTGGAATAATTTGGGATGGCTAATTTTTACTCTGACTTAGGAGTTATTTGATAGTTGGTTAAACATTATCTTAGGTAATTCTGTGTGCATGTTTCATTAGCGTTTGGTATTTAAAACTGTATGGATTAAAAGATCACCCTTACCAACTGGGCAAGTGTTTCCAACTCCTCAAGTATCCAACAGAACAAAAAACTTTTTCCAGCTTTAGAGTCAGAAGACTTCTATCTGTGCTACTCTCTTGCTCCTTCAACTCTTTAGGCCTTTGGTGATTGTCTGAGAGTTGAACAACTGGCTCCCTTGTTATCAGGCTGTTGGAGAAGACAGACTTCCCAAGAACAGAATGATGAAGCTAGAAGTTGAGAAGTGCCCAGAATTGCCAACAACCTCTAGGAAGGAGAGCATGGATTGCTTTTAGAGTCTTTGGAAGGAAACAATCCTGCCACACCTTGAGTTTAGACGTCTAGTGTCCAGAACTGTAAGAAAACCTGTTTGTTAAGTCACCTAGTTTGTGGTAACTTATCACATCCATCTATAGAATTAATACTTTTAGGAACCAGTGTCTCCCTTAAAATGCAGATTAAGCCTAACACTGGTAGTAGATATATATAATCCTAGCTATTCAGGAGGCTGAGAGCTGATGATTATTGTTCCACCTAGACAAGGTAGAAAAGTATACAAAACACTGTCTTTGAATAATCAGCAAAGAGCTGGGCTGGAAGCATGGCTTAAGTGGTAGAGTACCAACTGTGAGCCAAAAAAGCTAGGCACTGATATTGAATGAATGAATGAATGAATGCCACTTCTCTGAAATATGATCACTATTCTAAAATTCATATTAATCATTCTGTTTGTATTTATTATGATAGATACTATCACCTGATAGTGGATAAAAAAAAAACTATGATGATGCTTAGCGAAATTAGCCCTAACATATGGACACAAGAGGTTTTTTTTCTTTGTTGCTGTTGTTTTTAATGTACTATGCGATTTTTTTGTATATTCTTCCCTGTATTGTCACCATATTTGCTTCTGGTGCCCTGCATCTTGTACATACATTTTTCTGCTTTGGGGAGGGGAAGGGAAATAACCAAATACTGAAACAAGGATACAGGTTGACCCATTGTAACAATGAGATGTACAAGACACTATGTTGAAAACAAACTTTACAACTTCTGGGGGAGGAGGGTGGAAAGGGAAGAGTTGGGGAAAAAGGGAGAGAAGGGATAATAGGGGAAAAACAAAGTACAGGGTAACAATGCCCCAAAGGAAATGTACTCATTACCTTACTCAAGATACTGTAACCCTTCTCTACAGTATCTTTACAATAAAAAAAAATTGGGGGGGGTCCGGTTGTGGGGCCTGAACTCTGGGCCTGGGCACTGTCCCTCAGCTCTTCAGCTCAAGGCTAGCGCTCTACCACTTGAGCCACAGCGCCACTT
>NW_012267233.1:17307108-17323198 GCF_000151885.1 Dipodomys ordii
ATGCTCGAGGCCCTGGGTTCGATTCCTCAGCACCACATAAGCAAAAGGAAAAAAGCCGGAAGTGGCACTGTGGCTCAAGTGGTAGAGTGCTACTTTGAGCTGAAAAGCTGAGGGACAGCGCCCAGGCCCAGAGTTCAGGCCCCATGACCAGCCCCCCCCCAAAAAAAAAGAATTGAAATTGGGTTGTAGACTTAAATGCAACAGTTTTTAATATTTTCATTAAAACATGAAAAATTCTTTGTAAAATGGGTCAGGTAAAGGTATTTTAAAGAGGATGGGAGAATACCCACAAATCTTTCCAGAAAGTAAATGGATGAATTGGTCTTCATTAAAATTAGAAGCTTTTGTTCTTCATAAATTCACTATTAAGATGACATGATGCATAACTAGAAATTGAAGTAAAATGTAATAAATGCTTCTGATAAAGAACTTGTATGTGAAATCTGCAAACTCTTAGTGCTCAATTATAAAACAAAAGTGCTCTTGCGAGGAAATAAACAAGTGGCCATAGGTCAATGAAAACACGCAGCAGGGTTGCCAGTGGGAGCCAGTGCATCTTACTCAACTCAATTTTTTTAAATTTTTTTAATTATTTAGCTTTTCTCTGACTCACTGAGCTTCTCATTTTTTTCAATTGCAGTTTGAGTTTATATAAAATTTCTTCCTTTTTTGAATTTTTGGTTCAACCCTGGCATTGTTAGCTTGTCCCATGATCACAGCCTGGCCTAGTACTGCAATACTTCTGAACTCAGCCTCCACATGTCTGGTTAATCAGTCTACTTTTTATTTATTTTTTTATAGAAACAGAAAACACAGCCAGATTGGAGGGTACCCACCTGTAATCCCAGATCTTGTGAGGAAGGAAGACAATGATTTGGGGCCAATATGAGAGATATATAATCAAGTCTAGTGTCCAGTGGGATACATGGAGAGACTCTGTCTCAGGAAAAAATATCATGATGATAACAATAATATTAATGAGACATGACTATAAAAGGGAGACTGCTACTTTACTGAGAAGTAAAGAAAATAAAAGAATACCACACATATATACATAAAGACAAACATTGTTTGAAACCAGGTGAGGTGCCCCAAATCAGATGAATGAATGATGTGAGAAGTATGTATGCATGTATGCATGCATGTATGTATATGCACACACATGTATATATACATGTATGTATATGCATAGGTATATTTGTGTATTTATGAATGAATATATTAACGGATTAAAATGTGATATAAATATATACACATAGACACACATATGGAGACTATTATGCAGATATAAAGAAAAATAAAATCATGTCATTTGGAAGAAAATGGACGGAATTGGAGGACATCATACTGGGTGAGAGAAGCCAAGCTTAAAAAAATGTTTATTTTTGCTTATATGTAAAAGCTAGAGCTAAAAGACATATATATATATATATTCTAGGATATAAAGATATATATACATCTATATACATAATTATTTATATATGTGAATGAACAAGGAATGACCAACTAAAGAACTACTTATAATTAGAATGGGAAAGGGAAAGGGAAACAAAAAGGGAAAAAGAAATTTTGAGACACACGTAACTATATATGAAACCAGCCTAAAGACACTCCCTGAAAGCTATTGATCAATAGGGGATTAGGGGAAGAGGAAAGAGAAACAAGCTTTGTTGATTAGGTGAGAACTAGTGAAAAGGGGTGGAATAATGAGCATGAAAAAGGATAAATATGGCTGAAATAAATTTTTGTCCTGTTGAAATTGCATTTGAAAGGGGGCAGGGAAGTTAAGGGAGAATAATACAAAGAGTGAGATTGATTAGACTGCATGGAAATATCACATGTTGAAATATGACATGTGGAAATACCACATATGGAAATACCACATGTGGAAATATATCCTCCTTGTATAACTAATATATGTAAATTTTTAAAAGATAGAAAAAAGCGATCACATTTTTCACAGACTTTAAAATAATTGTTATGTGGCTTAATAATTTCACATATAGCTTTAAAAAAATCAGGCATGGGGCTTGAACTCTGGGCCTGGATGCTGTCCCTCAGCTCTTCAGCTCTAGGTGAGTACTCGACCACTTGAGCCAGAGCGCCACTTCCAATTCTCTGGTGGTTTACTGGAGATAAGAGTCTCATAGACTTTCCTGCTTAGGCTGTCTTTGAACCTTGATCCTCAGATCTCATCCTCCTGAGTAGCCACAATTACAGGCATGAGCCACCAGTGCCCGGCCTACATGTAGTTTTGTGTCTTTGTAATTACTTAATATTAGAATAATTTAATCAACAATTTTATGATCAACTTGAAATTTGGAAACAAGATAAAAATTAATGACTGAAGTATATGCTTGAACTTCATTAGTAGTACATTCTCTTTCATTTTAAACCAGAATCTTTATTTTATTGTATTGATCATGTTTTATATGTTTTGGTATAACTAATTACATTATTTCTTTTGCTATTAATTTAAGGTGCTTAACAGCGATCAATTATATCTCACTGTGTGAGGAATTTTAATCTTTATATAATATAGCAATTTCTGAGAGCATCTGTCTGTATGTGGCATCCTCATTGATTGTTATATTCTATTTGAAAAAATTACTTAAACATATTTTTCTACTCAAGTTCATTAGATTGTTGATTCATGAATAAAAGCAAAAACAAACTTAGAAGGTCTTCTTCCAGAAAATGACCCAACTCATTTTCAAAAATTACAACTAAGGGCCAGTGTAAAAATAAAAAGAGAACTGGGCATCAGTGGCTTACTTCTGTAATCCTCGCTACTCAGGAAACTGAGCTATGAAGATTGCAGGCCAGAGAAGAAACCCTGTGAGACTCCTATCCCCAATAAACTATGCAAAAGAGCTGAAGTGGCACTGTAGCTCAAGTGGTAGAGCACTTGCGTTGAGCAAAGAGAGTCTCAGGGACAGTGACCAGACTGAGTTCAAGCCACAAGATGAGCTAAATAAATAAATGGAAAATTTGCTTTGAAAAACTAAAATAAAGTAAAAAAAATAAAGACAAAATTAAAACTGAAAAAAAGACAAAACATATGGGATATATAGATTAATTCCAAATTCTTGTGGGTGAGAATATAAGACAAATTAAAATAATATAAGACAAAATAAAATGGTAATATAAAAATAAAATACTTAAAATCTTCACATAATAACCAGGATGTTTAAAAGGGCTAAAATTATGTATAAAGATGTACATATATCTTTATATCCTAGAATATATATATATGTCTTTTAGCTCTAGCTTTTACATATAAGCAAAAATAAACATTTTTTTAAGCTTGGCTTCTCTCACCCAGTATGATGTCCTCCATCTACCAGATTTGCATTTCCCATTTTCATTGCTTTATCCCATCAAAAGCACATAGAAGAGGCATCTATGCTTCCAACAGAAAAAAAAGATAATGTCCCATTCATAAGGAAATGAAAAGACTTGGAAAAAATTACATTAAATGAAATAAGCAAGACACAAAGAAATATAGGCTGCACGTTTTCCCTCATTTATAAGAATTAGAATGTGCCTATAAAATTAGAAGTAAATACAACAGATGGTAAAAGACAAAAAAAATACAACTTGGACACAGTAAATTAAACAGGACTCTAAACATTCACACAGTGATACGAAAGAAGGATTTTTTAGGAGAGGATCACAAAGTCTCAATAGCTATGGGTATATGATCATGTAAAATTATTTTTATGGATGTGAACTCCAAGAACTGAAATAAAGAGAGGATTTTTTTGTTATTTTTTACCCCCCCCCCCGTCACTGTTATTGATTTCTGTACCTTTTGTCTTGTATGTAAGTTTATCTGTTTGGGGGAGGGTAAAGGGAAGCACAGAAATGGTGGGACAGAGGGTGAACCAATGCAGCAGTGACACTCACTATACACTCTGTTGAAAATGAACTATACAACTTGTGGGCAAGGGGGGTTGCCAGGAAGGAGAAAACTGTGAGAAAATGAGGGAAGAGGTGACAGTGTTCAAAAAGAAATGTACTTATTACCTGACTTATGTAACTGTAACTCCTGAGGACATTACCTTTACAATAAAGGTAAATTTTTATAAAAAGAGAAAGAAAAAGCATACAGAGTAGCAGAGCTCATTATATGAACATGAACAAAACTACTTGTAACTGAGTGTCTTCTGATTATAACATATAATCATTCGAAAAACTGTCATTTTTATAATTTCCTTAATTATCTAAAAATCAAACCCAACCTTACAAAATATAAATCATTTTCTCTTATTATAATACACTCTAAATAACTTATAAGCTATGCTTTTTAGACTTTTTTCAAGCAAATTGTAGGCACAAGAGAAAGTAAATTGCCTTGATGCTAGTCATTAACATACAGGGGCCAAAGGAGGCTATACATAGGAATAATGGATGAAGGCTCAATAGCTATGTACAGATGATTCTATAAATAATCTATGAAATGAACTCCAAGAAAAGGAAATGAGAGTTTGTTTTCGACATGACAACTTGTACTTCTCATTGCTGCAACAGGTCCACCTGTATTTACAACTTTGGGGGGGTGGGGGGAGGCTGGGAAGGGATGGGAAGGGGAAACAAAGGAGGAGGCTACAATGCTTAATAAGAAATGTACTTATTATCTTGCCCATGTAATTGTAACCCCTCTGTACAGTATTTTCACAATAAAAAATAAATAAAAAATTTAAAAAAAGAAAAGAAAATGAGAGACATGGTTTAGTTGCCATTGCTGCTGTTTTTGTTTCTTTTTCCTTTTGTTTTGTTTGTTAGTTTGTGTGTATTTGGGAGCATAATGGAGGGCACATAAAAGGTAGAACAAGGATGAACAAATATAACAATGATAATCACGTGACACTATGTGGAATCTTTCTTTTAAATATGAGAGCATGCACCTTAGAAACAAAGAGATGAAAACTTGAAACATGCTCATTGTTTCGTCCACTTGAAGTGGTTTCTATTATTCTTAGAATTCTCTAGTTTCTCAATTTCATTTTAATCAAGTAATGAGTTTCCATTGTTTTATTCCCTGGCTTCATGAATTTATTTGTAATCACACATGTATCATATAGACATCTTTTTAAATTAAATTTCTATTTGTAATATAAAACTTCACAGGAAAAACTGCAACAAAATATCTCATCATGCTCTGATCCCCTCCGCTTGTAAAAAGTTACTGAGGCTGCTACTCTAGTGCCATATTTTTCTCATCCATGTTTACAGGTAGGAACTTGATTTACCTGTGTTTCTCAAGGTCACATCTCTCTAGAAACAAAACACAATGAAAGAAATGTTAATCAAATAATACTTGGGGCAATTGTATTGGATAAGCTGTGTCTAGAAACAAACATTTACTATGAAATATGATGTGAAATGAAAAATTGAAAATACTTGAGTACTGTTTTCAGAGTGTTTTTAGAGTCAGAGCAAAATGAAGTGAAGGTACAGAGATACCCAGTGTCTGCCCCTTCCCCGCATGCAAATCGTTGTCCATCAACACCCATCACCAGACACTCACTGTACTTGATGATGCTACCCTGACACATCATCACTCCATTTCCATAGCTGGCATTTGGGTTCAGTCTTAGTGCTGTATATTCTCTGATTTTGTACATGTACACAGTGACAAGCAGCCACCATTAGGATTATCATATAGAGTACTTAGCACACATTGAAGACATTCATATATCCTGAACATTTTCTGTGTTCTACCTAACTCTTTCCCTGCTGACCTTGGTAACCATGGAGTTTATCATTTATGTAGCTTTGTCTTCCTGGAATGTCATGCATCTGGTATAATATAATGTGTAACCCTTTCAGTGCATCTTCTTGCATGATAGATAAGCATTTAAGTTCCTCCTCTTTCATGGCTAAATAGCTTGTTTCATTTTTTAGCAGTGAATACTATTCCATTGTCTAATGTACCACAGTCTTCTTTAGCCACTAAAGGACATGTTGCTCATTTCCATGGCTTGACAAGATGATTAATAAATCTTCTGTAAACTCGAATGCTCAACAGCTTTGTGAACATCCAAGTCTCTAGCTCCTTTGAGTGAATACCATGCATAACAATTCTGTTTTTGTAAGAAACCACTGAACTGTTTTCCAAATTAATATTTGGAATTCCTGTCAACAAAAATGGAAGCTCTTATTGCTCCACCTGCTTGTCAACACTTGATGATATCAGTATTTTGGATTTGTCTATTGGATTAGTGAGTTTCTCTTGGATTCAACAAATACCTGATACCAACAACTTAAGAGGGGAAGAATTTATTTGGTTCACTGTTTTAGAGGTTTCAGTCCATCATGGGAGGGAAAGTATGGCAGAAGAAGAGTGCCTTAAATCATGTTTACTTCTCTATGACATAACACCTTGTTAATCCACCTACCTTGGACACTGGGAGAAGACAGCCACCTTATCACCCAGAATCCTGATCATCAAATGTTGTTTAGAAAGTGAACTACTGAGCTATCTTCACAAGTGTGTATAGAGAAGGAGAGATTGTATTTTCCATAGTATGTTGGACCAGTGGAAGAATAATTTCACAAACATTCATTAGAGGGACTCTGAAATAGAATGAATAAAGCTGGACCTTGCACAGGAGAGTGGTCAATATTTAGTTGTAGAGTGAGAGAGAGAGGGAGAGAGAGAGAAGAAGAGAGAGAGGGAAAGAAAGGAAGAACGAAAGAAAGAAAGAGAGAAAGAAAGAGAGAAAGAAAGAAAGAGAAAGAAAGAAAGAGAAAAGAATGAGTGAAGGCAGGAAGGAGAAAAAGGAGAGAAAGGAAAAAAGGAGAGGAGAGAAAGGAAAAAAGGAAGGAAGGAAGGAAGGAGAGAAAGGAAGAAAGAAAGAAAAGAAAGAAGGAAGGAGAAATGAAGAAAGAAAGGAGAAATGAAAGAAAGAGAAAGAAAAAAGGGGGAGAGAAAAAAAGAAAGAATAAAAGGGAGGCAGGAAAGAAGTGAGGAAGGAAGAAAGAGAAAAATAAAGAGGGAGAGAGAGGGGAGGGAGGAAAATGAAAGGAAAAGAAAAGAAAGGTAAGGTAAGAAAGGAAGGAACAAGGGAAAAAAGATAAAAAAATATCTGACTACCCCGCACCAAAAGTGATTCTGTTGCAACCTTAATATTTGAGACCATTGGACAACTTCCTCTTTCAGTGACTTGATCCAACTTCTTTGAAGCATAGCCATGTAGAGGAAGTGATTAAAGATTAAGAAGAGAAGATCTGTGTGAGGACCACTGTACTTTTGTATGGCTCAAGTACACAACCCTCAAAGGAAATCTAATCAGGGAGAGCTGGGTCAGCATCAGTGATTTCATGTAATTGGCATTGAACATTAGCCTCACAGCTGCTGCACTGATTTCTGGCAAAAAGTTTCCCCAGCATAGACATAAGCCTAGTCAAATAGCAAACTATCAGAATGAGAAGAGAGATAGCTGGAGATTTCTCTCTCTCTCTCTCTCTCTCTCTCTCTCTCTCTCTCTCTTTTTTAATGTGCCTGTGACAGTGTTCTTATATAATTGCCAGCACGTTACATGATGAGGTAGATTAGTTAAGCACACCTTTGAGTGTCCATGAACATGTTTCTATAGATCATTAGATCATGAGGACTCTGACCTAGTCAATAGTTTAATTTATTGTTGATCCATACTCTGAATGGACAATTTGGAGGTGGTAAAGCTGTGGGAGGTTGGGCCTGTTGTGAAAAGTAGTTTTCTGAGTAGTGTATCTAATCCTGACCCCACTGCTTTCTTTCTGCCATAAGCTAAGCAGCTCTGCATACTCATACCCTCGCCTCTCTAATAGAAGAGCCTGCAAAACATTAAGAAAAACAACTCTGCCAGGCGCCAATGGCTCATGCTTGTAATCCTAGCTACTGAGGAGGCTGAGATCTGAGGATCACGGTTCAAAACCAGCGCGGGCAGGAAAGTCCTTGAGACTTTTATCTCCAATAAACCACTAGAAAACCGGAAGTAGCCTTGTGGTTCAAGCGGTAGAGCTCTCACCATGAGCTGAAGAGCTGTGGGACAGCACTCAAGCCCAAAGTTCTAGTCCCACAATAGACAAAAAAAAAAACCTTTCTTCCTTTTAAAGTTTTTTGTCAGACATTCTGTCACAGCTATGGGAAAGTAATGAACAGAAAGTTAATGTATCTTTCTAGATGGGGAAGTAGGAAAAAATAGAGCATCAAGGGCTTGCTAAAGAATCAGTTTTAAATGTGTCTTCTCTAAAGGGGAAAGAATTGAGAATTGTTAAAGGTGAAGAGACCAATTGAGAGGTCACCAAAATGTGGGTAAAGGATGGTACAATAAAGATTCTGGCACTGGAGAAGAGAGTATGATTGGATCGTGATGATATTAAGAAGTTAGAATATGTAGAAATTGATCAAAAATTGTAAATAAGATACAAGGAAAGGATGAACTTGATAATGACTGCAGGTTTTGTGAATGGATAGCTGGAAAAATGATGGTGTTATTTGAATATATTTGAATAATATTTGAGAAATATTTATTAAGCATTCAATGTGTACTAGCTCATATATATTTTAGGAAAGAAAACTATATAATCATAAACTATGAATGAAAGCAGTATAACTGAACAAGATTCAAATCTCAGATTCATGTGTGACAATCAATTATTGCAATTTTAAGGATCATTTTACTTAAGTATAACCTGGACTATGTCTTGAGCATTTATCTGAAGGAATGTAATCATTGCACAAGAGAGATAGTCTGTACATGCATGTTTATGGCAGCATTATTCATAATATCCAAGCTGTGAAATTAGCCAAGGGGCCCCATGACTCATGAGTGGAAGAAAATGTGGTATATATACATCCTGTAATACTACTTAAACATAAAATAAGTGAAATTTATGTCGTTTGCAAGCAAATGAATGAAACTGGAGATCATCATGTTGAGTAAGAAAAGCCAAGGATGATGATGATGATGCATCCATATGAAAGATAGACTCTTAGAGGGGACTCAGTAGAAAGGAGTAAAGGGAAAAGAAAGCACAGTTGGTGATAAAGAGGATTGAAGAGCATTACACATGTATGTTACCCACAAAACACTGTTTGAAAGAGCAGACAAAAGAAAAGGGGCCATGAATTAAAAATAGAAAAGGGAAAGGAGAACATCGAAGATAATCCAGGTTACTAAAATAGGCACCTGGAAAAAGGATGGCACTACTCAAAAAGAATAGAGAAAACAATAGAACATACTGGGGTAAACCTGTTCAAATGCACTACTCATCCATATAATTGTTACAATGACACACCCTTGTGCTATTGATGTATGCTAATTAAATGGTTAAACTGAAGTTTGGCAGTGCCTACTATAAGGGGTATAATGAGTTCATGGGCCTATCTATAGGCAGGCACATCCAGGATCTGCTCTCAGCTTTGAAGCTAAGCCCTTGTATGGCACAGACATAAGAACAGACATATGGATCAGTGAAATAGGACTAAGAATACATAAATAAGTCCTTACATTTATGATCAATTGATTTTTGACAAGAGTATAAGTAGTTCAAGAAGGAAAAGAACAGTCTGAAGCAGTACTGTGACAACTGGATTTCCATAAGCAAAAAAACACAAGATGATACCACCAACCATATGTGGAAATAAACTCAAAAGGGATCATAGGAGCAAGAATCTGGTGGCTCATGTCAGTAATCATAACTAACGCTGAGATCTGAGGGCTGAGGTATGAAGCTAGGTTAGGCAGACAATCTAAGAGACTGGTAGAATGCCAGCCCTGAAAGAAAAGCTAAGCAAGAATGTGAAGCCCTAAGTTTAAGCCTCATTATTGACACATACACAAAAAGAGTCATGGGAGTATTAACTGTTTATAACTAATGCTAGACAACTCGAGAATGTTTAGGCGATCGCTTCTTAGATACAACGCCAAAATCACAACAAAAGAAATGGGATTCATCAAATCTTGTAACTTTTGTGTCAAAAGATAACACGGAAAACATGAAAAGATATCCCACACAATGAAATAATGTGTTTAAAAATCATTTATCTGACATGGGACTTCTGCCTAGACAATACAAGCATTCTCATAACTAGAGAAATGTAAATCAAAACCACACCAAGTAGTATTGCCATATTGAGAAAAGATGATGGCTATTGTGAAAGAGGTAGAGATGCTGGAGCTTCACAATTTACTGGTAGGAATGCAAAATAATGTAACCACTTTGGAAAATAGTTTGGCACTTCATCAAAATATTCAACATAAAGTTACCATACAATCCAGCAATTCCACTGGAGTACATACCCAAGAGAAATGAACATCTATGTCTATACAAAAACTTCTGCAAATGTTTGGTATGATCTTCATCAATTAATGAAAATAATATTGTGTATAAATATAATAATATTTAATAACAATTTAAAAGAAAGTATTAATGTTTGCTAGCACTTGAGGAAATCTTGAAAATATTATTCTAACTGAAAGAACTCAATCACAAAAAAACTACATATGATTTCATTTATATAATTTTTAGAGCAATCAATCCCATGGAGACAGAAACAGTTTTGTGACTAGCAGGAACTAGAAGGGAAGATAGTACAGAATCAATGGAGTGCTGAAAATATTCTACAACTAAATTGTGGTAATAATTGCATTATTCTGTGAATAATATCTGCTAAATTGTACACATTAAATAAGTAGACTGTAAGGTACAAGAATTGTACTTCAATAAAGCTGATTTTTTAAGCACTGAAAGGGTGAAAAAGTACAGCAGAGGAGAGCACTGGACATTGATGAAAGTGAACTATACAACTCATGGATAGAGATGGGAAGGAGAGATTGGGAGAGACTGAGGGAATAGATGATACCTCTACGAAAGGAAATGTACATAATGGTGTATGTAATTGTAATCCCTCTGTATATCACCTCTATAATAACAATAAAGTAAATTAATTTTTTAAAATGTAAGAGTGAAATGAGACTATAACTTAGTATTAATGCACTTGTCTAATATGTGGAAGGCCCTGATTTCAATCTCCAGTAATAGGGGAAATAAACATCCCTACAAGTCCAACTCTCAATGAGGCCTTGTGGCACACACCTATAATCCCAGTCTTCAGGAAGAGGAAGTGGAAGGATCAACAGTTCAAGGACACTAGAATGTGAGATCTTGTATGTGGAAAAAAGAAGAAGTTTATGACTTATAAGAGGTCATAATGTATTTCCATGCACTTGAGATAAAAATAATTTAAACACTCTGCTTGAATTTCTGAGGGCTACCATTACAAAAATGCCGAAAGCTGGTGGCTTAAAATAACAGAAATGCCTTGTCTCTACTTTTGGAGGCTGCAAGTTCAAAGTTATGCTATAGGCAGATTGTCTTCTGGGAATTGCAAGGGAGAATCTGACTCTCTCCTAGCTTCCATCGGTTCTTGGTAAGCCTTGGTATCATGTGGTTCACCAATATATACTTGTTCTCTAGCTCCACCTTCACAGAATATTCTCCCCCTGTCTTCTCAGGACTATCTTTCCTCTGTCTCTCCCTCTTTTTTTCTCTCCTTCTAAGAATCCCAATGAAATCAGATTAACATCTATCCTTCTGGAAGGAGAAAATGTAAACCTGGGTAGGAAGTAACCCAAAGAAAGTAACCCAAAAGACAACAGGGACAGAAGTTTACTAGAAGGAAAGATTTATCACCAGCAGAGCTGACAAGACCAAGTTCTCATGAGGAAAGGGAGAAAATGGTGCCATCTAGCTCTTTGGAGGCCCCTTTTATATTGGAGGCCGGAAGTGGGCGGTGCCTCACCTACTGCGCAGATGCTGCCATCAAGGGCAGAGGTGGGAGTTCCTTTCACTGCTAACCTTATTTTACATGATCTTATGTACAAAGATGCTATTTCCAAGTAAGTTCACGTTTACAGATACTAGAATTAGGACAGAATCTTTTGGGGAAGATAGAGTCAAGGCATAACAGATTATGCATTATTTCAAGTGATTCTCTTACGTAGTTCTTTGTTCTGAACAATTCCATGTTAAGAACAAAGTAGGGGGCTGGGTGCTTATGGCTTACATCTGTAATTCTAGCTAATCAGGAGGCTGAGACCTGAGGATAACAATTCAAAGCTAGCTTAAACAGGAAAGTCCTTGAGACTCCTATCTACAATTAACCACCAGAAAACTGGAAGTGGAAGCTCTGGCTCAATGTAGTAGAGCACTAGCCTTGAGCAAAAGAGCTCATGGAGGGCACACAGGCCCTGAATTCAAGCCCCAGGAGCAATAAAAGAAAAGAAAAGAAAAAAAGTAAGTGCTAAATAAACATTCACTGACTCTTAAATTATTCAATCTATATTGCTATCTTGTGTAATTTGAGAGATCTTTAGGAACCGTGACTTTAATCTTACTTGAATTCAAGTCTTAATGCTTAATTAAGAGTACTTTCTTCTAATCAAAGTCTTTGCATTTGCATTCTTTGTCAAAATAACTGGTTAATCGATTGTTTGCTGAATTGATCCAAACAGCCATTTAAGAGAAACCCTTTTGCCTGGTTAACTTAGTTTCAATGATTTTGAAGTTTGCCCTGTGGATTCAGCATCTTTGAAAACAACTTAAACTTGTTTCCTCTTGCTTTCTTCTTTGAGCTCATGAAAATATTCTTCTTATAATAATCATTCATTGTTCTAATATCTGGGCCAAACGACCTCAAAATCTTTACTTCTATGTAAGCCCATGCACACATTTTAAGGCATCTCAAATGACAGAAAATATTTGTTATTTTTCATGTTAAAGATTAAAAAAAAAACCTCAGTTGATGCTTTGGTTTCTTAAGACATAATCTTGCTGTGAACATTGAACTTGGCTGGGGTCTCTTCAGTGATGAGCCTATAGGCATATGACACCATATGCCTATAGAAATTAAATTTAATTTCTTTAATTTCTTAAATATATTTAATTTTCTTTAATTTCTTAAATATATTTTTATAATCAGTATGTATTAGTTGTACAAGGGGGATTCATTGTGATAATTGCTTTCATGTATTCATGTATACAATGATCAAATTCACCCTTCCATCTCTCCCTTATCCTTTCTACCTCTTCTTAAAACAATTTCAACAGGTGTCATTGTTCTGTCTTGATACATGCATATGAAATACTTTGACCATACTGGCCCCCATTCACCCTCTCCTTTGCTCCCTCCCCTCCTCCCAGACCCGTTGGGCTTTCTGAGCAATCATTTAAAAAAATCTTTTTAATGTATATTAATTGTATGCAGAGTTTTACCATGTCATTTTACACATGTATGCAGTGCAATCAGATTATGTTTCTTTATTACTCTCTTCCCCTGTCCCCCTCAGCTTTCAGTTTTAGCCAATGTGCCCAACATCTACTGAATGGATAAAGAAAATTTGGAACATATATACTACGAAATATTAGTCAGCCACAAAGAAAAATGAAGTTGTCATTTATAAGACTGGAAATCGAGTGAGGTTATGTTGAACAAGATCTGTTTAGCTCACAATAGCAAATATTTATATTTCTGTTCATTTGCAGAATCCAGACCTAAAAGATATACAGGTATGCATCTGTGTATGTGTTTGTGTATGTGTACATGTATTTATAATGTGATTATGGCTATGGTGCTGTTTGTGGAGATGAGGGGGAAAATGGATGAAAGAAAGAAAATGATGGAGATCTCTTCATTGATATTGTCCTAGATATCTATCTCTTTAATTGTAAAAAGGAAAAATACCCAAGAATTTAGAGTTTTTCAAATATCTGTTGCACATTGAAAGGGCCATTAGCTTTTGCTATTCATTAAGCTACATCATGCAATGAACTCATAATTTAAATACCTTTTGTGGTTATAAAAAAAGCATAGTCATCTGCTATTGTTGAATAACATACCCTATTACTAGGTGTGGTGGTGTATGGAGGATAGGTTTGAGAAAAAGGCCAGCCAGGTATGGTGATAGCAGTACATACTATACTTGGGAGGCTAATGCAGGAGACTTGTGAGTTCACAATTGTATTTATATTTTATTATTAAGGAATGTACAAAGAGATTACAATTCCCCTTCTATTTTTTTTTATTTTTCGTTGGTTGGTCCTGAGGCTTGAACTCTGGGTCCAGATGCTGCCCCAACTCTTCAGCTCCAGGTTAGCGCTCTACCACTTGAGCCACAGCGCCACTTCCAAGAAATTACAATTCCATGATTCAGGTTATGAGCACAATGCTGCTTGATCAGTCGCGCCTTCCATCATTCTCACCCATTTATCTCCCACCACAACCCTCAAGCTAATGTAAATTGGCTTATATTGGATTATATGACTGCATTTGCTCATCTTTCCTCCCTCCTTTAATGACTCCACCTCGAAATTATCTTCCCTCCTCCAAACATGTTTCCAATTCCTGGTATTCGCTTTATTAAGTTGTAAAGAGGAGTCACATCTTTGAACTCCTCCTTCAACTATACCATCCTTTAGTCAGTTTATGTGCATATGCATAAAATCCTGCATGTGTGATCAGATATGTTTCTATTTTGAATCTAGTTTCCATGTGTGAGAGAAAAACCAAACAGAATAAAAATTTCGGAAAAGAACATTGCATCTAACATTTTTGTTCAGATTTACTAAATTATGAAACAGCATTAGAAACTTGTTCCAAAGTCAGTCCCAGATGGCTTTTGCACATGTAATGAACTCACGTCACTTAGTTAGTTGTCACAGTATTCTGATATTTATTTTGAGTTAGTTATATAGGATAGCATGAAATAATTTTGAGTGTTTAGCATAGGTGTAAGTTGTTTGTTTTTTTAAGGTAGAGCCATTTTACTAAATATTCAGTTGTACGTTTTGTTGATTCTAATTAATTTATAGAATAGGAAGGGTAAATGTAGCCCACCATTTTATGGGCTGTAAGTGACTTTTTAGAGCATTGTAATGTATAGGACAATATCTAAGTGCATCTCATAATAATTCTGAGAAAGATGTTATTTAATTTGGAGTAATCATAAGAAAGAATCAATGTTTCACTCAATAAAGAGGAAGGTGTCCTTACAAGTGATTCCAAGAAAGGATTTATAATGATTTTTATTTTACTTCCAGTTTTGTGAATCAGGAATATTTCCTAGGCTTGGATATCCTTTGATTCTGTTTCAATTTCTGCTTCCTGGATTCTGTTCTTAGTCCATATCTATCTCTCCTTCTACTGTATTTCACAACTTAATTTTCTCCAACTGGACAATTAGAAGCTAATCTCAGCATTGTAGTTTACACTGAACAAAAGGCCATTTGCCCAGATTAAAAGTTTGGTAGGGAGAAAATGAATATTATAGTTTGTTATTTATGAATTAACAGTCTAAGAAAATGCAATATACATAGTTCTATCTTTAACTGGGAAGTAGCCAGTAAAAACATACTTTTTCTTTGACTATAAGCAGTAAGTTGATTTTTTATGTGGATTGTTATCAGTAATGTCCATCCAAGATAAACTACTCTTTCAACAATAATAATAGCAACCAACACATCTGAGTATTGAGAAGTGCTTTTATAGAGACTCAGCAATCCAGCCAAGAATAAATCAAGACCTTCTATTGTCTATATTAGACACACTGTAAGGAGATCAACTGTGGCCTCAATGCCGAAAAATGTCCTTCAGAAGGAAAGATGTAATTCAGTAGTTCCTATTTTAGTTGCTTTTGCTTCTAGTTTTAATCTCATTAATCTCATTAATTTGGAAGTATGGCTGAAGACCTCAGAGTACTCTGCCTCCCCAAAGGTAATCACTATCATGAACTTAGTCTTTTTTTCTTCTCAATGAATGTATTTATCATATATTCCAAAAGAAATAGGATATAATTTTGTCCAAGCCTTTCCATTTCCTAACAAATGGGACAATGTCATTACTTCTGATGGAGGCATAGAATTCCATTGTGTATATATACCATATTTTCTTGATCCATTCATCTACTGAGGGGCATCTGGGTTGGTAAATAATGTTGTAATAAACATAGTTGTGCTGGTAGCTTTAGTATGGTCTTGTTTGTGATCATTTGGGTAAATGCCCAAAAGTGGGATTGCTGGGCCATAGGGGAGCTCTATG
>NW_012267233.1:17326308-17341466 GCF_000151885.1 Dipodomys ordii
GCCCTGGGTTCGATTCCTCAGCACCACATAAGCAAAAAGAAAAAAACCAGAAGTGGCACTGTGGCTCAAGTGGTAGAGCGCTAGCCTTGAGCTGAAACGCTGAGGGACAGTGCCCAGGCCCAGAGTTCAGGCCCCACGACCGGACCCAAAAAAAAAATGTACTCATTATCTTGCCCATGTAATTGTAACCCCTCTGTACAGTATTCTCACAAATAAATAAATAATAAATAAAACTTCATTCAGATATCACATAATAAGCAATATTTTGTGATATTTGCTCAACATTACATTAAAAGTGATTTATTCATATTGAAATGTTTCTAGCTCTTAACTGTACTTAACAAGTTCACAGCAACATTAAAAACGACATTTAAATCTTCAGTATGTATACATCCAGTAATGTAGTTCATCTCTTAACATACCAATATTATATATTTCATTATTATGCATTTACTGATGAAGAATTTCAGAGATAAGCCTAAATTCCTTCTAGAAGATATTAATACTGTTGAAATATCTTATTTTGGACTACTATTGTCAAAATATAGCTCCATCCCTGTATTTTTAATTTTTATGTCCCTCTTACTAGCTTGTTAAATTGTCCTTTTATGCATAACACAATTTTAATCCTGTTTGATGCCAGAAGATTAAAAGGAACATTTTATTAATATGCCACATTTCAAGTTTTTGTTTTTATGTTGCTTCTGGGGCTTGAACTTGGGGCCTTGGCCCTGCCCATAGCTCTCTATCCAGTTTCTTTTAGGGGAGTTGGGGCGGGGGATAGTTAGTTAAAGATAAAAATATCACAGACTTTCCTGCCCGGACAGTGTCAAACCACAGTCCTCAGATCTCAGCCTCCTGAATAGCTAAGATTACAAGGCATGAGCTCAGTTCATACTTCTTGTTTTGATAAATAGGACCATATCTCTATCTTTTCTACTTTCCACTTTCTATTTACCAATCTCTGTTTTCTTTTTCTTACTTTCTTCTATATCTAGATTGATACTGCTTTTCTAACAGTATTTTATTTACTATACTGATTTGAAAGCTATTGGGTTTTTTTGTTGTATTTTTTGTTGGTTGTGGGGCTTGAACTCTGGGCCTGGGCGCTGTCCCTCAGCTCTTCAGCTCAAGGCAAGGGTTCTACCGCTTGAGCCACAGCACCACTTCCAGTTTTCTGGTAGTTTATTGGAGAGAAGAGTTTCATGGATTTTCCAGCCCGGGCTGGCTTTGAACCACAATCCTCAGATCTCAGCCTCCTGAGTAGCTAGGATTACAGGCATGAGCCACCGGCGCCCAGCTGCTGCTGGTTTTTTGAGGAGTTATTTTTAATCTTTGGAATAAAAAAACATTTCGTTTGAAATTCCATAGATAAAAAGATTAGCCAAAAGCACAAAGAAAATATTTTCAAAACACATATGAATCAGAGATTGTATTCAGATTGTACAAGTCACTTTTATTTGATCTTTTATTCTTTGGGGCGAGTCCTAGGGCTTGAACTCAGGACTAGCACACTGTTCTTGAATGTTTTTGTTGAAGTCTAGCACTCTGCTGCTAGAGCCACAGCTCTACTTTCAGTTTTTGGTAGTTTTATTGGATAATAGAGTATCTCAGACTTTCCTAGCTGACTTAGAACTATGATTCTCACATTTCACATTCCTGAGTAGCTAGGATTACCAACATGAGCTACCAGATCCTGGAAACAAGTACCTTATAAAAGTCAAGTTTTAAATATCCATAACATTGGTAGGCAAAGTTTATACAATATAGAAATGTTTTCTGTAATTATCTGCAATATATAAATTATATTTATATTAAACATAGTTTTAATTTGCATAACTTTAAGGTAAAATATGATGAAAAGGCTTTGAACAGGTATTCTGCCAAAGAAGATGTGGTAAATGAGCATATAAGGAGAGACACACGATCTGTAATTAGGGAAATACAAGATAAAACAACTTTCATACTTAGAACAGCTAAGTACAACTGAATAAAACTCAGAACACCCAATATCAAATGCTGACAAGGATGCAAAACATTGAGAATTCACATTCATTGCTGGTAAGAATGCAAAATATTACAATTATTTTGGAAGAGAATGTTTTACAGAGCTGAATGGAGTCTACTTAACAACACAGCAAGTCTGCTCCTAAATAATAAACCATAATGGATTGAAAAGTTAAGGTTGCATCAAAACATCCAGATCACTATTTAAAAAGAAAAATGAGTAGAATCCAGGCAAGAATACATTGTATGTGCCACAGAACTAAGAAAAATACGGGAAAGGATATGTGGAAATGGGTGGAAATGCTGAAGGGATGATACAGATTGACATGCATTGAATGTATAAGTTGCTTTGTTAATTGGCAAAAAAAAAAATACATAACCTAAAAAGTGAGAGAAGAGGTAGAGCGGAAGGGGGGGTGAGAATTGGGGTGACATTGATCAAGAGGCACTGTATCCATTAACTACTCTGTTGAATGGCAACTCATTTGTACAACTACCTAAAGAAAAGAAAAGAAAAAAATAAAGTAAAAAAAAAAAACCTTAGTCCTTACTTAGAAACATAAAAATATTTAACTCCCAAAGGGTTAGACATGTAATTATGACTTTTAAAAACTTATAAAATTCCCAAAGTGAAGCACACTGAAAAATCTTTATGACCCTGAGTTAAGTAATAATTCCTAAGCTTATGTATGAAAAGTAAAAATCATCTAAAAAATTAAAAATTAGATTTCACTGAAATTTACATCCTCTGATCTTCAAAATACCACATTAAAGGAATGAAGAGATCAACTATGCACTGGGATAAAATATTTGTAAAAACTGGTATCTTATTGAAGATTTCAATTTGGTATGTATGAGAAACTCTTGTAATTCAATAAGTAAGCAATTTTTTTCTGTTCTCTCCTTCCCCTACCCCTAGACCATAACTTGAATTCAGGGTCTGACACTTTTGCTCTACCAGTTGAGCCATGCTTTCTAATTATCAAAAGATTCAGGTATTCATTTGCAAAGAAATCTGGGTAGCAATTACATACATAGAGTGACACTCAACATCATTATTCATTGCAGGAGTGCAAATTAAAACACAATGACACAATACCACATATATTTCAGAATGACAGTTTTTTTTTAAATGGACAATACCAAATTAATCAAGGATGTGAAGCAACTCATATTTTTGCACATTATTCTTAGGAATTCAAAATGATATAGCTAATTAAGAAAACATTTGGAAGTTTGGAAGAATTTTGGGAGAGTCTTACCAGACAGCTGAGCAATTACACTTCCAAGCATTTATCCAAAAGGAACTCTATACAAGTTCATCAGTTTTATTTCTAAGAGCCAAAATATGAGTAATAATCCAGATACACTAAAAATTGTAACATATATACCAATACAATGGAAACTAGTCCTTAATACTGTCCATTACTAACAGGCCAGTAGCTTCTGAGAGGTATAATTATGTGATAGAATTCTGGCAATGTGCCATATCTTCAGGGTAGTTCTTGTGATGTTCTGTATCACTGAATCATATGATCTGTACCTGCACTAGCTGAGGCACTAAGGGAGGAAAAGCAAACTCATACACAGAATATATGTCAAGACTGGCCAAAATGAATTGCTGCTCCTATCAAGGAAAAAAAAAAGTCCTCCATAACCAACTTCCCTCCAAGTGGAAGGGTGGTCTCTTTAAAGGATAGTGCTGTAGCAGCCTTAATCACTGTGCGGATTGAACTTTGGACAGCAACTGAAACTAGATACAACTGGATGAGTGGGGGCCCATTCCTCATGACCCATGCATAGATTCTATTCCTGTCATTGTGCTACTCCATTCACAAGCCCATTGTCCCATTCACAAGCCCATTGTCCCTGCACTCAGTTAGACAATGACAACAGCTGGCTGAGATCAAATGGCACTGTTTTGTGTCTCTCTTCCACAGCAGATGCAATCTATCCCACACTAATTGTGACATAAAGATCTCATTCCAATTTCCACAAGCCAAGCCAGATTTCTCTCCTCCAAAATGTCTCAATCCTCTAATCTTTTCCCAGGGTTCTGACCAGCTAGCCAAATTATTCATCACTGCTCATAAGTTCACGTAACCCTTTATTGTGCTTCTTCACCTTCCCCATAAAAGAGCTATGAAAAGCACCACAGAAAGCTCTTATAGTTGGGAGGATTTCTCTTCACAGCTCCCCCTTGGGATTACTTCTGTATCAATCCATTTCCAAGTTCAGCCCACATAGCAAACCAGTTCATCTATAATCATTTAGCCTTTCTGATCTTTGTTTATCTGGTAATAGGAATATCTCTACATAGCCACAGGTGGTTGGTAAATGAAGATCTGAAACACTTGCTTTTGATGCTCTGTTGGAGCTTCTGGATCCAGTCTTGAGTGTGAATGAATTTCAATGGGCCTTCCCAACATTATCATGCCATACCTATGGCAGAACAAAACTAAGGATGGCTCTTCACATGTGGTTATTTGAGTCACTATGATTCCTCTTTAGGAGGGTCTAGCTGACTGCCAGAGTCCATTTGTTTCCAGAATGAAGTATGGTTCTCTGCAGCAGAGGAAATGGTCTTACTCTACATTGTCAAAGCTACTTTTCAATTAACCTATTTTGGACTGCATTAAGTTCTAGTCCTTGTCCACCACAGATGGTGTGTGTGTGTGTGTGTGTGTGTGTTTTGTGTGGTATATGTATGTGTATGTGGAGCCTGTGTGTGGTGTGTGTGTGGTGTGTGGTATATGTATGTGTATGTGGAGCCTGTGTGTGTGGTGTGGTGTGTGTGTGTGTGTTGTGTGGTATATGTATGTGGAGCCTGTGGTGTGTGTGTGTGTGTGTGTGTGTGTGTGTGTGTGGTGTGTAGTATATGTAGGTGTATGTGGATCATGTATGGTGTGTGTGTGTGTGTGTGTGTGTGTGTGTGTTGATACTGGTGTTTGAACTCAGGGCCTCACACTCTTGCTTAGTTTTTTCAACTCAGGCTGGTGTTCTACCACTTGAGCCATGACTTCATTTCTGGAATTTTGTTAATGACTAATTGAAGACTAGCACCTCTTGGATTTGGCTGCCCAGGCTGGTTCTAAAGCAAGTACCTCAGATCTTAGCCTCCAGAGTAGCTGGGATTATAGGCATGAGCCTATAATCTTTATTTTTTAATTTTTTTGTTATCTTTAAGTAGTTGTACAAAGGAGGTGCCATATAACAAAGAAGTTTATGAATACAGTGAGTCTTGACTGTTATCACCCCTTTCAACATTCTCATTGGACCTAAAAAGTTGTATGGATCAAGTGACAAGATTGTAAAATGAGCCGGGCACTGGTGACTCTCACCGGTAATCCTAGCTACTCAGGAGGCTGAGATCTAAGGATTGTGGTTCAAAGCCAGCCAGAACAGTAAAGTCCGTGAGACTCTTATCTCAAATAAGACATCATAAAAACTGGAAGTGGCGCTGTGGCTTAAGTGGTAGAGTGCTAGCCTTGAGCTGAAGAGCTCAGGGACCGCACCCAGGCCCAGAGTTCAAGCCCCACAACAACAACAACAAAAAAAAAAAACCTGCAACGCAAGCAGCCTGGACTTACTGCAACAGCTATGGAAATTTTCCCAAGAGATCAAAAATTATGCAATAGTTCCATTTTCTCAAGTTACAAAGCATGTATCCTGCTTTACCTGCCCAATGACTGGCACTTCTTCTGTTTAAAACATACACAAAATATTTCTTATCCCTTACAGGTAGTATATTTATAGTTTATATTTCCACTCACTTATTTCTTGTATATACCCCATCTCTTCCTATTTAGCAGTTCTTTTGGTATCTGATGGTTGCTATCTTACTTGATCTTGGTATGCACGAAATGTCTTGATTTTGACATCAGCATTATACAATTATTTAATTAGGTTTAAAATTCTAGATTGGCACTTATTTTCTTTTAACTGATTACATTGATAAATCTCTGCTATAGACTGTTTCTGAGGGTAAAAAACTGCTCACAGTCTAATTTTTCTTTTGCTTCTGCTGCAATGTTTGTTTTGCCTTCTGGCTGGAGCTGCTATTAAATGAACTGCCTGTCAGTGTTAGACCTTGTCAGGTTTTCCAAGTATCAGAAATGCTTTCACATATAAATATACATGTTTATGGGCTCCTCTGCTTATCCCTCATCTAGCAAATACCTTGTTCATATACCTTTTAATTTCACTAGCTATGTTATTCATGTCTGAGATTTTTAGTTTATTTTACACTGCCAACGCACTCTTGTTTCATTTGGTCCTGCCGTTTGCTTCATTAATTCTTTGTTCTTTATGGATAGTATTCCTTTGTTGATCCCTGGGGATATCCTAAAATATTTTTGTTTTGTTCTGCTAGGTGAACGTTTATGGGTCAAGTTCCTACCCAAGGTTTTTATGTTAATATCTACTTGTTTAGTATCAGCTTGGTTCTTTCTCATGAATGTAAGAATTATCTCCACGTACCTTTTTCTTTTTATTTCTTCAAATCTAGTTTTGTGATGCTTCTATTCCATACCCCCCCATGTCCCTCATATTAGCCATGTCTTACATTGAAGAATTGATCTGAACATAACAGAGACGTCAGGAACTCCACAGCTCCTCTCACACAGCCATAGCCTCTCACAAGGCTATGTGTGCTGCTTTATGTCTTCTATGACTTCATGTTTCTGTCCCCTTCATTGAGGGACTTCAGGTATCAAATAGGCTCTTTCCTCTCACCTCCCAAGAAGCAATTTATCTCAGAAATCTGGACTGTGATATCTGTATCTATCAACCATTTCTGGTTTTTTTATTAGTTCCAAAGAGATGCTTGTATTGTTAGATATTATTGGTTTAGCACAGCTACCTTTTTTTTTTTCATTTTTGCCTTAGAAATAAAATATCTCAAAGCCAAGAAGAGTAGCATCTGCCTATTACCTCAGCTGCTTTGGGAGGTTGATACAGGAAGGTCATGAGTTCAAGTTCAGCCTGGGCTCCATAATTCGAACCTGGGTCATACAAAATAAAAGATCTCACTGGCATACCCTGGAACAGACAACTGCTTCAACGTGCAAATATACGAGACTGCCTTCGATGCAACTCAACAAATATTTGTTTTCAAATGTTTGTGGAATAAATAAATGAAATCCTCTTTGCACTGCTAGGAGTTGCTGAGAGCTTTTGTGCTCTTCTCTCAAACTAGAATGAACGTTCCCTCTTTTCATTATTATTCATTATTCAAATATTACCTCCCCATGAAGATGTTTTTCAAGTGACCTTATAGTTTATATAAATTTGTTTTCACAGCATAGGTCATAAGCATCTTTTATTGCCTATTTCATATTATATAGCAATTTTCTTTAGGTCTGCCATCCTGAGTATTTGTGAATCCCCATCTTGGTAGCTCTGCATCCTTGGTAAGTGTGTTTGTGTGTTCTCAAATATTCATAAAGTGAATGCCTCTAAGCCACAGACCAAGAGAGCATAGTAACTCAGTCTCAAAACTTGCTGTAATATGCAATGTGCTCTAAGATGTAAAAATACTTTACATCAGTCAATGCCGGGGTCAGTCCATTTTATATGTTACATAAATATTATGGAGAAACCTTTCTGATGAACATTCTGCAACGACAGATACATCCTGTAAGATAATTCAAGTGGATGGCTGTTTTCATATAATAAATATCAGTTTCCTTTAGATTATTCCATGTGTACCAATAACATTGATAAAAATATGATGTGTTTAAAATAAAACACCAGGAAGTGGATACTTGAAAGGGGTGGAGTAGGATCAAGGGGAAAGGAGTAAATAAATAAAGAAGAGAGGAATGGGGGGAGGGATGCAGTCAAGATTCCAATGTATATCCTACAAAATTAAGAAGAGTTGGAGATGGGGTGGGAAGAGGCAGGATGGCTGAGAATGTTGAAGAGGAGTGATATTGATCAAGATATACTGTATTCATAAACTGCTCTGTTCAATGGTAACTCATTTGTACAACTACTTAAAGACAAAACCAAATAAATACAAAACATGATGCCTTATTTTAAAGTATCATCTTAGGGTAATATATCCAAAGTACCCTTCTACAGTAAAGATGAATTGGGAAAGAGATTTAAGAAAGAAAGATAAGAATTGGGAATTCCTTCAATGTGCAAAATCAGTTTTAACTTGGTCAGTTCTATCCCTGAGTATTGTTAATATACTCATATGTAGGCAATTTCATGCCATAAAAATGAAGTAAATCTTTCCTGTACAATCTTAACAACGTTAGTTTAGGTTTCTGATGGAGAACTAAGACTTAAAGGTTATACCCCAATGTCTGGAGTGACAACTAGCACTTTGTGAGTTTCCCATTGCTATGAAATACAATGCAAAAAAAAATCCCTGCTTATGATGACTACATTGTTACTTGTATAGAGCTTACAGATCTATAATAGTAGTTACTAATCATAGAGATTTTGCCATGTTCTGACAAACAGCTAGTCCCTGATGCCTCACATTTGTAATGTTAGCTATTCAGGAAGCAGAGATTGAAGGATTGAGCATGGAAATGAGCCTGGACAGATCTGTCTGAGAGATGCCATCTCCAAAATAACTAGCAAAAAGCCAAGCTGGAGATATAGCTTAAGTAGTAGAGGACAGCCAAGCAAATAAATTGAGCATGTTTCATGTCTATAGTTCAAACCATAGTACCAGCGAAAAATAAATAAATAACTATATTAAATATTTAAACAGTACTATGTTAATTTTCTAGATGATTAATGAAGATGTATAATAAAAATTTGCAATCACCACATTTAAAAGATTAACTTTTAACTCAGAGAAATGAAAACTTGCCTGATGTTTTCTGGAGAGTTCCAATAACCCTAAGACTTGGACTTGAAGCCTCTGGTCTTTCTACATTAAGTTTTTATATGATGGATACCTTTAAAATTCTCATTTGTTAGTTTTTTTCTTATTGTATTTCATTAAAATCAATATTAATTCTTTATGTATAAAATCAAGTTTCAAAGGTAAACAAAAGAAAACAAGAGATTGAGGTGAGCACCTGTCATCCATCCTGGCTACTTGGGAAGTTCAGAACTAGAGGATCATAGGTCAAGGCCTGTCTAAGAAATCAGTTCCAGGAGACCTTATTTCAATCAATAGCTGAACATGGTACTACATACGTGTCATCCCAGCTACAGTAAGAAGCATAAACAGAAGGATTGTGGCCCAGGCCAGCCTTGTCAAGATGCAAGGATCTATCTCAAAAATAACCACAGCAAAAAGCTGGAGGTGTGACTCAAGAGGTAGTGTAATTGGTAGCAACTCAGAGTCCCTGAATTCAAACCCCAATACTATCAAGAAGGGATAGAAACAGAGAAGGAAGAGGAAGAAAAAGGGAGAGAGACAGACAGACAGAGAGACAGAGGGAGACAGAGAGAATGAGAGGGAAAACCAAACTTCTCACTATAGGAGATTGAAAGTTCTGTTTTGTTTTTCATGTGTGAATAATTATTTCAAGCTCCCTTCTAAGTTGGAGCAGACATATCAGTACCTATGTCTCCTATTGATTCTGTGAAGATCTCCAAGAGACAATATCCCAACAGAAAGAAAGCGGAAACCTAATATGGAATCTGCATCAGAAATGACTTTTCTATCAGACTGAGGGCATGGCTTAAGTGGTAGAGCACCTGAAAAAAAATGGGTCTGAATTCAAACCCCAGTACAAAATTAATCTTTTTTTAAAAAAGGGAGAAATGTTCTTCACCTTCTCACAACCCTAAAGTCTCCTCCAAAGATAGGTTTCTTAAAAATAAAAGTCCTTTGGGTTGGGGACAGCAATTCTCTCATCTGAAACAGAGAGAGAGGGAGAGTCAGAAAGACAGAACATAGAATACAACATCAACAACATCAAATATAACAGATGAGGCCCTCACTGGGAATTACAACAATACAAAGTGTCATATGCTAAGCAGAATAAACTTCTTTATTTTATTCTACTAAGGACATAAGAGGATTAAGTCTTCAGTAGTTAACTTGTTATCTCAGTTATGAACTCTCCAATTGTGGGATTTTAATTTTGATGAATAAAAGGCTTCACACAACAGTTCACCAGGACGAAAACCAAAGCTGTCCTTTGGCACAGCCCCATTTCCACACCCGGCGTGGAATTCACTAAAAGCCTCCTTCTCCTGTCGGGCTCGGCCTTCCTCCAGTGAGCTCTAGACTGTCTGAGCAGTGAACATTTTAAATCAGCATAATTATATTTCACATGGCAATAAACACTTTCAGTTTAAGTGCGCATAATTTGTCTCTTTGTCTGATTCTCTTTGTTTCATTAGTTTTTCTCCATGGTGAGCATGAAATAACAGGACTTGTGATGATTCCCTAGAGACTACACTTTCTCCCTCCCTCTTTTAAAATGCTCAACACGTTTTGCTTTTTTATCTTTTTTGTATCTAAAGAAAGGGAAAAAAGAAGAAAGAAAAGAAAAAAGAGAAAAGAAGGAAGGAAGGAAGGAAGGAAGGAAGGAAGGAAGGAAGGAAGGGGGAAAAAAGAAAGGAAGAAAGAGAGAAAGAGAAAGAAGGAAAAGGAAGAAAGGAAGGAAGAAAGAAGGAAGGAAGGAAGGAAGGAAAGAAAGAAAGAAAGAAAGAAAGAAAGAAAGAAAGAAAGAAAGAAAGAAAGAAAGAAAGAAAGAAAGAAAGAAAGAAAGAAAGAAAGTTGGATCTTAGAGAAAAATGCAGTCTCCAGGCTTTTGGTTTCAGGAGATAAAATTGAAGGTAGATCAGACACATGAAAGGTTGTCCTTCTGGAGGAAACTGGGTTTCCCAGATTTTTCTGCATTGCTTCTAACTCTCTGTTCTCTGGCCAGGCAGACCTATCGTGGTTCTGACTTAAGGTCACTCATCTTGCTTTGATTGGTATTCAAGTGGAGTCGGGAGTGTGTAAGGCTCTAATCCCGGCAACACATGGTAATTTTTTCATTCTCTCTCAGCCTCCACCTGTTCCATGGTCCAGTGGAGGACTGCAAATCCTATCAAGGGAGGGCAACCCGACAAAGCCTGCCTCCCTGGCTCCAGTCCATCGCATGTGCACTCGGGCTGCGGAGCACCCAGCCAGCTGCAGCACAACGATCATGTTAACGGATGACGGATGGCTTCATATCAGGTGTTTAAACTGACGAGTTGCCCCATCTGGTAAATGATTCGGGAAGTCTGGCCCTGCTTGATGCATGGGGAAAGTGACAATGCCAATCAGACTGACCCCTGCAGCCTGCCTGCTGCTGCCCTAACAGCCACTGTCTCTTCTCTCCAACTGCTTACTTTTTTTCAATTCCATTGTCACTCAGCTGAGATTAGGCCTACTGTCACTGAAGTGTCACTAAATTACATCATTAATCCAAATATTTTCCTTGCAAGAAACCATTTTTTTAAAAAAAGAAAGAAAGAAAGAAAAGAAAAGGATGCCAGACCACCAACAGACTCCTAGTCAGAATTAGAGGGCGAGACATGTGGATTCAGTCCAATCATTCTGGAGGTTGTTTCTCATCACTTTTCACAGTCTGCTGTGAAGCAAATGTGGTTATATGGGAGGGAACTGCATGTTTATTCCTGGAACATCAAACCAGGATCCACTATAAGAAATGCTAAAGGGCACATGGATTTGAACCTGGAAGAATATAAATCACTCTACAACGTTAGTCAGCAGGTGACAACTGGCATCGCTTTGTGGACATTCAAAGGGCATTCTCTCATGGTACTTCCAGGCTGTCTTTATAAGATGATTTGTGATTTGATAACCTAACTAGGGGCTTGAAATATGTTAGTCATTGCATATTACCACTAGTATCATTACACCTCTAGAGTATATATCTGTTCAAGGCTAAACTTATGGAGCTCTAGACAAAAATGGAAATTGCAGTCTGTGGAATCAATGTTGTACCACCCCCTTGACATTGTATTGTGAAGACACAATCTATTTATAGATGGTGTATCTTATCAATTACTCCTCATAGCCCATATCAAATAATGGAGATTAAACACAATGCACAACACCTCCAAAACAATTTTCTATGTGGTATTTATTTTCATCAACAATCCCAAGTGGCTGTGAAAGACGCATGAGCTGAGCACCAATTGTCTTACTTTTAATTTAAACATATATTGCCACGTAGGTCTTTGATATAATTTCTGCTTTCCCCACCCCTGCTATAAAGCACATCATTTTTTTTGAAACCATGAAGAGTGAATAAACAAAACAAAGAGGGAGTTTAATGGGGATGACAGCACAGCAGGTACATTTATGATTTAGTATCATTTCAGTCTTCATCCAGGGAAATTGTCAACCATTCCAGGAATAAAAAAAAGTAAAATGCTATGCACTGTATACTATAACCTCTTTAAATTGGCAATTTGTAGCTGTTTGATAATTCATTCTTAAGCAAACCTCCACTGCTTGCTACCTGCTGTATTCATTAGCCTGTCCATCTTCCTATTCCCCGCAGAGCATGTGGAACTATGATTGTTAGAAAAATGCTGGGCTGCTGTGTATATTTGCTACTTAATACATGTATGTGTTTGCCACATATTTTCATACAATTGTTTTAGAAAGATGAGCAAAACTTCTCTCTCTCTCTCTCTTTATTTTGGCCTGAGAGAGGAGAGATATTAATGTTTTTGGATGTTCTGCAACAAATCCATTTTAGATAAATAATGCATTACACACTGTGTCGTATGTAGCAGATTTTTTTTCATTTAACTATTGAGCATAACATGCAAAGCTCAATATAGAAACTACCAAATTTTAGGAGCAACAGCTCTCTGTATGTGGCACATTTGCAAATATGGGTATTTCAGGGTGCAAATTAAAATAGTTTGATGCACCATATCACACTTTCTCAATGAAAGGGAAACTTTCCTTGTGCTTACTATAAACACTTCATTTACACGTTTATTTGAGACTTTGTTAAATTAGATTATGTAAACACAGGCTGGATAGCAAGTCAGATTTAATACACACTAGTTTTAAAACTGACTTGCATGCTGAACATAAAAGTATAAAGGACTTCACCAAGATTTATTGATTCATGTCAAGGCATCATTACTTTTCAAAGTGTGAAAAATGATCATATATTTATGACCTGCCGACTGAAGCTGTTTTGTGAATTAGCAAAAGCTCTGGAGAGGAGCAGCCTAATTGCATTATCATAGAATCAGAGATGGTTGTCAATTTCCCCCATTTAGCTTTTCTCCTTTAGTTTGTTAAAATGAAGGTGCCATACGTTGGTTGAATTCACTAATACCCTGATGAATGAGGTATTTTCCCAGTAGGCTGGCTACCAGTATAAACAGTGAATTAGGAATGATAGACCATCAATCATATCCCCTTCAAACAGATCTCTGCCCTGAGATTATTCATTATATATTAGGGCCACTTAAAAAAAGTTTCACACAGAATTCGCTGATGAAAAGACTTAAATTGTCCGTAATCTTTGATATCCCCTGTGGAAGCCACAGTAGCAAAGTAGGTCAATTTCCTTATTAGCAGAATTTTCATTAATTGTCTTTTTTTCTTTTCAGTTGCATTTTCCCCTATTTTAAAGATCTATGATACGGCTCATCCAGTATGTATTACTTTTCTTCGGCAATAGCCTAAATGAAAAGATTAGATCTCTATAGTTTCACTAGTTATTTCTGTTTACCAGAACTATGAGTTCAAACCATAACCAAGAAACCCATATCTTCTGAATAATGCAGTATAAATAGATGCTTGCTTACCTCTTACATTTCCCGCATCTACAAATCTAGGATGACCTAGTAATTTGGACAATGTTTTTTATGCAAGGGGTCAGATTTTTGCCCTCAGGCACCCATGTATGGTTCCCCTGGGGTTCTGTCCTCCTTAATGGAAATTATGAGCATGCATCCAAGGGCAAGATTCTTCCCAGAGGGATTTATCTTGCCTCGATGTGCAAACATAATTCTCATTAAAATTAATAGGAATTGTACACATGCATCTAGGGAAGAAATAGACTCCTAGGTTCAGATCACCTCTGCTTATTGCAAAAAAAAATTAAAAAAGGACAGGGTATATACCCTGAAGGTAAATGCACAACCCTGGTTTGAGTTCAGATAAACAATCAGAACTTCCCATACTCATTCATCCCTGTTTGAGGCACTACAAATTCTTTCCCTCATGGCAGGAGCTTGTACAGGGAATCTAGTTAGACTCTTATTTGCTAAGCTTTTCTCCAGCATTATAATTATTTCCATGATTTCTTCTCCAGGGAGTTCAGGGGAAACTGGGCATTGCTTATACTTGATTCCTGGGTTGGAGGTTTTACATCATTTGTATTTATCAGAATCACTGGACCAGAATATTTGTCTATTCTTTCCTTTTGTAAGGTTTTAAAAATACCTCTTATTAGACTGGATAAGTGGTATTTAACTCCTGGTGTGTTTTAGGGTCTGAGAAATCAGCTTTTATTCTGGGGAAATGCAGCTTTAATGCACACATTTCTAAACTTGTGTAAATTCAACCAAACAACATTTTTTAGACCAATGGAATCTATATAGCATGAAGAAAAGAAGAGTAAACTTAGTACTCAACTAATTTGATTATTTATGTTGTTGAAACCACATAAATTAGCTATCAAAATGTATTTTCTAACTTGCCTTATTTTTAAGAACTGAATAATATCAAAAACACTCTAAAGCTTGATTGAATATGAATTACTGTCACTTACAGAATATTACAAACGTATAGAATATTAACATTTTATTGACTTAATTTCATCAGTGTAGACAACACATTTAAAGTAAAAGATGCTTTAAATTTCTCTTAAAAGCAGAAGTACAGATCAATTTTTAAATCAACCAAATACATCTTAAATCTGTAGGGATAAAAGCTATGAGTATGCAATGACTGAATTAGCAAAAGCTCTGGCTAGAGAATATAATGGACACATGGTGCCACATCTCCATAAATGAAAATTTACAGAGCCTGATGTCATGCACTCATTTACTCAGAAAGCAGAGATAAGACGATCATGTTTTGAGGCATCATGGGTTAATGTTAGCAAGACCATGACTCCAAATTAAGCTAGTTATCTCATACACACACACACACACACACACACACACACACACACACACACACACACACACACACA
>NW_012267233.1:17341516-17461516 GCF_000151885.1 Dipodomys ordii
CACACACACACACACACACACACACACACACACACACACACACACACACACACACACATGCCCATACATCCAACTATTCAGGAGGAGGAGGTCCAAGGACAGTTGGGTAAAAGAGTAAGACCCTATGTGATAAACAAGCTAAAGGCAATAGGAGTGTGCTTCCAGTAGTGCAAGGCTCTAAGTTCAATACCTAATACCATGAAAGAAAGAAGGAGGTAGAGAGAGAGAGAGCAAGAGAGAGAGAGAGAGAGAGAAAGGAAGAAAGAAAGGAGAGAGGAGGGAGGGAGGAAAGAGGAAGGAAGGAAAGAAGAAAGGAAGGGAGGAAAGAGAGAGGGAGGGAGGAAAGGAATAAAGGAAGGAAGCAGGAAAAATGTAGATAAATAGGATGCTCAAGTGAGGCATAAACAGATAAATTAAACCACCCAAATTTTCACCCACAATCAAATTGGCTGTTAGTTCATTAATTATAACCTATTTCCAAGTAAAAGCAATAAGCCAAAGATTGAATTTGGTTTATGATCCATGCTCTTGCATTTTGAGCCTATGTATATCTGAACAATGGATCTAAAGCCAAGGAAAAGATCTTAAAAGTGAATGCAGTCAAGAGATGCTACTTTTTCTAATAATTTCATTTCTATTCTAAGGCAGAATTGAGATCAGCACATTGAATATTCCTTCCTGTTGTCACTGACACTCTTACTTCCTGATTCTTTTATCAGACGGTCTTTCTCCTCAAAAACCTTCAGACTTCAATGTCACCTAAGGTTCCACTATTAACTTTCCTATACATAGACCTTCCTTGGCTGTAATTGCATTCCTGCCAGGATATAGCTACTGATTTTAAACTGGAGAGCCCCCAATTGGACTATCACATATTGACTATTTTCTGAGCTCTAAATCCACTACAAATTGGCTCCTCCACAAGTCAACTTGACTGTTCCCTCTAGTGCTTCAAATTCAATATGAACAAAGAGTTTCCTTTATCTTGATGTTATTTGTTCCTGCTGAAACAATTCTTATTAATAATGGCAAAAAAGAAAATAGAAAAGCATGGAAATTGTTCTTGTTTGCTCTTATACCTATTATGCAGAACACATTCTATCAAAACTAACTCTACCTACTGTGGAAGAGCATATCATTCTGAAAACTAGATAAATTATAAATGTTGTATAAACATGAGTATAATTGCTTATTTTGAATGAGTATGCATCTGCTTAAAATGATTTATTTCAAATTACTTGTGTGAGCTTGCTCTTCTTCCACAAATTAAACTATCACCCACAAAATACTTTTGTCTGCCTTTTATATACTAGCTAAGGAAAAGGAAAAGTTCTTTGGAAATTATTAATAATATTCACATAGTCTTACACAGAGTGATTTCAGGATGTGTCTGAAATTGTTTCTATATATATATATTGTATGAGAGCAAGATATATTTTTAATCCTACTATATTTCAGTAAGTATAAATATTCTATAAGTCCCCTGCTAGTAGACAAAACAGTAAATAGAAGTGAAAACTGTCCATTATGTAAATAGCAGATTAGTAAATTCAGTTACATGCCAATAAGACCCTAATTTCAAACAGGCAAGAATTATATATGGTTTTACTTTTATTCTTCTATTTAACTAATTGTACATTCATAAGCATGGTACATGAATACATGAGGGTCAAATTAACTTTAAAAATATAACACATGTACTAACAATGAAAATCCCAGTTAAATATCTCAAACTAATAGTAATAGTGTTTTTCTGAAGGTTTATTTGGAGGAAGTAATTTTTGGATTTCTAAGTATATTTTGGATATTAGACCTTTATCTGATGTATAGCTGGTGAGAATCTTCCTTTCTGTGGGTTTTCTATTTAGCTTGTTAGCTATCTCCTTTGCAGAAACTTTTAAGTTTGTTGCAGTCCCATTTATCTTGTCTTTCTTTGATTTGTTGTGATTCTGGATCTTTATTTAGAAAGTTTGGATGCATGCCAGCAGGCCTAATGTTTCCCCTATCCCTTCCTGACATATTTTCATGATAACTGGCTTTACATTGAGGTCTTTGGTCCATTTGGAATTAATTCTGGTGCAAGGGAATACATAAGGATAAAGTTTCAACTTTCTGCATGTGTATAGCCACTTTCACTACCACCATTTATTAAAGAGGCTGTCTTTCTTTCACTCTGTGTTTTTGGCTCCCTTATCAAATATTAGGTGATTATAGGTCTGTGGGCTCATTTCTGGGACTTTTATTCTCTTATATTCATCATCAAGCCTGTTTATACCAGTACCAAGCTATTTTTTATTACTATTGCTATGTAGTAGAGTTTGACTGTAATACTATTCTTCCTGCTAAGATTTTAAGGGTCTTTTATTATTCCATATGAATTTTTGAATTACTTTTTTTATTTTATTGAAGAATATTGTTTGTATTTTGATGAGTATTGCATTGATTTTGTAAATTGCTTTGAGAAGGATTGCCAGTTTCATGATGTTAATTCTTCTAATCTAGAAATGTGGGATAAACTTCAAAGAAACAACAATCCAATTAATAAATGGCTAATGACTTAAATAGAGGTATAAAATGGCCAATAGAAATATGAAGAAATGCTCAATATCTCTGGCCATTTATTTCTTCAGGAAACTCAAAGCAAAAACAACATGGAGATTCCACTTCACCACAGTTAGAATAGCCAATATCAAGACAATTAACAATAACAAATGCTAGTGTAGATGTGGCCAAAAAGGAACTTCATTGCACAGTTGGTGAGAATGTAAGCTTGTTCAACCACTCTGGAAAGCCGTATGAAAGTTCCTCAAAAATCTAAACGTAGAGGTACCCTATGACCCACCAATTACATTTCTGGGCATTTGCCAAAAAGAGCACAAACAAAGCCACACTAAAGCTACCAGCACAATCATGTTCATTGCAGCATTATTTATCATAGCCAAGAAATCAATCAGTGCAGATGTCCCTGTATGGATGAAAGGATCAAGAAAATGTGGTATACATACACAATGGAATTCTATTCATCCATCAGGAAGAATGCTGCTGAGGAAGAATGCTGCTGTACCATTCATAAGGAAATGGAAATAGTTGGAAAAATTATATTAAGTGAAGCAAGCTAGTTCCAGAATAGGTTGCATTGTTTCCCTCATTTGTGGTAGGTAGAATGAGCCTATAAATCTACAAGTAAACGCGCTGGGTGGTCAGCAAGGGGTTACAAATTATTTACCTGAAGTGTAATAGACTCTATGGAGAGTGCAAATAGTACAGTTCTTCAAAAAGACTTTAAATCAAAGCCCTACAATGTAAGTACCAGGAAATGAATACTTGCAATAGGGGAGAGTGGGGCCAAAAGCAGAGGGGAGAAGCATGAAGGGGGATGGGAGGAGAATGCATGCAAGAATTCATTGCATGTACCACAGAATTGGAAGGTGTGGGTCACAAGGTCATGAAGATGTTGAAGTTGTGACTCAAAAAAAGATACATGGTATTCATAAATTGTAAAAAAAAATCTATTAATACATAACCTAAAATGAAGGTAAGTAAGGGAAGGGATGGCTTGGGAGGGGGGATGGGTGAAAATACTGGAAGGAGTGACATTGATCAAAATGCACTGTATTCATAACTGCTTCAGTGAACACCAACTCCTTTAAAATAATAAAAAGTATTCAAAAATACTGTTTATCTTACTGGGTGTGGTGGTACATGCTTCTAATCTCGACACTCTGGCAGGAGGCTGAGTCAGGAAGGTCACATGTTCAATGATAACCTGGGGTATATAGCAAGAACCTATCTCAAAAACCGAAAGTAAAATAAATATGGTGCTAATCTATTCATAGCCTTAAATTCAGTGCTCAGAACAACATCACATGTAACATTATATAATTAATGATCAGATTAATATTCTTCAAGTTATTGTATTCACTTACATAAACTCAGCAGCTGTGTGAACATAATGTGCCTATGGTTTCTTCTTAGAATTTAATCAACATCTTAACTCTCTTTCTCGTTACTTTAATGCATTATTTTTTGAAGATGAAGAATAATAATCTAAGAAAGAATAATAATCTAAGAAAGAATAATAATCTATTTAATTTGTATCCTTTATATCATCTACAACTTTTGCTGATTGTAACTTTGTTAGAATCTTATTTTGAAGCATTAAGATTTATCTATGGGTAGTTTGTTGTTGTTTCTGATAGTGCTGAGATTGCTTCACCCACAGCCTCAATCATACCAGACAAGCACCCACTGAGCTACAACTTTAGACTCTATATACATTTTTTTTCAGAATAGGAGGATTCCAGAGATACAATTACTAGACCTGAAGAATATAAACATTTAAAGCTTAGTAGATAGTTCTATATTGATTGGTATTAAAATTGATTCTGTTTATTTATATCAATAGCTTAGAACTTTGTAAACATGAAAAAATATGTAAAACTGTTGCTTTAATTTATATGTCCTTGATTTCCACTTCAATTAAATAGATTCTCATATTTTTATAACTATCTATTATTTGTGTCTACATAAATTCCCAAGTAACAAATCTTGATTACTTTTCCCTTACTAACTATTCTTTTTGTACTATGGATAATAACCTCTGCCTGTTATTCATGCTTCACGTTGATTTGGTACTCATCTTTTACAAGAGACTTTAAATTGGATTTACTTATGCCTGTAAATTTTGTTTTATACATTTTGGATCTGTGTCTCAGAGTTCAACCTTTCTCTAGGTACAGTTTACAGCGATACTGCTTTTGGAGGATTTTATGGTTTATTTTACATTAAGCTCTTTATTCTCCTGTGAATTTGTTTTTATGTATGGCATAAATAAAGGGCCTACTTTTCTTTTCTAAATCAACATCTAATTGTCCCTGTTTCTTTTTTGAGCAGTTTATATGTCATCTGACAACTTCAATGAAAATTTTATAGCAACTTACCTTTTTTATTTACACATCCTTATTTTGCTCATTTGAGTATCTACTGAGGAAAGTCCCCTGATTATACTCCCTCCCATGTCTTCTAGTTTGTTTTCTTTTTTCCTTCAGTATTGGGGTTTGTATTCAATGCTTCAAGCCAAGCAGTCATTCTACCACCTGAGGCTTGCCTATAGCCCTACTTTGTGGTAGTCACTTTGGAAATAGAGTTTTGGAGATCTAGGCTGGCTTTGAACTGAAACCCCTCATATCTTAGCACCCTAAGTGCCTAGGATTCACATGTATGACCACCTATGCCTGGCTATTCTCTGGTTATTTTTTAAGGCAGTGTCTCACTTTTTGCCAGGGACATCTTGTATTGCAGTATTGCTATTTGGCCTTCCTGAGGTAGCGAGGATAGCAGGAACACACTACCACACTCAGCTTTACCTGGTGAGATGGATCCTCATGAACTTGGTGTGCCTGTGTTAGATTTGCATTATAATCCTCCCACCAAACTCCCACGTAAATGGAATGATTGGTGTCCCACTGTGCCAAGCTATTGCTTGAGATGGCCCCAAACCATGATCCTCTTGAACTCCATATGCTGAGTTGCTAAGATTATAAAGATGAGATACATTTAACTACATTATAAACATTAATTCTTAATACCTGTGCAAATTTACCATGTAGAGACTATAAGTTTCTCCATTTACATAAAATTATATGGCATAGAGGGATAAAGAAACTTGCCCAACAAACACAATAAAGATAAAAGACAATTTGTAAAAACATGTTTAATAATGTAATCTATGCTACACCCCATTGCCTTGTGATTCATATAAGTTGCTGCTTGACAGTTTCTAGTCTTGTTAAATAATTGGTTAGTATTTGTTACTGTTATTATATATATATATATATATATATATATATCAGGCTATTATTGGTATGTACATGTATCTTACAACTTTAATCAGCATTCCACAAATTCCTGATTCTTACATGAATACATCTTCTGACTTTCCTCAATGTTTAGATTACATTCAGTTGAACATCATTTACAATAATAGTTTCCAATATTTAAACTTGAGAATTCATTGCTTTTTTCCATATGCTTCCTTTTGTATTGAAATGTCTTACTTTCTTTTAAATAAATGATCAGCCAGAATTTCTTGTCTTCCTCTTCAGTTTTAAGGAGTGATTTAATGATTCACTTCATTAAAGTGTCTTTTTTATTTAGAAGGCTAAAAGATCAAGACAAATTCTTTTTTCATATATATATATATTAAATATTGTCAAGGTGGTGGCACTCTTGCAGACAGACTCAAGCAGTTTTATCTGGTAAAGCAAATGAGTAGAGGTCTTGGGGCCAAGACAAATTCTTGAGAGGAGGTATTGAGGCTTAAACTCAGAATCTCAAGCTTTGTAGCAAGGCATTGTACCACTAGTGCTATCATTCAACCCATTTTTGCATTGATTCTTTTTCAAGGTAGGATTTTGTTTTATGCTTGAGGTGCCTAGGCTATTTTGTAAACATTTAAAGAAATTTACAAAAGGTTTCTTTAACTTTTTTGGTAAAAGTTGAGAATTTACTGATCAAATTTAATATTTACTTCGTTAACGTTCTTTAATACTGGGTTCTACATTCATTTATTTCCATTTTTATTTTAAGGATTTTTAAGGAAAGACTAGTTTCTGAGTGACACACTTAACTCACTTATTTCCACTTTTGTTATTCTTTTAATAAGATGCTTTTTCTTGAATGAAGCTTATAGTGTAGTTTGTGATATTTAGCTACCATTATCATTCTTGTCTAAGTAGTCTACAGTTCAATTTTGTCTTTCTTTTTTAACCCAAATGGCATGTATACACACAAAATGACCACAGGAAGAGCAAACAGATGGAAGATGAGAGAAAAAATGTAGAGGAGTGAAAGGAAATGTCATATAAGTAATAAGATGATGGGCAGTCCTCTTACTAAGGTCTGTCTGCCTACAGAGGTACAACTTCAGGTCAGGAATGATACAAATTTTTGGCTTAGAACAGGAAAGAATTTTGTGAAATCCAGAATTATTCCCCAAAATGAAGAAGCCTGTATTTTATCTGAGCAACTCCCTGACCCTTTTTCAGGGTGTTCAAGTCCCAGAACAATGGTTATGTGACAGAGATACTGTGAGCTGGATTCAAACATAGAGTGGATAAATTACTGTTAAGATCTTCTTCACTGTTTGCATCCTATTATTAAATATGGCAAATGGTGCCACAAAACTACTTTTAATTTGAGTAAACCCCCTAGTGCAATAAACTCCATAGGAAATCAAGAATGCTTTATTGAAATATAATTGTGTTAAAATTAATAGTTTGCTTAAAATTACATTCTTAATCTGCAGGAGTTGTAGAATAAACAGAGATGAGAACAATTTTTTGCTCTCCATAGTTTGGTAATACGTCAAAAGTAATAAGGAACAAGGAGAAACATCACCAACCTTTTCCTTCTCCTAATTACTAAATCTTTATATAATGTCACTTTTACAAGAGATTTTCGGAGTTGGTGTTAACTTCTGGAGTATTGGAGGGGCTGATAGAACCTGAAAATATAGATGGCATTTATAATTATAATAGAAAATTGTGTTCTACTCAGTCTCTCAGGTTGGACACTCAGTTTTCTCCTTCATTTCTGTCATCAGAGGCTTACCAAGACAGGACACTGCTTCATTTAACTCACCTCTCAGCAGCTGAACTGACCACCTAGAGGACTGACTTTCATGTGTTTAGTAGGAAATATATAGAAGTTCCTGCACAAGATAGTAATAATTAACATTTCAAAAACATGGCCTTTGTTTGCATTTGTGCTGGTATATGTCCTTGTCTGAACTTTTTCTCGTTGTTTTATATATATATATTTAACTATTTTTTGTTGTTTTCTCCTTTTGTTGTCCAAGATGGCCTTGAACTCAAACTCCTCCTGCCGCCACTTCCCAAATGATGGAATTATAGGCCTGTTTCACCAGGACAACTAGATATATCTAAATTTGACTCACTCTGACTTCTCATGATAGACTAGTGTCAGAATCGTTACCTGGGGCTCTGAGCCCAAGAAGCTAGAAAGACCATAATACTACTCCTTTCTTGATTCTTCTTAGCTCTCAAGTTCCTGTCTTTCTGCTCTTTCTCTGTTAAACAACATGTGTCATCTTTACCTAATATAATTAGAATATATGCTAATTATGTCAAGTATTCTCACAAATTAGGCTTTGATGCCACCTGAAATATTCCATAACAAAACTTGAGAGTTTACCTCTATTTTAGAGATCATCTTTGATGTCTACTAACTACAATAACAGAATGAATCAATACGACAGTAATATAGATGATTTCCTTTTCAAACAAATATTACATATAATCTATTTTTAATATCAAACTGATACAGCAACCCAGTTAATAATGCACCTAACTTTACTTCCACTATGAATGTAGTCCCAGGACTTAGAGCCCCGGATGGCATTTTGTTTACGTCAGGGCAAAATAAGATATTTTGTTTTGTTCATGTTGATTATGGATTGATTAACTATAATGAAGATACAAGAAATTTCAGTGGAAGTGCTACTCTGGTTCTTGGGTGACTTAAGTTCCCATGATTATTACTCTGGAATCTATGAGTGATAAATCCACCTTAAAAATAAGAATCATTTCCAGCTTTTTTTCATGGATAAATTGGGGATAAGTTTCATGGACTTTACCTACCTCCTTGGGAGGGTTTGAATGATGATCCTCAAATCTCAGCCCCCTGAGTAGCTAAGATTACAGGTATGACCTACTGGCAGCCAGCTTTTGTTCTTATTTTTTAATTAGTTTCTTGCCCTGTGCAGCTACAAGAATAAAGAAATGTTCGTTCTCAAAGAACTTCCAGGAGAGCAGAGGAGCTAAGACACTCAAAAACAAATTTATAGCAGTGGTGAAGCATATAAAGTATGGAAACGTATCTCCTATTTATTCTCCTTTCCTGGCTTCCATAGTTCATGGAAGAACTGTCCAATAGCTCAAAGCAGTATCTTTGACATCAGCCTTCCTGCAGTTCCCCCTCACTTTCCAGATCCAGCCTCCAACAAATCTTATTGGTGTCACCATGGGAGTGTGTTCAGAATCTCCATTTTCGCCACTTTGTTACAGTAGTTCAAGTCACCCTCTCCATCCCCTGGTAAGTACCCTCTACCCTTGCTTCTTGTGAATTTTTATCCACTGAGCAGGTAGGGAGAGGTTCTTTGAAAACCAAGCTAAAAAAAACTGCTTTTTTAATTTTCCTCAGATGCAGAGCAAAGCAGAGTGTTTATGGTTGTCAGCATGAACTGGGCTGGCTACTTCTTAATCTTCACCGTCTAACTGTTGAGGCATAAAAATGATGGCAAAAAGTATGAAACTGCAGCACACTGAGTTCTTTGAGGTAGAGATTTGAGGCCCTTCCCCAGCCTCTTCTTTTCTGTTCCATCTTCTCCTATGAAACAAGATGTAGAAACTAGAATTCCTCATTCTCAAGGCATGTTTTAAAAACTACAATCCAACCAGATGTGGTCGCACATGCCTACAGTCCAGCACTCAAGTGGCTGAGTTAGGAGAATCACTAGTTTGAGGCCAGACTGAGCTACATAGTGAGACACTGTTTCAACTCTCCTTGCTTTCTTGAAGATCCTCAATTTAAAGATAACTTCCTTCAGGTCAAAGAGAAAAGAATGCTACATGGAGAAACCTAGAACATGAAACATGGAGACCTTGCTGGTCTTCCTCCCTCAGTCACTGTTAGAACATACCCTTTTTAAAACCACCTTTCTACATGGCTGTCCATTCTTCATTAAACTTAATTCTGACCTGTCCATTTATTTTTTACTGTCCGTAGGTTGTGTAATACTTTCATTAAATAAACTTGTATTGTTTTTTCCTCTAGTTAGCCTTCAGTCTTATTATTGAAATATTGGCCATGACCCAAATGATGGGTAAGGAACGGTCCCAATGATTAAACTCAGACTTAATAAACACAATAAGAAAAGATTACCAGTCTACAACCTGAAACTTGTGTGACCAGAAAGCTGCTGAAAACCCAGCTTGGTTTTGGCACTCTGTACAGAAACTCTATTTTGTTTAAAATTCTTTATAACCACCCATCACAATTATTTTTGTACTACATCCGTGCATAGTAAACCTGTGTTGACAAAAGATCCATGCACAGATTATATTTGAAACATAGATATAAACCCAATTATTCTCTCAAAATCAAATTATATATAGTAGAGAAATAAAAATATAGAAGAAAATAGTGTTTTGCCAAAGGATTAATGGAGGATGTGGTCTAATCATCTTCCAGAACATTAAGCCAACCTAAACAGAAAGGTATTTTCAGCTTTGAAGAGTTGTTCTTGTGCATGCAGAATTATAAATGGCCTAATTTTCCTTATATCTCCATAATTAACAGAATAATTATTGATCAGCACAAAGCACACAGTCTCTGGAGACATGATTTGTGTGAGTGCTTAGCTTTCTGAAAGCTTAAATCACTGTAGTCAGTATTAAAAAATGAATTGATAGTAAATGTGGTATAATTAATCCACCAATTCTATTTGCACAGGAACATCTTTTCATACTAAATATCTCATTCATTTAGGAGAAAATAAAATTGTATTACAATGACAGAATAAGAAATAAATTGGAACTTTTTATTTTCTCCATGATACTCCTTGTTTTAATTTGCCTAGACTTCTTATAGATTACACAAATTTAAGCAGTTTCTCAACTTTTAAGTGCAAATGACAGGTGCAAAGAGTAAACGTAGGCTATTTGGGTTCTACTATGATTTTAAAGGGGTTCTTGTTGGTTCTTTACCTCTTGGTTCTCCCTTGAATCATCCTAGGTTGCAACCAATAATTACCTGTAAGCATGAATTCTTTAATTGATAGTTTTGACTTTGAAAACCACAGCCATATTTTACATATTCACAATTTTAAATCAACAAAATTAGGGAATAATGTCATTTGTATGCAAATGGAAACAAAGGAAGTTAATTTAACTTCAAAGAAAAATAATCCAGACCAGGTATGGAAGCTTGTAATCGGAGCATTAGGAAGGTTCAGACAGGACAATGGTAAGTTTAAGGCCAGACAGGGCTAAATAGCAAGACCAATCCAACATAAAGAAGAAAGAAGGAAGGAGGGAGGGAGGGAAGGAAGGAAAGAAGGAAGGGAAGGAGGGAGGAGGAAGGGAAGGAGGACAAAGAAAAACTACTTCCAAAGAGAGAAAAAATAACCTCATCAAGTAGTCTCTGAATACAGTAATTTAATTATAAATCCCTGTTTTAAAAGGTAAACAGAAGTTCAATTAAATCTTGTAGGATTTTTATTGCAGGATTGATCAAATAAGTAAAAGTGCTAATATCCTTGGAAAACAGAGTTCTCACTGTGAAAGAATAACTATTGGAAAGCAAGAAAGAATATTTCATTGTTACTCTGGAATTAGCATTATCATGAGCTCATGGTTTTACACACACAAACGAATACACATATCCTCACTCACTGTTTCAGTTTAGGCAGTGGACTTGTTCAACTGCTCACCTCAAAACATAAAAAAAACACTTTTTCTTTCTGAATAAACCACTCTACAAAAAAAAGACATGATGAAAACAAAAATAATTTAAATATGGAGGGCACGTTAAATAATGTCATTTTAATATGTTAAATTTTCTGTGGTTGACCAGAGATGTGTGGTTATATAGAAGAATGCCTTTTTTGTTCTTTGTTATTTTGGAGCTATTTTAGCTGACATGTATATAGGCCAGACTGTAGATTGTAAGTTTGAGGCCAACTCAGGCTATGTAGTGGGAACTTGTCACAAAAATAAATTAACAATAAAATAAAATAAACACTGGAATTGGAGGTATGTTTCAGGCGGTAATACATTTGTCTAACATATAGTTCAATCCATAATATTAGGATTATGAATTAATTAATGAATGAATAACAAAAATAGATAAAAGATCATGATAAATGCAAAGTACTTCAAATGGTTCTGGTAAAAATAAATGGAGAGAAGATAGATAGATAGATAGATAGATAGATATATAGATAGATAGATAGATAGCTTTAAGGAGAGAAATAATGAAAGAATGACAGGGTTAAATCTTAAGTAAGAAAGACAGAAAGTATTGCATTAATAAAGTCTTGTATATTTATAGGTACATTCTGGTCACGACAAATGAAGGAAGCCATGAAACCTATGTTTCTTTGGCTCTGGCCTACTTTGCTTAATATAGTTTTTTCTAAGTCTTTCTATTTCCTTACAAATTGTACAGTATCATTCTTTCTGATGGATGAGTAGAATTCCATTGGGGAGATATATATATATATCAATATATACATATATATAAACATATACATATGTATATATAATATTTTCTTGATCCAGTCTTCCACTGAGGGGCATCTGGGTTGATTCCACATTTTGGCTATGGTAAACAATGCTACAATGAACATGGCTATGCTGGCAGCTTTAGTGTGGTATAACAATTTTTGTGTTCTATTGGATAAATGCCCAAGAGTGGGATTACTGGGTAATAGGGTGGTGCTCTCTATGTCTCTGTCTCTGTCTCTCTGTGTCTTTCTGCCTCTCTCTCTGGATTTGTTAAATTCACACACTGAGGCCAAAGGAGTATATGCATGGAAAGGGTTGACAAAGGCTCAATATCTATGTGCATATGATCATATAAAATAATATTTTACAAAATTACCTCCAAGAAAAGGAAACAAGAGATATGTTTTAGTTGTTGTTGTTGTTGTTTTCTTTTCCTTTTGTTTTGTTTTGTTTGTATTTAGGATCATAAGGGACATAGAAAAGGTGGAAAAAGGGTGAACAAATACAATGGTATTCACTAGAGAGAAGGGAAGACGTGGTTCAAAAGGAATTGTACTCATTACCTGATTCATATAACTGTACATCATTTCTACAATAACAATAAAATTAATTTTAAAAAAACAAAGTCTTGTGTGAATACCTGGAGAAATAGAAGAAGCATAAGAAGTGCTTGTGCAGAGCATCCTAATAAGACAGAAGACAAGTAACATTCTTAAAAGTCTCTCTGTAGGATGAGAAGATATGACCATTATATTTTGCCAGTTGTCTTGGTATAAAGATTGCCATCTTGGCTCATTTCCAGCTTCCACTGTATTGACAATTAGATGGTACAGTTCCTGACAAGTTCAGAATCCACTCTCTCAAATCAATAGAAATCTACTCTGAACACTACCGAGAAGAAATAGAAGGTGCAGAAGCTAAGACCAGAGATGGCAGGCTATGCACATTTGAAGTTAGTGGAAATGGAGCAGGAATACACCAGTGGCACAGTGTATGGGATGTCTTTGGAAAACTAACAGGATACTCAATTGTGTGGAATGCTAGAAGGCTGGTAAGCACTGATATTTAACTAAAGGGAGCCTTTGATCAGAGATATAGCATAATCTGATCTTTACTTTGACAGGATGACTGGGGCTGCTGTTTTCAATATGAACCAAGGCCAGAAAAAATGAGTGGAAATAATACAGGTAAAACTCCTACCGTTACAAAGGAGAAATAAGATGGTACCTAGCACTTGAATCTTAGAAGTGGAGGCAGAGAAAAGCAAGTGGCTGTATGTGTGTGTGTATATTGGGGGGCTCACAAGGTCTTCTGGAGGATAGGATAGAGATAGAGGAGAAAAAGACAGGTGTCTGCCCGGTTCTGGAATCGATTTACCAAGAGAATGGAATAGACATTGGGAGGAACTTGTCCAAAGGAGTTAGATTTTATACAGTGAGTTTGAAATCCAAATGGAGAATTCAATATACAGTATCTGAATAATATAAAAGCCATCACGGGCCAGGATCCAGATACAGCTCTCCTCACTGGAGCTGAGAATATGCCCACAACCCATTGATGTCTTAGATTTTTGCTTTCTTCTTTTTCTTCTTTTCTTACTTTTTAAATTATTAAGTAGTTACATGCGTTTACATTTATATAAGTCAAGTTATGAGTACAATGTTTCTTCATCCATGTCACCCCTCTCGTTATTCTCCACCATGCTCTATTTTTCTTCTTATGCTACAGTTCTCCAGATTTCATTTAAAAATGGAAACTAATGCAACCCACTTGTTCTAAATGCATACGAAAATGGAAAGTTTGTAATGGTTGATTCCCCAGCACAACCTAATTTTCTGAGGAAGCCAGAAAGAAAAGATTTGAGCTATTTACATTTTGTGCAATCCCAAACTGACGTTGCAGTTTATAGATGTCAGAGAGATAACAACAACCATGACTACAAAACAAAAATTACTTCTTCTTCCAATAACAGTACCTAACCATAGTTTTGCAAGTTTTAGCTCTAAGAATAGCATTATGTTTTGTCTCTCTCTCTCTTCCTCTTTATCAGATATATGGATATGTAAAACATACAGTGGCAAAATAGATGCATCTTGGGTCAAATGTGCAGGCACTTGATAATCAAATTTTGGGGGCAGAATATATTCCTTTTTTTTACTATGAAACATTTTTAAAAGGCTTCCGACTTCCCCAGCTAGCACTGCTTGAGAGATGATCAACCGTGACGAGGGAGGAAACAATGCCAAGTTTCCAGTGTGCATGTGCACATTTCTTTTGCTCATAATTAATAGCCCCTGTGCCTGCTAAGGTTTTGGAAAGCAGCTCGAAGCCTACCCAGGTAATGCCTTCTGACAACATTTTAAAGATCAGTTATGTCATATGGCTGCCTTTTAGAAAAAAAAGTCATAATGCATACTTGTGCCATATGGCATCTTAGAGGAATCACTCGGATTGGACAGACATTCATTGGATAAGGTCCCACAGCACTTGGAAAAGAATGTAATCCTGTTGCCAAAATGTGGCCTTTGTTAATCTCCTAACTATTATTGTGCAGAAACCAATTCATCTGTATTAATTATAAACAAATTTTAATTACTTCAGTAAAAGCCCATTATACCGATATCTGATGCCAAACAAGCTGTATTAACTCTTTGTAAGACTCCAAAGCAAACATGAGGTGTTGGAACGTAGGTGTTTTCTATGAGGCAGGAATTTCTCTCGCTGAGTGTAAAAACGCAGTTCTGACATTTAGTTTTCCAGTTCTTTTAAGAGATCCCACGATGCCTTTGCTTTCCCAGCCTGTATCTAAAGGCAGCTGATGCACCTAAGTTGTTAAAGGCAGATTCTTCCTAATGTCTGAGAAGTGTTAAACTGTACTTGGTATCCTTTTACTTAGATTGAAAGTTAGGAGGGAAAAAAGTATAAAAGCAGTCCACATTGGAAAGCAATGATTTTTGGTGACACAAAACAACTTGAGAAAATATGACCTGATTTGACTAAAGCATTCATCAAGCAGTGGGTTCTGATAGTGCTCTGGACAGAGTAGAACCAAATGTCTCTTGTGTGTCAAGGCAGAATGTACTTTCAAAAATTATGGAAACTCAAATCGCTAGTGTGTTTCATGGCAGCAGCTTGGCCAAGAAAGCTGGTTGCCCTTCCCACACAGACACTATCTGGTTTGCAGATGACAGTTGGTGGCTACAGTGAGAGCAGCCGCTGGGGTTGGATGAGATCCAGCATGAGGGCTCATGTGTGAGCAGCCCTGTTCAAATCATCGTGGAGTAGAATTTCACTAATGTGTGGTTTTATTTTATTAGGCCAGCCATCAAAAGTTTCTCTTCCTCCTGGAAATTGCTCCTTTTGGTATTCGTTATCACTCCTTGGACCTAGAAAGCTAAACAATTTTGAAACAAATACAACCACATCCTGCTTTCTTTCTCCATGACACTTTGAAGTTTCCCCAGTAAACATGTTAACCTCACATTATTTTCCCCTTCATTTGATACACCAAAATAATTTGTTTTTAGAATCACAATGGGTAAATTCCAGAAAGCACTCTCCTCTGTAAATTTGCATTGGTGGACAAATAGAAAATTGCTTTAAAACTTTGTCATAAACATAATGGGGACATGGAGCTGGCTGGAGACATGGAGATGGATGGACATTTAAATGAAACCAATTATCTCAGGGTTTTTGTTTTCTGCATACAAATTAAATACATTATGCAATTGAGGTTTTGCTATATTTTCTCTTCTACTGAAAAAGCCATGATCATAAATAATCTCATATTCCTATGAGGTTTGTATTTCAACTATTGTTTAGACTCAGAACTTTTTAAGTTGGGATCTGAAACATCTCTGTAGAAAGTTTTTGAACTATTTCCCTCACTTCAAATGCAAGAAAACTAAGGTGCAATGCTGAGTGGCTCATGGAAGGTCATAGAGCTAGATAATGGTAAACAGAAACATATTTCCAATCTCTCCAGCCGGTATTATTTCCATTACACTTTGCCATCTCGTTTCTGTTATTATTGATCAACAGAGAATAGATTTACCTTGAGCAATAAAAACCAAGTGAAATAATGACCATAAGCTGAAGAAACGCTTCTATACATGTAAATTAATTGCATGTTTTGTTTAGTTTGTTGCTATTGTTATTTTAGCACCTACAGGGATTTATTTCATTCATTTAGTAAATGTTCAGCTTAATACACTTGGCTATGTAGCACCTGGCTTGGAAGGATCTTGGAGGGAAGATGGGAGATAACATTTTGGAGGTGAAAAGAACAGGATAGTCTATGTCCTGAAACGTAAGACTCTACAACAATATGTATCATTTCAGAGCTCCTTAGTTGCTCCCCAAATTTGAATTAAAAACAAGAAATCATTTTTTATCTAAAACACATAATTACTGATTGAACTCTTAAATAGGAAGTTCTCAGATTTAGATGACTAAACAAAGGAAAACAAAATTCCAGGGAACAGGGGTGTTCCCAGTCTGTAGCATTCATCCCACATTGCAGCACACAACTGAGCCCCCACCGAAACAGAATCTACCACCTGATGCAGTCACCAGTTCTTCCATTATCAATGGGGGTACAGCAGGAAACGAACCTTCATTTACTCGTAGTAAATGGATCCTAAAATTAAGCTTGTAAAAAATGATTTAAAAATAAACAACTATGAAGAATGCCGGTCTCTAAATACTGTCTTTTTAATCTACATCTCAGTGGGATTCCAAGTCATCCCTTATCCTTGCCTTTTTAAAGTGGTATCATCTGTCTAATTAATAACTGAGGAAAACGAAAGAACTGAGATGCTAATAGCAAAATCCTGTTGACGGTATTCCAAATGTCCAAATAATGAAATGACAATAACTGTCATTCTCACATAGCTGATGAGTGCTCAACATGGCATGGGTTGTCTCTTTCCAAGATTGTCCTGGGAGGGGTCTGTCTGCTTTGCAGATCACTGTATTGAGGAATAATGGGCAGAGGTAAGGATGGAGTGAGGAGTAGGAGTCTCGTGCAGTGATGAAGGCAATGAAGGAATGGGGAAAGTGGAGAGTAAAATAGAGCACCTAAGAAGTAATAAATTTTAGATAGATAGATAGATAGATAGATAGATAGATAGATAGATAGATAGATAGATAGATAGATGTGTGTATTTCTTTCCCTTTTACAGAGCAATGTGCTAAACCAAAATGATTAAGGCAGTACAATTTATAGAGAAAATATCCTTATTTGGCCTGTAATTCTAATAGAAAGTCCAAACAATATGGAGCCATATCCCTGGCAACAAGGAAGAAGAGTAACAAAGAGAATTGCTGTAAGAGGATGGGGTCCAGTGTATAAGATGACCTCATTTTAAAACAGTCAGTATTCCAAGAATTACCTTGAGCTTGTGAGAACTATGTTAATCCCTTCTGGAGGTGGTAGGCCCATGATTTAATCATTTTCTACTGGGTCTGCGAGAGTCAGCTTTCCCCTTTAAGTAATAACTAGGATAGTTATCGTGTAAAAAGAAAAGTTTCATTTTCAGCCTTCAGTGCATGGTTGGCTGACCCCATTTCTTTGACTCTATGGAAGCACATTCAGGCAGGAGTATGTAACCAAAAAGAAAAAAAAAGCCTCTTACCTCAGGGCCAAGAAGCCAGACAGGAAGACTCAGGGCCCACATTCTCTTCAAGATCCCTATTCCATGCCTATGGATTTCCCAATATGCTGTATTTTCTAAAGGCTATCTCCCAGTAACCACACCCAGGGATGTAAGCCTTTCCCACTCCACCTTCTGAGTGCCTGTTAAAATCTAAAGTATAAAGCTAGGTGCTGGTGGCTCATGAGAGTAATCCTAATTACTGAGGAGGCCAAGATCTGAAGGATTGCAGATCTACCTCCTCAAGACCACAACATTGGGTCCAAGCTTCCAGACTCTGCACGTAGTGGGGAGAGGCACTCAAGCCATGTCCAAATGACAGAAATTTCCATGTTTAATGGAGGTGGGGTCCATCTTAGAGGAATTTTGGGCTCTTGGAAGCTAAGAGGCATGAGCTGTTGTAAGCATCCGTGAGTAATAGAAAAGTAAGACAAGAATGTACTATAACATCAGGCAACTAAATGATTTTCTTCTTTCATTGTAGAGTTGATCTGTGGCCAAGTGTGATGGTATAAACCTATAAGTCCCGCAATGTGGGAGGGAAGATTGCAAGTTTGACATTAGCAGGAACTATATAGCCCTGATGAAGTAAAAGTAAATAAGAATTGGCTTTAGTTTTTAGGCTTAAAGGATGAATGATTTAATGCATTCGGAACAAGTCTTCCAAGGGATCAACAGGAATGTCTCCTGGCCAGTCCCCCAAGACCTACTTAAAGATATGTGTAGCTGTCAACACAAAGAATGTCACCATTGTCATTACTGACATGTGGGACTGGATGATTCTTTGTTATGGGAAACTGTCCTGTGCAGTGTTTAGCACCATCCTTGGTCTCTAGGGAGTAACATGGATGTCAGTAGCAGAGCCCTTCCAAGCTGTAATAAACAGAACTGTGTCCAGATGTTGTCAAATGACCCTTGAGAGGCAAACATGCCTCACCTTGTGACTCACTAGTATTGAGCTATTAACCAAAAGAGGAGTAGTACTTGCAGCAGCAGGAAGTGTGGTTACCCTTCTGGCTTTACTATACTCATTGCATTGTGTGATGACTCTTGTCTATGGTTAATATGAACTTTTAAAAATTGCCAACCTGCCTGACAGACCATATTGCCTTTAACAGAAGAAACAGTTGTCTATGGGCATGAGATATCGAAGAGGAAAGGAAATGGAAAAGATCATGTTAAAAGATGTTCATCTTGTTACTTGATTTTTTAACGTATTTATTAGCATCAACTAGTTGTACAAGGAGGCTTCATTTGGAAATGTGCACACAATGTGCTTCAACTAGGTTTGGCCTTCTCTTACTGCACTTCTCCTCTACCCTTTCACCAAACCAATCTTTAATTCTGTGAAATGCCCCATGTTCCAAATAGGAAAGCAACATCAGGATATAGGTGTTGCAGAAGCAATTAGAAATACATGGAAGGTGAACCAAACACTGGTGGCTCACGCTTTGTAATCCTAGCTATTCCAGAGGCTTTGATATTAGGATCACTATTCAAAGCCAGCTTGGACAAGAAAGTCCATGAGACTATTATCTCCAATTAACCACCAGAAAACCAGAGTGGCACTGTGGCTTGACATGATAGAGTGCTATCCTTGAGTAAAAAAACCTCATGGACAAAGCTCAGGCACTGGGTTCAAGTCCTACAACTAACTAAAAGAAAAAGAAAAAAGAAAGAAAGAAAAAGAAACACCTGGAAGGTGACATACAGGGAAATGCCAGAGACACCTCCTAAAGGGAAAGGAAAGAGTGGACACGCAGCAGCAAAGATTAAAGACAGAACTTTGGACAAAAGTGAGCCCCTTGAATTTCATTCCTTAAAAGGACAGTCTTCACTGATAAACAGCCTTCCCATCTTAGAGGAAAAGTGTTCTTGTCAACCAGTTGACACTGAAGTGTGTGAAAACCCAGTCGATAGAAAAAAGAAATGTTACTTATGCCTTCACAGTAAATTCAGTCTCATTTGACATCCACACAACTTTCCCTCCCCCTCCCACAACTCTACCACACCCCTCCTCTTGGGTCTGTCCCACATGGTGTTTTACAATTGGGCCTTGGAAAGTTGAGAGTTACAGCCAAAAGCAGCAAGAAAATGCCACGAAACTGGCAGTGTTTGTTGTGAAGGGAGCCAGAGCATCTGCTTTCGAGCAGGGCTATGAAGCAGAGCCACAGGGGGAAGAAAGGCTATTAGGCCACCAGCAGCCAAGGAGAAAAAGCCACAGGAACCCAGATTAAAAGTCTGAAAAGCCTTGGTACTCAGAGTAAAGGATCAGTGGAAAGAGGCAGTAAAGCCACTGTTGGCATACGGAACCACTTGAGAGGTGCTAGTAGTCCACCCAATAAAATCCTGCACAGAGCCTGGTGGTAGAAAGGTCAGGAATAGGTGATATGGGGGTCCTAAAGCACCTGCCCAGAAACCAGGACAAAAAACGAGTAGAAGACCAGTGTCCATATAGCAGCCAGAACAAATGAGCAGCTTCTATAAAAGGTAGAACTGTCTTGTGAAAAACCTTTCTTCTTTATTGTTTCCTACTAGGCCCAGGACATAGTTTCAGGGCCTAGCTGCTATCCCTGAGCTCTTTTGCTCAAGGTTGGCACTCTGCCACTTGAGCCACAGCTCTACTTCTGGCTTTTTGATGATATTTTGGAGATAAGAGACTTACAGGTTTTCTTGTCAGGGTTGACTTCAAACTATGATCCTCAGATCTCATCCTCCCAAGTAGCTAGAATTACAGGTGTGCACCACTTGTACCATCCAGCACAAAACTCTTTTCTGAAATATTCTCTAGATCTTTCCCTTGGTTATTTTCAGAGGCTTCTGTTTCTTCAAGATTGTCTTTGTCTTTGCATTCTATTCACCCCTTCATCATGAAATACACTTAATAGAACTCATTAATCTTAATATCTTGCCTTGTTGTATACTGCTTTTCAGAGCCTATGTTCACATTTCTCTTTCCTTTCTGCTAATGAAAACGAGACCTTCTCAGACTCAGTAAATGCAAAAGAAGTGAAGTAATGGTTGGGTCACTTGCTTTCTGTACAGTGTCAGGCAAGTCATTTTTATTGACCTATAATTAGAGTTCAGACTAGCTAATATACTCCAAATCCTAATTTCTGGTGACTCACCTCTTTGACTGTGCCCATGGCTGAGTCTCTGATGGAGTAGAAGAAAATCTACAATTCCTAACTGTAGTACAAAAGCTGTTCTTTGATGCCTTCTCCACCTATACTCACGCTACCCTGCTTTATGTGAACACAACTTCCAAATATGACACTTACTCTGTTGACAGAGTTGTGTCTAGGATTCCAATTCTATTCTTCCTGGTTATTTTTGAAGACTTACTATTTCAAAATGAACTCAAGAAGACAGATGTGGTAGTGCAAAAGAGTACTATGGTTTGATTAGGGGTAGTACTTCTGCAGAAAAGTGGTGGTTGCCTTGTTTCTAACTGTGCTGACCACAGGTCATTGGGAATGGGCCAAACACAGAGTGTGGGCACTACTGGATTCCTGTCTGTGTTAAGATGGTTTCTACTTCCTGCACCAAAATCTAGTCTTTCAGTGAAGAGAAGGAACTCATTTTTAATCCCCATGATTTTTTTATTTAGAAGAGACTGATTGAGTCCAGTACATACTACTATTTTCAAGTCTATTTACTTGTTTCTTTAATGTTTAATGACCTCATGAGTTAGACATGGCTAGCTTTGTTACTGTTTTTGCCTTCCTAGGGTTATAACGTATTCTTCTATCAATAGAATCCTAACTGCTTTGGTAAGTACCTATCTCCCTTTGGGTATAGCTTTCTGATTGAATGTCTGTCCTAATTAAAGTGCTCTTTCTTACCCTTAGTCAAGAAAGACATGCCACCTAAGCTAGTCCTGTGCATTCACCAAGGCTTGCATCTTGACCTAAGTAATGTGAAAACAAACAAAAAATGGCTGGAGCTTGTTCATTAGTGTAGTAATACAACACTGAGACTCTCAGGGATTTCCTGCCCTCTGTTCCTCCTGACTGCTGACCTAACACAGACAAGGTTTTGTTGAGAGTGGTTCTCCTGCCTTTTCTGTCCTGCCCTTCCCATCAGTGCTTTTCTCAAGATGTCAGTAGAATCTAGACCTTGTCTATCTCTTCCCACTAGTTTATGTTGGCACCCTCCCTTAGTAAAGTAGAAATCAGAGGCCAAAATTGTACAGTAGATTTGAAAGTCACTCCATTGCTTTAAAATTTTCAGTGAATGTGAGCCAATAGTGGTAGGGAATTTTAGATAATGTGAGTCTGTAAGTACCCTGTCAGCTCCTAAGAGCAGTAACTATTTAATGTCATCTTAATACTGAGAAGTTACTTTTCCTCTGACATCTCCTTCCCATACTTCTAATGAGTGAAAAAAATACAGGAACTCAAAGAATAGTCCCAACCTAAATAATTTTGAAATAAACCACACCTTCCAGTGAAGTTAAAAGAGACCATATTACTTTATAACTCATTAGAGAGAAAAATATGAATTTACTTTCTTTAGCTGTTGATGTGTAAGGGAAGAAGAATGGATAACTATCTCTTTTCCAGAAGACTTTACACTTTCAATTACCCCTGGTTTGAAAATTTTGAGTTAAACACTGAAACTTTAGTTCTTATTTTCATTTGACTGTGGTGATACTTTATTGACTCTTTCTCATTAATAAATAAATAATTTTATATGAGTCTATCTGAAACATCTAGTCTATAATAGAAAGAACAGGTGATGATTATCAACCTTTTATATATTTTTTTATTTGTAGGCTATGGCTCTTGATAACTTTTCCTTCAACTTACTCATATAAATCAGGGACTTTTTCCCTGTTTGTGATGGTAACTAAAACTATTTTCCTGTGGCCATGTGTGCACACCCCATATTGTATGCCTGGCAAGAATTTCCTTTGGCTTGTTGCTGAAACCATTAATTATGGAGAATCATAGTGAAGGTGCTGATAGTTGAAGATAATAATGCAGTCGTTAACATCAAGGTCTCTAGTGCCAGACTCAGTTCAAATCTCAGCTTTCCCATTTATTGCCTGTGTGAAATTTGAGCAAGACAATTAAACAGTTTGAACTTTGCTATTGCCATTGAAGTGAGGATAATAAGTGTCATTGTGTGTTTAGTGCTTACCATGTACTGGATCCTCTGCTCTATATAAATTACTTCCCATTAACATTAGAACCACCTTATAGGAACTTCCCAGTTGCTAGGTAGGGAAAGTGAGGCATGGGGCATTTGTATTGCCTCCTAAAATCACACAAGTACCAACTGGAAGAGGCAAGTCTTTGAGCAGAAGTGGTTCAAAAAATTTTCTGCCCCTCATCATCATACTTCAGTAACTTTTGTATTTAAGTGGATAACACATGCAAAAGCGTATTTCAACACGTGATGCAATGAACGTGAGTTATTGCCAGATGTCCCAGCAGCTCTCTCCAGCAGGTTCATCTCTTTCAGGTGGCTGAGTTTCTGATTAATCTGGTGGTAGTTTCAACTTTCCCTTTCTGAGATATGTATCTTGTCTGTATAAAGACCAAGACAATCCGTGAGATTTTTGGCATGAAAGTCCAATTGCAACAGCTCCAGCACAACAATAAGCAATATGCACTCAACAGTGGGTGCTTCCAAAGTGATAGAATTGTCTCCATTGTTTGTTAATTTCCACAGAGCATCAAGCCCTTTTATGAAAAGAAGGGACAGGAGGCATTGTAGCATACCATGTAAACTGGAGGGCTATTCAATTTCTGCCCAGCTATTAATTATGCTTAACTTTTAAGGTCTCCAGCAATCTCATAGGGTAGTATTGAAATGATGGAAATTAAATGTTCAGATTTCTCATTGATTGTTTGAAAGACGGTTTATTGTGAATTTCATCTCTTCAGTATGACTTACAAGAATTCTTAATTTCAAATAATGGTGATTGTTAATGCTAGTAACAGACAAAAATAATATTAACCACAAATAAAACTTGAGGCTTTAAACCAAGAAAAAAAGTGATCAGAGTTATCATTTCCAGAATTTCACAAAGATTCAAATACCAATCCAGTTTCATTATCTTGTAGTAATCAAAATATACTGTCAGTCTGAAGCTTTGTGATAGCTAGCTTCATGGATGTCCTGGCTGTGATTCAGCCAGGTGCATACTTGAGGCTGTTTGTCAGTGATAGAGACTACATATGAAAAGAGAGATGAATTCAGTGAGGTAGCGGCAAAGGGCCAAAAGTTAGAGTAGATTGTATTGGAACAAAATACTGAAGACTTAAACTAAGTGAAATGTAACGTTGGTAGCATGCCTCTAAGGAAAAACATCAAACCATAGATTCAAGAAAGGCCACAAATCCTAAGGAGGATATTCAGAAAATAATCCATGCTGCCCCATATGTTAAAGTAAGAATGGAAGAAATGTTTTCAAAATGATTAAAGAAGAAAAGGAAGAAGACAAGCAGAAAGAATAAAAGAACTCAGGGGGAGCACGAAAATGGTGGGACAAAGGGTGAACCAACTCAACAATGAAACTCATTAGACGCTATGTTGAAAATGAACTATACAACTTGTTGGGGAGGGGTCAGGAGGGAAAAACTGGGAGAAAACAAGGGAAGAGGTGACACTTGAAAAAATGTACATTACCTGACTAGTGTAACTGTAACCCCTCTGTACAGCACCTTTACAATAAAAATATTTTTAAATGCTCAATAAAAATTTGTCATTACTGGAAAAAAAGGATAAAGGACTAAAGCAAAGCACAGTTTTAATGTGGATGAAGAGACATAATATTTTGCAATCCATTAAGAACAATGCAATGAGAGTTATCTTTTTACCGGCCACAAAAATAGGTAAGAAATATGCAAAGGCTTAGAGAAGATACCCTAAAATTCTATTTCCTTCATCTAGTCAAAACAGAGGTCAAAAAATTTCTTAACCCAAACAAACAATTATATTTTAATATGAGCAGACTATGTATATAGTTTCTTTACATAGCCCTAGCTGGATCCTTTACCAGCCTCCTGAGTGCTGGGATTATAGGCATGCTATCTATTACACCCAGTATGTGATATACTCTGTTGCTGTATGTAGAGTTTATATATTAAAACAATTCTGAAGAATGTTCTTTGAGCAGAAGGAAAATTCGTTCTAGAGAAAAGGTGGCATTTTCAGGAACAAAAGGTAAATCAATAAAAATGCCAAATGGCAATGGATATCAACTATATAAAACAACAATATCATTTGGGTTTATACTAATACCCACAGGTACATGGATATGTATATACAAGTAGACAGACAGACAGATGCTTTTCTCTATATCTATCTACACCTATATCTATAAATATATACATATTTAAAAAGAAGGGAAAGCATGTACTCATAAGTAATAAAATGTGATATAATTACAGAATTTAAGAAATTTTCTGAAATATTTTCTTTGTTTGGGAAGTGGGTAAAAATATCAACAGTTAAATTTGGTGTGTAAATTTTGGAGAAATCATTTATAAGTCTATAAAATCAGTTTGTAAATTACAAGTCTAATAGAGGTAAGAGATGGGAAAACAATGAATATATCAAGGTAGTTCTAACAACTGTAGTAAAATGTCTCAAAATCTCTGCAGTTTAACACTGCAGAAGTTCATTGCTCACTGATGATATGATCCAGTAAGACTGACAGAGTGGAGGGAGGTAATGTCAGTTACTGTTTCCTATATTCACTAAAGGGACCAAATTGTTTCCATCTATTGGCACTGTTATGTTCAACTGTGCCCTTCAAGTCACTACAGAAGAAAGAAGAGAATGGATGTTGGAGTCTGAGTTCTACAACCAAGCTACAGCAAGTTGTTTTCATTGGTAAAAAGAGCCGCAAGAGGCACTTTCTACTTTCAGCTCAGGAGATTCCTAAAGTATGAAGCCCCTTAGAATTCAGAAATGTTATCAGGTTCTCCATGTGAGTCAAAGTCACAGTACTTCTGAATTGTCCTGTATAGATCCATGACCGAACAGAGAATTGGAAATGCTTTTAGAGAATATCACACTATTGGCCAATGAAGAGCCAGACCTTAAAGAACACAGCTCAAGTAGTAGTGATTCCAAATTTTAAAAATAGAATACTTATTAAGACCAACACCCAGAAAGGCACTAAGAATACAAGTTTTCATCATCCAGTTCTTGCAGGTTTCAGCTTGATAAATCAGAAAGAAAGCCACTAAATCTGTATTTCCAAGATAAATCATTTGTTACCATACACCAACTAGTGACTCAAAAGGAAGTTGAATTGTAGGGTTATTTTTGCACTTCTGAAAAGTAAAAATAGAGGTATTACTCATTTTTCTTCTTTAACAGACAGCTCCTTGTATTTCTAAGAAGAGCAGGAGGCCAGCCCTCTCTACCCTCTCTACTTTCACTGAACAGCTTAATGGCAAGCAACACATATTTAGCCAATTGACAGATTATGTGTGAAATCTGTAATTAGGCAGCTAATCATTTTTTAAAAAAAATGTTATACTTCTAAGTACTAGTATGTTCATTTTCAGAGACTAAATGGAAGTTTGACATCTCTGAAAATATTTTTGTCTCTTAACTTTTTCCCCTAGACACATCACCTTAGCTAGAAGAGTAATAACATGGAAGAAAATGAAAATATTTGTCACATTAAGGAAAATAATACTGAAGAAATTATGGGACTCACTGACCTTGCAGTTGGTGATTAAATCATCTCTAGGAGCTTAAGCTTCCATTTTGTGAAAGAAAGACCTTTTCCTAGGAAAGACAAAGCCGTCCTGCCTCTCTAAGTACTCTGTCAGGAAGTTAGAGGATGGTAACTAAAGAAAGAAAAATTTTCTCTAGAGAAGTGTTTTGAATGATTTTTTTTCCTTCAAGTGAGAAAAGTTCAGAGCTAAATTCCTCCTGCTATGTCTCCAGGAGGGAATGAAACAGAGTCACTTTGGAGGTGTGGTGACTTTAATCAAACAATATTCAAGTTTGCATTTGCGTTACACTTTAAGTTTTCTTGAAAAATCTCACCAGAGGAAATTACACCTTCTTTGTTTAAGAAATAGATGAATGGATCAAGAAAATGTGATATATATGACAGCATTCTATGGTTCTATCAGAAAGAATGACACTGCCCCATTTGTAAGGAAATGGAAAGACTTGGGGAAAAAAACATATTAAGTGATGTAAGCCAGACCCAAAGAAACATAGATCCCATGGTTTCCCTTATTTGCAATAAAAGAATTAGAACACTTTTTGACAATTCAATTCAAGGATCCCCTTCATTCAGAAGGCCCTAAGTTAGGCCAGGTGCCTGAAGATCATGCTTGTAATCCTAGCAACTCAAGAGGTTGAAATCAGAGGACTGAGGTTGGAAGCTAGCCTGAGAAGGAAAGTACATGAGACTCTTATCTCCAATAAATCACCCACACTCACAAATACACACACACACAAAAAAAATGGAAGTGGAGCTGTGGCTCAAATGATAGAGTGCCAGCCTTGAACAGAAGAATTCAAGGTCACTGCAGGACCACCACAAGAAAAGAAATAATAATAATGAAGGCCCTGAGTACTGATGTAGTATTAAATGCCTTTAATCTAAGAACTCTGGAGGATGAAAGAGGACACCAAGTTCCAAGACAAAGCTGAACTACAATGAGAATCTGTCTAAAAGAAAAGAAATGTCGCACTGAAGCTATGGTAGTTTTTCTCTGCTCAGGCTAGCACCCCCTAGATATCATTAGTTCCCCACCTCCCCAAATTATTTTCCTTCTCAGAATTTTGGTCTTAATTATAAAACTGAGTACTAATCAAGCCATGAAGAAGTCTTTCATTCTTGGCCAAGAACAGGAAAATGGTAAACTCACAAATCAACTTTTGGAGCGTCGGGAAGAAATCAAGTAAAAGAAATGGTTGAGCATGCTAGTCTGGTAATGGGCAGACATTTTCTGGGAACTCGGACACTCTCTCTTTTAGTTCCTTTTATAATTCTTTCTAGTGACCAGGACCATTAACCACTATCTGGGCACTGAAGGCGTGACAGTTAGCATACAGATAGAATTATAATGAAGTTAAAAGTTGTCAAGACAACATTCTGATTATAGATCTAACCAGGTGCAGCTAACCCAGAAGAAGCAGAACTTGCAATCTTCAGACACCTGAGTTCTCAAAAAAAGATAAACAAGATTAGTGTGGGCAGACTCTCAGGAAGGTCACCTAGGCAGTATAATACCCTAGGTAACACAGAAGGTGTTATCAGCATTGTACTTCCTCTTTTTAACAAATTGAGATCATTTCTGTGTGTCCAGGTGTGAAGATTTGTCACTGTAGAAAGAGCTCAGGTTGCAGCTGACTGCCACGTTCCTTTGGCATTGGATTTCAGGAGCACTTGCTCTTAGAGTTAAGCCTCAGTGGAGGAACTTGGAGACCCTCTCAAGTATTTTTGCCCTTACACTTGTCCTGAAAAGTTTTCAGAAACACAAACCAGATTTTCCTTGGTATTTATAGTCCCTGACTGCAGCAACTTGAGCTATGCCTTCTGGAGGAAATGGGCAAGCCCTAGCAAGACCCTTGAGATTTAGACTAGACTTATGTTAACCCAGATCACCAGAGTTCAAATCCTGAGCTTGCCATCTTAAAACTGTGGGGCTCTAGGCACTTGAGGGCTGAGCTTAGTTCTCCAGGGAAATAAGAGGCCCTCTCCTTACTACCACCCTCCCCCCACATGCCCCAACACACACACACATGTTTTAGGAATGAATGAGGTAATGCTTGGAAGAGGCTGCTTAAACAGAGCCCAGCACATAGCACCAACTATGGTGAGAGGGGACATTGACTACTTTGCGGAAACTCTCATGCTTTCAGCCAGTGTTAGGACTTGGGTTGTGGAGTTCACAAAGCCAATCTGAGCTGAGCAAGAGTAACATCAGTGGTAATCAGTGTGAGTAGAAGATGAGCTAACTCTAAGAAAGACTGCCCAACTCAGGAGTGATAAATAAGGTCACCTTCTCATGTGGACTCTCCAGTGATCTGCTCAGATAGAGACTCAGGTCAGCTGTAACACTTAAGAAAGAACACAAAATGTAAAAGATCTATACTCTGCATGTATATGGGAGGTGAACTAGAAGAAGCAACCTGAATACATCTCTTTTCTTTGCATTTTGAGCAAGCTTAATGCATTGGCTTAAAATAGCTATCTAAAAATCATTAAAGGGTTTAGTCAACAACTTACTGTCATTGGTGATATCTATGTAAAGACACTTCCAGCTGCTTCTATCTCCAAACAATTCTCAGGCAAACCTGGGTTTCCAAACTAAAATTATGAAACGACATTAACATAGACAAAAAGGGCTTTAATTGGGTAACTATCAGATTCTACTATCTAAATGAATTTTCTACTCCATTAAAATAACAATGACTTAAACTTCAAAGCAAACTCTGTCTAGCTGTTTACCCTGCCACTCTTAAGCACTTCTAAGATATCTAGATCTTTTGTTAGACATATGTTACAGAGCCTAATTTGTCTTGCTTGCTTTTAAAAGTCTTGATTTAAAAAAGAAAGAGTACTTTGAATCTGCTTTCCTCACACAATTTTATACCTGTGTGATGATATGTCCAATTCTAACTGGAACAAATAGATGAAACCAACAGTAAATGTGAAGATGTCAAGGGAAAGGTTGGAGGAAAATGGAATACCAAAAAGCTCTAAGGAAATAATGGAATATTTATGAAAATATGTGGTACATTTTGAAATGCAGATATATATGGAACTGGAAATGTAATTGTAGAAATGAAAACTGTCTTTAATAAATCTTCTTAATTAAAATCTATTGTTTGGAACAAAATATAAATCCTCCTCTAGTATTAGAAACAGTAGCAAGAGGTAGATATGTAGGCATGCAATCAGACTGCACCAAAGAATTATTATTTCATAGTTATAGCACATTATTATTTTTAGGCTAATTTAATGGCATGTTGGTAGACTGAACATAACTCATTTATCATTATGGTACTCTATGAGGTGAAAGTATTGAAGGATTTTTTGACACAAAATGCATCCAATTATTGATGTGAAGAGAGAGCATGTTACAGTCTTCGTCCAATCTTTTTTTAAAAATCAGTTGCAAGGGCTTTAATAAAATGCTCTTTCTACTAGAAGTGGTGCTATGGCTCAAGTGGTAGAGCATGAGCCTTGAGTTGAATTGCTCAGGGACAACTCCCAGGGCTAGAGTTCAGGCCCCACAACTGACAAAAGAGAGAGAGAGAGAGAGAGAGAGAGAGAGAGAGAGAGAGAGAGAGAGAGATCTTTCATGCAATTGTTTCTAACATATTTATAAGATTATGTCTTTGTTGCTTTGTATGTCCCTCCCCATGGTATAACCCCTGCTTTGACTATATATGAGGTTGGTATATGTGGAGGGGAAGGGAAAAAACAAATAGTTAAAACAAGGATACAGGAGGACCCATTGCAACAATGAGATATACAAGTCATTGTTGAAAAATGAACTTCACAACTTTGGTGGGGGGATGGGGAAGAGGATACAAAGGGATAGGAAGGGGAAACAAGGGAGGAGGCTACAATGCTTGATAAGAAAGGTACTCATCTTGCCCATGTAATTGTAACCCCCCTGTACAGTATTTTCACAATAAAAAAATAAATAAAATAAAATGCTCTTTCTGCTCAAAAGACTGAAAAAAAATTACAAGACACAAACCTGAGCCAGCACTGGTGGTAGCTCCCAGCTAGCTACTCAGGAGACTGAAATCTAAGGATCATGGTTTAAAGCCAGGCTGGACTAGAAAGTTTGTGAGACTATTATCTCCAGTTAATCACCAAATGCTGAAAGTGGCGCTACGACTCAAAAGGTAGAGTGCTAGCTGTGAGCAAAAATGCTAAGGGACAGTGCCCAGTCTCAGAGTTCAAACTCCAGGACAGCCCCACCATCACACCCCCCCCCACACACACACAATAAAGAAATCTGGCCTAGCCTTCCTCTTAATATTCCAACATCCTCTGAGATTGAAGCATTACTGAATTTATGAAAAAAAAAAGAGATATATGTATAGACAGATGTCTGTTTCTGGTCTTCAATTGTCATTAAACTTTCTGATCCCTAGGTCTCTCACTTAAGGCTGTGTGGGTGGCATAGTTGTCTTCACATGTCAATAGGCTGAGGTAAACAAATTTCATTAAGTAGGTGAGCTGAGACCACCAGAGGCTGAGTCCTACCTCCCACAGTAGTCAGAGCCTCATGGGACTGAATGCCTTCCTAACACTCCTGCAAGGAGAGCCTTTGACACAAGAAAGTTGCAATAAGTCCCATGCCTTGAAATGCTGAGTATATGGTTCCTTTTCTCGGTTACACATTGCAGGTGGCAGATGTACCTCATTAAATACTAGGCAAATAGAGTCTTCAGATAGGTAGAGACAGCTATCACTGATCCCTTAGGTTTGTAAATGACCGAACTATTCTGCAGTAATCCCTTGCTCACAGCTGGCTCAACTTTCAAAGATCTTCCAGTCTTCTTTAGATAAACAACTTTGTGAATGCTTATTTTATTACCGTCCTGCAATAGGTTTCCTTTTTTTTTTTCTGCCAGTATTGGGTCTTGAACGCAGGTTCCAGGCACTGTTTCTTAGCTTTTTTTTGCCCACAGCTAGCACGCCATTGCCGAAACCACAGTTCTACTTCTAGCTGTTTGGCATTTAATTGGAGATAAGAATCTCACCAAAATTCCTGCCAGGGTTAACTGCCAACCAGGATCCTCAGATCTCAGCCCCCTAAGCAGCTAGAATTACAGGTATGAACCATCAGCACTTGGCTCCAAATAATCTCCTAAAAGGTACAGATGAAGTCTGTGGGGGAAACTGAGGAAAGAGGACTCAGTGAGAACTGGATGAGTGAATAAGTGGGTGGGATGGGACAATGGGATTGCTCAATTGGTGGTAATCACTACTGAGAAATTAGATAGACAGACAGATAGATAAAACGTAGAAAAAAAACTGTGGAAAACAGCTTCATTCTGAACATGATTAAAAGCCATCTCTATTGGCACAGATTTGTTGGCCAAAAATGTCTTTTCTTCCTACTGTGCTGTGCTATGAACCATTTGGCTACTGTTTTCCTCCTTGAGGTGGGTTTCTACAGTGATGTGATGACTCCTGCATTGGACCAGGTGATGGGAGCTGTTGCAGAAAGAAGTGCTCTGCAGAGTAAATTACATTTTAAAGAGTTAAGAACAATGAGATGATTAAAATATGGTCACATAGGCATCTTTGAAAGGTGAGTTTCAAAGTGGACATAGGCACATGGGTCCTACAAAATATCTAAGTATACATTTCCTAATTAAAAATGGTCCTCAAAAACAATGGTTCTCTGTGGTGTGTGTGTGTGTGTGTGTGTGTGTGTGTGTGTGTGTGTGTGTGTGTGTGTGTCTGGTGGGGCTTAACCTCAGGTCATTTTGCTGTTGCTTATCTTTTTCCCATTCAAGTATTATGCCCACCACTTGAGCCACATCTTCACTTCTGGCTTTTTGCTGGTTAATTGGATATAAGGGTCTCCTGGATTTTTCTGCCTGAGTTGACTTTGTACCGCAGACCCCAGATGTCAGTGTCCATAGTAGCCAGGATTATAGGTGTTAACTACAAGTGCCCTGCTTTGAAAATGATTCTTTATTAACTAGAAACAAACACCAAACAGTGTCTATTGTATAAACTACCAATGATACAATAATTAAGAGAAGAAATGAGAATATAACAAGACAAACAGATTGTGAATTTTTACTATGTATGAATGAGTGTCCTGAAAAAATATTCATGTCTCCACCACTATAAGGGATTAGAAAAAAAGAATATTTCTTTCCTATATCTCCCTGGCTTGAAATTCCTTTACATAGTTTTGTAATTTCTTCCTAGATTATTGTAGAAGTAAACAGAATTTTCAGGAAAAAATATGCTTTATTGTAGAATCTATAATAATTTTATACACAGTTAGGACTCAAACAATCAGAATCTATATTTTCATGTCAAATCCATCACATATTGGAATGCATTGACATTTGCATATGAACAGTATAGGGGCCTTTCCACATTTTTGCACTTAGAACCTGCGTAGTGTTAACATCTTGTGCTTCTTAATAGTTAAGTAAAAAAGAAGTGAAGTGGGCAGGGCTAGTTTCATGGAGACAAATCATCTAAATAGAAATGTTTCCATTTTTGTGTATTCATTATCCAACATTTAAAGAGCATCTAGTGTATGACCTGAACAAAGCAGAGACTATTATCTTTGTGCAGTGAGAGCACAGTAATGTGTGTCTATATGAAAATACATAGACAGAATAATCACCTATTAAAAATACAGCAACATATACAAAATTTTGCTGAGAATATTCAATAAAAATATATGGAGTATAGAATTTCAGTGAGAATACTACATGATTTTACTATGGAATTTTAGATATTAGCTTTCCAAAATGGGCATGAGAAAAATCCTCAAGTGAGAAACATGAGTAAGATATTGCATTTGGTATTATTACTTTTTATGCAGTAGCTGAAAAAGGTCACATAATTACTATTACAGATAGTTTTGTAAAAGTATAAAAATACACATGTAGAGCAAGTATACAAGTGTTTCATTTCATGTCATTCTTGCATTCTTGAAGAGTGGAATGTATCAGAATGTGACAAATACAAATGTTAAATGTTTAAACAGAAAGATTCATCTTTAAAGAACATCAACATTCATTCTTTTGTAAATCTTTCTAAAATTATTAAATTTTTCTTTTGCAAATTAAAGATGTGATTAAACTTTAGTAAGTATTGCTTTTTGGATGAGAAATGTATTTGAAGTGGCACTGAAAAACACAACACCAAACACAGAAGGATCATTAAAAAAAATCAAACTCATCATCTGAAGAACTTAAAACTAAATCATATTAGTCTGATGATATTTGAGGGAATGAGAGATTTTTTTAGCTTACCATATACACAATTTAAAAAATCATTTAGGGTAAAAGTCTTCAAAAAGTTAATTATTTAATTTATTATGTTACATTGTATATGTGCTCAGTATATTTAACCCAATTAATATAGAATAGAATATCTATAAATATATGGGTGGCTTTTAGTCTGTATTCTAAAATGAAACATTAAACAAGTTAAATAAACAAGTAAAATAACAAAACTGTAAAGATATGGAATAAAACTTGTCCACACAAGAGCTCAAAAGTAAATTACATAAAATTACACTGCGAAAGGGAAAGAAATTGCAAATAGTGGGTAAGTCTGAATTCATGAAAACTTAATTATGGCTTGCCATTCTTTACGTTTATCATATTCTATTTTTCACAAATACAATCATAAATAATTTTTGTTAGAAGAAAGTAATGTGGCAATTAAGGATTTTCTTCAGCCTAGAAAAACAGGAGGACATTTTCAAGGAAAAGAAAAATCACAGCTTGGGAGTCATTTCAACCTGAATATCTATAAGAAGGAATTATAAATGTGCTAATTAAGTACTTGTTAACATTTTTATATAGGAATTGCTTTTTTGTGAGAGGTGAATCACACATACACACATCTGTAAAAGAAGGTAGTAAGCATGCATCTGAAATTTGTATTGGACCCTCTTCTTTTGTTTGGGGGGTGGAGGTTAAGAGAAAACAAAAAGCATCCTTAAGTAGCATTACTGAAAAAAAAACAATAAATTTAAAGAACTTGGTATCTTTACAATGATGAAATTTTAGTGATGTGAGAAGAAAAGCTAAAATGTGAGAAGAAAAAATTGCTATCAAGAATTTTCTTTTTACAGTTTAATACATTATTATGAATTTTGTTTTTTTTAATGGAATAGTTTCTTTATGGTGGATGGGTGCCTATCTACACTCTCAAGCATTCTCTCTTTTTAAAAGTTTTATTTTCATCTTTTTTTCTTAGCAAACTACAGGGTAGGGAAACCTGATTCCAGATAGGAAGACTCATTTCTCCCTGTCTCCTTAGATTGGCTGGAATGTATCAATTAATGGTTTATTGTGTTTGGAATGTTATGTCATACACAGTTTCCATGCCAAGGCTAAGGTAATGAGATATTTTATAGATTTGTACTATTTTCAGGTACTTCATATTCTCCCACCAGACAGCTGCAATGAGCTACTCTCTGTTCATTTAATGTTTTATTTTCCTAGATTTGCAATTCAAGAATCATCTCATGCTTGAGTTGGCTCTTATAGTTACTATCTGTTCCATATAAAGGAGGTGGGAAATAATACATAGATAAACCCTGCAGAAAGAGGGTGGCAAATGAGATTTAAGACTATATTGAGACAGGCTTTCCCCTAAACTCAATGATGCATGTTCTTCAGCTGCAGTTATTAGAATTAAAAAAATTAAATGTAAGAATATATTCTAATATTAAGCCAAATTAAACACAGAACATTTTTGAAAAGATATAATTTTATTGTATGCTTACAAAGAATATAAAGTACAAGACGCATAGACATTAATCTATTATTTTTCCAGAAGCACAAGTAGCAAAAATAAATACAAGATTTATAGAACCTTATAAAATATGTCTTGGTATTGTGAATAACAAGCCTGAATGTGGAAACCTTTTTGTTTTCTGAAAGTTGATTCTATTGATTTAGAAGTTCAAAGTTCCCATTATAATTTCACACTTACATTGCCTCCATTTACAGGAAAAAGAAAAAATATGGAGTGAAAAGTATATTTTATTCCCCCCTCTTTTTTAGATCAGACAAAGTATTGCTGGGTTGCTTTAATTCTCAATTTTTAAGTATGATTTTAGAATTAGTACTATTTCACAAGAATCATTCCTGATTCAGGTGCTATTTTAGTAATTTTTAATAAGCATGAGTGGATTTAACTTATTCATTTTCAATTTGGGGGACAGATGAGAATATGGGGTCAAAGAATGATAAAATATCAACATGCTTTTGATTCTTTTAAGAATTCATAGGACATTTTTGACAATGTCCTACATACAGGAGTTATAGCAGTGGAGCAGGCAACATTTTACATTTTAAGATTTGTAAGTAGAGCCAAAAAAAATCCCCTAATGTAGAAATTACTATAGAATGCACACCTTATCAAATTGGAGACTCAAATTAAGAACATCATAATATCAAATACCAAGGCTTAACAGTACAATTCATTAATCCATTATAATTCATTAGACAAATGTCCCAAGGAGAGGGCAGAATGTACAATGAGTGTTTTCTGGAAATGAATTGCTAAAAATTAGTAGAGTCTGAAAAGACAGCAGAATTGGAAGCTCCAGCTGGGTTTAAAAGGATGGGGGAAGGGATTTTACTCACTGTTAAATATTTGAAACACCACTCCAAAAATAAATAAATAAATAAACCACGAATGTCTCATCAGTTCCTACTGCATCAGGCTGACACTGATTTTTCTCTTAGGAATTTTTTTTTCTTCTTGGTGAAGATGAGATTTTAAAACATACTCACAGGACATTTCACATTGATTTAGGCCAGTTGGATAAAACATGGTTCCGAGTAGGATTTCAAATTGTTTCTCTAAATACAATAACATTTGCAGTCTTGGCACCGTTCCATAATAATTTAAAAAGATTTCATTTTACTTATCATTGCAAGTCATTATCTGATCATATTTGACCTACATATTAATATTTCCATTGCCATTTAACCCCCCCTTTTTTTCCTTTTGCTCTATATAAACAAATTGTCAGCTCTCTACTCTGAGACATTATTTATTTACTCTGGAAATATCTGGAATTCTTTCACCCTATCTTTTCCTCTGGGATTCCCTTCCTCCCTTCAAAAGTATGGATATTAATGTGGGGGGGGCGGGCAACCAAGAAAGCGGAGGGATAGAAATGGGTCCCTCTGAATGGTATACTATGGCAGAAGTAGACAAACAAAGCGGGGGAGAAAATGATAATTGTTTTCTCTAAGGCTATTATCTAATGCGAAAGCAAATAGTCAGTCTGGAAATCAGCTAACAGAAGGGGATTAGAGAGGAGATCTGAGAGTGGCTTGATTTCTAGCAGAGCTGTCTCTCCAGCCAGTGATGAGACACAGGCAAGGCAGCTAGGAGCGCTCCAGATGGCCCGGGGAAAGTGGTGGCTTGGGTTACTGCAGGGCACTCTGGCCGCCCAAGTGCAGGCGGCCTGGGAAGGGCATCACTGGGAAGCCAGTCCCACGTCCAGCCAGTCCCCGAGAGAGGGCGAGGCCAGGAGGGAGCCGGCCTGCCCGCAAGCCCGCCCGCACACCCCAGCGAGTCGGGCCTGCCCATTGTTAACATATACTTGACCTTCGTGACCCCCGCACGACACAGATGTCTCCCACCTCCACTCCCCCCACTCCCCGAGCCTTCCACACCCGGGCCCTCCACTCCCCTCCCCCTGCGCCGCCGCCTCCCTCCCGAGCGGGCCCCGGCGCCCCCTGGGCGCGGGCGCGCGCCGCAGCGCAACGCCGCGCTGCGCAGCCGGCCTGGTGCGGGCGCTTGTGGGCACCCAGCGCGCGGCGCTCCTGCTCCCCGGCGGACGCCCCGCCGCCCTGCAGATAAATGCGTTCGCCTTCCTCGAGAGTGAGCGAGGGCGGGCGAGGCAGACGCAGACGCCGCCGGTGACAGTGGCAATTCCCCGCGCCCCACATCACATTTGTCTGCCACGGCAGCGACAACAGAACAGCGAAGGAAGGGAGGCAGGCAGGCAGGCAGGGAGGGAGGGAGGGAGGGAGAAGGGAGGAGGGGGAGTGGAGGCTCCGCAAGTCTTTGGGCTCTGCGTGGAGGCTGCGCTTGCTTGGCTGGCGTCTCCCTCCCACCCCACCCCACCCCCCCACAACCCCCGCCACCGACCCGGCGACTTTTTTTTTTTGGTATTTTGTATTTTTTTTTTTTTTGCATCGCAGCTTTGCGGTGCGCAGCGCCGGGACTAGCCGCGGGCGCTCCGTGCGGCGACTCGGCAGCCTCGGGGTGAGCACGCGTGGGTCTGTGGCTGCGGAATACTCCAGCCTCTCCAGGGACGCCGCGCCGCGCCCTCGCCCCCCGGCCCCGCGCGCCGACTGAGACGACAGGAAGTTTTATTTGCAGCTCGGAGCCCGTGGCGGATGGTGGGACTCTCCGGCGGCCCTGTGCAGTGTGAGTGCCTCGCGGGCGACGGGAGGAGGTGGGCGGTGGGACCCGGGCCTGGGCTATTACTCTTAAGTACCGTTCCGATCACCGTCATCTTCCTTCGGATTGTTTTCGATCAAGAACCTCTGGGGCCGTACTTGTCCCTCAGCTAGAGTAGGAGGACTGTGCACCCGGAGAAGAGAGCAGCATCGCGGGTGGGGGGGGGGACTCCAGCCTTGCGATGACCCTCAACTTCCAGGTGCAGACAAGGAAGCGGCTTTTATTTATGTATTTTTACATTAGACTCTCCGTATATATAACATATATATATATATACATATATATATATATATATATATATGTTCTTTCCACGGTCAGCATGTCTGATCAAGAAGGCGCATGTCCCCACCCCCCACCACCTTCCCAACAAAACCACCGCTGACGGTGCCCACGGGGCAGCGGGCAGGTGGTCCTACGCCCGCGTCGGTGGGGAATTGGAGCCTGGAAGCGAAAGTCTTCTTGGGATGGTGGACAAGCTGAGCGCTACCGTCCCCCTCCAACCCCCGACCCCAAGAACGAGAATCTTAACTTGCCACTAGGGTAAGGGTCCGCTTAGCGGCACCCAGGCGCTGTGCGCCCGCCTGAGAACTTTCCTGTTACTTCTTGAAGCCTTTGGGGTGCTCGAATGGGAAGCTCGTGGAAGACAGGCAGGCAGGAAGGCAGGACAGGACACATGTCCCACTCCAAGCAGATAATCTGGGTTTACGCAGCTCGGGACACTTGGGTAGCGCTGCCACTCTGGGATTCCCTAGCACCCCGAATCCCGCTGCGCTCTCCTTGGGTGGGTTCCCTTGGCAGCCCCGACTTGGCGGCGCCCGCTTTTCCGGAGCCGAGGACGAGCCTGGTGCCCTGCGGCTGCCGGCCCGGGAAGCTCAGACCCGAGCGGCTGCTTACAGAAATCCTTTCGTTTTCCCGAAATCCCTCTGGTGAAGTCCCAGGGGCCCGTGGAGATGAACCCCACCCCCACCCCCGGCGCCCCACCGCCCAGCGCCCTCTGGGCGAACCTGACAAGGACCGGGCTGCTTGGCACACCCAGATCTTCTCCCGGAAAGGACCAAGCGCTGGCAAGGATGCTTTAAGCGACTATGGATAAGTCAGAGAAAGGCGCTTAAACCCATTTTTTTCCTCCAAAATCGCTTCCCCTCCCTCTTCCCCTCCTCTCGCTCTCTCTCTCTCTCTTTTTTTTAAGGGCGGTCAACCCTTGGAAAAGTTTTGAGTATGATGATTCCGGGAAGTAGGATGCGAACTACGACTGTTACTAAAAATAATCTCCTTCCCGCCGGCTCCACCTCCCCACCCCCTAAAAAAGGCCTTTCAGTTGGGAGGATTTGGCCTGACAGGCATGCTGCCCCAGATTGCCTTATTCCTTGCAGAGGGTAGTGGAGAAATGTTTTTTTGAGTTTAGCTCTCCGGTAGGTTTGGGCACCACTGAATCCAGCGTGGCCTGGCTGCTTGCTGCCTGGGAAAACGAACGGACAGATGCTTTCCGGACTCCTCCTACCTAGTGTTGGAACAGGGAGAGATGTTGCAAAGCAGTCAGAGGCCAGAGCAAGGACATGAGAACCAGGAGAGCTGGAGAGGCCACTCCAGACCAACTTCATGTGCTTAATGTAACTCTGAGCCCTCTTGAATTTTTAACTTCGCTTTCCTTAATTAATCTGCCCAGGGCCTGTATATAAATGGTTGTCCACAGCTGCTGCAAATTGATTTATCTCCTGATAAAGGTCGGCATGCTGACCAAAGCATTCTTTCTACCTTCTGTGTGAACTACAATGTGTTTTACAGGATCACAACCACCACCCATCCTCCTTTTAAACATCTGTACCATTTTTAAGTGCACTCAGTGGCTTTTATGATCATTTCCCTCCTTTGCATAGGAGAGGAGTGGAGCTGGGTCTGTGCCCAGTGAGTCCACACTCCCTAGAATACAAATGGAGCAGCTTCCCTGAGATAAACGGTTTGTTAGTGTTGGGGCCTCCTTCTAGTTTACTGCAGAGGTTGACCATGTGAGTGTTCTGTTGTATCCAGTTTGTCTTTGTTGGGTCACACAATTCCTTAGAGGAAATCAACAAACACCATTGTTTCTTGAACTATCATAGCCCTACTTTGGACACTGATGTTAGCTGTGATATGTCTGAACAGAAGCAGATTGAGAATTCCATGTATGCATTTCCTCCCTGTTTATCCTTAAAGCCCAGTATATTTTTTAACATTATAGTATCAGAGAACAACAGGAATAGGCTTATATGATTTTATTTTCTGTTTTCTTTTTTTACTACTACTTTTTTTTAATCCAAAGAGTTCTAACAGTCGCTTATTCCATATTAATCAGATAATCTTAGTTTGATCCAGTTTCTCTCTCTCTCTATCTCTCTCTCAGAATTTGAAATCTATCCTTTCTTGCATTGTATTCATTATGTGATATTTTATTAGGTTATTCTTCCAAAACACAGAATTGTGACAAAATAACCAAATCAGGCTCATCTGGGTACATAAAAATGACTAAGAGTAAACTAAGAACTTTATTGTCTTTAAGAATGAATGATTTATTTATAAGCCAGTTGTAACTGCAGTCACTTTGTTTGAAAGGCTAAAGATTGTGTGTATGAATTTTAGTATATAGTTTCTCCAGTGTCCAGTTTCTAAATAATTAGAGACAACCCTTTATTTTTTTCCTCTAATGTTGGGACAACTCAAAGTAAGTAGACTAGAAGTCTTTGGAAAGATACTTCACTTTGTAGACTAATTCTCCTTGACTCACTAATACCTGCTGGTCATTTGATTTTTTAAATGATCAGTAAAATGATTCTCCTAATAAATACTCTACTTGTATACATACAAACTGCACTATTAAACTGCAAGTTACTAGGAATAATAGGACAGTGTTTCAGCTAAAGCTACTGCTGATTTTTTAATACTTTAACAGTTTTTCTTTCCCAAGAAGAGAAAAAAAATATTGTTCTTGGTGCTAGAATTGATGATGAGTTTTCTCATTGAGGTGCTAATCTAAATATTTTCAGATAAAAGAACACTTTATAAATTTCAAAGAACTACATAGTGTAAGGTGGCATTCAAACAAATTTTATTGTAAAATAGAAGCTTAGCTAACCCTTTTCCCCCTTTTATAAAAAATATTGAAAAGGGATCATGAGAAAAAAAATGCTTCCAATAGCAATGCTGGTCAGTGGTTGTCAGTTTAGGACATTCTTCACTGTCAAATCCTGTTTCTCACTTCTTTGATATGAACATCAGCTGACAGGCACTGAATGCACAGTCTTCTTTATTGAGGTTTTATGCAGGCAACATAGCCCTTCATAGCAAAGCAGTCTAAAAAATTGGCACCTGCAAGATTTGCATGTGAAAAAAGGAGTCCCTTGCATTTTGCTGGAGTCTATTACTGTAAGTTATGTAAGTTCAGTAAGAAAGGCTATTTATTTGTTGCTGCTAAGGTTCTTTATTATATGGACACTTTATTCATCTTATAGGGTCTACAGACTTTATTGATGAAAGAAGCAGGGCGAAGGGAATTCTGGTTTTCTGAAAGTTATTTATTTGGAATGGACTTGGTTTTTTTTTTTTAACCATATACTTGTAAAGTGCATTTAGCTTCATAGTTAACATTTTTTAAGTGCCTTAAATGAATGAACTCGTTCAATGCAGAAGATCATCTGTCTTAAGTCAAACAAGTATATAAAATTAGGTTAGCATAAGTATCCATAGGAAACAATGTAGATATTGGAAAAATGTGGATTTTAAGAGTTATATACTTCAGTAACAACTCTACATGAAAAATACGTAAGCCTTTCCTACTTCTGATGTCAGGGGGGAAATGTTGCTTCCCTGTCATTTTTCTTGTTAAATTATGTCTGATACCTGAATTCCCTTTAAAATTATATTTGGCCCTCTTTGTGCAAAATAAATAACAAACATGAAATCAACTAAAAACCTTTTTGAAACCCAGAGTATCATCCATCAATGGGGATATTTTATTTAGAATAAGCTATGTGTTATTGTCTAAATTTTAGGGGCACCTTCCAACTTCACTTTCTTGCAACCATTAATATAAGAGTTCCTAAATAATGTTTAAAGAACAGTGAACATTTTATTAAAGCAAACATTAGTTTAGTTTAATGGAGGTAATTGTAAGAGATAAGACGGAGCAGGTTATCTCTGTGTTGTTTAAACAGAAGGAGCTACTTTGCACCATTTCCAGTAGCCATCTGTAGAAGAGAAGGGATTGCACCTGTCTGTCCACACTAATTATAGATTAGGGCCAAAGAAATGAAATTCGAGGAGGTTTTCAGCTAATGAAATCCATACTGATTTTATTGCAAATGTGCTTTATGTAAAGAACATGATGGTGGAATTGTGAGTGAATAAATCGCTCTGTAGCTGCTAGGCACTTGGTTTTAAAGCACAATTCTGATGCATTAACCTTTGATTTAAAAAAAAACACAAATGAACAACTTAGACATGGATACTAGCTCTTGTTTGGCATCCATAGCTATAATTTAGTGAGCAGCAATGAGGCTCAGTGTGCAATTTAGAAATGTGTTGCAAAGCATCTTACACATAAGGAATATTTTCATATTCTGAGATGCATTTGAAGTAGAAGGTAGGTTCTGTTTTAACATGCATATAAAGCATTAGAAAATTAGAAACCTCTTTATGGTTTCCCCCCTGCATTTCAGCTTCACATCCATGAGAAATTAAAGCAAAATGAGTGAGGAATGCATTCTGCAATAAAAGGTCACATGAATGTCTACCACATCTGTTTATAGTAATTATGAACATAATTAACATAAGAATTACAAATGAAATAATGACAAGCTGAGCAATGAGATATTATGGCATAATGGTCATATGTTGGAATTCTCACATTATAGTACACTAGAATTCACATACTCAAAGAAAGAAAGAAAATGCTAGATTTTTATCTGAATTAATGCTTCAAAACTTATCTGCCTGGGGCAGATGGACTTCTTGCTTTTATAGGAGAGTAACCTATTATTAAGAAAAGAACTAGTTGAAATTAAGATTTCAGCTTTCTAGCCTAGACTTTAAGACAGCTCTGATTAACACACCACTTTCTGTTATATACTTATTCTGTGATTATACTTGGTTATTGCATTGCTTAAAAAAATTGAAAGCTTTGAAGCATAGTATTTGCTTTGGATGAGAGTCATGGGTTCTTCCCATTGGAGAACTGGTTGATCTTTTCTATAACTAAGCCACAAGTCACAAAACAAGCAAGGGAGTAGAAATACAGTTTCTTTACAAAATAAGATAATTGGAAGGTTAGCTTTTGTGAAGTTTTCTTCATGCCTAGTGTTTGCATACTTTTGATAAAAGAATGTAATTCTATGCTAGGTTTGAAAGCAGTACTAGGACATCTTTCTATTTCTACTAGCATATATTAATTCAACAAAATGGGTCTTGTGACATTTTCATATATGAATATTAGTACGTTTTTTAAATAGCATGTCTAGTGAAAGATCAGTAGGTATTCAGATGGCTGCAGTGTGTGTGTGTGTGTGTGTGTGTGTGTGTGTGTGTGTGTTCCTAGTTTCATTGGCTTTTTAGGTGCAGTATGTAGTCTGTGCACAAACTGATCTAACTACACTGCAGGCTATGCGTGGATGCTTCTGGTTACTCTGAATACAGTCTGTCACAGCTAGAGAAAAGGTGAGGGGGGACCTTTTATGAGAGCTAAAATGATACTCTGGAAATCTGCTATTAAATTTAAACATGTAGAAATGACAGATTTTCGCCCATTTAGTGCTCACTTGATTTTGTAATGCCAAGTGCCTGCCAAGTACTTACTTTCTATCCTTGCATCCCCCTCTAACTCTTGAACCTGGTCACTTTTTGAAGATTTATGGAGAAATATTACCTTGTTCTCGTCTTAGTGATACCAAGAGGTTTTCCGCATTATTGGATTACTGGCGGATTGTAGCAGACCCCTTTTTATCTGACATTCATTGCATGACAAGATTTTCACACATGCCCTTCCCCCACTCTGTCCAGCTCTCTCTTCACTTTGTGGTACCTATCATATTTCCCTTGATTCTTTTCTTGGGGTGGGAGCTTAAGGGGAGAGAGGAAGTCTCTCCCCTACATAAAGCTGGTTTGGGGCTAACTGATTTGGAGGTGAGTGCTTGATTAAACAATGCCCCTGCTCATTTTCTAAAGGGCCTATTAAAATTTGTCTCTTTCAAAGGTCACTGCTATTTCTCTTGATTTTCTATGTCTTCTCCCCCCCCTCATTAATGCTATTTCCCCCCTCCTCATTTTTGTCCCTGTATACTGAAATCCCTTGCCCAAACTATTTTACGACCCCAGGTTTCACTGTAGCTGAGGCTACAGTGTGCACCATGAAAAATTATGTAGTTTATTGAACTCACTCTTCAAGCTGCAGTGAGGGAGGGCTTCTTAACCAGGCTTCAATGCCTGGAAACACAAGAGCCAAATGGCCCCTTCCCCCAATAAAGAATTTTTTTTTTTGCCACATGATCTGTACTCCATTAAGGATCTGATCAGATGTTCAGATTGTCTGATGGGTGCATTTAACAGTGAAAAGAGGCTCCCAAGGGACTGCTCAGGTGTATCTCCCTCCTGACCCTGCTGGGGTGGAGGATGAACTCGGGTCTCACTGCCCAGCATTAGCCCCTGCTTGTTCTCTGATTGATTCTCTGGGTTCTGGGCTAGTGAAGAGCTGGGAGGCAGCTCAAGCTGAGATTGATTGCCTTGATTTCAAATTCCCACCTCCAAAATAGACTCTCAGCTGTACACATAAGGAACCTCCCCTCCCCCAACACAATTTCTGGAGGTGGAGCAGGTGTCTCAGAGTCACCTGTAGCTAGCAATCACAAGTGGTCTTCTTTATCACAATGTTGCTGGCTGCACAGTGTTTGGGCTTTCCCCCTCCCCCCCTCCTCTTTTAACTTTGTCTGTACTTCTATGTGTATGGGTGTGGTGGGGGGGGAGGTGTTGGAATTTAGGGTTCTGGAGATCAGCAGAGAAAGGGGTAAGAATTCCTACTCGAGATCAGTTTGTTGGGCAGCAGGGCTGCAGTGTGGACTTGCCAGGATTGTCTTGCAAATCGTGTCCACTAGGACAGAAGTGTGATGCTAAGGGCTCAAGCTTAGACTTTTGCCAAGAGAGCTCTCGATTCCTCCCTGACCTTGACAGACCTCTATAAAGATTTTCTGTGTAGCCCCTAGATCTGGAAACATTTTTCTTTACTGGTCTGGGTTCCTCCCTCCCTTTTTCTTAGGGTAGGGATCTGTGGGGGCTGCACACGAACCCCTTTACCCCAGCTCAGCTCTCATCCCCCCCCACCCCCCGCAGTCTTAGCCCCCGCCCCCTCCAAGTCTTTTGGTTTCTTCCCCCCAGCCTGTGTCTCTTCCCTCTCCCTCTCTCTCTCTCTCCCTCTCCCTCTCTCTCTCCCTCTCTCCCTCTCTCCCTCTCCCACTTTTCCTCCCTCTCCTGCTCCGTCTCACACGCACCCTCTGTTTATTTTCCTGCCTCCATCTGGGCCCTGCTGATATTGTAATCACCCTGATGCACGTTGGCTTCTCTCCTCTCCCTCCTGCGCGCACACACTCACTCACACACAATGTGCCATCCTGACAAGCCTTTTACTTCTGATAAGCTCCGATGTGTGTTTAATGAATACAAAGCCGCGGTCTGGGTGCCGCCTCGGCCGCGGCCGCCTCTCCCGCGCTCCTTTGCCAGAAGGTAATCTCCGTGAACGGGGGAGGGGGTGGGGTGGGCGGGGTGGGGGGGGGATCTGAGCGAGTGGGGGGGGGAGCGCGCGGGGCGGGCGGAGGGAAGGAGGGAGGGGGCGCGGGCGAGGGGGCGCGGGAGGCGGCTCTGCTCGCTCCCTCTCTCCCTTCCCGAATGATTCAGAAGTCGATAAGAGCAGGAGAAGTGAAGATGTAATGTGTTATCTGTCGCTCCTCTTAGCTGGCGCGGAGAATTTACATTTAAAGATTAGCGGAGGGAGAAAGCGAAATCTGCCTTTTGTTGTGCGGGGTGAGGAGGAGGCATCAGCCCTGGCCTTGGCGCTCTCCCCCGTCACCTCTGCCATCCCGACAGGACTCAGCGAGGTGAGATTACCCCAGGGCCTTATCTTTAATTGGGTTTAGTTTTGCCAGTCTGAATAGGTTTAAAGAGACTCGATAAAGTGGGGGGGGGGGGGAACAATAGATTATTTATGGACTGGACGCCGAAGCCTTTTTAGATGAAGGGGGGGGGAGAGAAAGGACTTACTTAACAACTTGATTAGTTGTTCATTTTTATTTTAATTTTAAGTCGGAATCCGGCTCCCTTCTGGTGGGAGAAGAAGGAAGGGTTGTGGAACTTAGGTGCGATTTTGAAGGACTTCCAATGTCTTACTTGGTCTTCACTCCCCGGCCTGCCTCCTGGCCTTTCTCAGTGCCAGGCACCTGACCTTTCAAGGGAGTTTCACTTAGGATTGATAAACTGAGTGGAGAGGGTCGAGGCTTGTGGGGTCTGGTGGTTAATGTTCGATTTTGTGTGACTTGCTATGGGCGCCTGATGCACTGGTGCTAAGGGTCCTCGAATGAGTAGGAAAAGCAAATGAAGCCTGCTATTGATGTGGAATTAGTTGACTGTATACTATGATCCAACTCTGGCTAGGGAAACACTCACCCCAGGTCTGTTAGGTCCTTATAATTTGCATTTGAACGTATATATATATATGTATATATATGTGAATATATATACAAGAACATATGTACATGTATACATCTATACATAGATGTATGCATGTATATATATGGGTAGGTATATATGCTTGAAGTGAAGTGTTAAAAATAATAAAACATCTTCTCAGCTCTCAAATGTATTTCAAACATTTATATCAACTCCATGGAGGTTTTTAAAAATGAATAAAAGTAGACCAAATGTTTGCTTTTGCCCCTGCATGTTGTCAGGATAGGTGTTTCCTAGGTAGATAGATAGGATCCACTGACTAAAAGCCTAATTAAAATTTGTTTAAAGCCAGAGGGGCATGTTTCCTTGTTGACAGCAGCAGATCGATGGGGTAAGACAATAGAGTCCCATTATTTCACTTCCATTGACTGAACATATTGACATTTCAGGTTTGCTGCTGCCTCGGTGAGCATGAGGAAACACTGACATTCACAGACCAACTGGTCAGAGTAGCACATATATTACCGTGTGTCATTTCTGCCTTCAGGTTACCTTATCACCCAAGCAGAATGGGAAAGGACAGTCTGGAATCCTTTAGAAAAGGGAGACCTTGTTTAAAAGTACCTGACAGATAGCAAGTTTTAGGAGCCTCATTTAAAATAATCCAGAATAGGGTATTTATACAAATGGATTGAGCACTTTTATTTTAAAAAACTAAGAGTCAACCTAGCTGGCAATCTTGCATGCTTTGCATTGGATAACCACTTTCAAGACTTACCTTTGACACCTTCCTGGAGGTTTGCACAGTGACAGGTTAGCCACTTCATTTAGGGGACCAGCTTGTGTTTGGATTACATCCATTCTTTCCCAATTTTCTGGGGTAATCGAACAGCCAAGCACCTGCTAAATCTATACATGTAGGGTCTCTTCAGAAAGCAGGTGACTCTGACCTCTTGTTTCCAGTATTCTTTTTGGCCAGTGGAATCTTAAATGAATTGGGAGGTATGTCTTATGCTCCTGTGCATATGTGCATACATACATATATATATATATAGAGAGAGAGAGAGATTTGTGTCTATTGCAAGCAAAAGAAATGACAATACTATTTGTTAATACTATTTGCTTAGTAGAATCTAACATTTTTGTATATATTGCATAGTCTTAATCAAGTGAAATATTGAGTCAAAGAAATATGAACCACACAGAAATGTAAGTGTAAAAATATGGCCAAAGGACCAAACATATTTTTTAAAGTTGAACAGAAATGTAGAAACCATTATGAATATGATTTATATACAGCAATTGTTGCTATCAAACAGGCAACTGATGCCCTTTAGAGCATTTAGAACAAAACTAGTCTTTTATACCATTTTCATGAAAATGTTAGGTTTCTATTTGATCAGCAGGTGCTGTTGAGATGAAAGCCATGTGTAAATTTTCAGAAGGCCAAAAGTGTCAATTCAGAAAAGGAAAGTGATAAGAGAAAATGCAATCAGTTTTCCTGTTTTCAATTTGTGCAGGATTTGAAGAGCTGTTTTGTTAAACTGCTACATCTGCTCCAATATGAATATTGAACTGCTTCCACTAAAAATAACAACCTATAATTTGGAAGCTACTGAAGTCTTTTGTTAATGTGAGTGGGTTATTTAAAAACAAAAAAACAAAAAAGTAAGACAAAAAACAATTTTCTATTCTGACAGTCTCTTGCCTAATGTGCATTTTCATTTGTTGGAGCATTTATCCTCAGCCGATAAATGGTATTATGCAATTAAGGCCTCATCTCTTGTTTGACTATAAGAGAGGTTTCCATAGGTTAAAACCCTGGTCCTATAAAAAGGGATGCATACAAAACAAAATCGAAATCACCCTCTTCAATACATTTATTTAAAATGAGACAGTTATTCCTTACATTTTCTAATCTTGTAATTTTTAACTTACTGTGGACCATTGTAAGAAAGTTAACACTTTCCCATTGCATACTGAGCATTCTGTGGTTTATTTCAACTTTAATATACCTGCAAATGTAAGTTTAAACTAATCAGGGATATTTTACCTAACAGGGCTTTCAGAATAATTTTTTTTCAAGCTTAAATAAAATGATTAAATTATGCTTGAGTGCCTGCATACAAAAGCCTTGGCTTCTATAGTACTGCTAATCAAATAAGTTTTATGGACAGGGAAAGCACCACATTAGAGAAAAATTGGATGCATTTAACTAGTGACATTTCTAGGAACGGCATGTTCTTTAAAATCATCTAGTATTAATTAAAAAAGAAAGTTCTAACATGTCTTAAGTGATCACAATAAAATAATTCTTTATCCTGTACTGAGAGAAAGAATGGGGCATGTCTGAAATGTGGGCATGGAAAATTAAGGTAGAGAGAAAGACTGATGAAATTTGAATAAGGTTCAATATTGATTCAATCCTTGACTGCACTCAGGGTGACTTGTGGCTAAAGTAATTTGTCCAGGGTGAGACCTGATCACTGCTTTAGATCAATTAACTATGTCCCTGTGTCTTCACATGTGAATTGTGAGACACATTCTTCATGGATAAACGTAGGAGATCTCAAAATGGATTAAAGAAAAGACAGACACGGATATATTACCATATCTGATATTAACAAAGTAAGAGGTAGTATGAAGGATAGTATTGAATATGTGCATTGTGATCCCTTCAACAACCAGTCAAATATTAATGCTCAGAAAGAATGTATAAAGTTTCCAATAAAAAGCCCAAATTGGGCATGTTGGGTTGGCATATGATTAGCAGAGCTAGGCAGCATGTGGGCATATTTCTTGGTAGAGCACCAGGTATTTTACCACTAAGAAAAAAAGACATGAATCACTTACCAGTATTAGTAAATCTGTTCACACAGATAATCCCATAACTGGTGTGGGTTGAGTGAAACCACAGAACTTTATATGGACCAATAGAGAAGGGCTTCCTAGGGCTCCTCCAAATGTTTAATTATGTTCTGGCTCTATTAACATGAGAACCACTGATAAATTAATGGCTTATGGTCGATGTTTAAGGCCAGGGATCTTTTGGTTTGAGAAAAAAAATGTAAAACCATCCATGCTGTTTACAACCACTAACATTTTCAGTGCCCAAGAGAGACCAACTTTAAAATTCCAACTGTGAATTTTCTGTGTAATGTAACTCATGAAAGACTAGAGCAGTCATTTGTTTTTGTAGGTTTTGTATCGATCAGGGTCTCTAAGGCAAATCAGTATTGGGGTGAACTGAGCCTTTCAAGTATAGATCTTGTGGCAGAGAAATGCAAAGGGCACAAATGTAAAGTTTTTCCATTGTCTCTCCAACAATCTAAGCACCTCTAAGTGCCTTGGGGAATGTGATTGACTGGCTTCATTAATCTTTTAACACCTGGGGCACAGACCACTTCAGAGTGTGCTCTGAGCTTTCAAGGACTGCCATATAGTTGTAGGTCCTGGGAGAGAAAAGAGGAATTGATACATATTAGACACCTACTATGAGCTAGTCTTAATGAATGGATGACCAGCACTTGACTTTTTCCTTCTTGTTAGGGAACTGCAGTGTATTGTTGTTGCAGGTTATAGTTGTCCTTCTGCCTTCATTCACCTTTTGCCCCAATTTAGAAAACTGATGTTCCATTGATGTTCCCCAAATTAATGACCTACTTTGTGCCTCAGGTGTAATAATTGGGATCTTAATAATTAGAACCAGACTTGCTAGTTTCCACAGCTCTCATGACCTATGAATCCACAGTGTAACTCAACCCCTCTTCTCCTCCCACCTAGGAATCAAGTTCAACTCCTAGCTGACATATTCTTGGCAACTCTCAAGTGAGTGTCAGTTTTTACTGCTCCATACCTTCAAATCCAAGTGTCTCCTCCCGTGTCAAAATGTGTCATTCCTATACTGCCCAAAGCACAGGAGGAGTCAGTTTGTTCCCTCTTTCCCACTCTGGAAGCAGTTTCTACCCAAGTGTCCCTAGACTCATTTCACCCCAATGGGTTGGTCATTTTATGTCTTGATCCATATCTCTCAGACAGATTCAATTTTCTGGGAACCTTTTACAATAGAGGGAGAAAGATTGTGTACCACCTTTTCCTCTAGAGAGTTTGTAACAGGTTAGTATAAAATGTTCTCTCTGATCTACAAAGAAGGACTTGATGTGAGTGTGCCGGCCCCTGACTAAGAGGCAAAAGGGATTGCTTTTCAATTTAGCCCCTGACTTCCTGAGTGGCCTGAGATATGCTTAGCCCTGATGTGAATACCTCAGGAGCAAGATGAGGGTACCTTCTATGTGCTTGCTAATCTATACATGAAACTGAGATAAGAGACCTTAGGCAATTCAACAGGGGGAGAGGTGTGAACAATAATCCATTACTTATAATTTTGATTTTGGACTTGAGGGGATAATGTCTTCACATAGCTGGAGAAATCAGTACAGGACATTACTGTCTTCCCACTGGAAGAGGGAACCAATCTGTAACAACTTTGGGTCTTAGGTGTTCAATGAAGTTTCTGTTGTTACTGTGCCTTTTTCAGAGGTAAATTATGGAGGAGTTAATCTGCTTATTCAGGGAAGAAGAGCTAAAGGATTGAGGTTTTGTTCAAGGAAAATATACTTTTTCCTCATTGTTACTGAACAAAATGATGAGCTGGGCACGTGGCAGTGGAAGTTAGGCTAAAGTAGATGGAAATTGGTTGTGATGAGCATGCATTCACTGTACCGGGGTCAAAGTTTGAACCCGAGTCACTGAGGAAATTTAAAAACTGATCTCTTGAAGTCATTTGTGGAGAGAAGTTGGTGACAACTTACTTAAATGAACAAAGCATGTTGTTATCCAACTCAAACTTAGGTCTTGAGTCAAGGAAGATTGAGCAATTGTCATTTTGCTTTGCTTGAAGAAATAATCTGTATTTTCTTCTGAAAACATTTGACATTTAATTGCTAATAGCACCTTGAGTTGGTGCTTTGCTTCAAAATTGCTAAAGGAGATTTAAATATGGACATTGTTAAAAGTTGGATTTTAGTTTCTGATATCATTAGCAATAAAGCAAGTCTAGGTTTCTTTGGAACTTAGGAGCGATTACATCCTCTGATCAAGCTGAGCATCTTACTATTTATCATCCAAGACACTTTGACCAGGGACATCTTTGATTGGCAAGATTTAGAAGTAATGCATTTTTCATCTGTCATTAGGAATGAAAACCATAGGAATCACTGTTGGTTCTTAGGCTTTAGAAAATTTTTGTGTTATTCATTTTCCAGTGTGAAGCAAAATTGAAATTCTTTGCCACAAAGGAAAAGTTAAAAGTATATATGCAATACGTTCTTAGTTGGTGCTCAAATCTACTGGGCTGAATGGAGAAATATAGAGAAAATACTCCCAGGAGATGTGATGGGAGTTTGTCTAAAGAAGCTGAATAGATTGGTATATGCTAATAATATCAGAGGAAACAGTGCCAGAGCAGTGATGAGCTACATGTGGCCAGGCAGTATGATAATCAGATACTAGACATGGGAACTAGCTGTGAGATGTTATTATAAAGAGTGTTTGGAGTACTCTTCTGCTAGAATATTTTTATGGATAATTCACCTAGTAACACTCAGGAGATCAGAGCCTAAGGACATTAGAAGAGCAGACAGATAATGGTACCTAAAAGGACCTGCATAGACTATGATGCCAGGGAAATTGCACAGCAGTCATACAGATAACATTTCAAATGCATTTTCATTTGATTTGGCAAGTGGAATATTAGAAATTGGGAAACCATCCCCCAGTGGTTGTTAGCATGGTGATAAAAGTTGTGCTTTAAGTACACCATCTTAGGAGGTTGATTAGTCCGGTTAAAACTAGAAGTCCTATAATCCTTTCCCTAACCTCAAGACAGAGGAAGATGTGAGCTGTAAGACAGGTCATGAAAGACTACTAGTTTATTTTCAGAGTCTATGCATATGTTATGTACACAGTGATGAGCAAACACAGCTGGGAAGAACAGCATATGATATTAGGACTGGAACTGTGGTGTTTGTCAGACTGACATAGTAATCCTTCTTTCCTGTGAAAGATTTTTTTCTTTTTTTTTTTTTAAGTGACTGTTGGGTTCTGAAACTTTTATTGTGTGTCAGACAGGTATTGTTCTTTACTAGCCAGCTCCCTTGCCCACCTGTCACTCATTTTTTATTCTTATCTTTAGCTAGATTTATTTAGAACAGCAATTCACATTCAACTTCAGATGAGAAACAAATGTGGACAATGAATTCTCATCCTTTTGTTTGAATAAGAGTAGGTAGGTCAATGAAGGTCTAAAGGGAAAGGAAATATGATCAGCCTCCATTGACATGTCTAAGTTAAGCTGTGAGTAGGCTAGAGGGAGCAGGTAGAAAATATCAGAGGGAAACAAATAAAGAGCCATACAGTGTGTGACCCTTTCAACATAATTTGACTTTTCAAAAAAAAAAGAAAGCTATATACTAACTTCTTTGTAGTGCTGAAAAAGACCCCTTATAGAGTATCCAAAAGAAAAGCAAGATGTGTATTTCCACAAGTGAATCTGAACTAAATGGATAAATATTTAAGGAATATCAACTAAGTGTAAGGCAGAGTACAAGATACAGACACAAGGCAGGTAGCAGGCTCATTTCCTACTGAATGAAAACCCACTCAGGACAAATTTAACAGCTACAATGAGTGTGGGCCTCTGTTGCTTACCAAGTGGTACAGTAAATGGGATTTTACAGGTGGGAGTGAATTGGACCATACGCTTGTCTGGAAACAGGATTTATCAAGACAAAGGTATTATAATGGAATTGTATTAAGTTAGGAGATGTTGGGGGGGTAGGGAGAGAGAATATATTAATAAGCATGGCTGCAGAAAGAAAAGGAAAAAAACCCTTGGGTGATTAGTGGGATATAAGAGCAGAAAAATTATAAATGTGTTGCATATCAAGACTTTAATTTAAGCTTCATCTTTCGAATTAACCAGATGTCCTAAATTATGTCTCATGAGAGACTTCAGGGTTGGGAAGTAAGTGCCCAGGTTGGGGACAGGCCTTTTCATCATACAGTTTCTATTCAGAAGCCAGAACAGTTCTGCTTTTGTAATAAATTCCTTTTCCTCTTCTTTATTTTTTTTTAAATAGGTTTTTCTGATTGGACTTCTTTTGAACAACAGATACCATTGTAAAGCAAATCTTAACAAAACCAAGTATGTGTGTGTGTGTGTGTGTATGTGTGTGTGTGTGTGTATCTTCTAGCCCAGAGGAAACCATGGAAATTGTGTTCCTGAAAAGTTGGTGCAGCTGCAACTGGCCAGATGGACTGGATGGTGGGGGAGGCCCTGTAGGCCAGGGCCACTCAAGAAACTTGTTGCTGTACTGCAGAAGGATGAGCAGGGGATTAGTAGAATGCGTAGAAAGAGCCAGATGCAAGGGGTATTGTAGAGGAAAAAATAATGAAAGCTTGGATAGAAGGGTGGTTTGGAGAGGGGGAAGATTTAACAACCAGATTAAGTGTGGAGTACACTTAGCTTGCCAGAACTTTGAAATCACTTAGGGTGTTTGTTTAAGGGCTTGCCCTGCTGCTGGCTCATTGACTCTCAGCCTCTCTGGAGGAGCCTCCCCATCTGTTTTTAGTCCCCAACCCCAGAGATCTTTGTGGTCCAAACTACCCTTAAAGGATGGTGATAGGGCTGTCCAGTGGTAGGTATTCTTCAAAGGGGATCTATTATTTCCTTCTTTGTGACTTTATTCTCTTTTGGATTTGGCTCCTTCTTTGGATACAATGGAATTTTATGTCTCCATCAGAAAGAATGGATTCCCAACCATTCTGAATTTCCTTTTAGCAGATGCTTTCTGGTTGGTTGAGAATAAAGGATGGTTATGTAGGCAGGGTTCTGGATCCCTATCTTCCCATCTGACTGAAGGAAAGGAGATAGAGAGGATCAAATAAGTGGTTAAGTGGAAGTTGATAAAAGCAGAGGCAGTCCTTAGAAACCTGGGCATCATGCACCTAGAGGCTGGGGAGAGTTGTTATTTTAAGGATTCTTTGAGTCTAGATTACTCAACACACTAAGTGTATTCTCTGTAGACCAGGTACATGTTTGTGTAATGACATTTTAAAATCTTTAAATGACAAGAATAAAATGTCATCAGAATATTGGATACCAGTGGCTCATGCCTGTATCAGGAGGCTAAGATTTGAGAACCGCTATTTGAAGCCAGCCCAGACAGAAAAGTCCTTGAGACTCTTACCTTCATTTAACCAGGAAAAAATATGGATATGGAGGTGTGGCTCAATTGGTAAAGTACCATTCTTGAGCAAAAAGGATGCCCTGTAAATGAGATAAAGTTCTAATACTGGTGTGATCCTTATCTATCTATCTATCTCTAATAGAAATTTGTCTTTATATATTTTACAATCAACAGGTAGTAAGCCAAAATACTATCATAAATGTGAGACTGTAGTTTTTTTTAAAACAGAAGCTTCATGACAGAAAAGTAAAATAATCCCTTTTATATGCTAAAGGAAAGAATTAAATATTGCACTCTTGTTGTTGAATTGCTCATTATTACTTAATCCCAAGTTAAGAGATTTTAGTTAATGATTTAAGAAACTTTGTAATTTTAGTCAATGATAAAAATCTACCTGTGTGAGGATGTTTAGGATATACTTCTTCAAGATTATATAATTTTAAGCTGTTTTGTGTGGTGTGGTGTCATTTTTATTTGAGAACTGTAATCAAGTTTGAGGTTTGTGGTTTTGTAATAAAATCTGTCAAAGTGGAAATTTTTCGGTCTCCTCCTCTGTTGTAATCAACTCTACCAAAAATTAATCATTGACAGTCAAAAAGAACTTTAGCATAAACAATCTATTTTTAATGAAATAAGAATAATTCATTTGTGTTATACAGAATCATTCCTGAGATAAAGTGTTAGGTGACAAAAGCAAGGAGTGGAGGAATGAGTGTTCTATGGTATATTTATATGAAAAATTGCATATAAGTTCGAGTTGTGGAAGTAGATACAAGAAACTGACAGCTTGCTTTGGGGGAAGAGGGTGGGGCTCAAGCATTGATGGTTGGGTTGAGACTTTGTGTCTCACGTCCTTTGATGCTTTGATTTTTTTTTTTTTTGGTAAATGTATTGTTATCACCTGTTGCTGAGTCAGAGTTTGCAGTGAGCCTTGGCTCATTGGTGGTACTGTGTCCTTCTGGGGGACATATTGCTGCTCTCTTTGCCAAAAAATGAATAGTGTTCTGATGAAGATCTTCAACGTTCAACTGTCTTACCATTTGCTTAGTCTTTTACCCGCCCCCCCCCACCATGTTTTTCTTTTTTTTCTAGAAACAATTGCCATCCAGGCTAGCAAAACCCCAAAAGGATGACATGGGATCATCCTTTGTAATGGCTGGCTTCTCCTTAGGAGTGAACTCACCCACTCTGGAATTGTCTCATTCTTTCTCTTAGAATCACCCTGTTATATCTTCTGTCATTCTAACAGTCCTTCTTCACCAAATTCCAAATGGGAGAAGTTGAATGGGTCTGTTTGAGCCCCTGGGACGGGAATGTATAAAGACCTACAGTTCTCTTGCTTTCCTTAGCCTTTTATTCTCAATCTTCTCTAGGAATCTGGGATGTGTCCTTCCTTCCTGTCTGACTCCTAAGGTTCTTTTTTTTTGGGTAGGGGGGGAGTGGGTAGAAACCCAAAACAGGACAATTTCATCTTTTTCACAGCTTGTGGCACCTCTGAAGTCTTTATGACTTCTGTTTCCCAAAGAAATAGTTTGCCACTGTGTAACTTTCCATGAGGTTCAGTCTCTATTGGTTTGGAAGCTCCTTGAATGTGATCTTCTAGAATGGTTAGGGTCCTTTACAATGCTTTATTAGTTATTGAAACCTTATACCTTAATTCAAGTTATTTATATAAAACTATCCTGAAACATTTTGTAACCAATACCAAAATATGCAATCTTTAGTATCAACAGCATATTTTTTCTTTTCATTTCTTTCTACCTTGCTTCACTTTGATTATGTTTCCTTATCATAGAAGGAACATGCTATTCCTGCTATATTTGAGCTTGTGTATTTTATCAACAAAAAACTATCCCCTAATACAAAAATAAGAACTTGTATGAAATCAGTCTTAGGCAAGCTGTGAAACTTTATTTTATTTTATTTTTTGCTTTTGGTCCTAAAGACTAAATCGAGGGTCTTTAGCATTCTACCACCAAGCTAATATTCTCAACCATTTTTTTAAATTGTCAAGGTGATATACAGAGGGCTTACAGTTGTAAAAGTAAGGTAATAAGTGCATTTCTTGTCAAACTTGTTACCCCTTCCCTCATTTTCTCCTACTTTCCTTTCCCCCAACCCTCCAAGTTGTACAGATCATTTCTAACATATTGTCTTGTGTACATTGTTGTTACATTGGTTCCTTGCTCATCCTTTGTCTCACCATTCTTATGTTCTCCTTTCCTAATTCAAATAAATGTATATATAATACCAGGGTACCAGAATCAAATACAATGTCAACAGGGGATATACCAAAGGGTGAAGAACATACAAAAGAAACAAAAAGATCACATAGTACATTAAAAACAACAACAAAGGAAAAGCTCTTGTGCTCAACCAATTTCTTTAAACTTTATTTTGTGGCAGCTCTCCTTAAGTCACCTAGGCTCAGCCTACCCTAAAACTTGCCATCTTCCTGACTTAGCCTTTTGAGTAGATAGGATTATAGGCATGTATCCCCACTCTTAACCTATTTTTATTTGACTTTTGATCCATTTTTTTTGCAAAGGATGAGCTCCCTGAAGTTATAAGCAAAATTGTGTGTATATAAACATTTGCATGACATAGAACCTGGACTGAAGGCTAAAGAGTGTTTGAATAGGTTCCGACTTTCTGCAGCCGGATGCCTACTGGTTATTCCTCAGATGCCTCACTCTCTTCCTCCTTTGGTGTTCTGTATCTGCTTTCTAGACAGACACTCAGGCTGAGTACCTTTCATCCAAATCCTTCCTCTCTTCTATTCTTTCTGACACTGTGTGGTATTTCAAGTGCCCTAACTGTCTGATGAACCAACATCAAATTTAGAGATGGCACTAAATAGTAAGACAGGGCTTCCTAGCTTCAGTTTGCAGGTCAGGATGCTAAAGTGGGGACAAAGACTCACTGTTTCTCCTTTAGGTAATAATCCATGTAAAGAGACCATTTCAGAAGGTCAATTACTTCAGAAAAGTGGATTGATTTTAGACAGATCATAAATGTTGGAAGGCCCTGTGGCATTCAGCTCACTTAATCTTACTTAATGCTTATTTGGGAGTGAGCTCATTTTGGAAGTTACTCCTTGAACTCTATTCACTTGCCCAAGGAGACGTTGTAGAAGTTATAGGCAAGGTCTGATTTCCTTAGTTCAAGGCTTCACCCTTCACCACCTAGAGCAGAGCCATGCCACCCAGACTGCAAGTGTGAATGAGACTAAAGCAAAAATAGAAAACTTGCAGAAGATTCACATTTGATTTAGTTTGTAAAATTTTCTTGTTTTTAATTTATGTAGGGTAACTCTGTATATGCAAATAGAGATACAGTTTTCAGGCAACAAAAAACAAAACAAAATGGTCAAGACCTTCTGCTGAATTTAGAAAGAAGTGATTTGAGGTTCATGGTTCAAAGCCAGCTGGGGCAGGAAGGTCGGTGAAACTCTTATCTCCAGTTAACTAACAGAAAACCAGAAGTGACACTGTGGCTCAAAGTGGTAGAGCTCTAGCCTTGAGCAAAAGAGTTCACAGACAGCTCAGAGTTCAAGCCCCATAACCACTACCACCACCACCACCACCACCACCACCACCACCACCACCAACAACAACAACCACAACAAAAACATTGGTTAGGGAACACAAATGGAACAACTTTGGGAGTTTCTGAGACACACACAAAGAGGGTAGGGAAGGAAAGAGAAAGAGGAGTGGTATAAATGGGGAAGGAGATAGGGAAAAGAGAGGAAGAGGGAAGGAGAGGGAGATGGAAAGAGGGAGAAAGGGGGAGAGAGGAGGAGAGGGTGATGGAAAAGGAGTAGAGGTAGAGAAGAGGGAAAAGGGGAGATGGGGAGAAGAAAGAGGGGACAGGTGAGAGAGATAGGGAGAAGGAGAGCAGAGATGAGATAGAGGGGAGAGAGAAAGGGGGAAGAGAAAGGCAGAGAGGGAGGGAGTAAAGGAGAGAGAATGGGAGAGAGAGAGAGGGAGAGGGAGAGAGAGAGAGGCACCAGCTGATAGAGAGCAGCTGCAGCCAGACCATGTTTGCAGCTGGACAGTTGTAGTAGCCCCTTGAGATATGTGACCATCAACCATGAATGCAGATACTTCCAAAGTCTCGCTTTTCTTTTATGTGAAAGTTGCCAGCATGGAACAGATGCCTTTATTTGGAAAAAGCAGTCTTTGGAAATAATTGGTTCTCTCTTCTTTTATTCCCTGGAGATGGTCTTTTGCAGATGAAATTAGATGAGGGAAAATAAATTAAATCACGATACATTCATTCATAGTATTCTTTTTCTTTGTCACTCTAAAATGTTTTAAGACCTGCAGCTTAATACCCGGTATTTTTTAATTTTTGTTGGCAGATCGTAGATGTTTTATTTCTGTCACGATTAGTTTGAGGAAGGAAAAAAAATGTAAGTAAGACCTTCTGAGCAATGGCTTTTGTTTTTGTTTTTGTTTTACTACTTGGATCCAAAATGTTAAGGCAAGTAGTTACCACTGCCCTAATATCAAATGATAAGAAGTGACCAGAGCGAATCAAATAATTTTTACAGTAAGACAGTCACTTTGAAAATATTATCTTTTCACGTCATCTTGATATGTTAAGTATTATTATCCTGCTTTAGAAATGAAATCTGTAGATTCAAGAGGTTAAGTGACTTGTTCATGGCTAAATACCTGGTAAGTGTCTGAACTGAGTTTTAGTCCAATTAGCATGGGAGTGCAAGCAGTGGACTTCTAAATGGTCAGTGTAAGCGGGCCACGGTCTTTTTGAAACACTTTATTTCTTTGAAAACTACTTTCTATCTGTAATAGGAGATATGTAAGAGCTTTCTATCATTTACAATTGGCTTGTTTGGCCATTTGGGGTTGCTAGCTCCTGCATGGAATGGGTCCTACTTTCTTCCTTAGTATTTATTTATGCCAGCTTTGTCCTGTTCACTGAATAGCCTTTGCTATTAAATAAAAAATAAGTAAATGAGTAAACAGATGCCTGATTGTTAGCTCATTGGTTATATTGAATCGTTGAGTTGACCAAAAATAAAATCCTCCCTCAGTTCTTATCAACTTGTTCTTTAAGAATAACTGTAATACGATTTTAAAATAATGCTTCAGCAGAAGAGGGAGAGGTTTACATACCAGACCAGCTGATATTCAGTGATAATTTATTTCCTTGCTCACTTGGTCAGCATTGAGTTCTGGTGTGCCAGGCATTGTGCTGGGAACTTGGGTGTGAGCATTGAGAATATACACAGCTGTGCCCTGTGACCTGGAAATGAGTTGGAAGAATCTAATGTATTACTCTAGGTAGGATTTGAATGTAATGATAAGATGTGGTCTGTTTTTGCACACAGCCAACTGAGTTTATGGAGAAGTCTATGCAGAAAAACTACTAGAAAAAGAAAAAAGAAAAACTACTGGAGAGCACTTATAACTTAGTAGTAGTATGTTAGTTGTGTTTTTTTCTTTGTCATTATGGCATATATTTGAGAGAACTAATTTTAAAGTGGGGAAGGTTATTTTTGGCTCATAATTTCAGCAGTTTCAGTCCATGGTTGGCTGGCTCCATTACTGTGACCCTGTAGTCAGGCAAGATATCAAGGTGTTGGGGACATGTGATAGAGACTACTTACTTCCTGATGACCAAGAAGCAGAGACAGAGATTATTTTTTCCAGACCCCTCTACTGGATAGCGCCACTCCATTTAGACAAGTCCTTACTCCTCAGTTGCTGTCCAGCATGTCAGTCATCTCTGAAAATGCCCTCAAAGAGATGCCTAGAAAGTAGGCTTTACTAATCTCCTAGGCATCTCTCCACCCAATCATGTTGAACTGAGGTTAACTATCACAAGTGTATGGACAAGTGCAGCAGTTTTCAGCCACAGTATGCTTCTGTTCCATGTGAGAGGAAGCTCTGGCCTCAGCACCTCAGTGATTCTCATGCTGGCTGGTATTTGTACAGTGTTGGAGAGAATGGGTTCATGTGAATAGCATCTGACAGGTAACAGCTCGTCAAACCTGATATACCTCAAAAGCGCTATTATAATTTAAAGAAAAGGGAAAATGGTCATGAGCCTTACAAGACCTAGGAAAAGGTTTGTGAAAGTCATAAGATTTGAATTGGACCATTGTGGCATTCTCATTAAGTGGGATTCATTCATTTGATTCTTTTTATTCAGATTACTGCCATATGCCAAGTTCAATTCCAAGTATGTAGACAAGAGTAATGAGCAAAAGAGATAAAACCCCTCTCATAAAGCTTACAGTTTGAGGGTTGAGCAAGCAGACAGATAATAAGGAAGCCAAGGAGACATCATATGGTCATAATGTGAAATCCATCAAATAAAATTATAAACAACAATGTTGTAATGATGGGATGGTAGTGATGAGACATTTCTTTCTAATGGTTGGGATACCCATCTCTGAGGAAGGGAGTCTCGAACTAAAATCTGAGTGTTGAGAAGGAGCTGGCCAGGCCCCAATCCCTGGGCTGAGTCCCTAAGGTGGGGGATAGGGACAGCATTGTCTCAGGGAATATATTCAGTGAAGAGCTATACTCAATGAGGCCATGGTTGGAATGAAAGCGGGAAACTGTAGGTTGGTGGCAAGTTATGAAGGGTCTTAAAGGTCAGAACAGAGCCAGAATAAGGACTGTCTGTTCCCATGTGTGTATACAGGAGGTGAAGTGTTAGAGGCCAGTAGAAGAATCTGAATAAGTGTAAGTCAAGGTAGTTTAAGAAAGCTTGAGAAAGTAAGATTCTGACTTCTAGTTCATCTGACATCACTAGATCAGTGATAAGGAACACCCCCAAAACACAGTGTCCTAGTTGTTTCCTGTTGCAAGTTGGTTATAGTCTGTAGTCTAGAAGTAAAGCCTTCATGATATTTGGTCAACCTCTCCTTCAAATCGGGGGTGGGGGGTGTCACAAGATAATTACCTTCTAACTAAGATCATGGCACTTTGACAGTGATAAGCTATAACCAATGCCAGGGATTCTCTTTCTAGAATCATGTTTTCTAAGTCACAGGTTTTCTAAGGCACAGGTTGTTTCTTCTCTTTTCCTCTTTTCTTTTTTCTTAAGCTGTAATTTCCCTCAGAACCCAGAACAAATCAGTTTTAGTTAATGTAAACAGACATTGTTACTCTATAAAATATTTTTTTTGTGAAGAAGGGAATGAGAAAAATTAGAGTTCAGTTCTGATTCAATCCAGGTTGATAAAAAGGTGTGTTTAAATGTTCATTTAGACATAACTGTATATTACTTACTAAAGGAAAATCTGCCCAAATGTTGTAGAATTCTCTAGAGAAATGTGTTTAGACAGTAAAAAGATTCCTGGCAGTGATTGAGAAGTCCAGTAATGGGCAACTGCACTTGATCTCTTTTGAGGTTGATTCTGATGTGTGTAGTCTTTACATCCTATTAAATTTTTGAAAGATAAACTGATACAAGAAAGATCTGCCAAGGCCAGCAACTCTTCCTTTTAAAACCTTGGCTCAGTGTTCAAATTGAAGGGATGGGGGAGTGAGATAAAAGCATTATAAATATGAGGTTAACTGAATTCAAATAGAAGGTTCTCTAAAGTTATTGCATTCCTCAGAAAATAAATACACTGCGCATATGGTTAAGATTGATCAAAAAAGTATTCTGTATGCCAGTGATTACATTCCCATCTGTGATTAAGGTTTTCTGTCTGCATCTGGTTTTCACATTATATTTCTGTAACAAGAATCCTTTATATAGCAGAGTTCACTTTCTGTATTTTCTATTAGCTGCAGCTTGAACTACTGCACGGATCGCAGATTTACACATGTGGTTTTCATTACTTCATACCATTGAGAAAAAGTAATATTTGTTTGGGAATGTATGTTTTCCACAATTTCCATGGTAATACAACATGTTGAGCCTTTTTAATAACACTCTTGTAGAACGACAAATTGTTTGAGGCACTCTGTTCTTGGTGGAGGCTTAGCTATTAAACTTTTCTTAGTTTATAGTCTCCTTATAATGAGGTTTTACAAATTTGAGAGCTGAGGATCTGAACAAAGCAATTATTAAACAGAAAATTTTTAATGTCATTTGCATGTGCTGTCAACTTTAGTGTGAATTAGATGCCACAAATATTTGAACAATGTATTTCATAGTGTACATTACAATTACTGATTTTATTATTATTTCATGTTGGGAGGGTATTTTATATGTGGGATGATGCAGCAAGCCCCAAAGTTTAGCTTGCTATTGATTGTGAACTAATGTTTCCTGTATAAAAGTTAAGTGTGTATATATGGGTCTTCAAGGGTAACTTTAGGTTTATACTGGGTACTTTTCAGATGTATATTTATATGCTGTACTGGCAATTAAGACTTTGTAAACACACACATTTAAGATACTTGGTGACATTATATTCCTGCCAACTTTCTTCTTATCAGAATATACTGTTAAAATAGGTACTGTAAGTAAAGTGAAGGCCTGAAACAGAATATTCTGTGATGAAGGATCTTTTCTGAAGTAATTGTCTCTTAAAGGAAGTCCATGTGGTAATTATATGTGCCTCAAAACCAAGATTCACAATGCTGTTTTTGTTAATAAACTGAGAACATGCTATTGAGAAGTCATGAGTAAGAAGAAGGATGCTCAGACTCAGGGGAACTTGGGTGGCTTCCACTGTTTCATTTGCTCAGTGGAAGTTATTAACTATGTCTCCTACACAGGCCTGGTCTCTTCTATCAGGCTGTCTGGTATCCTGTGGAGGATCGCTAAAACCCTAAGTGTTATATATCATTACTGAATCTAAAACAACCACCCAACTTCTTCTTTTTCCCAGTATTTTGTTTAACTTTTATTTATTAAATGTTGTTCTACTTTTTGTAGGGCCATTGGATAATAACAGAAATGTGTAAAAGAATCATCTTATATCCATCCTTCAGAAATAATCCTATTTAACATTGGGATATAGATATCTCTAATTTATTTATTCACATCCCTCCCCTCCCCTTAGTATTTTAATATTTCTGTAAGCTAGATGTGTTATATGTATCTATATATCTTGGCTACTTTGTAATTGAAGTTTTCCATTAGTTAATAAAGTTGTGAGGTTTCATGGTAAACCAACTATTCCCAAGTAATTGTCTTTAATGGTCTTTAAAGACAATTCCCCACTACCAACACCTCATTTGTGTTCAAATTTTTCAGCTTCAGAGACAGTAGAGTGCTGTGGAACATAATTTTTTAAATAGAATTTTTAAAATAGAATTTGCTTGTTTTATGTCTGTTAGATAGAGATGTTTAAATTGCTAAGAAGTAATTGGGTCTCAAAAACAATCCTTAGGAATATTTATTTGGAGATTGCCTTTATAAACATAGGTTGTATCTAATATAGGTTCTATGGCATTTATTAAGTCCTGACATGATATGCATGTGATTGCACCAAATTCTTATATGTCACAGATCATAAGAATTAAATAGCAACACTGTGTTTTTGTCATTCATTGTACTGGTAGTAATAGTATGATAGGTGACGAGTAAACTCTGTATCAACATTTATGAAGGAATAAAGGAATGAATTCTAAACCTGCAAGATCAAGTAAGACTAATGAGAAATTTAAATTTGATGCTCTCGAGGAAGCAAAGAAAATACAAGTTCATTGATTTGGTAAAATAGTTCACAGTAATTGTTTTTAACTAATATTTTAATGTAGTCAATTTCATATATTACTTTTCTACTGACAGTTAATAATGGCAACATTGATATTTCAGAGCAATGAAACAATGTAGATACTACTTTGTTTTGAAATATGATAAAATTTGTTAAATTCCATAGAATAAATGTATACAATATCCAAAGAGTTTTCTACACAAACTATACTAAATGGAAGTGGTGACACCAATCAAGAGGTGTGTTGAGTTGAATAAGATGTTGAATTGAAACCCCATTTGTACAACTACTTAAAGATAATTTTTTAAAAAAATTTTTAAAGAGAAGCCATATTATGTGGCAGGTCAATTCTTTAACTGAAACAGGTGAAATATAGCATTGTCTTACAGTGTTGATATGCTTTAAAGCCAACTTCTAAAATTGAGAGGAACTTGTATCTGTTTCTTAAAGCAAATAAAGCTGGCCTAGTATTATTTTGTAAGTAGATGGGTGTGCTGCTTCAGACTGGTTGTGATATATGCGTTTTTTTTCCCTTTGTTGTTGTCAATAGAAAAGATTGATCTCTGGGCTGGTGAACATAATCTCTGTCCCAGTCAGAAAAGGAGAGAGGAAATTAGCAGAGCGATTGGTGGAGAATGATATCTGTCAAAAGAAACACTTGGAGAGCACTGAGTTTAGTAATAGGTGACTGCCGGAAAAAAGGGAGCTTTGAATATTGTCAAGGTAAGGAACAGATAAATATTTTGATTTTTGAAATTTGCTTACATACCAGAAAAAAATCAATCTATTATTTTCCCCAACAAATTATCATTGTGAACATTTTTCTTTTCTATATTCTGGTGCTTGTTGATAAAGAGTTTGCATTGTATGTTTTAACTGTGTGCGTTTGTAAACTTTGGTTGTGGGACTGGGTGGTGATCAATCTGGCAGGGGGAACCCTGTTTGATAGCTCTAAAGATATCAAGTGATCAAGTACCATTTTTTAGCCTTCATCTTGTGCTGCTTCTTGCCATGTTTGTAATACATCTGTTATGAACTGAGCAGTACTTGGAGTTAAAGAGTAAAAGTTATGCCATGGTTTCTGTGTTTATTATAATGAAGAGAGTGTTTGCTGAAACAGTTTGTTGACTAAAAGTGTCAATTTATTATTTTTTCTGATTTTTTTGTTAAGCTTTTAGGTGAATGTCATTTCCTAAACAGACTATGTCTTCATGTCTAAATATAGCTTCATATCTGTAAGACGTATTTAAGAAAAATACTATATAGCTTTAGGAAAATACAAATATAATCTTAAGTATATGCCCATTTGGCAAGAGACTTTTGCAAGGCTGAAACATTTAAAAATCTAGGGATTCACTGTATTACATGTTTGGGAAGTTAGTTAATGACTCTGCTAGTCAATTTTGTTCCAGGTTTAGCAGAGAATGGACTTGTGCAAAAGCACCAGTGAATGAAGAAAAACTGTGCTAAGATAAAGTTGATAATCAACACAAATGTTGTGTGATTCTGGTTGGCATCCTAGCGATGTGAAGGGATTTAAAGTTTGACTGCCTGACTTGGTGGAGAGGGGTAGATGTTTTGGAAGTGTGCATCCCTCAATACTCCTGTAGTCCCCACAAATACTTTCTGTCTTGTCTAGGAATTTCCCAGAAAAGGTTTTATTTTTTTATTTGTTTGCTTTGATTTTGAGTGTTTGAGACCAGGTCTTTCTGTATACCACAAGCTGGCTTTGAAATTTGGATCCTGCTGCCTCAGACTTTGGAATACTGAGATTTTTTCCATATATGTGTAATACCACTGCTGGTTTGCTTCCCCTCCCTTTAAGATCTGACAAAAAAGAATAATTCCCTGCAGAAATTGTATACTTCTCTGTGGACGTCTTAATTGTGATTTGGTTTCTGTGTCTGCATTTCCATCCATTCCCAGTTCATGTAGTGGTATTCAGTATAATTAGTAAGACACAGGGAAGAGAGGGCGGGGAATATACTTGTTTTATGTAGTGGAGATAATGGCTCACTTTTGCTTCTATCTTTTTATTTTGTGTCTTATTACTAAAAATTAGTGATTCCATGATTCAAATATTGGTTGATTTCTCTATGAAAGACTGAAGAAGTCTTCTATAATCTTGCATAGAGAAAAAGAAATGTGGAAATATTGTGTCTTAAAGGAAACAAACTATCATAAGGACAATTGCGCATGCTTGTGGATTATTTTCTTATCATCTTCTATCAGAAGAAAGTAGCTGTTTCAAAACAAAACTCCTTCCTTTCTGCTTTCCTTTTCTCTATAGAGGTTCAGATTAAAAGTAGAAAAGGAGATTGTATTCCAAAATTGGGCATACCCTGAAAGTAAAAGGCATGGGAAGAATGGGATCTACATCTTCATACAACAGAGCCTGTGTTATATAATATGCAAATACGAAGCCCCCAGCAACATATAGCACAAACACCATATTGAGTTTCTTCTCCTGACATTTCTTCCCCTCCCCATGTGTGTGTATGTATGTGTGTACTTTAAAAACAAGTTATGTAAGCAGATATTTGTGTTGTCCTCCTTTCAAAATTTTGCGTTGTATTAAAAATATATCTAATTAATTCTTTCTCTTTGTAATAGTAATGAGTGTATTGAAATGTAGGGATCAATGAGGAACAGAAATTACATACTTTAAATTTCCAAGCACCTGGAATCCATTGGGTTCCTGAAGATGTCATCTGGAAGGAGACAAAGGGAAGAACTACCAGCTGCAAAGCTGGTGCTGTGATTGAGAACAGCCTGAGGAGGCACCACAGAGTCTGGTCTGCATGTTCACTGTGAGGGGAGAGTAGATCTAGAGGTAGGCATGCTGCTGCCTGGAGGAAATAACCCAGAGGCCATGACACAACTTGAGAAGAAGCTAATACAGACAAAATGCTGCTATGTTTCATCCCTAAATTTTTGTTTGCATGTTTGGCTTTATTATGTTTACTTTTTGTACTTTGGTCAAGCAAAGCTCCTGCTCCACCTGTGAACCATGTTCATATACATGGTTTGATTGGTCCTTTAGGGCTCCTATCTCATAAGGTATTGTAAGGACAAAGTGGGTTGGGGATTCCTAGAAACTGATGCTTGGCTTGAGAAGTTGTTCTTATAATAATTAAAGAAAATTCTAAGAAGGGTCCAGTATTTGATATATTAAGACTAAAAATCTGTTGGGTGCTGGCAGTTCATGTCTATAATCCTAGCTACATGGGCTAAGATTTGAAGATTATGGCTTGAAGGCAGCCCAAATAGGAAAGCCTGTGAGACTCTTATCTCCAATTAAGTACCCAAAAACCTGGAAATGGAAATGTGGCTCAAATGATCGAATATTAACCTCAAGCAAAAATGCTCAGAGAGAGTGCCTAGGCCCTGAGTTCAGGCCTCCGGACTGGCATGGAATAAATAGATAATAAAAATTCACTTACTGTGGTGGTACATGATTGTAATCTTCACACTCATCAGGCTGAGGCAGGAGGATTGAGAGTTTGAAGCTACCCTAGGCCATATACCAAGAATCCCTATCCAAAAATAGTAAATAAATAGAAAATAAAAATCCATTGGCTTTCAAAAAGATGCAAGAAGAAAGACCATAGAAAGAAAGAATGGGAGGGAAACCTTTGTTGCAAAGTGGTGTTTATGTTCCTGCATATGAAATAAAATACTTAGGTATTACTGATCTTTACATGTTGTATAGATTTCAAAATTCACATTTGTGTTATGGTCTACAGAGTGATCTAAACGATGCTCACATAGATGGTGCAATGTATGTGTGTGTGTGTGTGTGTGTGTGTGTGTGTGTTTAAATATTAGCAAAAAGAGGAAAGTTATGTTCTTAAGTAAAATTGCTATTTGTAGAGAGTGTCTGCATTTATCTTTGGGTTTTCTTGGTCATGTTTGAGGGGTCTGATAGCATTAATGGGCTTTACCCCACATGGAGCTTTGAGCTTATTGTAACAGTGCTCACCGATCCCAGGTCAGTATGATGCGTGAAATCAATTTATTTGAATCTCTTTGCCTCTATAGGAATCTGGCAGCATGCCAGTTGTTTTCATTTAATGTTCTTTGTGTTGAACACAGACAAGCAGGCATGCTTTTGTGTTCTTCTTTCTTTTGGTCTCTGTCGCTTGCAGCCAGTGTTTTACTCTATGGATTTTGAAGAGTATTATATGATGCTAATCATTGCTTTATATGTATGCTTATAGATGGGTGCCTCTCTTTCTTTTAGGGAATATTTTTGCTATTCCTGAGTTGTAATGATGCTTTGTGTGCAAGATATATTTTAGCATTTTTAAGATTTTTGATGCGACAAAAGTGCATCAGATCATAGGTTATATTTCTTTGTATTAATGACAGTTAACCAAACTTGAAATGGCCAATTATTTACAAGGCACAGAAATATGTGATTTGTAAACTGGATATAACAATATTTTCAAGAACATTTATTTTTACATTTGAAGAATCATAAACATTTTCCTTTAACCAATCCATCTTGAGACACCAGTGTTTTACCTAGATTTGTTATCTCTGAATTTTTAGTAATTTTTTTTTCTTTGTAAAATTTGGAGGCCTGTGTCTGGGAATAGCACAGAGATTTTTTATTGCCAATAAATTCAGACCACTGCATGGATGTTTTTGTAGGCAACAGGATTTGTTTCTGGGTCAGCTTTAGGAAGAGGTGGAGAAGGAAACGCTGGAGAGTGGAAGGAGAATGTTCTGTTGATGCTCCAGGCAGTTCTTGCGGAAGTTGATATGCAGAACCATGGAGCCAGGGCTCTGGGGTCAGGCTCATACCCAGCAGCCCTGTTTCCTTGTTTAATTACCTGAAGAGCAAAACAGGCAGGCTGGGAGTGTGTGAAACCCCAGTATCTCTCTCAGCAGCCTGGCGCTCTGACATCCTGCTAGGCCAGCCCTGTCTGTGGGCCAGAGTCAGGCTGGCTCACGCCCTAGGTTCCTTTCTTTCAGGAGGCATTGTGTGCATGAGGGTTTATTCAAGAATCTAAGGTTCCTGCCAACACTGTGTCCTTTGCTCTCTCCTCTGAACTACAATGACAGAAATACTTGATTTTTAAAAAATATTTCAAGGGTTTATATATTTGCCTGTTATATTTTATACTTCTGGCTTTAACTGACAGAAGACTAGCCTTAGCTCATTAGGTTCTTGTTTTTCTAAATCCTGTGATAGATAGAGTGTCTGATATCTGTTGCTCTTTTGGGATCAAACTTACTTCAGCTCATTACAGAACTGAGATTGTTTGGAAGAAGCAGTTTCTAAATCTTTATCTGTACACGAAAATGAAAATGGTCCATTTAAAAAGAAAGGTGAAGGAATTCTTTTGAGTATTCTGTTCCCCCCCCCCTTGCTTTGGAATTCAAGAGTGGTCTTTGAACTTGTTGTGTGAAGGGCCACACTCTTTAATGAGGCTGGAGTTGGTGAGAAATAATATGTGGAGTGCATTGTGTCCACCTTTTGAGGTTAGCATATGATAAATATTCCATCTTGGAGATGGAGCCTCTCCACCTCTGGAATGTAACAAGGTGTTATCTTACCAAGAGGAAACCCAGCAGATTCTTTATCCTGGCCTGTTCTCACTGTGGGTGGGGAAGCGTGATGGTGGGGTTTCCTGCACAGAGAGGGGAAAGGGTGAACACATGTGCAGTGATTTGGTTTTTCCAACTACTTCATTAGGATTCTGTCATGCAGTCCAAAGGACAGTTACCCTTTAGATGCACATTAAGCATCTCCCATTAATGTTAATAGAAGTTATGGGCATGTGAAGAGAGCAATATGGACTTCTGCCTAGGTAAAATAGAAAAGGCAGAGCTCCAGGGGACTGATTCTGATTTTTTTCACCCCAATATATTCTTTGTTTTACAAAAAAGTAAAGGTGTTAGACATTGTAAAGAGGAGTTAGATAGCAGTTATATATTTGTATACCATACCAGTGGAAAGTATCTAATCAGTTAAATACTTGGATTAGCCTGTGATGAGCTGGCATCATTGCGATCTAGATTAGGCACTTGTGAAAGTAACTCAGCTATACCTGTTATGTGTATCTGAATGCTGGTTTATGTTCTGCCTGCTGCATTTCTTTGAGAGTATTTTCAACATCAGTACACATTTCCCAAAAGAAAACATATAAACATATTTTTAGACACAGTTCAATATTCCTAACTCATGTTTCCTTCCATGGATGGGCCCTTAGTACCTCCTGCTCTCCCCTATCAAGCTCCCAACTTTTGATAGTTCTGTCCAGCTGGAGCTACCTTAAAAGCAGGTGACATTAGCTCCATTTGCAGCATAAGTTTTGGCAGCAGAGAGAGTATATAATGTGAGGAAAAATGAGGACTTTGAAAAGTGAATGGGGAGAGTTGTAGCTTGCAGGTGGCATCAGGAGTCAATGAACAGACTGTGAAAAAGAAAATGAAGTTGGTGCCTTGTGCTGAATGTGCTCAGTAAGAAAAATAACCAATCTGCAGGATTGAATGGGGGAAAGGAATCACTCTAGAAAAGTGAACTGTGGACTTGAGTCAGTTTACCAATAGGAATGAAAAAAGGGTATTTAGACATAACACCATTTTGGCACATATTTCATAATTTTAATGAGATTTTTGGCATAAACGGTAAAGAATAATTTTAATAAAGAATTGAGAATAGAAATTTCCATGCAGACAAAGAGAATTAAATTGTTGAGGTCTGTGGGTTTTAACCAATTTGCAATGAATTCCAGTATATAAAACATTATATTAACTGTGTGCAGGTGGCTCACACCTGTAATACTAGTTACTCAAGCAGCTGAGATATGAGGATCAAGTTCGAAGTCAGCCCTGGCTGGGAAGTCTATGAGACTCTTATTTTCAATAAACAACTAAAAAAAAAGCTAGAAGCAGAGCTGTGGCTCAAGTGAAAGAATGTTAGCCTTAAGCTAAAAGGCTCAGGGACCTTGCTCAGATCTTGAGTTCAAGCCCCAGGACTGGCACAAAAACAAAAAACCTAATAAGACAACAACAACAAAACCATTAAATTATATCCTGCTTGGTCTTGTGTGGGGGAGGGGCAGGAATACTGCAACTCTTGTTGTAAACATCAATTTTGAAAATTTACATTGGTTAAGAGCAAATATACTGGGCTGGGAATTATTTGAACAAAAAAGCAGTTTAGGTGTCAACATTTGTAATAGAACTCATTGTAGCTATGAAAGCTGCTTTTTGGTAAGCTTGAATTTGTTTTTAAATGTAAGAAATTAGTATGCATGCATAGATTTGGATAATTGCAATGTGGAGAGAGAGGTAGACGGTTTGTTAGAGATAAAAGTCCTGTGAAAACAGAACATTATGAAAAAAATTCTGGGATTTTTTATTGCTGTGTATTTGCTCCACCTGGTGGATTTTGTTGAAAGTGTTTTAATCCATGTTAATGAAAAGAATACCCTTTAGACAATTTCTCTGAACTATAGGAAGATGAATCTTTTGTTTCCTTTTTGTTGCTGTGTAAAATAGTTTAATTCCTAGGTAGGTAAAAGTATGTTTTCTGTTCAGTTCTTTGTATATAAAGTTCTCTATATATGCATATATATATACCTATTTATACATGTTCAAAGTATACTGCATATTTTAGTTTTGGAAAACACAGAAAAATAGTTGAGAATAACTATCACATATAATTTCACCATCCAGAACCACTGCATGATTTTTCTTTTAATTTTAGAATAGATGTTATCAGAAGATACCCAATTTGAATCTGAATTTATTTAAGCATAGGAGGAATATGGACTATTATGCCAAAATCTGACAATAGGGCTGATGCTGATTATAATTAATTTTGGACAAGTGCATCTCTTAGAATTTGGGTGCTCCAAAAATTAATGATTTCTTAATGTTTATCATGAAGTGCCTTCATTAAACGACATGTCTACAGAAGGTAAAGGTTGGAGAGACTAAAGGTACCTCATGCATTCCCAGGGCTACTCATAGGGATACTGAGGTCTGCTGTTTGTTGGACTTACACAGATTGCTTTCTCTGGAAATCTTAAGGATTCAGTTCTCCTTTGATCATAGTATTGTTTTCCTTAGGTTATTCTTCCCCCCCCCTCCACTAGGCTCTAACAGCTCAGTAACAGAAGGTGAAGTTTTGAAAACAGTGTCTCCATATGCAAGGGATTTGGAGACCTTTTTATTGTCTTTAAAATTGTCATTCATGGTCCTCATTAGCATTTATTGTTGCAAGCGTACAAGCAGAAAATGTGAAATTGGTATGTCATGAATAGCCCCACAGAGCTCTGGAGCCCTCCGATTTTGCCTGCAGTGTGGTGTGGGCTGGGCTTTAAGGGAAAGCTGTCCAGATGGCTGCCTGCACAGAGCAGAGCTGCAGGTTTTGTCTCTGGTGCTGAGAGGAGGGAAAGTTCATTGGAGCATACGCCATCACCCTTGCTTTTAACAAAACTAACTCGCCATTAGTCAAGATGGGAAGGTGGTGACATTGAAACAAAGGTTTTCCATATAGTGTTACGGTCCTTGTCACATGAAGATGGGTTGGATGGTTACATGCCTTCTGTTTTATCTGAGTCAATTTTGTGGTTATACAAAATGTGAAGAGACTATAAATAGAAACTTATTTGTAGATTTATATACCAGTGTTTATTTTTTTAAGATTGATTTTAAAAATAGACATGCTTTCATTCGCAGAGACTTAACATAGCTAGTGTTCAGCTTTGTGGGATAATAAGAGAGTGTTTTACTTTTAAGAAAATTAAATAATTTAATCCATATTATTGCCCACGGAGGAATCTACATTTTAACATTGAAAATATTAGATATTAAAAAATCAAAAGTTGATGGCAGCAAAACAAAACTAAAACCAAGAAACCCTGTATAATATATTTTAAATTTTAAAGACACTGTCACTGTTGGAAATAATTTGTAATAGTTATAATGACAGGCTTTATGTATTTCAAGCGAATGGTTTTATTTTGAACAGATTTTAGTTTTGCAAAAAACACACCTGCATGCATCCTACAAACTTAACTGTACTTTCTATACAATTTAAAAATTAATGTTTGGGAAAAATGATATTTCAACCAGAGTTCAAAATCAAATATGTTGTTCAAAAACCTGTCAAAATGATTGTAAGTATTATTTTGTTCTGTAGATAATCAAGATGGAGAAAGATGTGATGAAAATGATTTAGCTTATCATTTTCAGAAGTCATTATTTGTTCTTTGAAATCCTAAGAGATTGGAAATTCCAGATGACAGTTTTAGGACCCATTATGAACTCACAACAACCAACAAAGATACAAAAATCAAAAGGACCTCAGTCCATGACTTAACAAAAGACTTAGGTGAAGTGTTCATTTTATGACATCTAGCTCTGTGCCTGCCACCTGCCCAGGCCAAGTGGAACTTTTCAAGAGACCATAGCATATCTTTTCTATGGATCAGTGCATTAGAGGGTGACTTGCCAGTTTAGTTACAACTGATCCAAGCAGTGAAGCTTTTCTGCCTCTGTTATGTCTGTATAATCACCCATTAAAGCATGCTTCCTCTCTTCAGCATGTTTCCTTTTACTTGATTACTTCTTATTGCTAGCACTCAGGCCCTCTTGGACAGCCCTAAATAACCCTTTGACCCCATGATGTTTATACACCCTCCAAATTCTTAAGGTGGCAATCACAACCTCTTTTGTCATTTAGGCAGAGCTCTTGTGGGCAATCTCTGTAGAAGTAGAGGATGTGCACGTGTTTGCCAATCATTTCCCCCAAAGGAAATAGTTGAGGGAAATGGTGTGAGTGTGCCTAGCTGTTTACAGATGACATTTAGAGAAAGGAGCTAAAATGACAAATAATCTCTTACCTTGATGATGATGGAATACTCCAGTGAACTTTTTAGCTTGTTTTTTTTTTGGTTGTTTGTTTGTTTTTTCCCCAACTCCACTCATTTCTTTGTGGTTGGCTGTGTCTTACCTTATAGCTTAAAACATAAGACATTGTTTGTTTTCTTGAAAACTAAGTTGTAATTGAATTTACCTTTGTCAGGAGACAATCTATTATGGCCTTTATTTAATACAGTTTCGGATGTGTTTCAGTGGCAGAAACAAATTAATGTACATTTTTATTAGGTGTTGTATCCATTTAATTGACTGTCAGGGTGATGAGAAGTTAGGAAACCATCCAAAAGAGAAGTCCATCTCCCTTAGCCCAACAGCTCACACATTAGGTAGGTTTGCCCTGTCAGTGGGATGCCTTTAGAAAACACTAATAGCTTCCAGCTGGGTGGAAAATCAGAACCTTTGGGGTCTGACAAAACTAGCAGATTTGAATTTGAAAGCAGAGCTAATGCCTCCATTTTATTTTTTACCGCTCGCCCATAAAACATTATTTTCCAATATGTCAGCCTCATTTGGTGGCCAGTGGTCTGAAATTGAAAGTGGAACAAGCAAGCGGAGAAATCTGGACATTAGTGAGTCCGCCCTTTCAAACTGGTGTGCCACTTTGTGGAAGGGTCTCTTCTAAGAGCAGGGGGGTCTTAATGACCATTCATCAATGCTCGTTGGCTGATCATTGAGTGCCTTCTCATTCAGTTTATCTAGTCTTGCACATAAAAAAGTCAGAATACGCCTTATTCAGCTTTGTTAAAGCCAACTAGAAGTAAAATGCTCCATCTGAACCCATTTTGCCCTTGTTTTTTCACTTTGTTAATGCAGCCCTGCTTAAATGAGTGCCTTTATTGGGTCAGTTAGAATATCTGAAACTATTAATTTTCTTGTATTGAATAGCTGGTGGCAGGCCAGAGCAGATGGGGTAGGAAAGTATTTGGTTGGGTGTATTGCTTTCAATTAGGATCAATGAGGTTTCAGCTCCTTTGAATTAACTCACTTAATACCCACTGTGTGCAGTCACAATGTATCACGACAGCCTGATAGAAACAGGAGGAAAGTTGAGGAAAACGGTAGAAAAAGCTTTAGCTCTCCCTTCTCCAGTGTAGAGATCTCTCATTAGCTGTAGACAGTGTAAGTAGACTGTTAGACCCTATGGCCAAGTCAAATCTGAACAAAGCAAAAATGTGTATTGAAGGGCCATTCTGTTGAAGAACTAATTGGAAAGTATCTTGGAGAAATACCATAGTATAATGCTTGGTTAATAAGTGACTGTCACGAGACAACTCATATATCCGTTTTTTGAAAGACTCCATCATTTCTTTCTTTCTAAATTTATGGATTTATTTCTAAATTTCTTTCTAAATTTATGGATTGCTAGTGATTTACACAATTCTCATAAAAATTGCCTTTAAAAGTGATCTGTGTTCATAACTGAAAGACATATGCTAACTCACATTGCTGTGCTATGAAAGTACTTAATTAGTTGTTAATGTAATCTTTCTTGTTTTGAGTGTATTTGAATTTTTATAAAACATGTCATTGGTGATACAGGACCATGTTTTGTACTGGAGAAAAACTTTTACAACACATATTCTGCTTTTTCCCCCCTCCATTCACCTACTGAAATGCATTCATCATGCTATTGATTGTCTATTTTTATTATGCATTTTGGATGTTAGAGAGCTTGGCTCCTCGTTCGTCTTTTATTAAAGGAAAAGTTATTTCTGTCTAAGTCACTGTGAAGAACTACATATCCACGTTTCCCAGTTCAGGGAGAAATGCCAAATGGAGTTACCTCTCCATTTGCCTCGTGGATCCAAGAATAAGAGGGGGAAGCTGGCTCCATGAGGAAAACGCTGAACTAGTCTCAGATGCACAAGCATTCCGTTAGGCCCTTTCTGCCATCAGACTTCTAGGTGAGAATCTCCAGGGATCCAGGTTTTGTTGACGTGGATCAATTTAAAGTGGCAATTACAGTAGTCAGATAACAGCTTAAAAAGCCTTTTTACACATAGAAAAGATACATAATCACACAGCATATGGAAGTTCAATTTTCTGAGCTGTAGTTTAGGGGCTTGCAATGTACCGATATTAAGACCTAGTTTTAAAACCAGATATCATCCAGTTTTCTTAAAGTGTATTGCATTTTTTGTCATATGATTTTCTATTTTAGAAGTGATTCACCGTGCATATTGATGAAAGGTTGGGTTTCCCACTGTGAAAATGTTCTCTTTCTAACATAGGTATAGTATTAAAAAAAATCAGTGGTGTGTAGCATGGAGTGGCTTTTAAAAAAATACTCCTTTAAAAAATGAAAGTCTACAGATTTAGGATGCTGGATTCCATTTCATAAAGGGCCTTATAGCAGTGCTTAATTGATTACCACACTCATGCCTGTGTTAGAGCTTTCTGTCATAAGAATGTTTGAGCTTGGTGCTTAACTGAACCGAAATCCATTACACAGAACCTCATTACAAGTGACATCCAACTAAGATGAACAAAAAGATTGGCCTCATAAATAGGGTGCAGTATACTATTAGTGACAGAACAGAGTAATCATTATGAATTGTAGTCTTTTTACAAGTTGGCTCTGACAGTGATGGATTTTTGTGGGGTTCACTGACTGAAGCAGTGCTTCTTGGGTATAGCATTGGGGGGCTTAGAAGTTCTTATTGATTGATGCTGTTTATCAAAGATGATACATTTTTATTTGGGGCAGTGTATGTGTGTGTATGTGTGTGTGTGTATGCTTTGAAACATTCTTTGGAGGAGATGGAAGAGTCAATGGGTAGAATTATTGCTTCTGTTTTCAGATTTAAAAAAAAATTTCTTGGAGACAGCAAGTAGGAGAAAAAATAAAAATCAATCTGACAAGAGCTAAAAAGCATATGGAAAGTGTAGAATAAGTAAAGAGCATATTGAGGGCTACCAGAGCAGCAAGGGTTAAAGGGGATGCTCCTGTTTGTCATGTTCACTGAGCTTGCAAGCTGGTCAGAGTTCTGAGTAGAATTGTTGCTGTGCTTCTGATGGATAGCATGTACCTTAGAAAGGTAGAACCTCAGGGACCTATCTCATGATGCCATGTGCCCTGTCGTTAAAACAAACAAACAAAGACCCAGGAAGGATTTGCAAGTGTTAAATTGAAGAAGAGTTTTAGAAGAGAACAGTATTTTCTTTCTGCTTGGCATTTTTGTGTGTTTAGAAAAAGGCATGTAAGGCAGGCAGGCAGGCAGGCAGGCAGGCAGGCAGGCAGGCAGGCAGGCATGTTTCTCCTATGAAGCAAGGATGTTTTACAAAGGACTAAAGAGGGACTGCTGAGAAGAAAATAGCCAGCTTTAGATAAAGCACTGTAACAAAGGCTCCTAGTTTTATATATCATGGTGTCCATTAAAGCTTAATAGGGAAGAGTCCATTGAACCTGGCTGGGTGTGTGTTATTCATGGGCAGGATAAACATTTAAAGGTGTGCAAAAATCAGGCATGATTGTTCATCTTTTGAAAAGGCTTTACAATGAAGATTTTGTTTTTATCTCCCACCGATGTCTATATAAGGTGGAGGAGAGTAAGCTGACAATGTTTGGAGCATGTCAACATAGGTATCCCAGGGGGTTAAAAGCACTCTAGTAAAATAAAAGTGGTTGGATTCTGCTCCTCAAAAGTGTCCTATTTTACACATACTACTGAGAAGCCGACAGAGAGAATGCTTGGGATACTTAGTTCACTGTGATAAGCAGGCACAATACACAAAGTCTTATAAAATGTTTTTAGACTGTTTGGGATTTCCAGTTGTATAAACAAGCTTTGAGACTGGTGTGTCTGTTTTTTTTTTTCTTTGTAATGTAGTTATGTCTGTTAAAAGGAGAAGATGAAGGAAGCCTTTCATTGTGAGATAGTGGCTTGGGGGGCAGGCCTCCCATTTCCATCTTTTAGCGTGGTAAGGGTTAACTTTGAACTGGGATGGGGGTGGTGTTGGCAAATGAATTATTCAGCATTTAGCTTATCTTTCTGCATTTCACTTTCTGCGTTTTTTTTGGGGGGGGGTGCGCGCTGGAACTTGCCAAGAGAGGTAGAGCAGCAGGGAAGGGGAGACAAGGGTTGTGATACTTTGCACACACATCCCTGTCATTGTTCTGCCTGAAGAGACAGGGCTGGGTTCAAGGCCACATGTGCGCCTGTCATCCTCCACATTTCTGCTCCAAGTGCAATCCGGAGTGTCAGCTCTCCATCTGTCTCTGCCTGGCAGGCGCACGCGCCCAGCACCCTGCCTGGGGCCATGCCGCCCCAGCCCCTCTGACGGCCCTCCTCCACCGCCCCGCGCGCATTCCAGGACAGGAGGCATGAGCCCGCAACTGCAAAGCGCTTGCTCTTAGGACAGACAGAGCAGCTTTCCTGTGTGGTACGCTGGATTCCAGGATGCCTGGTGAGTGAGCTCTGTTCAGAGATCCTTCTGCTATTGTAGGGAAGGAAGCTTACTTTTTATTATGCACGGAAAATGCCCTCCCCTGAGCGTCCCCCCGCCCCCCCCGGCGAGTCCTCCTGCTCCACTGCTTCTGTGGAGTTTAGTGAGGGCAGGAAGAGGTTGTGGGTGACAGAGGTGTGGTTGGAAGGTGACAGAAAGTCATCAAGATCTGGATGGAGCAATGCAGGGTGTGGAGTCCTAAAATTTGAGAGGTGTGTTTTTAAAAGCTGGCGTGTGTGTGTGTGTGTGTGTGTGTGTGTGTGTGTGTGTGTGTGTGTGTGTGTGTTGGGGGGGGCCGTGAAGAAGGCAGCTACAGATGTTTTGCCTGAGCAATTTATTTGAGGGCTTTAGTTCCAGTGGGGGGGGTCGGGGGGGTGGAAGTGTTGTTTCTCTTCTGGATTTCAGGATTGTCATCTGTACCTTGCATCCTGGAAATTGCATCTGTGGAGAGAGTTTTTCAGATTATGGCAGAATCCTGGTTGAAAAAAAAAAAGCTGTTTATGTCAGAGAAAGTGAAGGAAGCTTTGAAACTATAAGGAATCACAACCTTGTCCCTAAATCGTTGTCTTCAGATTTCATCCGGCAAATAATTGAAATCTGTCGGTTAAAAACAAAAAACAAAAAAATCTGTGGAATTAGTGAAGCTGTTGTGGCCGTGGAGATTGAATTCATGACAATTTCCTCTGAAAAATATTATCTTTGGAACCTAGAGTGTGTCTGTGATTGTTGTCAGGGAAGTCTCTGCTTGTGACAGAGCCTGGCCTGGGAAATAGGGTTGTTTCTGCTGTTCTCGAGAACCGTCTAAATTGCCCTGTGCTGAAGGTGGAACAACCTATCTCCAGATAAAGACAGGGCATGTAGAGATCCTCTAGCTGGCTGATTTGTGATTCTTTGGGTAGGACCGGCAGAAGAGGCTGTGCTTGGTCAGGGTTTGTACACCTCACAGATGGTGTTTTGAAACATTATCTGCCAATTTTCTGCAACCACAGTTTTGTGTGTGTGTGTGTGTGTGTGTGTGTGTGTGTAGGTATTGCCAGTTGTTAGAAGAATGTCTCTCCCTTTAGGAAAAGTCCATCTTTATCATCACTGCTATATATGTAGAAAGGGTGTGTTTGGGATAGCATTGCACTTTTTTATCCTTAGTTCTGTAGACAAGGAATGTATGTTTGTAGTTGAAAGATGGAGAAAATCAATTTGCAAAAACAAAAAAAAGGGACAATGAGGTCTTTGAAAGGTCATTTTAACTCTTTAAGCTCTGTTTTGATTTATATGTACCATTCAACTAAAGAGGAAATGTGCTCTGGAAATACAATCAGGAATCGGTGTGAATGTGCTTGTGCTTTTTATTTTATCAGACTATTGGAACTCAGTTTCATGTGATTTTTTTTAATGTCACAATTCAAATGTTCTTTGTTTTCTATGCTCCTAATAAATGTATGTTAAATGATCTTGAGGAGTGTATATGTGACTTTGGCAAAACAAAGCACCACCATAAACCAAAGGCACTTGTGAAGGATAATAAATAAAAGAGATTACTTAGGACTCTGAACTCTATTTAAGGCTTTAGAGTCACTGTAAGTTTGTTTTAGTGTAAGGTCATTAATATCTGACTGGTTTTGTAGCAGTGATCTGAAGTGTGGACACTGTTTTCTCCCTCCCTCTCCTCCTCCCATCAACTGTGTTAGAAAAACCTTGTACTTGGATACAGAGAATATATCAACAGCTGTGACTATGCACATGTGCCAGAATAGTGATACTTGAGCAGATCTGACACTTGGCTATTTTTGACAATCATCTGTACTTTTTTTTTTTAAACTCTACTATCGGATGGGGTACCTCTTAATTTGTCTGTAGCATATTCATTCATATACGAAAGTATACTTTAGTTATGTGCTCATATAGTTTAGCCCTTTGAGAAGGTTTATATTTTAAAATAAGATTATATGTTGAAGATTGAAAGAAAGGATGTTGTTTTATTTGGTCATGATATTACTTTAAAAAAAAGAAAAAAAAGACTATTTATAGAACAACTCCCCCCCACCCCCCAGGGGAAAGGTAGTTCAAGTGTCAGGACTGGTTCCTGGTTGTCTCAGACTTGATATAACAATTCTCAGATCTAGGGCCTTTTTTTCCTGAAATTGGGGATCCTTGGAAACAGATGTGCAGAAACTGAGCCTATTTAGATACACCAATGCTTATGTTGGGTAGGTAAAGAGAAGTTTTAGTTTATGGTTTTCTAGACATATTTTGGTTTTAAAAAGTCACCCCCTTCCCTTTTTGGTTACCGATAGCATACTGTTTAAAAATGAACTCTGAAAAGCCAAAGGAGGTTATGCATGCTGAAAAAATAACCTGGATTTAAATTATTTTGAAAATTATTTAACTCGCCATAAGGAAATGCCATTTCACTGCCTGTCATTTTTGTCACAAGTGGCTCCTTGTATTGAAGAGAAGGAAATGTTTTCTTAGGAGTTAGTCTGGTAGATCTTGAATATTATATTGTTTGGGGGAGGAGGTGACTCCAGGCTTTCTGAAACATGTATATTTTTATCAATCTTTGTATAATGTTATCAAGGAACATATGTTGACCTACAAAATGCTTTCAGGACTGCTTCCTTAAAAGGACAATAAGTGAGCAGAGTCCCCATCGCCCAGAAATAGTGCTGTTCTTTCAGAAGATGGCTAGTATTAGGTCAGACCACCCTTTCTCAGTGGTCCTGCTCTCCAGATGTGCTGGGAACTTTTTTTTTTAAGTTCAAGTTTCCAAAAGAAAAAAAAAAGGCTTGTTTTCAAAATCTGGTTTTACTTAAGACATCTCCATCCTGGAGTGCATTTCATAAATTGCCCACATATTTTTCTTAGCAGAGAACTTAACTGGCTGTAATTTTTAACACATGGCCACATCATGTGATATTTTCAAAACACTTACACATAGCTTTAAGAAGGTCCCTGCAGAAATGATCCATCCTTTCACAGTCGGCCCATTTTTTTAACAGCATATCTGCATTTTCCATTTAGTAGAGCTATATATTATTAGCTTACATTTTTGGGTAGTAAAACAGTACATTGCTGATTGTAAAACATGGACTTTATTATCTGCTGAAAATTGATTTGGCATTTATAGCCACTGTGTACTAGACTGTTTTTCTGTTTTTAACATCAATACTTGCAAGCGATGATTTGTGTAAAACACAGAGATGAAATCACCATGGACATCCAACTGTTAGTGTCCCTTAGTAACTGAACATTTGGATAGTGCACCTGGTTATATATGTATATTTTAATAGCATCTAAATGTTATTATGCAAGAATAAAAATACAACATTCTATCCACTGACATTATTTTACCTTGCAAGTTGTTTTGCCATCATGTTAGGCTGTTTGCTGTTTTAAATGAGCCTCATGCTAGCTATTAAAATAAAATTATATAAGCTGCAAATACCCAATTATAAATGCAGATCATGCAGGCATTACTTCTTTGTAGCAGATACTTAGAAGTTTCAACTCCCACTCAAACCCCAGAACACCCCCTCTTTTTCATTTAAAATTTTTGTTAAAGTTTCTATGCATTTGACCTTTTAGTTTTGTATATTTTAACTAATACCAGGAACTTTTACAGATCAGATCATCTTCCTTTGCATTTAATGGTGTCTGATCTATTGAAAAAGACACCAGAAAGAATTAATCTTTTTTTGGAAGTTGTTTATAATTTCTAAACATTTCATAAGGCAACTAGATGTTTCTCTTTCCTAGGTTAAGTAGTTTATTTCTATTTCCTAGGGTAAGCATTTACTTAGTGGGCATTATTTAGTGTAGAAATGTCTGTTAGCTGTCTCATCACTGCATTGATAGTTAATATTTGCAAATACTGTGCCCTAATTATAATATCATCAGAGGAATCAATATGTTTCAGAACTAAATGTAAGCACCTCTGATTTACATATCTTAAAACTGAAGCTCATAGATATTCATCTCTGTGTTGTTGATCCCCAATGCACACAAATCAGATTAACCTATTATATATTAGTTATATGATATATACAATATATTTTCTTCCCTCTTTAGCATTTGTTATCTTCCCTCTTACTTCAAGAGAGGAAGAGCGATGAGTGATAAAATTCTGCATTATTGATTGCTTGGCCTATGGCAAATGTGTGCACAAAACATTTATTTTATACTTACTTATAATTAATTCATTAATTTAATGAATTTAATTACTGCATAAACTAATTTAAATGGTAATTATTGAATGTTAAGCAGAACAAAAAAAGTATGCATGATGATCAAAAAATTACACAATAAGTAAATTCAGGAAGGAAACATTTGTGGATAGTTCAAAAGGTGTCAAGTACCAGATAACTGTGATTGAATCCTTCCATGCCCTCTGGGGGTTTATTTTTCCTGTTCCAGGTAGACAAAAAACAGCAACAGATCCTGGTATGGGAAGCTAGTAGAGGAACCCAGAGGTGCAGTGCTTCTCTGTCATGGGAACCAGACATCAGAGTAAGAATGGGCAAAGACAAATCCAATGTTTAGAGCAAAGCTTGTCTATCTCTCTTTACTTGCTCCTGATTGAATCACAGTGTAACTTGACATGTTTTTGAGCTTTTGACTCTTACACTAAGAACAGGACATTCTTTTTGTAACTAAATTTTAATTTCTATGTGACAGTGTTTCAATATTCCTTGAGAGTAATTTGTATATAGTTGCATTTCTTTGATACCTAAATATAGCTAGTGGAAAATGTCATTAAATTAAATGACTCATAACTGGAGAACAATAGGATTTCACACCTGACCAAGAAGAAGGTTTATCAGGGTAGCTTCTCAAACAGCTGTTTGCATTAATTAATATTAATGTAAATGTACTTTCTGAGAATGTCTAGCTTAATTATGTTTTTCAATCCATAGAGTTCCAATCAAAGGAATCAGGAAATCCTCTTAATCTCACAGGGAATATATAACTGTCATCTCTAAGCAGAATAAATCTCTGATAGTATACAAAGAACTGTCTTTTATTGAAAGCCTATATACACAAGGCCCTGCTCTAGGCTCTACAGCTACCTTCTAATTCTTCTTACAACTCTGCAAATTATTTCTGTCTCTAAATGATCTATTTGAAACCTGAAACCCAGATAAATGAAACAGTTTCCCCCCAGATGCATAGATTAATGCCAAAGATGGGACTCCCATCTTTGATAGGGAATGGATACATTATGGCTGAATGGGAGGATCGTTTGTAAAGAAGGCTAGACTGAACATTTGAAGAAAAATGTTTTCATTTCAGTTGAAGAATAGTAGCATAAAAGGTAGATAAAGTTCCCTTGGGTAAGTAATATAATCAGAAGAGCTTTATTGGCCTTAATCATCACGAATGATCTTGGTTAAAAGCAGGTTAGGATATTGGTTCTTCCCTATAGGCTCCTACTCCTCTTGAAATAGTAAATGGTCAAAATAGCATAAGTAATGTCATATCTTGAAAATCTGAGTGGAATTAGTAAACTTTCAAGACAAAGGTGTGTGGGGAACTAATGCCTTACCCTTTTTGGATTTTGGAATATTCTGTTGATCAGAAGCTTGGACTGGCGATTTGCTGTGTTTTTGTTCTAGAAGATTGGGAGGCAAATGGTATACAGTCAACATATTAGCAGACAAAGTTGTTAAAAAAAATTGTGTGGTTAAAGAAATAAACAAGTCAGCTGTCTGGTGGTAAGACTGCTGAGTATCTGTTGCTCTGCCTTGGGCACACTTAGGCCCATAGGCAAAGTGTTTCCAGGCTGACTGTAGTACCTTTTCCACTATTCTTGCAAAAATGCAGAGGCATCCATTTCCTGCTTTTTTTTTCCCTGAAGGCTAAGTGATTTGTGTAGCCTGGCTTGCCTTATTAGAGGAATTATTTTAATTTTGTGCGCTTTATTCTTCACATCATACTGAGCACTTGATATTCGTGCAAGAAAATAGTCATGAAAGTACCAGTAAGAACATGGTACCGTAAAGAGGTCAGCTTTAGGAGCTATGTAATTAGGCAAGATGCTCTTTAGGAAGAAGGGATCTGAGAAGGTGTCTGTGTTATGTGTTTATGGCTCTAGCAAGAGTCTTAACGAGATTGAGGAAATAAACAACATTCTTAACAATCTGGAATGGTTTTGATGGGGGCACTGAGCTACTTGGAACTTTGAGAAAGGCCACTGCTGTATTTCCGAGCAAATGGTGCCTTTACATTACAACTCTGCGTGCTCTTATGTCACTGACTATAATCAACCTCAGATTATTGAGGGGGAAATGAATAGTTAAATGTGAGGTTCCTGAATAACAATTTATATATCAGCCTATTTGAAGTGTTTGACAGATGTCCTGACAAGGAGGAGACTGGAAAGAAGGTACTTTCCTGAGAGGCGGGTGACGTATATGGAGGCTGTTTCCGAAGCTACTGACTCAGGAGACAAAATAACACTTCACTTAAAATCCTGTTAACATTTATTTTCTTCTTTTCTTTCTCTGGCATTAGTTATATTAGAATTGCTTCTAGATAAAATATAGTAAAGGAATCAAAGTGAAGATTTCTTTTTGTCCTTAGAGCACACCCATTTAACTTTGCATTTCATGCTGATACTCTTCTAGACTTCCCAGAATATTCTTGATAATTGGGTTATAAAATATAGAGAGTAGTGAAATCAGAGTTGAAGCTGAACTTCTTAATTACTCAGAGGCTCTATTTACCCATATTTGCTTGCCAAGCATGAAGGAAATAAAAAGAAAAATCGATAGATGTAAGAATGATCAGTCTGTCAAACATTTTCTATTCTTTTTTTTTCCCTGAAGAATGTCATTGAAGGGATGAGCATCCTCTGGTTGCTATTGTTTATCTGAGTTTTTGCTATCTAGAGGAATTCATTCCCATCTTTATATTTTAATCAGGTGTAAAAGGTGTAAAACCTTTATCATATTAGTATAAATAAGTCTTTTACTAAAGCCTTTTGGGAACCTGGTCCATTGTATAAGATTTTCCACAGAACAGAATAGTATGTCTTTAAGCCCTCCAATTGGTTTTGTTTATGTGCTTACACTTTTGTACTTATCGATCAGTTCTTTTGAGCAGTTATGGTTTCCATATTTAGCTCTCTTCTTGATCAGTTTATAAAGGCCATGTTTTATCTTCTGCTTGGTGATTTGAGTTTGTATTATGAACTAATCATGCATTGTGCTTTATAAGACCTCTATCACAGACACAGAATTTTGAGAATGTTAGTGCTTAATAGTGTGACCATGAGCAAGTCTTAAAAGTAGATGTAAACATTCTGCCTTGCTTATTTCACAGGACAATAAAAATGAGCTCTGAATCTCAATAAAACCCAATATTCATACAATAGATTACAGGCAGGCAGTGATGGTCTTTTGCCTTAAAAATTGGGACAGTGTTTGAGACCACACAAAAAGAGATTTTTTCTGAGTCTTGTTGATGTTTAATGGGATTTTTTGTCTCCTTCTGTCAGCTGCTCACCTTTTCTCTATTTTTGTGTTTACCCTTTACCCATTCCAGTAATCTGCTAACTTGGGAGTCATATAATCAAAGTTAGAATGGTGAGACAGACAGGGAAGGGAATCTGGAAAAACTACCTATCTTTTTCAGGTATTAACAAACTTATTTATTTCAATTGTGGTAACAGTGTAGGTCACTGCCTGAGATTTGTTCTCCATTACTGGTTTTCTTTTCTGAGTAGGTGATATTGTTAGAGAGATGGATTCTGTGTCTGTTAAATCTTTTATTTAACTTTTGTGTTATTCTAAGGCAAAGATACCTACTCTCTACTTCACTGTTTAAAAAGAGAATTTTAAGCATCATCAACTCTCCTTGATAAAGTTTACATTTACATTAAAATCTTGATTGCCCAGTTTTAATAATTCTATTCCAGGATACCTGGGAACCTGACATATAGTAGACAATCAGCAGATGTTTGTTTATGAAGTGGATGAGGATGACTGGGATTCACAGAGATTTCAAAGAAAACAAATAATACACAAAGCATGATAATTTATGAGAGAGAAAGTTAAAACGTGAATCTTAAAAGTTTTTGGAAAATTATAGTTGTCAAGTATTTTCTTTCAGAGTTAGAGGAAAAGATAACTTTATAATTTATTTATTTATTTATTTTGCCATACAGCTTTATTAGTTTCTGATGTATTTTGATTAATATTGCCTATAGGATGTCTGATTATTTCTTATGATTACAATTACTACAAATATAAAGCAACATGTAGTACTTAACTAATATGTACAGGAGGACCATGGAAGGTTGACCATTGTTATACCACGTACAAAGAGGAGTATAATTTTTATGCTTTTGTGTATCAGTTAGAAATTAAATGACAGAGACCTTCTTGGCATAATTACTGAAAATATAAATGAACTGCATGGTTTGGAGGCAGTATATGTAATAGTTTTGGAAGTGAGTTCAGCATCTACCTGTGATTTTCATGTTTCATGAGAATTTTTATGCAGTCCAGAGAATTTTCATCTTTCTTTCTTACTGCCTACTTGGTGGATGAGTATAACTTTTCAGTCTTCCATAAGGCAAGCATACTGAAGATGACTTTTTTTTGCAAAAGACAAATATTAACTAAATATTTTTATCTTTTCAGTTACACAGAAAATTCAGCCAACCGTTTTTTTTCCCCCCTATCAATAATCATGGAAGAGTAGCAATTTGATAGGCTGGTAAAATTTAATTCTCTGGGGAGACTGTTTAAGATAATTCATTCAGTGAATGATACATTTTTTTCCTTGAAAAATGTGGTTTCTTATTTTAATGCTTTCTTTAAATATTTCTCCCTTTTATATTTAGTGCAACATTTACATTACACCCATTGAAAGGCTTAGGTTAAGACTTGCATTTCAGAGGGTATCATTGCCTAATATATTGAAACATTATCTTGCTGGTTTAGCAAGAATTTTGTAGGTACTTCTCTGAATTCATGCCTCTTAAAAGGTTCTTGAAGGTCATTTTGGCTTCATAATTTAATGTCTAATACAAGGATACTGAATATTATACAGAGAAGATATTGGTATTCTGTGCAGACTAAAGATGCTTACAGAGTTAAACATGGCAGACTTTGCTATAGATAAGAGGCTCTAGGGTCTGAATCATGTCTCAAATGTTGGGGTCCATGGACCAACAGAATATAAATTCTCTGTCCTACCTATAACTACTGAATCAGAGACTCTGGGCTTATCCCAGTAGTCATTGTTTGAAGCAACTCTCAGGGGTTTCTCAAGCATTTTCAGGTTGGAGAACTGGTATGGTCATTCATTTTTGTCTCTTTGTGTATTTTGGAGTGATGCTTTTTTGTCATAAAAGAGTTTAGCAGCTAAATGAATAGAAATTGATGCAAGTTACTGATGTTAAATAATATATTAAAAGAATAAATGAAAAAATGCAAAAAGTGCATTTATTCAGGGCCTTGGTTGCTGGTGAAATATCCAGATGCCCACTGAACTACACTGACTGAGATCATAAAAAGAGGGTGCATATCAACTCAAAGGGTGGCTGCTGATTTGGTCTGAAAGTTACTTCTAATCACGTGAGTCCACATCAGTGTGTACTTGGTACCATTTGTTATGCTTTTGTCTCTGACTGAGGCCACCTTCTGCTTATTCATAATTCTGTGAATGTGACCAGTCCTCTTTAGACAATGTTGAGGTAGACCTTTTCACAGCAAAATCGAGTACCCAGAAAAGTTCTGAAAAGCAAAAGATTTCCTCTTCATTTTCTCTGTTCAACATAAATAAATGTTCAGCATAATTAAAAAAATGGATCCTCTGTCATGCCTCGAGAAGATTTATTTCCTGTGTCTCCCAGATCTTCTGTTGTTCTCTTTTGTGCTGGCGAGGCCTTCAGTAAGCGCAGTCTGACACGCTTTGCGGCCTTTGCCTCCTGTGATAAAATAGATTGAAATGATTCCGGGCACCATCTGCTGAAGAGGAACAGCCCTGGAGGACTGTGCTTTGAGAGAAAGTGACTGAATGCTAAGAAATGTGGAAGTCTAGGGACACAGGCAGGGATTTCTTTTTTTCTTTCCTTTTTTTTTTTTATAAAGAGCATGAACATTAATACATCTTCTTGAGGTTTGATGGGACATGTACTGCCTACTGCCCCATCTGGTGCTTATGATAGCATGGCATATTAGCATGCTGCAAGTTCATAATGTATTCAGGGGGAGGAAACAGCCCTTGCATACCAATTGAGGCATCCTCTCTTTTTCAGAACTGCTTTTGAATTTCAATGATGTTTATATCTTCCAAGCTGTGTCTGAACAGGGCATTTCCGCTCTGAGGAATAACATGAGTGAGTGATTGTGTGTGTGTGTGTGTGTGTGTGTGTGTGTGTGTATGTGTGTGTTCTCTCCTAGTCCCCCATTAATTCATCTTTCCATCTTTCTCCCTCCCTTTCCCCTTGAAATTATCTTTTATTTTTCCATGTTAGAATTGAGGCTTGAACTCAGGGCCTAGGTGCTATCCTTTAGCTTTTTTTTTTTTTTTTTGCTTAAGTCTGCCACTCTACCATTTGAGCCACACAGTTCCACTTCTGGCATTTTTATTTTTGGTGGTTAATTGGAAAGTATATAAGCGAAGAGCCTCCTTGACTTGCCTGCCCTGGCTAGCTTTAAACCTCATTCCTCAGATTTCAGCTTCTTGTGTAGTTAGGATTAGAGCTATGAACCACCAATGAGCAGCATAAGTCTTTTTTAATATCATGTTGGTCTGTGGTTTACATTTTTTTTCCTTTTGAAATAATAGGATATTGTACTATTTTACATGCAACACCTGACACAGTTTTTGCTATAATTTTGTGTATAGAAGACAATGATAGGAGACAACTGTCTTCCTATGGCCTGGATGCTTTGTGAGGATCAAGGCCTATGTCTAACTGTGTATGTATCTCCATGACACCTAGAGTTTAATGATCCATTTAATAAACATTATTGCTTGAGCTCACACTCTGAGTCCAACATCTAGAGAAGCTGAGGACCACACTGGGAACAGTTTTTGAGTCTCTTCTCTCAGGGCATTTATATTGAGTTGAGAGAAAAAAAACAATAACCAAACAAACAGATAAATGAACAAAATAATTTCAGATAGAACAAAGTAGAGAGTGGTTTAGGTCGGGGGAGGGGGAATAGGGAGTTCATTTAGATTGACTTGTCAAGGAAGGCACTTATGGAGGTGAGACTTTTGCTGAGAATGACTCGGATAATTGAATGACAGAGAAATAGCAAAAACATGGAGATACAACCATGTTTGCAACTTTCAGAGGTTAGGGTCATGTGAACCAAGTTCAGGGACCAGACCATTGCTGAAAACTAGGGGTTAGGGTGTCTGGAAGTCCTCAGAGGGAAAGCTAGGAAGTAATGTGATTAAAACTGCCTTTTAAAAGTGTCTTGCACTTAGTAAGCATTTGTGTTGAAGGAACAGGATAAGCCTTAAATCTATAGAGGCACCTTGTTGAGTTGGCATCAGCGTGGATTTTAGAGTCAAGAATATGTTTCTCAGATTTCAGCCTTATCATTTATTTTATGTTTGACTTTGAGCGGTTATTTAACCTCTGTTAGCCTATAACTTTTCATCTATTGAAGAGGAAAATTGATACTTACACAATAGTCTCATTGTGATAAAATGAGGTAATTCATTAAAAGACCTTGTATATAACAAGGCATCAGTGGCTCATGCCCATAATCCTAGATGCACTAGAGGTTAAGATTTGGATGATTGTGATTTAATGCAGATTTAGGCAAAAAATCATTGGATCTTAATTCTACTAATAAAAATTGGGGTGAATGGTGGGCTCACGAAGTCATCCAAGCTATGCAGGAGGTATAAATAGAAGGACTTTGATCCAGAGTGGCTTAGGCAAAAAGTGAAACCCTGCTTAAAAAATAATGAGAGCAAAAAGGGATAGGTGCATGGCTCAAGCAGGAGAGTACCTGCCTAGCAAGCACAAAATCCTGAGTCCAAACTCCCATACTGAAAAAAGAGAACTAGGCGCCGCATAGCACTCAGCTCCTCATATGCATACAATCTATCATCAATACGCTGATCATAAACATATGGTTTCAGAGAATAATGAGGTCTTGTTGGTGATGTCTTGTTAGAAATCCCTTTCTATTACTGTTAGTTGTCTTCTTTACCTCTTGAAATGTTACTGCTATCACATTGATAGTCTGATACTCTTAAATCTAAGAGAATATTACCTAATGGGAAAAATATCTCAAGGAATTCTATTGTGAATTTCTTGTCCAGTGAATAATTGTTTTTTAATTGCCTTGTATTCAAAATATATATTAATGAATCCAAAATGTCTTTACAATTAATATTCCCTTATTATGCAAATATATATATGCATTTTTCCTTGAATATATTTTTGAACACTGAAGGAACCAGAATGATTTATGCAGTAAAAAGTGTGGTTATAGTTATGTGAAGGGTACCATAAGGAGTTTAAATTAATAAGTTTGTAATTTTGATTAGTAATTAGTTGCAGTTATTAGTTATAAGCCTTTCAAAGAGAATTTTTAGTGCACTTGAATGGAGCGTATAAGGAATTTCTTAGTTTTTTGCATGAATTGTGCACTTAATTGCAAGGAATAATTGTTCAACTATTTTTATAGTCTGCAAAGTGATGTTTACATTGTTATGCTTTCAGTAGGATTATGAGATTGAGGTGGAGGAAAGTGTTGCTAGTTTCAGTGTCTGAACAGAGTTTAAGTTACTGTGTTGCTTTAGGTATATAATTGAATTTGTAGTTTGGGTATGTTATTATGTATTTGTTTCAGGCTAGATTTTTCTCCTTTCTTTTGTTGGTAGATTACTTTTTGTTTTGAACCCCCTTCAAAAGATATTCAGAAAAACAAATAATGTTTAAGGAATGTGGAGGAGGAGGTAGCGTGGGTAATTCATGCAAGTTCAGTCAGCACTTAGGAGATTCTTGAAATGTTTTTTGGTGTCCAGTGGAACTGTACAGAACTGTTAGCATCTGCATGTTGTGTGAGAGAAGGCTCAGTTGATGTATTTTTGAAATGGAATGTAAATAAGGAGAAGGAAGGTGGAATGGCTGTATAGGATTGGGAAGTAGGAATCACATTTTAAATAAGACAGGAGGTTATAGGCACCAAGGAGTTTTCATTTCCCTTAGTTGAGTGCCAGTTGTTTGTTAACAATACCATATTTGAGAAGTAGAGGTTTGCACAGCTTCAGAATGGAACTGATAACTTAGAAGAGATAATTACCTATTAGCCTTAGTAAGCTTTTATAGGCTTTCCTTAGTATTACCCTGTGTCTATAGTCATTCTTCCTCCAAAATATCACAAACACAGGTGCATATATTGTGTTCATTTCATACTTTCTCATTAAAATTTGTTTGGCTTAAGTGATGTAATATTGCAAATCACACTGTTAGATTTTTCTTTCTTGTCGGTTAGGGCCAATAATCATATCACTAGGTAACTGTGGCCTTTATTTTGACCAATTTCTCTTACCCGTTTTTCAGTCTCTAGTAGTGAAAATGGTCATCTCTCTCTAACCCCTTCAAAAATTGTTTTTAAACATATTTGAAGATTTATTATCTGTGCATGATATGAAACACTTATACTCTCTGTTACTTGAAAGGAAGAGGTAGGACTATCACGACTGGAGGCCAGGTCATGCAAACTGTTAGCCATGCTCCATCTGAAAGACAGCGTGAATGTGATGGTGTGTGCTTCTAGTCTCAGCTACTCTGGAAGCAGAGAGGTAAGAGGATTGGGGTTTGAGGCCAAATTAGCCAAAGACCCAATCTGAAAAGCAAAGTAGAAACAACAAACAAACAAACCCCAAAGGATAGACCCATGGACCAAGTGGTAGAATGTTTGCCTTCAGTACTACAAAAGTAGACGGATAGATACAATTTATAACCATGTGTTCCTTCATTCATCTGTACCTTTCTCTTTCCTTTCCTTCACAACAGACTTTACCATAGATATTATTCTGTTGTTCGGACTGAAATGCATAACAAACTTGAGTAAGTCCAAAATCATATTGCAAATGCAGGTCTTAATGATAATGTCAAAGTCCCCCCTCCTCCCCTGCTCCCATTTCAGAGTGAAAGGAAATAGGGCCCTAGCTGCTGTTTATTGATGACTCATGCATTTTGAGGAAAACAGAAGTCCTTGAAGGTTCCAAAAACTATTGAATGTTCACTTAAGCCATCAAGAATCGTTGTTAGCCTCTACATTTGAAGTTAATTGTTTATTGAAAATAGATCATTTTCGTTGGTTCATTTAGTGAACTAAAGATTTGGCAACATTTTTATAACAGAATGTATTGAACACATATGGGGTGTCTCCTCTTTATCTGCCCCTTCTTGGTGATTTTCGCATTGGGTCTTTCTGTTTTGTGGTGAGATCCTGGGGTTGAGTCCAAATCCAACTCCAAAGCTGCTTGCATGCTAGGTACAGGCTCTGTTACTGCGTAATATTTCCAGTCTAGAGACTTAATGAGAAAGAATTCAAGGACTACTTGGCTGTTCAATACTTAGCATCTTGGCTTGTGCTTCCTTTTCATGATAAACTTCTGCAATTTAGACAGGTGTGCAGCAGATGTAGAAGAAGTGGTGAATAGACTAAGCAGGAATGGCATTCTTTGTCCTAAGATAACCTAGGAAGCAATTTGGGAGTAAAGTGTGTGAAGTCAAAGACTCTTGCTTTTATTCTTTTTTAAGGCCCTAGTATAATGTAGGCTTCTTTTTGGTTTGTCTTGTTTTATTTTGCTTTGACACATAATATGGGTCATGAATGTTTTCAGAAAAACACCTGTAACTCAGTTGTGCTAGCTCTGTCATGCAAGTTGTAATCAGTTCTTATTGAGCTGGTGATGCATGCTTCCCTTTCATAGCCACTGGGAATGAGCCAGTGAGTAACACAGGTGAAAGCCCTCAAACAGGAGCAGTTAGGTATAGTGCATGTGATGGCAGAGGGCAGAGGGCAGAGGGCAAGAACAGGTAGTAAACCACAAACATAAAAGATCAGTGAATCCTCTGGTATGTGAGATGATAATTACTCTAAAAAATAACAACCAGGAGAGTTCCTGCTGTCTTGACGCCAAGACGACAGTGTTAATTAGTTGAGATGGCTCTCTGAGAAGGGACGTTAGAACAGACATTTGATGGAGGTGAGAGAAGAATCTGTGTAGCTATACTGGGTAAGAACTTCTTTAGGCTGAGAGAAAGTAAACTAGGCTAGAGTGTGGCATGGATTGAATGAAGGGGAAACACCCCTTTTGCTATTGAGAACATTTCCTAATTAATAGAGTTAACTATATATCAGAGTTAACTATGAACTCACGGCCTGCCCTTGGGTTGGCCCTCCTATCTTCCTCTTCTCTGTGAGGTGTCATGGCATCAATGTTGAAATGATATCTCCTCCTACAGAACTCACTGTGCCTCATAATTATTCCATACAGCTTGCCAATATTGATTTTAATACCATTGGTATTTTGTCCAATATTTTCCGGCTCTTTGATAGAAAGAAACCTAGTGAGTTCTAATCAAGGCCACATAGTGTGTCTATTTGGGTTTTGTTCATTACACTCTAGTATTTTAAAACTCACTTAATACTTTTGAATTAAGAAATAGGCCTCTGCTCAAAGTAAAAGAACACTTAAGCTGCCATAATCAAAATCTTGTGTAAGAATAGGGGAATATCTCAAGTAATAGAGTGCTCTTACGTCTTCATTTTCTGCCATCCCAGTGAGATTATAGGCATGGACGACCATGCCTGGCTCATTTTGCCATCTCTTGACAAGACTGATGTAGCCATTTTCCCCATAGATTCTGCCTTTTGGCCCTGACTTTTTCACCACCACCTTCCTCTGAGTTATGCAGAAGTTGCTTTGCCTTTTGCATTCCTAACATATTACAGGCTGTCTATCCAGAGGACTTGATTTTGTCCTTTTCTCTCCTGCTGCCTCTCCTATGCACATATCTCTGATAAGCTCTTTGCAAAAGACTATGCCAAAGCAGTGATGAAGTACAGAAATAAAATTAGCCAACATTAGGGCTGGAGGTATAGCTCAGTGCTAAGAGCACCTGCTTAGAAGTTACTGAAACATGAGTTCAAACCACAGTACCACCAAAACAATTGTGCAGTGTTAGATAACCTTGACCACTCACCAAGGATTTTTGAGAGATATCAGAGAAAGTGCATTGTTTATTATGAGTTTTGTGTGAGTTTTACTTTATCTAATATCTATCCAGATGTCCATCCAACTACCCTTTTACTCAGAGGCTATTTCTAACTCTTACTATCATAGGTAGTAAGAATTGGCAACTGAATAAACCAAGTAAATATGAGATCATAGAAAGAGTTAGAAACTTTGAGTTAAATTCAACGAGATTTTTATGATAATACTTATTTAAAATCACTCTTTTTAGTAATTTATTTTTAAACCTCTCATTTAATAACAGGCATATACCTACAAATGCAATGGTTGTAATAGATGATACTGAATTTGGTAATATGTGTAAACAAAGTAGATCCCAATGTGGGTAAGGTAATTAAGGAAGACACTATGAAGATGCTCTATGTTGTTGTTGTAGTAGTCAAAGGACATTTCACATATAAGGGAGGACATGAACAGAGACTACTAAGATCTGAGCTGGCCCAGCTGGAACTTACAGAAAGAGTAAGAAATAAAAGGACTAGTTTATCGTGTTGGTAGGAATGATGGAAAGGTATGTCAATATATGCTTTTAAATAGAAGGATCATTTTACTGGGCTTACAGGTTAACTCTCAGGGTAATGTGGAGAGTAAATTGAAAAATATAAAATTTACAATATGTCAGCTGAGAAAGCATGATGGGCTGCACTGCTGAGAAAGAAAGGACAGGCGAGCAATGTAGGTTGTAGAGGTACAAACCAAACAAACAAGCAAAGGGCCCTGATGACCCATTGATAGGGGGCAGTAGTATCTAGTATTAATACTGGATTATGATTTCAGCAGCTGCTGAACAGAGATGTATCACCAAAAATCTTGATTTCAAGTCACCAGTGACTTGCTAAAACCTTTGCACTGGCTAATTGGGAAAAAAGATGGGAAATAAAGAAAGACAAGTCTATGAATAAGACATGGGAGAATATTGGGGCAAAAAGAAAAAAGAGAGAAGAGATTTGGAGAATTGTGTTGGGAAAACATTGGGACAGGGAGCTAGCTGCATGGAGGAGTTGCGCTACAGTGTGAAATGCTATACTAAGTCTAAAGGATCAAGGTTTTCTATTTAGCCACTCAGAGGAAAGTAGTCACAGTAACCGCTGTCTTTTCTTTGGTGAAAGAAGCCACTAAGGTCTACTGTTGTGCTTGGCACTGGAAGAATAGAGGTTGCAACATTGATGCAAAGAGGAGTTTTATTTTTCTAGGTGAGACTTCAGCTAGTTTAGGATTTTGGAGGAAGAGCTGGACTCAGAGAAGTTAAGGCGGAAAGTTGAATGACTGATAGAGTGAAGCTGATAGCAGCAGAACACACTTCTATCTCTGGAAGGGTAAATGCAGATACATAGGAGATTTCTTCAGTGGGGTTTTGCAGAGCCTTTTACCTAATGACCTTCATTTGGTCTGCTCAGTAGGGACTGAGATTATCTGCAAACAAGGATGTCAGAATTTACCTAAAGAATGGAAATAAGTCAAATGCCTTCTAGATGAATGCAAAGGCATTTTTAAATTCTGATTTTCTTGCCTCACATTTTCTGGGGTTGTACTAAGTTGGAAGTTTAGGGGTTGATCTTGGAAACCATCCTTCATTTTCTCTAGCCTCTCTGGTGATTCCTCTTCACTTAACTACATACTACATTTAACTTTGACCTTAGGGTAGATTCCTGGCTGTTAACCTTCCCATTGTGTTTCTAGTTAGTCATACCTCCCCCTTTTTTTTCTTATTGGGTTTACAGACAGCTCACACCATTATTGCTCTGTTGAAAGTTAGAATCCTAAACTTGATGTGGTTGTGAACCCCTGTAATTCTAGCATTAGGGATGCGGAGGCAGGAGGATCTAGTGTTCTAGGATAGCCTGGACTACATCACGAGACTCCATCTTGAAAAAACACAAAACAACAACAACAACAACAACAAAAACACACAAAAGAAATCCTGCGTCTCTTGTTTGTTGCCACAGATACCTTTTAGTACTTCTGTATAGATACCGTATTAGGACTGGGATATAAAAGGAACCTGGCCTGAGGAGGAAACTAGAGTTCTCATAAAAGGACATGAAAGAATTTTATGTTTTGTTGTAAATATTGTGATGGAAGCACAGCGTGGCAGTCCTGATTGAGTTAGGCTGGCCAGGGAAAAATGGGCATCGATGTGGAATGATACAAAGTGAATATAAGCTGAACATTTATTAGCAAGAAATAATATTTTTGAGTATTCATTTTTTAGTTAAATATATTTTTTATTGTAAATATACTGTGCAGAGGGGTTACAGTTACATGAATAAGGTAATGAGTACATTTCCTGTCGAGCATTGTTCCCCCCTCCTTTGTTTTTCCCCTACCATTGCTTCCCTTCCTACCCCCTGTCTCCCCAAAGTTGTAAAGTTGGTTTTCAACATAGTGTCTTATACATCTTATTGCTACAATGAGTCAACCTGTATTGTTATTTCCCTTCCTGTCACCATATTAGAAGGATGTATATACAAGATTCAGGGTACTGGAATCAAATACAGTGAAAACAGGGGTGATAGCATGGGGGAAGAACCTACAAAAGAAACAGAAAAATCACATGATACATTATAAGTACATTAAAAACAACAGCAAGAAAGCTAAAACCTCTTGTGTTCCCCCTATCTTGGGGTTCATTTTGCTTACTATCATCTTATATGGTCATATGTACATAGCTTTTTTTCGAGTATTTATGGTGTTCTTAAGTAGACCAGCAACAAACATTTCATTACATCAGTAAGTAAGAAACGACCTGGAATTGTTTATCATTGTGTGCTACCTTTTCCATTGGTCCTTCCTTAGCTCCTGAAAGCCCCATGGAGAAACCAGGAACAGATAATAGAGATCCTTTAAGTGAAGGTAGAAGCCCCTTGCTTGTATGTTCTTTCTTAAAGGATATTAATTGGAAACAGCTATGACTGTAAACATGAGTTAGCAATGGGGAAAAGCTCAGGACCATGACAAAAGTGCATGCCTGACACTGTCTCTGCTTCTCCTACCCCTGACCCCAGTATTGTCAGGCACTACTAAGGGCAAGGAGATTCAGTGTCCAGAGAGTTTATGACCAATATTTCTAGGAAATTTTGATTTATGAATGCAGTTTGCTATCCTGATTGAAAATTACCAGATTTTATTTTATGAGGAAAAGTGTGTGTGTGTGTGTGTGTGTGTGTGTGTGTGTGTGGTGTACTTCCATGGTTAGTCACTATTTTTACATGAATTAGTTCAACCTGTAGTCCCAGAAACAGAAGTAGACATTTGGAAAATATAAGCTCAAGACTTTAGGTTTAGGGTGGTTTCACAGTTTTAATATCTTTTGCTAACAGGGGTCGTATAAGAGTTCTAGATGTCTTAGAGTTGAGAGGAGTAAAAGCCAGAATTGAAAGGAAGGCAAATGAGCAGTGAAACACAAAGATGAATTGTGCTGACCTCATTTTGTCTCAAGTCAACCCAAGGAAGGTGACATACAGTATTATATACTGGGGAAAAGCCCTTGCTAACTCTAAACTGTTCAAGAGAGTTGTTGAATGAGAAGATACAATGTTGAGCTCTGATTTTCCAAGTACAGCTTTCCAACATTTTTGGAGCCACATTAGGGATATTGACATTCATGATCACAGTGGTAGTATGGATTAAACTCCAAAACTTTTACCTCCTTGCTTCTTTAGGAAGCAGTGGTAAAATTATCACAGGTACAATTATAGATAGGTCCTAGTAAGAATCAAGACAAGTTAGTAATAGCATGGTGAAACTCTGATGGGTGACAACTTCCTTTGTGTTTCAATTTTTACTACTTTTGTGATTAATTTATCTGACAAGTAATATCCTTCGAAGTTACCTTATAGATCTTAAGCATGTACCATTTTTCATTTGTTCATGCATAGCCTTTTGTAGTTGTCCATCAATGTTTGGTTTGATTTCCCCCTGTTATAATTCTTCATAAGCTCCTAGAAGACATCTCCAGTGCTATATGAAATATAAATGATTCCTAGTAAATGGATTGGAATTTAGACTGTCATCTTAATTTAGTAATACATTTACCCACATTTAAAATATAATATGAGGATGCTACATTAAGAGCTTATTAACATGGAATTTATTTGTGTTCACTTGAGATGTGTCTCTGGAACTTCAGGTGTGGCATGTAAATTGTAAAACTCTGTCATTCAAACTGAAGCCAGCTAGGATTTTATTGTTCTAGGTTTCCCAGTGATTTTCCTGACATTACAAAGGGTGCTTGGTTTGTAGACCTTGAAATAGGGAGATGAAAACAGACTTCTTTGGACACACTTGACTACAAATGTGCAGGTATTTCTTTGGTAAACAGAAGTTGAGCTTATGTCTTTAGGGAGTCTTTATTAGCAATTAATTAATTGGGGTATCTTCTGTAAATTACCTTATTAATTAAAATAAGGTCACAGACATCCATAAAATTGTGTCAGGCAAAGTATTAACTATAACACAAAGTGTTATGGTGAATATAGTACTAGTGGTGTAGCTCAGTGGTAGGACACTCATGTGGCATGCACAGGCCCTGGGGGAACAAAGAATGTGGGATTGAAACAACTGCATAAAATTTATGGACTTGATCTCTTGATCTTATTAAGCTAAGGGAAATCTCCATGTAAATATATGCCTTTAGTTCATTTCCCATTAGCATTTAAACATGATTATATGTAAGGAATTTTCTAACGTAATTTATAGACTGTATATATTTGTCTTTGGGAACCCATGTAGGAGAATCTGCTTTTTAGTCAAACTGTTTTATAGAGAAAGTCTTGTTATTGTTGTTGTTGTTGTTGTTTGTTAGAGTCCTGCATAGCCTACATTAACCTTAAACTCTGAAATCTTCTCTCTCTACCTCTCAAATGCTGGAACTACAGAAGTGAACCAGCATGCCTGTGAGGGGTTCTATTTGTTGTTTTGTATTCCTCAAATGCTTTATAGTATATTTTAAGCCAGATATGGTGGCACGTACCAGTAATTCAGTACTTGAAAACTGAGTCAGGAAGATATTAAATTCAACAAGGCCAGCTTGGTTTAATACCAAGACCCTGTCTCAAAAAAAAATAAAAAACCAAGTATATTTAGTTACTTGGGATAATGAAAATGGGAGGATCATGATTTGAGGCCAACTTGGGCAGTGACCTTCTCTGTAGCTGAGCACAGTGGTGTGAACCTGTTCTCTCAAACTGTATGAGAGAGTTGGACTGGGAGCGTTCTAATGGCAGGCCCATCCAAGCAGAAAAGCCTCTGAGACTCTGTCTCTATGGAAGGGAAGCTGGATTCTGTGGCACAGGCTGTGATCCCAGTTATCCACAGCTAGGTAGCCTAAAAGAAGGCAAATTAAAGTTCAGGCACATGTGCAGGTAGGTACTGATAGGCTGTCCTAAAATTAATCGGAGAAAAGCAGGGCTGGATGTGTGACTCAATACAAGCACAAGGCCTTGAGTTCAAGCCCCCAAGTACTACATAAACAAATGGACAAATGAGAAACATTTTCTTTTTTCTTTTTCTTTTTGGTTGGTTGTGGGGCTTGAACTCTGGGCCTGGGCGTTGTCCCTCAGCTCTTCAGCTCAAGGCGAGTGCTCTACCGTTTGAGGCACAGGACCACTTCCAGTTTTCTAATGGTTATTGGAGATAAGAGTCTCACTAACTTTCCTTGCCTGAGCTAGCTTTGAACCGTGATCCTCAGATCTTAGCCTCCTGAGTAGCTAGGATTACAGACGTGAGCCACCAGCGCCCGGCTGAGAAACATTTTCAAGGAGTGGGAAAAAAAAAACCCCTCACTAGCCACAGAATGTTAATAATAAATTATCATATGAAGAGCAAAACAGAAAAAAAACAGAATTTCAGACAAACCTAGAATACTAAAATCAAGTGAGTAAGCAAAAAATAAATTCAAGAATCTACTTGGGTTACTTGAGGATGTTATTTTAACTGTATTCTAACATACCTGGAGTTATTCCCTTGGCAATCCCTAAGCCTTCCTTTTATTTATTGCTTCTATTGCTGTTGTTTCTTGTTGTTTTGGGGGGGGATGACAAAATATAAGACAAAGTCTTATATTTCCTGGGCTGGTCTCAGACTCACTATGTGGCCCAGGGTAGCTTGTGACCTTTCTATGCTAGGACTATAGGTATGGAGCACCATGCTAAGTTTTTATCACTTTTATCTCAAAGACATCAATCCATTGTTGTCAAATGCCACTGTACTTTTTCCTTGTTTGCTCCTTGCATTTGCTGTTTGAGCCACATTTTGTTCTACTCAACTTAAGTAACACTTTAACTCTGTGTTTTTAAATCATAATATGTCCTCACCCCAAGTTCAAATATATATATTTAACATTTTTCATTTATATTTATATTTACAGTTTTTTATATGTAAATATAAGAATCTGAATGATTTTTGCCTTATACATGAGGGATATGTTCCAAGAACCCTAGGAGATACCTGAAATCCTGTAGAGTAGTAATCCCTATATAGCCCATGATTTGTTTTGTTGTTGTTGTTGTTTTGCACATACAACCTTATGGTAAAGTTCCATTTACAAATTAGGTATAGTTAACAATCAGCTAAAGTAACTGATGAAACAATTATCATAACATATTATAATAAAGTTATGTGAATGTAATCTCTCCCTCTCTCAAAATAGCTTATATTGTACTTATCTTCCTTTATAGAATCCTGTGAGATGGTACAAAGCCTCCATGATGAGACGAAATAAAGTACGGGATGTGTGGGTTGTGACTCAGTCAAGCTTCTAAGTAGGAGTCATGTGAATGCTGCATTCCATCTGATAACCAAGATGTCCTCTAAGTGGCATGTGCAGTGTGGATTTGCTAGACAAATGGATGATCCCCATGTGAGGCAGGGCAGACTAGAATGGGCCCGGACAGTGGGAGGTCTCATCATGCTCCTTAGAATAGCATGCAGGGATTTTCCATTTAATATTTGAGGAAGGGTTACTAAGACCATGCTTGGCGAGACTGGGGGCAATAGGCAGAAATGACTATATGTAAGACAGAGACATTCTTTTTTTCCCAATGGTTGTCAAGTAATTCTAAGGAAATTCTCCTGAATTGCTATCTCTTTCTTTTCCCACTAATATACGAAGTCATCTTAATCATATATTAGTTCTCAAATGTGTCTGTTCCTCAGCTTTGTATTTTTTCATACTTTAAATTTTTGTTCTGCTATAGTGGTTAATTCTGTACTCTCTGCATATTTTTCAAAAAGTTTCATGCATTTTAATAAATGTTAGGTTAAACTTGTCATACTTCATTTTCAACATTTTTCTGATATTTTAATTTTATTTCAAATTAACTTTTAAGATATGTTTACAATTTCAGGGAAAAAGCCCAAGAGGTATTTTGTTTGGATAATTTTGTTTGGTATTTTGTAAGGATAAGCATATATACAGGGTAAAGGTAAAATAGACAGTGTTCAAAGTTTTTAAATGGTCTCATACAATGAACTAATCAAGAACCTATGATGTGCAAGAGTTTTATGATTACACACTAAAGATATAGTTGAAAAGGACAAAAACATCTGGCTTTTACCTTGATCAGCTTTTGCAGTTGTGTGGGAATTACAAGTAGATTTTTGTCAGACTCGGAATGTGGAGCTGTTGCTGTGGCGATGAAGGGGGAGTTGAGGCAGAGAGGGACCAGAGGTAAGAAAAACAGTTTAGATCTCAGAAGGTACTCAAGGCCAGGTCACCTTAAAGTTACTTAAGTGTAATGTGGAATTGCTGTAATATTAGGAAAGTTGGACCAAAAAAAAAAAAAAGAGGACAGTAGAGGAGGAACAGTCAGAGGATGATTATGGTGTTTGAGACTTGGTCAGATATTAGGAAAAGGATGTTTATCCTAAAGTTGAAACGTGGAGGCACAAATTCCCCCCAAAGGTCTGATGTCTGTTCTGCATACAGTTGTCAGTAGAATGTTGGTAGACTTGTAATGAGCTCACTTGGTCTTTTCTTTTCCCCGTGTGGGAAGCTAAGCCTTGCTCATTGTAGTACTCTACTATTTGAGCTATGCCTCCAGCCTAGATTTTTGCTGGTTACTTAGGAATAGACTCTCATGAACTTTTCTGCCTGGACTACCTTCTAACTACAATCTTTCAGGTCTCAGCCTCCTGAGGAGCTAGGATTATAGCATTTAAGATACTGATTCCTAGACTGGCTAAAAGATTTACAAATGAATGCCCTTAAAAACAAGAAATGTACTCATTACCTTATTCATGTAACTGTAACCCCTCTGTACATCACCTTGACAATAAAAATTAAATTTAAAAAGATAAATGCCTTTAAAAATGAAGGCCTTAGCCAGGTGCAGTGGCTCATGCCTGCAATCCTAGCTACTCAGTAGGCTGAAAACTGAGGATAATGGTTGGAAGCCAGCCTGGGCAGGAAAGTCCCTGAGACTCTTATCAACTAAAAACTATTCAGAAAAAGCCAGAAGTGTTGGTGTGGCTCAAGTGGTAGAACACTAGCCTTGAATACAGAGAGGCTCAGGGACAGAGCCCAGGCCTTGAGTTCAAGCTCTAGGACAAGCAAAAAAGAAAAAAAAAAGAAGAAAGAACGAAAGAAAGAAGGAAAGAGAGAGAGAAAGAGGGAGGGAGGGAAAGGAAGAGAAATGAAAGGAAGGAAGGAAGGAAGGGAGAAAGAAAGAAAGAAGAAAAGGAGAGAGAAAGAGAGAAAGAGGGAGGGAGGGATAGGAAGGGAAGTGAAAGGAAGGAAGGAAGGGAAGGGAAGGGAAGGAAGGAAGGAAGGAAGGAAAGAATCTCTGAAAAAAACCATTTTGCTTGACAAGATATATGCTATATGATAAATAGACTCATGGCAATAGGAGTTGTGAACACAATAGCTTCTAAGAACATCTATTGATTGGGGTGGTGGTGGAAAATGGAATGGAGAAGTCTATTAAATAGGTGGAATCATTTGGTGGCAGATATGAGAAAGGAAGATACATGAGTGGGGTGTTTTACATATAAATAGCAGAGTATCACTAAGTTAGTCTTAGTCCTTTCTCAAATGATTCTTTCTTCTGGACTTTGGTTTGATTTTTGACATCACCATGTAGCTGGAGATTTCTGTCAATGGGAGATCTGTTTCATTTGCTTTCAAGCTCTGTGAATTTGGCAGTTACTTTAAAACATCCCCTGAATTTCTCCCCCTGCTCCCTTCTTATAGCCATCTCCATGCTGGGCGACCTGGTCACTTCCCGCCTTGTGTAATACTCCTTTTACTTCTCAGCACTTCTACCTCTGTGAGGTGTAGTATGCACTCAGTGCCTTTCCATCAGCCTCTACAGCCTCTGTCCCCATTAAGGTAATCGGACTACTCAGAGGCCTCTGGCTGTTTGGGTAAATACTAACTTTACCATCTTTATTCACTCTCTCATTCGTTTAACAGTCTTCCTCAAATGCCTAGTATTTTATGTGTTCTTTAAAAGGCAGTTTCATCAGTCAGCCAGCAATATCTATGTTCATGAAGCTTATATTCAGAAGCAAGAGAAATGCTCCATGTTTAGCTGGCTACATGCTATAGAACAAGACAGGAAGACTTCTTTTGCCATCCCTACAGCCATAGCTTGGTCTTAGTCTAGCCTCCTTCTGAACTACACTTCATGTCTCTTTCATACAGACATGCTTCAGGTTATTATCCCTGACCATCTTCCACTGCCTCATTCCAGAACTGAGGCTTCATCTTATTTTCTTTAGCATGGATAGCCTGATGCTTACTAACCACCTGAGCTAATGATGTCTTGTGCTTTCCCTTTCTTAGAGATTAGAGCTTTCTTATCTAAACTACTCAGTTTGAACCTCTTGTTTTTGCTCCCCAGTATTATACCTATAGCATGAAATCATGTGCATATCAATCAGGTGAAAGGTCTGAAAGCCAATGGTAGGTGTTTACAAAGAGACTGATGGATGATGATGGCTCCCTTCATTCTCTGCACCACCTGGAGAGGTCCTCAATCACCACAGAATCTTTATTTCTAGGGTAACATTCCCCCCCCCATTATTCTCTGGTGGCACTGTTCTTTTGTTGTGACAAAGTGAGTTTTGTAAGATAATATCCCTCAGTCACAGCTGTGGAACACTTGAACACTTCAAGGTGTCTGAGGTGGCTGAAGAACTATATTTTAAGTTTATTTAATTTCAATTGAAATTTAAATAGTTACAGGAAGCTGGTAGCTACTGTGCTAAAACATGTAGTTCCAGTGTGTCTCTGGCCCTGAGATTTTCCACTAACTGGATGTGCTCTGTATTGCAGTTTTCAGATCATGAATGACCATCAACTTTAGATGATAAGGAATCCTGAAAAGGACAAGAACAGGTTCTGGCTTATAATCTCAGTTTTTTCCTTGTACCATGAGAAGATTTATAGGACTCTGCTTATGAGTGTTGAAGTAAGGTACAAGTAGGGTGCATTCCCTACATTTAGTGTAGAGTCTAGCTCTGATGTTTGCTGGCTTATCTTGTGAGAGTTTGTGTTTTCATTCATTTCATTTGTAAGAATAAAATACTCTCATAGAACAGAGAGAAATAAAAAGGAAAGAAGAGTAACTCACAATCCTTCTGTCTATAAACAGCAACTTACAGAATATGAAAAACACTGTGATTTGGTTCATGAAGACACTCTTCTTTTTGTTTTGAGTATGTACATTTCCAAGCACCACTGGCACTATTGTGAAGAAGACAACTTGACAAGAGTACTTAATATATCAAATTGGAACTGAGTCCTATGGCTTATGCCTGTAATTAATTCCATCCAACTCAGGAGGCTGAGGCAGCAGGATCACAAGTTAAAGGGCAGGCTGGGATGGCTTAAAAAAATTGAGTACCTTCTGTGTTTCCAGCTCTGTGATAAGTACAAGAAATGGAAAAAGAAAAAAAACATAAATATAAAACTCTGGACCTCACTCATCTTAGAGTTTAGTTACTGAGCTATACTCTCATTATCTATCTATCTATCTATCTATCTGTCTGTCTGTCTGTCTGTCTGTCTGTCTGTCTGTCTGTCTGTCTGTCTGTCTGTCTGTCTGTCTGTCTGTCTGTCTATCTATCTATCTATCTATCTATCTATGTAATCAATTTATCTATCTACAAGTCTACCTACCTACCTGTCATCAGAGCCTTGCTACGTAGTTCAAACTGTCCTCAGTCTTTTTAAAAATATTTTTTATTGTAAAGATACTGTACAGAGGCTGGGAAGGTGGCTCAGTGGTAGAGCGCTTGCCTTGCATGCATGAGGCCCTGAGTTCAATTCCTCAGCACCACATAAGCAAAAAGAAAAAGCCACAAGTGGCGCTATGTCTCAAGTGGTAGAGCGCTAGCCTTGAACTGGAGAGCTGAGGGACAACGCCCAGGCCCAGAGTTCAGGCCCCATGATGGGACCAAAAATATAAAAAATAAAAAAGGTACTGTACAGAGGGGTTACAGTTACATGAGTAAGATAATAAGTACATTTCCTATCAAGCATTGTTACCCCCTCCTTTGTTTTTCCCCTAGTATCCCTTCCCTCCCGACTTCCCCAACTCCTCTCTCCCCCACAAAGTTGTAAAGTTCATTTTCAACATAGTGTCTTGTACTCATTGTTACAATGGGTCAACCTGTATACTTGTTGCAGCATTTTGTTATTTCCCTTCCCCTACCCAAATTAGAAAAATGTGTATACAAGATGCAGGCCACCAGAATCAAATACAGTGACAACAGGGGTTATACCATGGGAGAAGAACATACAAAAGGAACAAACAAAAATCACATAGTACATTAAAAACAACAGCAACAAAGAAAAAATCATCTTGCGTTCCTATCTTGGGGTTCATTTCACTTAGCATCATCTTATATGTACATTGCTTTTGACCTGTTCTACTTGTCTGGTAAGATTATCCTAGACGTATACTCATTATTGCAAATAAAGGAAACCATGGGGCCTATGTTTCTTTGGGTCTGGCTTACTTCACTTAATACAATTTTTTCTAAGTCTTTCCATTTCCTAACAAATGGGGCAGTGTCATTCTTTCTGATGGAGGCAAAGAACTCACACACACACACACACACATACACACATATATGTCACATTTTCTTGATCTATTCACCTACAGAGGGGCATCTGGGTCAGCTGTATCCAAGTCTTGTGATACCTCTAGCTCAGCTGCCATGCCTAGCTCTTCAGCTCTTGCTCTTTTATAATGAACTAATCCCATGCCTGAAGGAAGACCCCTTAGTGTTTAAATACTTCCTAAAGGATCCACTGATGTTGTCTAGCTATTCAAATGTGATTTGGGGAGCTATTCAGATTTAAAGCACCGATGATAAGAAATGAGATGAGAATAACTCTTATATTTGTCGCAAACTACACTTTAATTACTTGCAGAGTTGAACTCAATTTCATGTCTGTAGTATCTTCCCATATTATAGATATTTCTTGACTTACAATGATGTTTGACTTAGGATTTATATATCAAATTTAAATTTTTATTCTGTTTTGGGACATGGCTATCTATATGTCAATATGTTTATTTGTTCTGTCACAGTGCTCAGCAGCACTGTGATCTTGAGAGTAAACCATTGATATTCTATAGTGTACTCTGTTGCTAAGCTGGGATGGTTGATAGATTGGTTATTAAATGCATTTTCTTTTTTGTGGCAATTTTATTTGAATTCAGAGCCTTGTGTTTTTTAGGAAGGCACTCTGCTACTTGGGCCACACCATCAGCTTCTTTTTATATTGGCTGTTTTTGAGATAGGATCTCTCTTTTTAAAATTTATTTCATTTTATTCTATTTTTGCTGGTCCTGGGCTTGAACTCAGGGCCTAGGCACTGACTCTGAGCCTCTTTGTGTTCAAAGCTAGCACTCTACCCACTTGATCAGCAGTGCTACTTCCTACTTTTTCAGAATAGTTTATTGGAGATAAGAGTCTCACAGACTTTTGACTTTTATTCTCAGGCTGTCTTCGAATCATGATCCTCAGATCTCAGCCTCCTGAGTAACCAGCATTACAGGCATGAGCTACCTCCGGTGCCTGGATCCAGGATCTCTTTTTATGCCTGGATTCTCCTGGATTGCCATCTTTCTATTTGTGCTTACTCACTTTTCTAGGATGACAGGAAGGAACCACTGTACTACCGTTGGTCCAAGTGACATCTTGTAAACTTTTATTAGCTTGCTGGCTTCAAACTGAGAACCACAATCTCCACCTTCATAATAGCTAGTATTATAGGATTGAGCCACTGCACCTGGCTAAATGCATTTTTGATTTATGCTATTTTCAATTTAGAATGGCTTTACTGGGATGTAATCTCATTGTAACTTGAAGAGCTTCTGTGCCTCCATTCCATTCTCTTTGTATAGATTTATGTTATGGATGCTATTTGTTTGTCCTTTATCACAAAGTTAAGCTGATTATCCTGGGCCTGGTTATAATATAGGAAATGGGTTTTAAAAAGGAATGTAACTATTCTTATAAAAATGGTTATGCATATTTATTAATTAATCTAAGGTAGAATTTTTTAAAATATCGCTCTCAAGTTGCTTGCCATTTTCACTGATTGGAATGTATAATATGTAATATATCTGTCTATATGCATGTGTCTTATCTATTTCTATCTATCTATCTATCTATCTAATCATACAAATAGACATCAGAGTTACTACATGACTTCTATGTCAGAACTCTGTCATCTTTTCTAGTAGGACGAAATTAAAATTCTATGCTCAATCTCATGCTTTGCCTTTTTATAGTCTTTAGGACCCACATTGGCCTACTTCTCTTTAGTAAATACCTTTTAGCTTCTTTAGCATGTCTTCAAATATGACTAACTCTAGACTAATTACCAATTTTTCAAGAAATTTCTCATAATCTGTACCATCTCTGAGAAATCTATTGTAACACACAAACCAAACTCTGATAGAAAAATATATGATTCCCACTCAAATGGAACTTTAGCAAGGACAAGTTGGTATACCTGTTTTTATTCCTTAAAAATACATTTGGAACTATTTGAGCTAACTTAAAGTAAAATAAGTACCAAGGCAGGTTATATCATACTTTAAAAAAATAAAGAAATAGAAAACACACTATAATAATAAACTGGCTATTAAATTGATACCAGTAATGTATTTATATATGGCACACTATTTCTTTCCACACTCTACCATCTTTGGTATGTATGTGTTTGATAGTTTGATATCAAATGAGTGAAATGTACCTTATATAGAGAAGATAGTCTAATTTAGAGGTGGTACAAATTATTATGATAGAGGTAAAGTTGGCTCTTCTGGATCATACTGAACTTCCTTAGCTGACTAAATAGATTATTTTGTTCCCTATCCCCTTCCCTCTATTCTCTTCTCTTCTTTTGTTATTTTCCCTCTTTCCCTACCTATCTTTCTTCATCCTTTACTCCTTCTCCCTCTTCTTCCCCTTCTTCATCCATTTTTCAAATCATTTTGTGTCAGTCTTTTAATAAATGTCAGAATTCCCCTCCAGCAACTAAAAAATAGAAATTATGTACCAGAGAAGTATAATTTTCATGAACTTAAAAATTACATAAGATACAGCGTAACTTAATATTGGTTTTACCATGTCCTGTAATTTGAAATGGAGTGAAATGCTTCTGTGGTTGAATCATAGCTCTTGTACTGTTTGCTGTAAAAGTTTCAAGAATATATATTTCAATTTTTTTTCAATAATCCAAAACAAATGCCATGGAACCCAGCATACTTAAGACATATTTTCTGAATTTATCTTAAGTGTCTCTGTTCCAGAGGTTTGTGTTTGTGTGTGTGTGTGTGTGTGTGTGTGTGTGTGTGTGTTAGGCCTGGCCTGTTATTTTAGCATGTATCTCTATCCTGGATTGATTGCACTGTGAGGCATAGAATAAGTTACATATGGTCACACTTTGTCTCACTTTGTAGGACCTCTGAGGCCAACTGTCACAGAAATTTGGCTATGGTTAAAATTCTACAAATACAAATTTCTACACATAAACATATATCTGGTTAGAATATCTGGTTTGAAGTAATAGTTGGCTAGTATTACATTGCGTAAAAGGTGTCTCTAAAATATTCATGACTCCTTACATATTAAGAAATATTACCTACTTATGTTGATGATAATGCTCTGGTTACAGCAAATATCTGATTAAATACAAATGTGGATCTATGTTTTTGAATCAAAAGTATGAATATATCAAAAATCTAAAATTAGGACAAAGATGCAAAAATTATGGTAAACATCAAATCTTAAATTTGAGAGGTAGCCCATTGTCAGCTTTCAGTTTACTTTCTTTTCATGTAGCATGAGCAATATTTAAAATGAAAGAGGAATGCCTATAAGAAGGTATATCTTTAAGTTCAGGAATTCTCCTTGACTGTATAAAAGGAGAGAGCCTATGAGGGCTCTGCTTTGGTTACTGGTAAAGCAACCACTTGAAAGGAACTTTCCTTTTCATTCTTCTTTCTCCCTGTTTTGTCCTTTCTCCTCATTTCTTCTTTTTCCTCTTATTACTTTGCTTTTTTTTTTCATGACTCTCACTCCCCCTCCCCCTCTGCTCTTCCTTTCTCTGTCTGTGCAACCACGTGCTTGGAGTCTGTGTATCTGGACTGCCTTTGCTCACAGCTCCCCGTGAGTGTTAGCAGAATGAAAGCCAGATGGACCAGCAGTTCCCACTGTTATCTCCCAGCCGACTCTGGCAAGTCTCCCTCTCTGCCTCCTTTCTTGGCATGACAGAAATATTTGCCTTTATTTAGGGAGACTTGTATTTGCTGCTGTACCTCTTCCCTCAGCTGCAACATAAGCGGAAAGCTATTTATTCTCTGTTGCTGAGGTTGGTTGAGGTGAGTAGAATGGGCAAGGAATTGATTGAGGAAGCAGTTTTAATCCTGCCTAACTTCTGTATGTTTCTAGAATAAGTGACTTTCTGAGCCTGGTTTTAAAATATTTTGGAGTCACAGCACGAAGACAAGGCTTTTAACAATAAAACAAAGTTAGACAAGTCATGTGTGTGCCATCGTGTAATCAGAACATGTTTGTAGGATGTTCAGTATTACTCAGGCAGCAGTAGAGTTGAAGAAGTAGAGACCCTGTTAGCATTGAGTGTATCTCCATGCAAAAGGCTCTCAAATGATGATCACTTCTATTCTCTTATTAAATCTTTCCTTGTAGGGTTTCAACAGCATTATTAATTTTAAATGTTCTACTTTATTGCCACCAAGTCTTAGGAAATTGCTTTGAATAGAAGTGAAATAGGCCTGGAATTCTGACTGTAATTTTGGGCTGTGCTTTTTCTCATAATCACTGAATTCTGTTGGAGCATAGTAATACTAGTACAAAGTAAGATTTTTCATGTGATATTTTCACACACTAGTGAAATGTACTTTGTTCATATTCCTATCCTTTATAATACTTTTTAACACCCTCCCTAACCCCACCTTTAACTTTCATACCAATGTTTCTGAGTTTTAGTATTACTTTTTCATACTTACATATGATGTAATTTAACCATATTCTCCCCTGTTTTTTCTTCCCCGTCTTACCTTCTACTGGTCTCTCCTTATAATCCCTTATTTATCTTCATGTCTTTAAAATATAATTGGTTTATAAGTAAAGAGTTTCTCATTACAATTATCACAAAAGCTTGTTCTTCCTAGTCTGTTATTTCAATTTTGCGGAAGTTCAACTGTGAAATATTGAAGACTAGAGTAACACATCAAAACACTGTGTGTGTGCGCAAGCATGTGTGTTTATAGAAAATAGGTTTAAAAAATCCATTTCATTTTCACCAGAAATCTGTAGCTTTAAGAAGCAAATTGGAATTTGAAAATCATTTTGAAATCTGAAGGTAAATGTATATTTAGGGGAAAACAGTTCAGATTACAAATGTTTGTTATTGGATAATCAATTTCTCCTTATCTGTGTCATACTTTAAAAATGAGTGTCTTTAGCTTTAGCTGGTCCTCAGTTTGGGTCTTTACATTCTGAGTCTAAAATTATTAATTAGACTATTGATCTCATGTTTTTAGAAGAACAGGTTATAAATCCACACATTCTAAGTAAATAATGACTTAACTTCATTGTGAAACCTATAGCATTAATGAAGTGGTGACTTTTAAAACAATGCAGGTACAGCCAAAGAGAAAGCTGTGTCTAGGAGATATCACTTGTCTCACATAATAGAGCAGAAAACTAAGGATGGCAAGGGGATGGCAGGTGTTGTAGACATTCATTGCTAGTTCCTGCCAGTGTCTCACCTGCATAACAGACTTCAGGTTTTTGTTATTTCTGAACTGTCATGAGGGCTTCATGATCATCCTTCTCGTCTATTTTCTTCCTCTTGCTAACATTGGCTTCAGTTCTGAGTGAAATTGTGCTGTTGCATATAACACTACCAAGGTAGCATCTGCCCAAGCCAGAAATAACAATAGGATATAATATAGCCTAGTTACAAATGAGGTCCTTCCATCTGTGCTACACCTTCTCAAGTGGGCTTTGGGTGATAAAATCATGCTTTAAACTGCCGCAGATAAGTCTGTTTTATTGATAGAAGATGTTGAATTTCTTCTGTTCGCTTGCTTCTTAAAAAGATAAACCTCCCTTGAAAAAGTGAGGTGCTTAGGGAGTGAAATAACCTTTTCCTGGTGGCATCCTCCAGATCGTACTGAGAAGCACTCCACAATGCCAGACTCACCTGTGGATGTGAAGACGCAATCCAGGCTAACTCCTCCAACCATGCCGCCTCCCCCAACTACTCAAGGAGCTCCACGAACCAGCTCATTCACGCCAACCACATGTAAGTATTATTTCTGGATATATACTATTGCTGTGTTGAAGTTACAGTGAAGATTTTTTTTCTACACATACAGATACAAAGGAAAAGAAGATCCAGTATCTATAAAGCAAGACAAAAGTCATTAGTTTATCCAGGGAGTGGGTTTTAAACACAAAGTATCACATATTATGTCTTATTGGTCTTGCAGTCAATATTTGTGTGCCTTTGCTTTATTGATTCAGGTATAGCCTGTTCTGATTTTAGAAATGAAGAAGAGCATAGTTGGTCTGTAGCTCTAGTTACCTCTATGATTTTTTTTTTTTTTTTTTTTGCCAGTACTAGGACTTGGACTCAGGACCTAGTGTTCACTGGGATTGCTTGCTTATGACTGGTGCTCTTCCCCTTGAGCCTGGCTTTTGCTTGTTAATTGGAAACAAAATCTTAAAGCCTTTTCTTCCATAGTTAGCTTTGAACCACAATCCTCTGATTTCAGCCTCCTGAGTAGCTAGGATCACAGGTGTGGCCCATCTGTGTTCAACTACCTCTAGCACTTTTAATTCATTATAATGGAGAAACTTTTCAATTTGTTCACTTTGACTTAGAATGTGCAAGTATGTAGTAGTTCTTTCCAGATTACTTTTGCTTGTTGCAGTTGGTTAAAAATAATGTTTAAAAACCTAATTTCCTTCAGTTAAAGAAACCATTGCTACATGAATCAGTCTCATGATCTTCCTGAAATTTTTAACACCACCTTTTCCATGAATCCATCAGTCTCTTATCTAACCTGTATTCCATTACCATTTGGCTCAAGTCCTGAGCACTCAGTCAATTGAGTATATTGCTTTCTGTACCATCTAAGGGAAGGACAGCTTATTCTGACAGAAGAACAACTTCCTGCTTTTTCCTGTAGACTCAAGTAGAGGCAATGGGCAGCTTTGTTTTAATCTTATAGTTCTGATTTAAAATGTCATCAAGGGTTTGTGAAGCTAATAAATGTTATCTGTTGTAGATAACATTATCTACAGATCTTGTGCCTTGGATCCAAATGAATGAAAAATAACGAACTAGCAAAAGTAGATTCATAGGACCCTAAGAGCACAGCAAAGTACAAATCTAGGGCCATTTATGAACTGTTATGCTGCCATTTAAAAGGCCTTTGGAAGGAGCAGAAGACTATGAGGTGCCAAGCTGGAACCCTGTCATTTAGTATTTGGCTTCTTGCTACCCAAAGTCACAATGATGGGCATATGTCTCCTATGTGGTGGCCTGGCAAGCTATCATTCCTTGACAGCTTCGTTGGTATTCATTTGGGATAAGAGAACCATTTTATTATTTTGAAAAAAAAAAGTAATAATAGCAGGGTCATTACAACTTATTCCACCTATTCTAGAAATAGTCAGAATAATAAAAGACAAGTTCGGTGGATTGATTTGTGAAAATAATCAACTAAACATAATAAAACTATTATTTTCTTTAATGAGAAATAGGCCTACTTTTCCAGCCTACGTCTTAATTTGAGGTTTAATAAATTTTATTAGAAGTGAATTTATGATTTACTACCAGTTCCATGTTCTTGGTTAGATTGAAGTGCCTTCTTTCAATTTCTTGAACCAATGCCTTGATAAATACCAACTCCATTTTGGCTTTTTATGTAAAATTTGCCTTTTCCTTCACCTAAGTGGTTAAGGAATACAAGAGGGAGAAAATAGCCTTTTGATTGGGTGGTATAAGGTTAAAACTTGAAAGTCCTATTTATATAAACACAGCTGTCAGTTGTGTGTACAAAACATGATTAAAAATGTTCAATGATAAATTTAGCCTCCACCAAATGTACACTTTCTCTGGGGGGAGTGGTTTAGGGAGAAAAAGGCCTGTTACATTGATGCAAGTCTGTAACAAAAGGCCAACATCCAGAGCTGTTTGTCTTAGGTTTGAAACCTTTCAGGTGGTTGGCATATGTGTTTCCCAGGGGCAGGGCCAGGATTGTGCTGTTATCATTCAATTCTCTATAGCTTGCTCTCCCTCACCATGCAGCATAGACACATTTAGACGCAGAGTACTTGAGTTTTGTGATACTATCAAGTTCTAAGCATTTACAGAAAGAAAGAAGCATTTACAGAAAATCCCAGCATCTTTTGCATTACTCTGCTGCTAGAAAGAAACTAGGTAAGTGATACCTTTGTGTCTGCTTTCTGTGAGTTTATTCAAATATTTTTTTTCTTTTGATTTTGTACCTCAACAGTAACTAATGGCACCAGCCATTCCCCTACAGCCTTGAATGGCGCCCCTTCACCACCCAATGGCTTTAGCAATGGGCCTTCCTCTTCTTCATCCTCTTCTCTGGCTAATCAACAGCTGCCCCCAGCCTGTGGTGCCAGGCAACTCAGCAAACTGAAACGATTCCTTACTACCCTGCAGCAGTTTGGGAATGACATTTCACCTGAGATCGGAGAAAGAGTCCGCACCCTTGTACTAGGACTTGTGGTAAGTGAACATAAATCAACCCTGTTCAACCCTATTGTCTAGAGTAAGGAAGTTTGTGTGTGTGTGTGTGTGTGCATTTGGTGTGGGATTCAAAAATATAGATCCTATCCTCATAGCAGTTTTGCTGCAGCAGTATCTATATCCAGAGATTTTACTACTCTGATGAAGTCTATGGCCATAATTTTTCAAAATCTACTTTATGTTTTGACTTCCACTATATAGATTGTCACTTTGGCCATAAATACATACACACACACATATGTATATATATGTATATATATGTATAGACATGCACATGCGTGCACACCTAAGTGTGCACATATGTATTTCTATACATGTGTATGTTTGTGTTTCAGTAAGTATACTTTCCATAGTTAATGGCTTTCAACCATAACAGGGTTTTGTTATGTTTCTGCCCCATTGAATCTGACTACTCACTTTAAAGTAGTGTTGAGGGATTTCTACTATTGACTTAGGCCTAAAGTGAAGAATTCGTAAGTCACACATTTAAAATTTACCATTTTAACCATTTTATGAACCTCGGTGGTTTTCATTTTTAGTTCTTTAGAGATTTTTATTAGCTCATGTTAGTTGTGCTACAGGGATTTTATGCTTATATTTTCATACATGTATGCAAAGTTGCCCAATAAGACTCCCTCATTCATCTTTCTCCCTCATCCCTCTTCTTTCTAGCTTAAAACAATTTCAACCAGTTTCATTTTTCTATTTTCACACATGAATACATCGTACTTTGACAACATTTACCCACATTTACCTTCCTACCACTTTCTCCTTTCAGTGACCCTTGCCCTTCATTGAACAGTTAACTTTCCTGTGACTCATTTTATTTTTCCTTTTTTAATTGTATATTAATTGTACAAGGTAATTCACATGTGTATATATTATAATTTAGCTAGGGTGCCTTATTTGTTGGTTTGTTTTTCCCCCATCCATCTTCACCTTTTTTTTTTCCGGTTGTGGGGCATGAACTCTGGGCCTGGGTGCTGTCCCTCAGTTCTTCAGCTCAAGGCTAGCACTCTACCATTTGAGCCACAGTGGCACTTTCAATTTTTCTGGTGGTTTATTGGAGATAAGAGTCTCATGGACTTTCCTGCCTGGGCTGGCTTTGAACCTTGATCCTCAGATCTCAGCCTCCGAGTAACCAGGATTATAGGTGTGAGCCACCAGTGTCCAGCCATCTTCACCCTTTTAAATGGTACCATTCATGGGCATTTAAGGACATCCACACAGAAAAGCTATCACCACACTCCATTCCCAAAGCTTTCTTGTTACTTCACACTGAAACTCTACCCATAGGATTAGAACTCCCCAATACATTTCAATCTAATGCTTGGTAACCAGTAATATTTTAGAAACCAAACTGTAAATCATTCACTTGAAAATAACCTTGTTGATTTTGGCATATTTCTGTGTATTCTGTGCATTCTTATTACACTAAAGTGTGATAAGTACATAATGCTCTTGTTTTTCCCCTCTCTATGTGACTGTTCCATATATTGTGATTTTTCTACCTGAGTGGAGAATTCTCCACTTTCTGCTTAGGAAAGCTATTTTCCCTTCTCCAGCTGAGTCATAGAGGAATGATGAGTCATCCATTCAGTCCTTCTATCCAGGTTTCTGGTAGAACTGAGATTTGGATGATGGGTAGCAGTTTCCTTACTTGGACTTATTAGGGACAAAGCAGTACCAGAAGATGTGCTTCTAACCACTATCTCCTACATGTGATAGATTCCTTTTTTGTTGGTTGTGGGGCTTGAACTCAGGCCTGGGCATTGTACTAGAGCTTTTTGGCATAAGGCTAGTCACTCTAGCACTTAAGTCACAGTTCCACTTCTGACATTTTGGTAGTTAATTGAAGATAAGAGTCTCATAGACTTTTCTGCTCAAGTTGGCTTCCAACTGCAATTCTCAGATCTCAGCCTACTGAATAGTTTGGATTATAGTTGTGAACCACCAACACCCAGCTAGAGAGCAATTTTGACAGAGATGTCATTGTACTTTTGGTATTTTGTTAGTCACTTATCATTTCCTTTTAATTGATTCTTGATTTTATAAACTAAGACTTTTAACATGTAAATAAGTTAAAGAACAACAATAACTAAATCAAGTAAATGGTGAACTTATAAGTAAAATTAGTTTTTTTCAAGTTGAAGAATAAATTTGTATGTTCTTTATTAAAAGTGATGCTATAAAAAGTAGTACTATAAAAAGTGGTACTTTAACTTAAGCTTGATAGATTTTAGTTCATATTGTCATATATGGTTGAATGAACTACTCCTTTTGAGGCAAAGTATGACTATAGAGCTTAACCTGGCCTTCAGTTTGTGATCCCCCTACCTCTGCCTTTTGAGTGCTGGGATTGCAAGGACGGACCAATGGGCCTGAATGTTGCATGCTTTTATTTTAAGCATTTGACTAACCCTTGAGACTGCTCTTTGTGGAAGTGATTTTTATATACACATTTTACACATGGGGGAAACTGAGGTATAGAGATGTTAAGTAAAATATATAGAGACCCCCAGCTGATGATGATAGGCATTTGCCAAGTTGTAACAAAACATATGCTGTTGTGCAGGTGGAGTTAAGGTAAATGTCAAAATGTACTGTCCCAGAAAGGCACAATGCTCATTTGGATCGGATCATACAAATAATATTCATTGAAATTTACTCCAGGAAATGGAAACAAGAGGTTTCTTTTCCTTTTTGTTTTTTTTTCCTTTTTGTTCTGTTTGTTAATTTAGCTATTTTTGGGAATGTAAGGGGAGGCACAGGAATGGAGGGAAAATGTAGCAATGGTACTCACTGGACACTATGTTGAAAATGAACTTGTGGGTGGGATAGGAAGGAAAACACTGAAGAGAACAAAGGAAGGAGTGACATTGTCTAAAAAGAAAGGTAGGGCTAGGAAGGTGGTTCATGCCTTGCATACATGAGGCCCTGGGTTCAATTCCTCAGCACCACATAAGCAGTAAAAGCCGGCGCTGTAGCTCAAGTGGTACAGTGCTGGCCTTGAGCTGAAGAGCTGAAGGACAGCACCCAGGCCCAGAGTTCAAGCCCCACAACTGGCAAAAAAAAAAGAAAGAAATGTATTCAATACCTGAGTTATATAACTGTAACCTTCTGTACATTACCTTTATAATAACAATAAAAAATTTTAAAAGTACTGTCAATTACAAATGAGACGTAGAAACAAAATGTAGGTATAAATACATTGGCTTCTTGACCTTTATTTTTACAGATAGAAAACTCACGTTTATTCATAGTTTCATGTGGAGAAGTTTAGGTGCATGAGAAAGGCTTTAAACATGGGTCCCCTATACTTTGTCTTGGAAAGAAATACAACTGAACAAAAAAGTGGATGGAACAATAAGTTGAAATAATTCTCAGTCACAAATACCCAAATTTTGTCAGTCATGAAGCCAGTGAAAGGACTGAAAGTGATATTGTAGTAACGATGCTTCCTAGTGGCTACAGAAAATGAATCAAAATGTGATGAAATTATTCATGTTTGTACAGAACATTGTCTAATCTATGGCATAAATCCAGAATGGGACTTGTTTATTGGTGGGGGTACTTAAGAAATAAATGTGACTCCTTTTTCTTAGTCTCTTTTGGGTAGAGCAGTATACCTTGCCTGTGGGATAGGGGAACTTTGGGATTTGGGGAGATTTTTCACCCCATTGGAAACTGTGATACAGAGAAAGTTGAAACCTTTTTCTTTAGCTTCATGAGCATAGCCTATGATTCAGCTTGGCTATTTCCCCTGAGCAAAAGAAAAAGGAAAAATACAAGAAGGAAAAAAGAAAAATGCAAGAAGGAGAAGAATATTTTCACTATCGTAACAGTGGCATGTGACATGGGGTGAATGGAGAAAGTTTTAACATTTGCCTTTGGCCCTCAAAGTGATCTTCCCTACACTTAAATGCATCCAGATGTGTTTATTTCATCATTTAAGTTTAGAAGGTTGTTTATAATTGAAGGAAGTTTTCTGACCAAGTCTACCAATGTCTATATACATTATTGTCTAAGTACCATATGTACTGTATTTTTCTCTCACATGACAGCTTTAGAGATTGGGAAACAATAAAACCTAATGTGTGAGCTTCGTTTCCCAAAGACAGTAGATTTTATATTGAAAGTATTGCTTCCTAGAGGTGTATCTACTTGCTATTACACTGGGTTGTATCAATATTAGTAATTTATTAGTGTCAGTGTTCTTAGTATTTACCAAGAGAACAATTATGTATAATACATATTTTCTCCACAGAACTCTACTTTGACAATTGAAGAATTTCATTCCAAACTGCAAGAAGCTACTAACTTCCCACTGCGACCTTTTGTCATCCCATTTTTGAAGGTATTGCACAGTTCATTGGTCTGGAAAGTATTTCAAACCATATTGTTGCTAGGTTA